>NC_141695.1:166198973-166801889 GCF_964263255.1 Lissotriton vulgaris | reverse complement strand
GAAACGATGGGCACACACGTACGTAATGTCGGGGTACGGTTCGCCCGCGTATGGCACCATGTTAATCGTGAAACGAGGCGGACACACGCACGTTATGTCGGGGTACGGTTCGCCTGCGTATGGCACTATGTTAATCGTGAAACGAGGCGCATACACGTACGTAATGTCGGGGTACTGTTCGCCCGCGTATGGCACCATGTTAATCGTGAAATGATGCGCACACACGCACGTAATGTCAGGTACGGTTCGCCCGCGTATGGCACCATGTTAATCGTGAAACGAGACGCACACACGCACGTTATGTCGGGGTACGGTTCGCCCATGTATGGCACCATGTTAATCGTGAAATTAGGCGCACACACGCACGTAATGTCGGGGTACTGTTCGCCCTCGTATGGCAACATGTTAATCGTGAAACGTTGCGCACACACGCACGTAATGTCAGGTACGGTTCTCCCACGTATGGCACCATGTTAATCGTGAAACGATGCGCACACACACAGACGTAATGTCGGGTACGGTTCGCCCGCGTAAGGCACCATGTTAATTGTGAAACGAGGCACACACATGCACGTTATGTCGGGGTACGGTGCGTTTCACATGGTGCGTTTCACACGCTGTAGTGAATGCAGGTATACAGCGTGTTTTACATG
This sequence comes from Lissotriton vulgaris, assembly GCF_964263255.1. NCBI lineage: Eukaryota > Metazoa > Chordata > Amphibia > Caudata > Salamandridae > Lissotriton > Lissotriton vulgaris. Next base: position 166,801,236 of record NC_141695.1, on the reverse strand, counting down.
GTGCTTTTCACACGCTGTAGTGAATGCAGGGGTACGGTGCATTTCATTTCATATGGTGCGTTTCACACGCTGTAGTGAATGCAGGGGTACGTGCGTTTCACACGCTGTAGTGAATGCAGGGGTACGGTGCTTTGGGTTTCACACGGTGCGTTTCTCACGCTGTAGTGAATGCAGGGGTAGGGTGCGTTTTACACGGTGCGTTTCACGCACTGTAGTGAATGCAGGGTTACGGTGCGTTTCATTTCATATGGTGCGTTTCACACACTGTAGTGAATGCAGGGGTACGGTGCTTTGCGTTTCACACGGTGCGTTTCACACGCTGTAGTGAATGCAGGGGTACGGTGCGTTTTACACGGTGCATTTTACACACTGTAGTGAATGCAGGGGTACAGTGCGTTTTACACGGTGCGTTTCACACGCTGTAGTGAATACAGGGGTACTGTGCGTTTCACACGGTGTGTTTCACACGCTGTAGTGAATGCAGGTGTACAGTGCATTTTACATGGTGCATTTCACACGCTGTAGTGAATGCAGGGGTATGGTGCATTTTACACAGTGCGTTTCACACGCTGATGTCAAAGCAGGGGGACGGAACGTTGCACGCTCTCACGTATGGCACCATCACAATAGTGATTCGAGGTATACACATGGCAGGGATGTAGGTGTATGGTTCAAACAAGGATGTCTATCAAGTTCTTGTGATTGCCAACTTACATGAGCAGGCCCTAGGTGTGCCCGGCAGTGATAAAGCACAGGGCATCTGATCTTGTTGCCCAATCGATGTGTGATGACCTGTTGACACATGTCATGTGTGATGGGGCACTATGTGGTACACATCACCTTTACACTTGTCCCATATGTATCATCATGCACATGTTGTCATGCACATCAACACTGGGATGGCACAGTCATCACTACGGGCACCTGTCTCATGATGCCAGGGACCGTGGCACTTTCTCACTTGACAATTTGACGGTCATCATGACCCAATGTGACAATGCCATGTGTGTGTCATGTTAAAGATTGAGTTTGCTGTTTGTGTTCCGTAAAATGCAACTGCTGTTGGTGCATCTATAATGGGCTGTGATTGAAATGCTTTAACATGTACGCACACCATGCCACATGTGCATTTCCAATGGCTTTTGGGTCTGATGGCATCATACATCATTGATCCCCATGCATACATGTCTGCATCGTGACAATGGCTGTGGTGTTGTGCTATCACATGCACACCTTATTAGCAAGTTTTCTGATCTGTACAATAGATATACCATGTGACCTTGGTGTGTGCCTTGCAGTCAGCTGTCTGTATGGGATGACAACTTTCTAATGCTGGTCTGGAGACGTGTGTCACTCCAGTGATATCTTGCTCTGCTCACTCAGACCAGCCCAGCAGCTCTTCTGTGTGCATGTACTGTTCATTTCACAAACGACAGCTGTATCTGGGTTTTCATTGGAGTGCCAGCAAGCTTGATGTGTAGTAACAGTGCTGCATGTGCTATGTACATTGGTATCGTTGTTGGCTGACAGCTGTTCTCCATTCTTCCCAAATATGTCCTGCAGGGCACCGCCTATACCAAGGCCTTTTCCAGACTTGGAGACCATGAGGGAACGTGATCGCATCTGACGTTACAGATTCACTCGAGAGTTGATTCAGGACTTGACGGACAGGCTGGAACCACATCTCCAACCGCGACACAGATATCCGACTGCGCTGACACCACAGCTAAAGGTGATGGCAGCCCTACATTTTTTTGCTACAGTTACGTTTCAATTTACCATAGCTGATGTGGGGGGTATGTCACAAACCATGTTCATCTGTGTCCTACGTGATGTGTTAACTGCCATGTTAGAGCACATTGATTAATTCATCAAATTTCCAACTCCTGAAAAGTTAACAGATGTAGAGGGTGAATTCTATGCCCTGGGAGGGATGCTACATGTCATTGGGTCCATTGATGGAACACATGTGGCTTTGGTGCCACCACAGGCTCAGGAGCAGGCCTACCGCAACAGGAAACATTACCCCTCAATAAATGCCCTGTTGGTGTGTCTTGCTAACATGCTGATTTCCCATGTTTGTGCATGTTTTTCAGGATCGTGCCATGATGGATTCATCATGAGGCGTAGCAGGGTACCACAGATGATGCTGCAGCTGCGCAACGATCGGGCATGTCTTGGTGGGTAAACTCTGTTTGTCCTGTATGTCTCATTTTTTTTTGCTCTGACGGCCACTCATTACCCAATTATTTACATGATGTATATTTGTAGGAGATGCAGGATATCCCAACATGCCGTGGCTCATGACACCGCTCCGCAACCCAAGAACAGCTGCAGACCAGCAGTACAATAATGCATACGAGCAGACCAGGCGAGTGATTGAGCGGACATTTGGACTCCTGAAGAGCCGATTCCGGAGCCTCGGTAAGACCGGCGGATCCCTCCCATTCGCCCCGGTCAAGGTGTGTAACATCTTCATCTTGTGCTGCAGGCTGCACAACATGGCAGTTGAGAAGGCTGTGCCACTCATCCTGGATCCTGAGGAGCTGGAACATCCACCCATTGAGGAAGAAGGGCTTGGCCATGATGAAAGTGATGTAAATGTAAATGTAAATGTACAGGAATTTATATAGTGCAAATCACCAACCGGTCTCTAAGCGCTTGCTTAGGGAACCCGTCCTGGTATTTCCTTGTGAGATAACCCCAGCAGGGTATCCGCAAGGTGAAAGCCAGGCATCCCGCCGCGAGGGGCCGTTGTGGAGATTAAGCAAGCTATTGCCCAGAGTCGCAGAGTGTGAACCCGTGAATCGAGTAGGCACCGGAGCGAGAATTGTCGAGTCCATGGACATTTTAGGACTCAAGACCCCGCCGAGCCGGGAATTGAACCTCTGCTTCCAGGTCTGCCTCCTCTAACCAGTGAGCCACACTTCTCCACTGTATGATGAGGAGGATGATATCCAGAGTCAGCTCATACGCAACTTCTTCTCCTAATGGTCAGTCACTGGGAAATAGTGTTCAAGCGTGTGGCATAGAGTGGCATGTGTTTGCATACTGTGTGTCCAGCTGACTGTATGCAAAGTCACTTTAATGTTTGTTGTGATGTGTCAAACAAGTGATGATGTCATGACACACGCATATGCGCAATGAGTGATCTTGGAAAGTACATGTATACTACATTGTGATGTTTTTTTACATGACCATGTCTGTATGGAAATATTTTGAATGTGTCCCCTTGTGTTCCTGTCATTCCCAGGTTGCTCTGGCTGTTGTCTGTTCGTGTCATCTTAGTACTCCTGCTATTCATCCTGATGATTGCAACGTGTGCCGAATCAGCGATCCATGCACGGACATGTGGAAATGTCAGTTCGGGTAAGAAATCAAAACAGGCTGTTTTGGGTTGGTATGGTTTGGGAATGTGTGGGAACTGTTTTTGTGCATGTTGTAGAACCATACATACATGTCTCATTAACATGGATCAAATTGCATGTTGCTACACTCCCATGACTGGACAGTCATCCTTCTTGACAGTCATCTGTTGTTGAGCGTTGACTCTGGTGAATGCATCAATGTGTGTAAACCTTGGGCCTGACACATTGCGGATGTGGAGAAGTGTGGCTCACGGTGTGTGGAGAAGTGTGGCTCACGGTGTAGAGCAGGCAGACCCGGAAGCTGAGGTCAGACCCGGGACCAGGGTTCAATTCCCGACGCGGCAGGGTCTTGAGCTCAAATGTCCACGGACTCGATAATTCTCGCTTCGGTGCCTGCTCTAATCATGGGTTCTCACTCTGCAACTCTGGGCATTAAGCTTGCTTAATCTCCACAATGGCCCCCCTGCGGCGGGATGCCTGGCTTTCACCTTGGGGATGCCCTGTAGGGGCTATCTCACAGGGAAAAGCCAGGACGGGTTCCCAATGCAAGCGCCGGGAAACCTCCGGGTAGCTGTGCGCTCAATAAATGCAATAATAATAATAATAATAATAATAATAACCGGTTGACATTGTGTGTGACATCACAACCACAGGCTCTGTGTGGAATTGCAGCCTCACTGTGTGCAGCAGGATGTGTCTGGCTCATCCCATTAATCTTGTGGCCCAGTACAGTTTGGTTTACAACAAAACATGTTGTGAAGGTGTGGGCCAGTGTATGTCCCACATGTTCTGACAACTTTCCAGTGAGTCTGTTCGTATAGATGCATTGCCCCTTGTGCCAGTATGTAATGTCACTGTCACGTCGCTACATCAGTGCCGGTAGAAAACACTGCTTTGCAAGCCTTCTCTGTAAGTTGATGTTAACTTTCTATTCCCATAATGCCAGGATTGTTGCACTGATGATGTCCCAACGCAGTGCTGTGGCAAATGTAAACACTTCCGTTACACCAGTCGGTAGACGTTAATCCCAGGATTCTCTTGTGCCATGCTGCATATCCTGATCACGGTAGGGGTGGTTTAGTGGCTTTGTTCCTCATTACTCTCTGTAGAGGTTGGTCCCACCTGCTTGTCATGTTCGGCATTGTAAGGCACAGTTGGAAGAGCCAATGACTGGCTCTTGCTGGGCTTCCTAGTGTTTCGATAATTCCCTTCCTCGTTGGATGAGCTAATTACGGCTCTTGCGGGTGATGTGTAACTTACCTTCATGACCCTCACTAAATCCCAGGGCTAACTACGGATTTTTGGCTTTGTGTGAGTAGCACTGCTACACATTCAATTTACTGTAATTTTGAGCCTCATTCATATACTGTGACTTAGTTGATGAGTGCATGGTTCTAATTGCATTGAAGCAGCCTGGTGAGTGTTACACCCCCTTCATTTAGGTGACAAACTCTGCTATCTTTTATGTGTCCCTGTTCAAACCTCAGATCTAGTATCATTTCAAAACCTGTGATCCCAAATTGGATACAGTGGCTGTGGTTAAACTACACAGGTGTAACTATTACAGTATAGGTCATGAGGTATTAGGTGATTCAGTGACAAGAAGTGTTGAATTGTTATGCTTGTTTACCTTTGTTTCAGATTTCCCTCCCTGCTGTTCCCATCCTCTCCTTCCATCGCCTGATCACCCTTTTGAGTCTGTTATTTATACTCAGACCAAGGGGCTATCTGGAGATGGACCCCTTTTAGCATCGCATGACTCTGAGGATCAAAGACCCTGGCAGTCGTGTGGAGATTGTTTCACCAGCATTACAGGTAACCTCATTGCATGACTGTTATTTTCTTCAGAGCAATGCCACTGGCCATGTACATTGGCTAAAGCAGCATGGCCTCAGAACCAACTTGATCCATTTGTGTTGAAAAGGTGTTCCCAACTGTACATTATGCCTCATTACCGTCACCGCAGATCTCTTGCCAGTCTGCATGCGTCATCTATGGCATACTTTACAATGAATGTGCATATGTGGTTATGTGTACTGTGGCAACATGCATGGTGTTTGTAATGGCTCATGGTCCATAATGTGCATGACGTACATGGTTGTGTATGTATTGTTTTAGTTTGATACCCACAACGGGCAGACAACACCTGCTGACGCTGTTTGACCTGTGCCCCGCTTGGCCTTTTGGTGCCTGATCCTGTGCCCATCATATTTGGTGATTGTTCACATTTTTTTCTTGCAGTGACCCATGAGTAACCATACACTCCTTCCTTCCTTCCTTTCCATATACATGTAACATGATGCCTTGCAAAAATCCTTGTCTTTGTGTGCTAGTTTTGCATGGTGTTTCATACCTTCTGCCGTCATGTGTTCACACATTCCTGCTGCTGCCTCCCCAGTGACACCGCAACACCGAGTGCCCTGATTCTGCAACACACACGCCTCCAAGATGCTCCTCCATCCATCCATCCATTCTTAAGGCAGGCCGCAGCTTGTCAGTGCCACTGTTGCACCTCCTTCGTGCTAAAGGCAGGACCGTCAGCGCCTGCAATGTGCACAGTGCAAGACCCTCTGGTCATTCCATGACATAGGTTACACTACAGACTCATGCTCCTGCCACCCTCCACCCAGTGAACACCAGACAATCATCCACCTGGTATCAGGCAACCCCTAAAGGCACACATGACAGCTTTGCAGACTGTGTGCGCAACTCATACTGCCAACACCGTGCTGCCACACATAACAGTGCATGTCCGTACAAGCAGGTCATGTGCCTCGTACTGCACACACGCTACTTCCACTAGCACCCCATTGGACTCTGTTACCTCATCAACAAAACAGCACCACAAATCACCTTCATTACTGTGACCTGGTTGTACGTAAGCCCCGCACACTACTTCTACATTGCCATCACAGACGGATACTAGATCACCCGCAGGGACAACACCAACAATCCAGGAGTATGATTGGCAATACTTTTATGAGGTACACCCCCAGAGTCACATACAACACCAAGGACACACTCAGCATTGTCCAACATCTGCACTTCAGGTTTCACAACAACACCCTGACCACCCTCAGTGTAACTATCATCTACAGATCTCCAAGCCTACACACACAATTCTGCTAAGCAATCTACAAATATGTTAATAATCATTTATTGGGCGCACTTTAAACCCAACGGGGTGTGCCAGCGCTGTAGTGCACCAAAAAGGATGCAGCATACGGAGGAGCACGTAATCAAGCAGGCAAAATGACCAGGTCTGAAGAGCTTGTCAAGACTCACATTCAGACAGAATTATACGCAGCGGAAGAGGTGGCTTAGTCATACATTGGGTGGTTACTACCTGTTAGGTTTCACCTCCTGATCTTGGTTCATAACACCAAGGACCAATGGGCAAGTGCTTGTGATTGGAACGTACAGATTGTGATTGACAATAGAGACAGAGGCTCCTCCTAAGGTAGACCGGCCCACGACCTTGTCCTGCCCCGAAGGCGCGTGTCAGCGCATTTAAATCTATTTGTGTAGCCACGGTCAGCCAATGGACTAGTCAAAGAAACGGGGAGATATGTTGTTACACTGAGACTCCACATGTACGGCGCTCAGCCGAATGTTTGAGTGTCTGCAATATAAGTAGCAAGCCTAATGTGAGACACACAGATGGGCATTTTGCATAGTCAAAATGAGAGGTGATCAGTGCGTACACCACTGTTTTCTGGGATACATTGTGCAGATAGCTAATAGATCTGTAAATGTTTTAAATTTTGCCTAAACAAGCGGCACCCCCATCTAGTACCTGTGTGGGATGGGATAGCTTATTGTCCCATCTGACTCGCAGATCCCTTACCAAGTCCTTGTGTGTCGGAGCAATGGTCAGTTACTCTGGCCAACAAAGATTGGAAGACAGGGCAGAAGTTTGGTTTAAGAGTATAGGACCTAGGTGTTATCTGGATTAAGTTTCAATAAAATGTGGTCTATCCAGACCGCAAATTTGAGACAATTTTGGAGATGGTCAAAAATTGCTGCTCAGACTGGATTTTAGGTGATTAGAAGCTGAAGATCCTCAGCATATGATATTATTTTGACTTCAGACATGGCAATTGATTCAGCCAGCGGGCTTAAGTAAATATTACAAAAGTCTGCGGGCTCAGAGCAAAGCCTTGCGGCACACCCCACTTCTGTGCTTTGACTGGGGAGTAGAATGGGTATGTGCGGACCTGCTGTGTGCCGTCAGATAGTTAGGAACATATCCAGTTCAGCAGAGGCCCACACACCTATGGTCTTCATGTCTAACAGCACCAACACCGCCTTGGAACCTCCGTCGACCTCCCAGTGTATAGAGTCTGCCATTTCTATGAGGGCCAACTGTGTATTATGGCCGGGATGGAAGCTGGATTGTGAGTCGAGAAGGAGGCTATTATCTTCAACAAAGGGCATCAGTTGCTGCCAGGAAAATTTCACAGAAATCTTGGCCAAAACTGATAAATAGAGTTTGGTGTATTGTAGGAAGGATATTATACAGGATTTGCGTTGCCTTTACTTATAATGGGCAGGAGGAACTTGTGTCTCCATGCATCCGGATTAGAGACCAATCTGAGGTAAAGGTTCCAAATGACGTTTAAATGGTGATTGTGAATCTTTGCAAGGATGTTGTATTGCTTTGCGGGCAAGGGGTCAGTAGGGGAACTGGATTAACACATCTGCTAATCGAGCTGAGAAGCTTCCCCATAAATTGTGTCTAAATCTGAGACCACTGAGCTGGGACACCACTTTACTGATTGCTCCTCAGACATTGTACTAACACATCAGCACACAGGCCCGCACCTACACAGAATACATGGGTCAGGGGTAGAGCAACTCCTGGCTGGAGGACAAGCACACCACCATCCTGCATAGGTCCTTCAATGTTTGCATCCAGTTCTCCAAATCAACACCATCGCTACCTCATGCTGCAAGTCGCTCCATATGCTGGAAATGACCTTCAGATAGATCCACTCCTAGTCAAGACAGACAGCCACCCAGGTCCACAACACCAGCCGCTCAACTACAGCAACAACCTCTACACAGGAACAAGAGCCAGACTCCAGGAGTTCTTGTGCACATCCAGGGTGCATGTGCACACCTCATCCTCAACATCCCCTGCCACAGCCACATGACGGTCCACCTGAGATACCTACAATAGTCCCACTGTCAACTGCAGGATCACCTTCATACTCCTCAGCCACACTCAGCCAAAAAAACGAATATGGATGTCTCCCATCCAACACCCCGTTGCCTGTAGGCCGTCCAGCCACCCTTCATGAGACTCTTCCATAACTGTCTGTCAGAGCAGTATGGCAAGCCACCACCACCCCTCCCCCCTCAGCAGATAGTGACCATCACGGGTGAGTATTTCCCTCCATGTATGTAGTTGATCATACATTGTGACCTATGTGTGTCCACAACCGGACTCAGATCCCAGTATATGGATGGCTTGAGTTTGTTCCACACTCTGGCTTACTTTGACATATCCCCACACGTATGTTGTTGACTCTGGGGAAAAATACATATTGTGTTTGTCATATTTATTTCTCCATCTTGTGAGTGAAATGTGAGTAGGTGGTAGGTTCTGTACACAAATACTGGGAATCCAAAGTTCACAGAGGGAGATGTGATGCCTTGCAGTTTGAGTCAACAGAGTCCAGACCACAGTGCTTGGCATCATTGGTCACACTGCGACCAGCAAGTCCATGTGGGAGAGTCAGACAGTCAATAAGGTGATGCTTTGCACACAAAGGCAAGATGCCAGACCAGGTGACCTGGGAGATGCGCATGGCCCTCTGCCTCTCAATGTCTTCTTCGTGGACGACCCACCTTCCTTGTGGGACCCTCATATGCAGGCCTTGACGATGCCTGGGATGCTCCGTCGGATGATTCCACCTCCTCCTCCCTCCCTGTGCCTGTTGGCAGTCTTTGCCTCGATGTTTCTGGCCTGGTGACACAGGGAGGGTGCTGCATGTTGTCAGTGATCCGACGGAGGGAATGGCTTATGTCCCTCTGCACCTCCAAGAGCTCAGCCAGTCTTGCCTCCATCCGTCCTTGGTGTTGTCATTGACTGGCGTGTTGCTCAGCCTGCTGGTTTTTTAATTTGATGAGGTCCCACACTCCCTGGCTGAACATCCTGGTGTCCCGCTGGTATTCCTCCATGATGTTTCTCAGTTCAGATATACCGGGCCCTGCAGCTTTCTGGTCAGGTTCTCGCCTCCGCCTTGTGCCACTCCCACCACCCCTGCCCACACAAGCCTGGCCTGCTGTTGTGGGCACATTGGGTCGACGGGACCCCTGAGGGTTGACAGTGGTGGTTCTGTCTGCCACCTCCTGGGTGCCCGGCGAACCTTGACCCTTATTGTCAGCCTGGCTCAGTTGTGGATTGTGGGCAGGGCTCCGAGCTGTCTGCTGGGATGTGACAGGAATGGGTGTGGTGGTTGGCGCAGATGCCCCTGACCCAGCTGCTGCACGGGTTTGGGATCCAGAGGTGCCAGGTTGGTCGGGGTCATTCATGGAGTGGTAAGAGGCTTCGCTGTTGGTGGGATCAGGGTCCTGTGGAACCTGGGACTGTGATCCATCTCCCCCCTGGTTGGGGGTAGATTGTGCACGTTGCCCTGTGGGTGTGAGAGACAGGCAATGTTAATGCCATTTAATGCAAAATCAAATTTTCATATACATTGTCATTATCACTGTTTGTTACACCTGCTTTGGATTTTTCTCAATGTTCCCTTGTGGTGTCAGATTGATCTGTGTTCAGGAGTCATTGACATGTGAGGGTCTATTTACAATGACTGGCACAGCCAGGCATATCAGCAGGGATTTGGCAGTCATTGTGCACCACAGCCATGCCAGCATGGATGCAACACATTAACACTGTGGATCACCATAGTGTGATAACAGAACAGCTGCTTCACGCATCTGTGCCATGGAAGTGGCACATTGCTAGAGTTGTGTCGCTGGTACAACGCAGATCCAGCAATGCTCTGTGTGGCCCTATCTGCACAATGCTGTGTCAATCCTTGCGTCTGCTTCAGGCATGCACAGGGTTTTAAGGCAGCATACGCATAAAAGTTACTGAGTGAAATGTTTAAGATTTCTCTCAGCCACTTTTGGGAGGTGATGCTGCGCCGTGACGGGCAGCCACTGCCCACCACACCACCACCAGTACACCTACTTCTGGCGCAGGGCTTTAGAACGTGGCATATCTCCCAGATGCATCACCTTGTCAATACCCAGCACCATTGCGCTAATATTTGTGCATCCGCTGCATCACAAAGGTGTAGCTACGGCGTCGTGATATAAGCGCAAGAGACTTGTGATTCAGCACTGTGCATTTTTTGCTTGAATGCTTCATCAGATCTTTATTTGTTGTGTTACATGACGATTGTGACAGTGGGGCACTCCATTGCCTATCCCAGGTGGCTATGTTTATGTAAGGGGTGTGTGTGACTGGTTGTGCTGGTAGTTGGAGTGTGAGTTGGAACTGGGCCTCACTCGTGGTGTGGCTGTCCCCCCATGGAGCATGCTGCCATGACAGTGGCTGTGAGTTCCTGTGCAAGATATCTGACCTTGTTGTACTGATGTTAGTGTTTGCACTGGTCTCAGGAGGGCCGTGTACTGCATACACCAGGGCCCAGTGTCCGCTATATTGTCAGTACTTTCACACTCCCTGAACATTGAGCAGGGTGCCATATGGGATGAGTGCAATTGGGCTTGTGCATACACAGTATTGGTGATAGGGGTGGCCACATTTTTAGCTTCTTCACCATCCCCCTTGCACCTTCCTACCATCCCCCTTGCACCCTTCTCCCCCTCCCCCTTGCAGCCTTCCTGTCCTCCACTTGCACCCTTCTGGCCCGAACCCTTGCACCCACCCCCATACTGTTGGCCACTGCTAGGATTCATATCCACCCACCCCAATTGTATTGGACAGTTCTGGGAGTCCTCTGCACCCACCACTCATATGTCTGGACACTGCGGGAAGTCCTCTGCATCCACCCCCATTCTGATGGGCATTGCTGGGAGTCATATCCACCCACCCCTCTTATGTCTGGGCACTGCTGGGAGTCATATCCACCGAGCACTCTTATATCTGGGCACTGCTTCTAGTCCTCTGCACCCACCTCTCTTATGTCTGGGCACTACTGGGAGTCATATCCAGCCGCCCCTCTTATGTCTGGGCACTGCTGGGAGTCATATCCAGCCACCCCCATTCGGTTGGGCACTGCTGGGAGTCATATCCAGCCACCCCTCTTATGTCGGGGGACTGTTGGGAGTCATATCAAGCCATGCCTCTTATGTCTGGGCACTGTTGGGAGTCATATCCAGCCACCCCTCTTCTGTATGGGCACTGCTGGAAGTCATATCCAGCCACCCCCATTCTGTTGGGCACTGCTGGGAGTAATATCCAGCCACCCCCATACTGATGGGCACTGCTAGGAGTCATATCCAGCCACCCCTCTTATGTATGGGCACTGCTGGGAGTCATATCCAGCCACCCCTCTTATGTCTGGGCACTGCTGGGAGTCATATCCAGCCACCCCCATTCTTTTGGGCACTGCTGGGAGTCATATCCAGCCACCCCTCTTATGCCTGGGCACTGCTGGGAGTGATATCCAGCCACCCCCATTCTGTTGGGCACTGCTGGGAATCATGTCCACCCACCCCATACTGTTGGGCCCTGCTGAGAGTCCTCTGCATCCACCCCTCTAATGTCTGGGCACTGCTGGGAGTCATATCCACCCACCCCTATACTGTTGGGCATTGCTGGGAGTCATATCCAGCCACGCCTCTTATGTCTGGGTACTGCTGGGAGTCATATCCAGCTACCCCCATTCTGTTGGGCACTGCTGGGAGTCATGTCCACCCACCCCCATACTGTTGGGCACTGCTGGGAGTCATATCCAGCCACCCCTCTTATGTCTGGGCACTGCTGGGTGTCATATCCACCCAGCAGCGGCGCTGCGAGGCCTCCAGGCAGTTATGCGCTATATAAGTGGAATTTTTCATTTCATTTCACCCCCATACTGTTGGGCACTGCTGTGAGTCCTCTGCAGCCACCCCTCATATGTCAGGATACTGCTGGGAGTCCTCTGCACCCACCCCCATTCTATTGGGCAGTGCTTGGAGTCCTCTGCACTAACCACTCATATCCACCCACCCCCATACTGTTGGGTACTGCTGGGAGTCATATCCAGCCACCCCTCCTATGTCTGGGCACTGCTGGGAGTCATATCCACCCACCCCCATACAGTTGGGCACTTCTGGGAGTCATATCCAGCCACCCCTCTTATGTCTGGGCACTGCTGGGAGTCATATCCAGCCACCCCCATTCGGTTGGGCACTGCTGGGAGTCATATCCAGCCACTCCTCCTATGTCTGGGCACTGCTGGGAGTCATATCCACCCACCCCCATACAGTTGGGCACTTCTGGGAGTCATATCCAGCCACCCCTCTTATGTCTGGGCACTGCTGGGAGTCATATCCAGCCACCCCCATTCGGTTGGGCACTGCTGGGAGTCATATCCAGCCACCCCTCTTATGTCTGGGCCCTGCTGGGAGTCATATCCAGCCACCCCCATTATGTTGGGCACTGCTGGGAGTCATATCCAGCCACCCCTCTTATGTCTGGGCACTGCTGGGAGTCATATCCAGCCACACCCATTCTGTTGGGCACTGCTGGGAGTCATGTCCACCCACCCCCATACTGTTGGGCACTGCTGGGAGTCTTCTACAAACATATGTCTGGTCCCTGCTGGGAGTCATATCCACCCACCCCCATTACGTTGGGCACTGCTGGGAGTCATATCCAGCCACCCCTCTTATGTCTGGGCCCTGCTGGGAGTCATATCCAGCCACGCCCATTATGTTGGGCACTGCTGGGAGTCATATCCAACCACCCCTCTTATGTCTGGGTACTGCTGGGAGTCATATCCAGCCACCCCCATTCTGTTGGGCACTGCTGGGAGTCATGTCCAGCCACCCCTCTTATGTCTGGGCACTGCTGGGTGTCATATCCACCCACCCCCATACTGTTGGGCACTGCTTGTAGTCCTATCCAGCCACCCCTCTTATGCCTGGGCACTGCTGGGAGTTATATCCAGCCACCCCCATTCGTTTGGGCACTGTTGGGAGTCCTATTCAGCCACCCCCATACTGTTGAGCACTCTTGGGAGTCCTCTGCACCCACCTCCATTCTGTTGGGCAGTGCTGGGAGTCCTCTGCACCCACCCCTCATATGTCTGGACACTGCTGGGAGTCCTCTGCACCCACCCCATTCTGTTGGGCAGTGCTGGAAGTCCTCTGCACCGACCACTCATATCCACCCACCCCCATACTGTTGGGCACTGCTGGGAGTCATATCCAGACACCCCTCTTATGTCTGGGTACTGCTGGGAGTCATATCCAGCCACCCCCATTCTGTTGGGCACTGCTGGGAGTCATGTACACCCACCCCCATACTGTTGGGCACTGTAGGGAGTCATATCCAGCCACCCCTCTTATGTCTGGGCACTGCTGGGTATCATATCCACTCACCCCCATACTGTTGGGCACTGCTGGGAGTCATATTCAGCCACCCCCATACTGTTGGGCACTGCTGGGAGTCCTCTGCACCCACCCCCATTCTGTTGGGCAGTGCTGGGAGTCCTCTGCACCCACCCCTCAAATGTCTGGACACTGCTGGGAGTCCTCCGGACCCACCCCCATTCTGTTGGGCAGTGCTGGGAGTCCTCTGCACCCACCACTCATATGTCTTTCCACTGCTGGGAGTCCCCCCACGTTACATGAGTTGTTTGTATACTCACCAGGCCCCACAACTCCTTCAAATCCATGTACTCCCACCGGTGGTAGCAGGGCCATGACCTTGTCCTCCCAGGGATGGTACTGTACTGGTCTGTGGGGACCACCACCTCCAGTGTGCTAGCTCTGGGCATAGTCCTCATCCATCTTCCGCTTCACCATTCTCCGCAGATAATACCACCTGGCCTGACAATCCCTCCTGGTGTGCCTGATGGGTGCAACAGCATTGACCCATTGACGATCCTCTCCCACATCCGTGTTTTGTCAGCTATGCTGGTCTGTCTGACCAATGCGCCAAACAGATGTGGCTCAACTCTGAGGACTTCATCTGCAAGGATCTCCATTTCCTGGTTTGTGAACTTTGGATTCTTCTGTGCAGACATGTTGTGGGGTGAATGTGATTGGGGGGGTGACGGTATGTATGGATGGGGAGTTGTGGGTCTGAATGTGAAGGGGGTGTGTGGGTCTGAATGTGATTGGGGGTATGTGTGATGGTGGATGTGTGCAGTTGTTAGTGTGTATTCAGTCTCTGTAGGTAAATGGGTATGTTGCAAAGGATGCTGGTTTTTGTATGTTTGCCCTTTTTATTGGTCCATTAGTGGGTGTGGCTTAGTTAGAATTTTTGATGGGTGTGTTATAAGGGGTGGTTCTGAGTTGGGCCTTCTGTTTACCAGTTTGGATCTGGCCAGGACATTGATTTGCAATGGTTTGTACACAGGAGACATGTTTTGTGGTGTTGTGCGACTCGTTTGCACACTCCTTGTGCTGTTTTAGTGGTACACGTGCGTTTCGTTGAGGGGGGTTTGTTTACTTATTTATTGTGTAGCTCTCTCATACGCGACGTTTTTACGGGGTATGCGTGCGCTTCGTTGAGGGGGGGTTCATTTCATACTTTATTGTGTAGCTCTCTCATACGCGATGTTTTACGGGGTACGTGCGCGCGTCGTTGAGGGGGGGTTGTTTCGTACTTTTTTGTTTAGCTCTCTCATACGCGACGTTTTTTACAAGGTATGCGTGCGCTTTGTTGAGGAGGTGTTCGTTTTGTATTTGATTGTGCGGCTCGCTCATACGCGATGTTTTCCGTACAAATCGCAGTTCATACGCAACGATGTTTTCCCGTACGAATCGCGTCCTCAGTCCCCGGTCCGGACCGTACTTGGCGGGTCGAACAGCATGTTTACAAATCGTACGGTTCACTTCCTGAGTCCGTATCGTACGAATGTTCGCTTGTTTTTCGTATGGTTTGTAAACAATCGGACGTATATTTGGAAAAGGGATCGTACTATGCGATTCAGACGGGTTTGTACGATTCGTACGGAAACGGCTACGAACACGATACGTCGGACGGTTTTCTTTCCCGAATCGGAATCGAGCCCTCAATCAATCAATCAATCAATCACTGCATTTGTAAAGCGCGCTACATACCCGCGAGGGTCTCAAGGCGCTATGTATAATATGTATATGTTTAAATATTTTTTTAATTAAATTATGTATATTATTTATTATTTTAAATATTATAACAAATTTAACTATGTTTATTACATTTATAAGTATTATTTAATTAATATTTATTTTCTATTACATATTTTTTTAATTTAAAAAAACAATATTTTTTAATTACAATATTTTTTACATCTATATTTTTTTTCTTGATATTTTTGTACTTACCTTTTTGGAGATAGGATGTCGATATTTTTGTAATCGACATTTTTGTTGCGATATTTTTGTAGGTCGATATTTTGTATATCGACATTTTGTCAGACATTCAATACAAAGGACTGCCCACCTGGCACTTGATTGATTTGGTGGTCAGCCTCACACCCTGTATACTGATCAGCATCTATTCTTGTTGCCTGAGGGGGTTGTCCTATTAATCAATAAAGACACCAATATCATCAAGGTTCGCTATGGAGAACTCCTCTAGCCCTGACAGAACAAGGTTCACAAAGTGTTGAAAAGTGACAGAAGCATTCATAAATTCAAATTGCATTATCCTGAACTATTATAACCCCATTTCGCATTAACCCCTTCGACGCTTGTGACGGAACGGTTCCGTCACGAACGCCCGTTTCTTAGAACCTTCAGCACAGCGCAAAAATTTGCGCCGCGCTGAAGGTGTTAAACATGCAGTTCCCTTCTTGGCACTAGCCACTAAACTAATCTGCCAGTAGCCTCTGATCACATCAGAAGTGTTCAATTAGTGAGCAAGAGCCAGCAGGTTCACTAGTTTATCAGTTCTGGAGATCAGGTTGCATCTTCGGCATTTCACTTCGAACTTAAGTAGTAAACAGAAAAGCACTAGCCTCTGGATCAGTGCCTGGACAGAAATGTAATTGCGCTTGGCCATGGGCTATCAGAATACTTAATCTCCCCCAGTTCAAGAACATGGCAACTTCTGCCGTCATGCTCTCCTGGGCCCTTATTTTACATAGGATGCACTTTTCCTGTTTGTGCCATTGCACACCTTTAAATGGGTGCACTCTGTGCAAACTGGGAAAGTGCACCTCATCACAGTGAATGTGCTGCCCTCAGGGTAGCCCCAAACTTGTTCTACCCTGGGAGAAGTGCATTCAAGTGAAATAAAGCCTGGTTTATTAAAAGCCACTCTATGTTTGACATTCAGGCGTCAAACCTACCTGTACTTTAAAGAGGGATTAGAGTTCCCTTTGCAGGCAGTTGCAATGAAAGACTGCACCCATCTGCACGGGGATGTCTGTAGAGTCCTTAGCACTGAATAGGAACCTAGCTATCTATGGGTGATGCGAGACCTCTGCTCAAGTTGAGTTAGACAGTCTGCTAAACAAGAAAGAAGGAGATGTTGAGCTCATTAAGGTTACACTTTTTCCCTAGTACCCCTGTTGTTAAGCATACTGACCAGGAGCTACAATAAAATTATTTTGCCCACTAGCTAGGTATTTTTAAAAAAAAAATCTTTTTCCACTCCACTACACTGCACAACACATTTTCTCACATAAGTGCCCCTACGTAATTTCGCATGTCGCAGCACGCCTCAATCTGCCGCAGATTGAGAGGACTCCTATGATGAAGCATGTCACCAAGGGGAAACCCTGGTGAGTGAGGGGACTCAAGAAAGCAATCCTTCTTGTTTAGCAGACTGTCTAACTCAACTTGAGCAGAGGTCTCTCCTCACCCATAGCTAGGTTCCTATTCCAGTATTCCAGTTTTTTTTTGTTCATGACTGAAAGGAGGGTGGAACTAGCTTTATACCCTCTACCTCAACCCTTTTTTGAGTGTTTTTTTAGAGTCCTTAGCACCCCCATTCCCTCCCCAGAGCACTGCCATCAGGGGGAGCACCGCCAGTGTGCCACATTTTTGTGGTGCACTTTCAGTGCCTCTCCTGGAAGCTTCTTTGCCTATGTGCTCACATCCAAAATATGGCACCGGCTAAGAGGCCAATCGATTCTCTCATTTGCATGGGGTCATGCACCCATGCAAATGATGGCACTCCCTCTTGAGACAGCGCTGGCACTACATGTGCGCCATCGCTATCTATAAGACAGATGGGGCCGCACAAGCATTTGCGGCCCCTTCTGTAATACCATAGTGCCTCTTAGTGCACAAATCAGGTGCACAAGCACCTTTGGCACTTTCTGTAATACAGACACAGGACTTTGCCAGACAGCCAGTAATTCTTGCTCTTAACTGGCAAGCTGTCAGTGTCATAGACACAGACCGGTGTCAACTGAGGAGTCTGTGAAAAGAGGAGGGGCAACTCGCTTTCTGCTGCTCAGGTATTAGCTAGTATAAACGTTTTAAACAAGTGTTAGTAATGGGAAAGGCCCTCCTTTAGTTACAATGCTTGTACTTCAATTAATCTTTACAAGAAACAATTTATTACGCGTGCTGAGCAGAAGGAGAAGCTGTGTCCAACAGCTTCAATGAAACAAACATGAAAAGAAACCAAGCGTTGCCGCTTGCCTTCTGCGCACTGTTGCAACCCCAACACAGGGAACTGTTTGACCTTTGACTTTTCAATTTCTTTAACTTAAATTCAAAATACTATAAACAATGAAATATGTGAAAAATGTTGAAAGAAAATTGTTTGCTATGCATTGATGCAACCATGATTTACATGTACATGAAGTATATATCATATGAGTAAATTAAGATATATCAGTAAAGATATAAAATCAATGACACAGAGTATTGGTGATATTTCATTGTTTATAGTATTTTGAATTTAAGTTAAAGAAATTGAAAAGTCAAAGGTCAAACAGTTCCCTGTAGTGGGGTTGCAACAGTGCGCAGAGGGCAAGCGGCAACGCTTGGTTTCTTTTCATGTTTGTTTCATTGAAGCTGTTGGACACAGCTTCTCCTTCTGCTCAGCACGCGTAATAAATTGTTTCTTGTAAAGATTAATTGAAGTACAAGCATTGTAACTAAAGGAGTGCCTTTCCCATTACTAACACTTGTTTTGTACCCTGTCCACAGGGATTGAGCACCCACCCATAAATAAAGTATGTCGTTTGATGCTATTACAAGTTTGACGGACAATCGAGCTAACATTTTAGCATATACTGATGTACAAGCGTCGAAAATATATTCCCTGATCCATGATGTAAGGTCCTTCAACGTGCAAGGAGGTAGCCTGTCATAGCAACTGAAACAGTTGGAATTCTTGACAAAGAGACAATTGAATCAGCGCCTCCATGCGTCTACTCTAGTGCAATATCACCGCGCCAAGAGGATTCCGAGAGGTCTTAGAATGCCTATTAAACCCATGCTTTTTCGTTTCCACATGAAAAAAGATTTTATGGACCGCTGGTATGCTGTGTTAAACAAATGTTCTTTGGATTTGATCCTTTTACTATTGGAAGAACTAGCAGTAGTAATCAAGGAAATCACTGATGAAATAAAACTCATTGAAACAGACTTACAAGATAGAATGGATCCGGAAGATTGGTCAAAGTTTTTGGAAGAAATGAATGCTAAGATGGAGAAGCATTCTAAAGAGATCCAAGAGAGTAAACTTAGGAAATATAAGCGAGACACACTCGATTACAAGTTGAATGAGGTGTACACGTGGGCGGAGGTGTATGCCCAAAGAAGAACCTTCATAAAACGTACACCTAATACATCCTCCCAAGAAAGTGTAGCAACGGAAGGAGACACCAATACCAACAGGCTGCCACCAGTTATAGCAACAACAGCATTGAGTGCACCAAGTACAGCAGAAACTGATGGGGCCTCATCATCCAAAACGTCTTTTTCCGCCCAGGACGCGGAGACCACCCAACCACCGGGAAAAACAAAAGGAAAATCAGGAGAGGCAAAGGAGGTAACAAAACCCAACTTGAGGAGTACCCGACCAACCTAGTGATTAACATCTCCACACAGAATCTCACAGTACAACAGTTCAAGGTTCTTAATAAAGGTCTCAACTTTGTACCCACCTACCAAACAAACCCACTTGAGATTGAAATTGATTTTTTTAGGTTCATGAGAATCTTGCGTTTAAAATATTTCTTTTCAAATCTTCCAGATCAAGGAATAGAGTCAGATCCACCTGAATATCTGAGGTTTAGGCCCAAATCTACCTTCCAGGCACCGACTTCACATAAGATTTTGGATGCTTTTGAGAATCTTGCGTTAAAAGACTTGAGACATATTAAAACCAACAAAAAATGTCATCAAAACCTATCTAAATTTGAGAGGGACACTTTGAAAGAACTCTCAGAAAATCCCAAAATTCATATCCAACAAGCAGATAAAGGCGGTGCCATTGTGGTGATGGACCAGATATTTTATGAGACCAACGTCAAGGAACACATATCAGATACCCACACGTATTTGAAATTGGACAAAGACCCAATCAATGAGTTGAGAGAGACTCTTGGAAAAATTTTAGATGTAGCTGAGGAGATGAAATGGATTAACACCAAAACCAGACAATTTCTCACAGTCCAGTTTCCAAAACAACCGGGTCTCTATATGCTACCTAAAGTCCATAAAAATCTTTCAAATCCTCCATTTCGCCCTATTGTTACCAGATGTGGCACCATTTTTGAGCCTCTGGGGCAATTTATTGACCAATTCTTGCAGCCTTTTGTACAGGCATGGTACTCCTACACGAAGGATACGACACATTTTTTACAAAAACTCACGAAATTGATCATCAAATCTGGCATGCTACTTTGTACATTGGATGTAAAAGCCCTTTACACCTCTATTCCACACACTGCAGGAATAGAGGCGGTGGAATGGGCTTTACTGAAACAGGAGAACTTGCCAGTCAACAAAGTTTTTCTATTGGAACTTTTGCATTTCAGCTTGCCCCATAGCTACTTTAAATGGAATGATGCATATTACCTGCAAAACAAAGGTACCTCAATGGGTTTTTCGGGGGCTCCTGCCTATGCAAATACCTACATGGCAAAGTTTGAAGACCAATTTTTGGTAAATGACAAAGACTGGAATGATAACACAGTTATCTATTGCCGTTACATTGACGACATTTTTTTAATTTGGCAGAACACCAAAACACTGTTGGAACAAAAGATCAAAGAATTGAACACAAAGGATGAAAATATTCAATTTACGCACATTATTGATGATAAGGCCATTCCATACTTGGATGTGTTAGTAAAGTTGGAGGACAATGCATTGGAAACTGAGGTGTACCACAAGGCCACGGATAAGAATACGGCACTTGCATATAACAGTTTTCACTCCAAAAATCTGATCGACAATCTACCTTTTTCTTTGATGTTAAGAGCTAAAAGAATATGTTCACAAGAGGAGACCCTCCAAACTAATTTATATGCCATTCATACGAAATATGCATCAAAAAAGTACCCCACTACTGTATTACAGACAGCCAGGGAAAAGGTGGACAAATTGCCAAGGGAAACTTTGTTGCTTAATAAAACCAGAGATCCAACAAACCGACAGGTCTTTGTGTCGAAATACTCTACTTGCTCGCAAGAAATTAAGAAGAGCATTAACTTGCATTGGGAACTATTGAGCAACGAAACTGACTTCAAGGAGTTGTTTAAAAACAAGCCCATTTTTGCCTATAAAAGATCTCGCAACGTGAAAGAACTATTGAAATCCAACACCACGAAAACCCTAGGAAATTTCAAAGGCATGAAGAAATGTCAAAATTGCACTCATTGCAATAACGTGATCATCACCAACACAGTGAAACACCCACACACTGGGGAAACCATCCCCATTAAAATTAATGCAGATTGCAACTCGATGAACGTTATATACGCCATCAAATGTCCCTGTGGATTGCTATACGTGGGAAAAACAGAGAGAAAAATCAAAACACGTATATCAGAACACAAAAGTACCATTCGCAATAAAAATGTGAAAAGCAGTTTGGCAGTGCATTGGGACAAATATAGACACACCATAGCTCAACTTAAATTCCAGATACTTGAGATGGTGACCCCTACACCCGGAAAGAGTCTCACCAAACTCTTATTACAGAGAGAAATTTACTGGATCAGAAAGTTGCAGACACAAGATCCCAAAGGGATCAATGATCGAGTAGACTTTACGTGTTTTCTTTGATATGAGAACCTAAGAGCACGCTTGAGGCCTAAAGTCATTGTCATTTGTAATGTTATGTACATGAATTCTGTTTCGTTGTTAGATCACATTGTATACACTTATCATGTGTTATATACATTCTTTTCCACTACACCACACCAACATGGCGCTGTCTCGCGGCATTCTTATTATTATGCCAGAAGATCCGTAGTCCGTTTTCAGTTTTTAGTTTCCAGTCTGAGGCGTCCGTCATACGTCATCACCATGAGCGCTAGTATTTCACGGAGTGCTTGGTTTACGATGCACACCGAGTTGTTGGAGTTTACGAGGAAGGACTGAGGGTCGACCGGAGCTGATTACGCGTTTGCCGTAGGCTGAGTCAGGTAGATAGAACGTTGGGTTTAATTGAGTAGCGTCCCGACCACGCGCTCACTGACTAATAGTGTGGTTTTCCGTTCTCCGCAGTGTGTTTGAACTTGGTTGTTTCACGTGGAAACAAAAATCGACCCAGTTTACTAGCAGCTGCTGAAATAACGAGGTGCGTTCTGTGTTTATGATTCGAGTGGGGAACGCGTTGATTTGTACTTTATTTAAAGGTAGAGCTGATTCGCCCGGTGCGGAAATATATGTGATCATCATTGCTTGCCTATGTCTCTTTAGATGGTGTTTTCCCAGGGGACTCTCCGGTCGCTATGATTCATCTGTATTAGTATTCACCAGCCCACATCAGTCATCCCATCTGTACACACCAGGACGGTATCTCCAAGTGGTGCTCTGTAGCATTTAGTAAGTCATGAATTTCTAGCCCCAGACTCCGGTCTTTTTTTTGATAATCACAAACATGGTAGTCAACAGTATCTGTTCTTTCTAGAACTTCGGATTAACTTTTCTTCACATTGACCTACCGGAATTCATTGTTTTCGGCACACCACAACACATGGTTCTAGTGAGTACAATACTAGCACGTTTCTTAAGTTTTTTTTAAAAAACCAATTGGTCAATGTATATAACGATTGCACTCGCTGACAAGCTATGAACTTTGCATTGCTGCAGGATTATACAGATTTAAGTGACAGCATTTATTTTCCTTTTTTTAGGTACCGCCCCTGACGAAGGGCCTGGTGGCCCGAAATGCATTGGGCAGGGATAAAATGATCAGGATGTTGTTGTGAACCGACATTTTTTTTTAAAGAAAATTGTTTGCTATGCATTGATGCAACCATGATTTACATGTACATGAAGTATATATCATATGAGTAAACTAAGATATATCAGTAAAGATATAAAATCAATGACACAGAGTATTGGTGATATTTCATTGTTTATAGTATTTTGAATTTAAGTTAAAGAAATTGAAAAGTCAAAGGTCAAACAGTTCCCTGTAGTGGGGTTGCAACAGTGCGCAGAGGGCAAGCGGCAACGCTTGGTTTCTTTTCAAGTATAAACGTTTTACCCAATTGAAAAACCGTCCTGCACTGACTTTGTCAACCTTCTTTTCCTTGCTATGATGTTTATAGTATAGTCCTCGAGAGGTTTGGCTTAAGCCGCTGCAAATGGGCCAGCCTCTTCGGCTCCCTTGTGGCCCATTTGTCCACCAAGTAATTAACCTGAGAGATCTACTTCACTAACTTGTACAGCCCACATCTCTAACCCTCCAAAGCTCGTGGACAAATGGGCTTCAACACCAACATCCCCAGGAGGAAATACTCATGTATGTACCATTGCAGTTGCAACTTGAAGAGAGTCAGAAAGTTGAAAATACTTTTACTTTGCAAAGTGCATGTTTGCAACTACAAAATAGCGTTGTACGTCACTCCCTAAATGTGGTTAGTAAGTCATATAAACTTGTGGAAAATCCCCTACTACCTGAGGAAGAAAGTCGGCAAATACTTTCATCTCTCATTTGTGGACCCATTGCCATAAAGAAATAGATTAATAACAAAATGGCAGCCACGTTTGAATGCTAGCAGATGCTATCCTTTGGAAAAAGGGCATGAAGAAGCATTACACAGCCTGCATTTTTAGCCCCATGTGTAATAAACAACTGTCAACCATTCTCCTAGTCATATAATGAATTCTACTAAGAATTTAAGGCCACTTTGCTTTCCCACATCTATCAGAATATGTTTCCACATACCTGATTGGTTGTGAGAAACCCCATGACAATAGAAATGCCTCATACTTTGTGATAAAGGGATAAAAGACTTTGGGCCCCATTAGGATGTCGGGTGGCTCACCGCCGCCATGCAGGCGGTGGCGATTGGCCCAACAACCTTCCCGGCCCACCACCCATTTCCCCCCGCCATATTACTATGGCAGAGGGGACCGCGGCGGACGTAAAGACCGTCCGCCTCTTTCCCGCCCGGTCAACGAGTTGACTGGTCGGAAAAGGGTTTCATATGGTGGCGGTGTCTGTTAGACACCACCATCCATATTAGGATGTGGGGGGAACATGCTTTTCCGTGGCAGCGTTGCCGCCACGGAAAGTCATGCAGGAATGTCTTGTGGGTGACCGTTGCGGACCCCCAGGGACTCCGGGGGGTGGGGGGTGCACATGGGGGGTACGCACTCCACTGTACAACGTGGCAGGCACAGCACAGTGCCTGTCACGTTGTGCATTGAAGTGCACAATGTGCATTTTTAGCATTGCGGCGGACGGTGCTTTCTGCACTGCCCGCTGCAATGTTAAAAATGCGGGATGGCCTAATGGCCCCCACGGGACCACCGCCCTTATGGCGGGCAGTCCCGTTTTACGTTGGGATGGCCAACGGACAAAGTCCGCCCGCCATCCTAATGTGGCCCTTTGTTTTCAACTCAGCGTGTGAATCAGTTTCTTCCAGCACTTATGCCAATTTATTGGGAATAAACACATGCTGGAAGTAAATGCTAAATAAATAAATATTTATGAAAAATAGCATTATAACAACTGTTATTTATGCAAATACGTAAATGAGGTATTTTCTGGCCCTTTGCTTGCAATAATTGTCTACCTTCCAGTGTGCGAATGGCTGTTGATACAGTCCTCAAGAAAAAACACCTTTTCAAGGTGAATATTTATTTCACAAAATAAAGCCCCAATCACAATAAGAATAGATGGGGTCTGCATACAGAAGTATTAGTGCCCCATGGTTCCAGCTACATGCAAAGCAGCATGATGCTCTCTTTGCATATAGGGAAATGTTTTAAGCATCAAAAACCTGAACTCCAGAGCTGTCCTAGAACACTGCTTAAAAAAGATTCCAGAATGTAAAACGGTGATAAACAAACTATATTTGAAATTAAATTTTGTATTTTTACAGTATTGTATGAGGCGAGATAATAATATGCACTGGTAAATTCAAAAGATCTGCCTTTGGCTGGCAGTCTTTTCACTTGGTTAAAATGTGTTTTATTTGCTTGTGGCTTTTGTAAAATTGTACTGCTGGTAAAGCGGCCAGGCCTTCGCCAATATATTTTTAAAAAATGACTAAAAGCAAACACATTTTTATATCTCAAATAGAACACATGACATAGTAAGCCCTGGTATTGAAGGGAACTACTTTGTGTGCAGAGGTGCTCCTTGTGAAGGGAAAGAATGGTGTCACTCACAATGAAGTCAGCCAGGGACTGAAATGAGTTGATCCACTGCCTCATACTGTCGTGGGTGGAAGAAAAACGTGAATGACACATTGGACCAATGGATGAGCACAGCTAGATATAAGCCCCTATACCTACATCAAATATATACAATTTTGATAAAATCAAAAGATCTTGGCTAATGCCAGACTTAGAATCACAAGACAATGGTTTATGGAAAAAATTGCCTTTTCTGTCATGTGTTTTTTTCCCTGAACTCTAATTGTAGATGTTTCTAATTGCTTCTCAAATAGCTGCCAAGCTTCATGATCCACCTCAGATAGCAATTGGAGCTCTGGGGCCCCAAAAGTTCTGCTGCCTCTTGTTTTGGGGTGCATTGTAAGCACTGGGGCATTTAGACACTGGGGGGGGGGGGGTTAAAAGTCTGTTGTAAGTCTGTGAATCGTATGGTCATATCTGTCATTTCACAACAAAATTGGCAAATGTTCTCAGGCAGAACGAAAGGGGACAAAGTCCAGCACTTGGCATAGGACCATGGGAAGAATTTGCACCATTTGCTTCTTCTTCTTATGTTATGTTGCTTATCACATGTACAGAATTTTCACAATAGGTCTGGGTCCAGGCCATGCACATAGTAAATTCTCCTCACAAGTGGCTGGCTCCGTGCCTCTACTGATATTCCATAGGTAGCATCTAGTTGGGAAGGCTCAAGAAGATCCCCTTAAGGCTATTTGTCCTTTGATCACTTGTTGACTTTAACATGTCAATTTTCAAAGTGTTCTGTGAGGGTGTCCAACTTAAGAAGTGGCATAAGACACTGTGATTTAGCTGCATCTTTCACAACAGCTTTTGAAGCTGTTATTTTTTCTAGAAAGTTAGGTATCACGGATTTGTGTTTCCACCATTGATCGGGTTTGTGATTCCACCGTTGAGTTAGATTTTGATTTCATGGCAGTATCATTTGTTGCCTGAGAAGCTTCTTCAATGAAGGCATTCTCCAACACGGCAAGGATGGATGTACGGAACTTCTCTTTGAAATCGCGGCCCACAAAGACATACAAGATGGGGTTGACGCAGCTGTTGATGAATGCAAGGCTGGAGGTGATGGGCACACCAATGTCCTGCAGTTTACCTGGACAATCCCCTTGGGTGTACACAGCTAGCTCCAGGAAGGAGAAGACATGGTAGGGGAACCAGCAGATGCAGAAGCACACAATGACTGCAATGATGATCTTGAATGGTTTGCTGGATGTTGCCAGGCGGTTTCTGCTCAACCTTATAGCAATAGTGATATAACAAATCACAATGACGGAGAAGGGTAAGAAAAATCCTATCACAAACCTTGCCCAAATTACAGCTGAGTATCTGCGTATCCCAACTGCATATGTTTTTTCATCATCCAACCCAAAATCATTGTAGCAATTTATAACTGTCACATTTGGCTCCTTAAGGTCAGTGGTTCGGAAAATAAAATATGGCAGGCTTACTATCAAAGATGCAGCCCACACCGCCAGGGCTATGAAAATGGCCAACCGTGGAGTCCTGTGGTTCTGAGCCCACACGGGCATGATTACTGAGATACAACGGTCAATGCTGATCACCATCAAAAAGAAGATGCTGGCAAACATGTTCAGGAAGGCCACAGTGCTGTTTAACTTGCACAGGAATTTGCCGAATGGCCAATGGAAGCCCAAGGCGATGTAGGTGATGCTAAGGGGCAAGAAGAAGGTGAAGATGAAGTCGGCGATGGCGAGGTTCAGAAACCACACAGTATTGACGGTTCTCTTCATCTTAAAACCGGTGATCCAGATCACTAGACCATTACCTGTCACCCCCAAGAAAAAAGCGACAAAGTAAATGAACATGGTAAAACCATGCAATGCTGCCTTGGTGCCTTCATCCTCCTCCTCGTAACAGTAATAGTAGTCACCAGATGTTGTGAACTCTTCTGGAGCAGTAAAGTTTGTCGATAGTGGTGGAAAGGCGGTGTATACTGACGATGGTGAAAAGGTTGTGATATTGACTGATGTTTCTGGAAAGGTTGTAGTTTCGAGGGAGTGGGGTTCCAGCAAAGCAGAAGTCATCAACTCTGTATTTGATGTCATATTCTCCATCCTTTGGGATTGATCTAACTTTCTGAAAAGAAAAACAAAATGAAGAATCAGATCCAAAATTGAAATACTTATCATTACTACAGTAGGGCTTTGTGTTTGGATCACACTTCTGCACGTTCTCTGCAGGCCACAGCGCCCAAAGGACATGCCAGTGGCAGGCTGTGAGCTATATAAACATTAGTAGCATAAGATAGATTGAAAAAGGTTACAATATTTATTTTATTAAGATATTCACCAAAATAAGACATTTAAGAGTGATAAAAAGTGATTATTTGAAGTGAATGACAAATGTTTCTGAAAACTTCCCCTAAAAATCAATTTCTGGAATAATGTTCTTATTTTGTGATTAAGAAATAAGCAATAAAATAACAGTCACTATTACGGGGAAACACGGTTCAGACACGTAGGGGGCCATTAGGATGGCGGGCGGACTTCACCCGCCCTCCATCCTTGCGGTACTTGGGACCACTCGCCATAAGGGCGGGGGTCCCGTGGGGAGTATTAGGATGCCCCCGCCACAGTGGCGGGTGCATCATGCATATTTAACATTGTGGCGGGCGGTGCTCTCAGCACCGCCCGCCACAGTGCTAAAAATGCATGTATGCATTTGCATACACAAAGCGGCAGGCACCGCGCGGTGCCTGCCGCTTTGTGTAAGCAAATGCTGGGGGTACCACAGGTACCCCCGTATGCACTCCAGACCTCGCCTTCACTCCGAGGCCCACAGGGGTCCCCTGAAGTGAAGACCGCCTGCCTTAAGGCATCTGCAGAAGCCCATACTAATATGGCTGGCGGTGTCTGATAGACACCGCCACCATATTAAACCTTTTCCGCCCTGGTCGCCAGACGGCCGGGGCGGAAAAGCAGCGGACGGTCTTTCCGTCCACCGTGGACCCCCCAGCAATGCTAATATGGCGGGGGTCATTCTGGTTAGGATGGCGGGCGGATTGCTCCCGCCAGGCCGGCGGTGGCTACCGCCAGGCTGGCGGGGGCAATCATCCTGCGATCCTAATGGGCCCGCAGTATGGAAGAAATGGTTTTTCTACATAACTCATATACAACCCCCCAAAAAACTTAAAAATGTTACACGTCTCTACATAGATGTAAATTGAAGTTGGTCCCACAGAGTTAAATATACGTTTGTCCCTTAGACGAAAATGGAAGACTGTTCTTTGAGATAAAAAGACACCTTTGACCCATAGACTTACGTCACTGTTATCCCATAAAATATAATTTGATGCTTGCCCCATCAACTTATATTATTTCTGTCCTCTAGGCTTACATGGGTATTCGTCTTGGTCCTACAGAGTTAAAGTGCACCTGCCCCATAAGCTCCAATGTCCGTGTGTCCTGGAGACTTAACCAAGCATTCACGTGAGTCCTTCTCAGGTGTGGGTTTAAGTTGATTGGAAAACACCAGTAATTCATTTGTAAAATGCCTCATTGTAACTGAACAGCCAGGATCAGACACCTAACAGATTTATTACAGATTGAAATTAAACCTTATGTTAGACCAATATTAGCCCTAGTAGGATTTCTGAGTCGCAGACATAAGTGTTGATATACATATAAATGTTCTCTGGCTGTGGAAAGATCTGGAAGTCTGTAAAATCCCATTTCCCTTTTTAGGGCTCGGCCTACCTCCCAGGAAGTGGGCGTGGCTTAACGGTCCTTTTCTGAGGGCTTCGAAAATCGTACCTACCGAATTCCAGAAAGCTCGGGATTTTTGCTGGGTATTTTTGCCAGCTGCATGGCAATTGGGCCTCGCATGCCTGTGTTTTTACAAGAGAGCACGCAATAGGCCATAGGCATTAGAGTTGCTCCGCCTGGTGCATATTCCGTGCGGGCACGCGCAGCAGAAGGGCATATTTCTTCAATTACCAGCTGTCATGGCGCGCGCGTAGCAAGGGCACTCTGTCTCCTCGCGCTGAGATCTCGTGGCTGTTGCCCTCCTCCCAACACTCTCCCTCCATGTAACTTCCCCTGGTTCCTCATCCCCGACCCCCTGCCTCCCGCGCCTCTACCATTAGCCCCGTAGCGCTGGAGGCCGCCGGACGCTGAGCATGGCCGATGGATGCAGCCTGGTTTTACAATAGCGATCGCATTCGCTTTCAGTGCTGCTTCTTTGCTTTTGGATCCATTTCACAGCACATGGAGAATTTAAGGACCTCTGGCGAGTGTGATGTACTGCGGAGAGTGCAAGGTCCGAGTATGCCTCTGGTATTTGTATGGTTGGAGGCTGTATGTCTTAAATACAATGGTAAGTCTGTCTCTGTGCAGTTACGGACAAGGTCTGTGTCCACCTTTTCCTGGTTTCTGTTGTGTGCTGCATTCAGGTATATCTTTCTCGGCGTGTGCAATTTTTGAGTATACCTGTCTGTCTGTTGTGTCGCTGTTTGCAGGGTTGAAGTCTACCTGTCTCTATAGTATGTATGTATGTATGTATGTATGTGTTAGACCTGGCACCTTGGCGTGAGTTTCCCTTCCACTTTTTGCTGGTGTGCCTCCGATGTTTTGCTGGTTTTCCGATACTCAGGGCACTGCGCCACGGCCGACCCGTGCCGCAGTGCAAGTGCTCCCTACTGTAAATTGTACATGTGATTGGTATCCATGATTGGTTCATTGGATTTACTGTCAGTCCCTAGTAAAGTGCACTAGGAGTGCCAGGGCTTGTAGATGCCAATACTGCTAGTGGGCCTGCAGCGCTGGTTGCGCCACCCACAGAAGCAGCCGTAAGATGTGTCTGGGGACTGCCATTGCAGAACCTGCGTGCAGTCTCGTACTGTCATGCCGGCTGGGCAAGTACACCCACTTGCCAGCCCCTGAACCTTCCCTTGACTGCATATTAGTCACCCCTATGGTAGGCCTGCGGGCAGGGTGCATTGTAGGTGTAAGGCAGGACAAGCCCTGATGTGTGTGGCGTGTCCTAGTAGTGACTTACAACTAAATTCGTATTTCACTATTGAAGGCTACCTGCTCCCGTTAGGCCAGAATGAGCTGCTGGAATTATTACACCCTATAATCCCAGCAGGCTCAGGGAGCATGGTAGAGAGTCGTGTTTAGTATGCCTGAACTCAGGATGATAAAATATCTCTTTTAGTAAAGTTTATTTTAGTATCCTGTGTTTGCAAATGCTACTCTTAGAAAGTTAGCATTTGCTTGCCTAACCATTTCAGCCCGCCTCTGCTGGTATGTGTATCTGACTGTCTGGGATGTGTGAGGGACAGGGCTGGGGGATGACAGGTGGTGAATGCGCAGATTACACCTTAGTGGGAGGTAGGAGTGGCTCTTGACTCTGAATCTTGCTGTGCTCTGCCACCACAATGCTGGCTCCACCCTCCTGGGGAGCGACTGATGACTCAGCCGACACCTGGCCCAGGAAGGGCGAAGCCCCATCAACAAGGTACTCTGGCTGCCCCTGTCCGCACAATGCGGGCTCCACCTCCTGTGGGGCGTCTGATGCGCCTGCCCCTCACACTGAAAGCAGAAGCCGGAGTACACCCACCAGAGTACTCAAGGACTGAAAGTGGCTATGCAAAGGCCCCACAGGCCTGCGAGAACAAAAGAAAGGCAGTATAAAAGAAGGAGCCTTGCTCCTTGTAAATTAGATCCTGTTTGTGCTACAGAAGGAACTCTGCCCGACGAGAAGGACCGGGAAGGACAAGGAAGAGTGCTGGCTCTTGCCTGTGTCTGGTGCCTTGCTGCAGAAGGAGAGGAAAAGAAAAGACTGCAAGAAGACTTTTGCTTTGTGAAACTTTGTGCCAAACTCTGCTGAAAGATCTCCAAGGGCTTGCTGTTGAACTTGCCCCCTGACCAGCGCCCCAGGACCAGTGGGCGCTACATCCTGAAGAAAGCGACTGTGTGTGCTGCTTATCGCTGCAGTACTGACAGAGGGGTCTGGGAGCGCTGGGCAAGCCTGCCACGCTCCCCGTAACCAAGGCATCGACACCCCCCCGAACACCGTGACCGGGGCCCAAAGCAACAGCGAGAGCAAAGTGAGGTCCAGCCGCCGCTGGCCCGAACACCGTGACCGCATCTGCACCGGGAGCCCGAGAGCAAAGTGAAGGAGGACCCGTCCGGTCCAAGCTCCCGAATTGACTGCGCTTCGAGCCGTCAATCCACCTGCGAAGACGGACAGCTGCCCTGTGAGAACCCCCTCTGGTCGGTAGCCTGCCCGACAGCTCAGCTGTAAGCGCACAGCTGCAACCGGTACTTTGGCTGGGTACATCCTGCACTTGGGGACCGTACTGCCACTTGCCACCACCACACCGCCGCCGCCTCCAGGGTCGGAGCGAACGACGAGGAAAGGACCCTGCCGCCACAGAGCACCGCCGCCCCGGATGACCCGTGACCTGCCCGGCTGAGAGCCGCAGCGAACAGGGACCCCGGAAAAGCAACGCGACGTGGGACAGCTCCCCTGGAAAGCGCCCGCTCCACAAGAATTTGAAAGGTACTTTGTTGTATCCTCACGGTGCGAGCAACCTGCAACTCGAGCTCGCACCGCGCTATCTGCTCCCAACGCGAGCCGCCTCTGAAACCGAGGCTCGCACAGCTCCTGGCCCTCGAGGCCCACGCAGAGAGCGCATTGAGGCGCTACGAGACACTGAACCGTGTCGAACCTGGGCAGAAGGCCCAAAAGGTTGCTTATTGCTAAAAGAGAACTGTGGCAACCTGAACTTAAGTAACCTGGAACCGCTATTGAAAGTTTTACGACTGTATTTACAAGCCTGCTTGAGATTTATATAAAGATATATATTTTTACAAATACAGTTTGGTGTCATTGTGTGGTGGGTTGGTTGTGATGGTGTAATATTGCAAATGTTTAACCCTATGTGCCCCAAAGATTAGCCTAAGACTGCTTAAGCCACACTACCTAGAGGGTAAGCAGAGGTTGTCTGGAAGGTAACCCTCAGCCCTGACGAGGAAGAGAGAGTCCCTGCTTGTCGCTAGTGTTGCACTGCGCCAACTAGAGCCTCCCCCTTCCTACATTGGACGCAGCGGTGAGGATTTTCGAATTTACATTTGCAGTGTCTATACCAGTGTCTGACCATTGCACAGTGATTTCAGTCCAGTTACTTGGCCACAGGTTTTGTTGTAATTTTGCGGAGAGAAGATCCCTAGCGAAGAAACCATGCCGGGCACGAAAAGCCTGGATGGAGCGGAGTCCACGACCTCTGAGATGTTGGAGGAGGAGTGGGACGCCGCAAAGCTGGATAAATACACTAGAGTTGAACTGAAGTTTTTTTGCAAGAAACTCAAGGTTCCGCACGCCGGTTGCAAGAACAAGCCAGAGCTCTACAAGGCCCTGAAAGCCTGGATAGAGTCCAGAAAGGCCCCGGAGGATCAAGATGCCCCCGCGGAGCAAGATGCAACTGAGGAGCAGAATGCACTTGTGGATCTGGTGGATCTCGAAAGGCAAGACAGCGTGCACAGCTTTGGTAAAGGCCTGTCACCAGAGGAGCTGGCGGACAGGAAGGAAACAAGGGATCATGAAAGGAAGCTGGCAGAATTAAAAATCCAACTGGAGCTTGAAACCAAAAGAATGGCGCTGGAAGAGCGAAAGCACCAAATGGATTACGAATTGAAAATGAGGGAGATGAGTCTAAAGGAGAGAAACTTGGATCATCCTCCCTCTGGTGGCAGCACAACGCCGGTGCAGGTAGAGGCAAGAGTGCACATTCCTAAAGACGTAGTTAAAGAGTTCTTTAAGGGGGATGACATAGGACAGTGGTTTAGGGCATACGAGGTAGCCATGTCCTCCCACCGGGTCCCTGACAAGGATTGGGGAGCGGGGTTGTGGGGAAGGTTCCTTAGCGAAGGGCGAGATACCTTGCTAGATTTGCCCGTTGAAAATCAGAGATCCTATTCCCACATGAAAGAAGCTTTAATGAACAGGTACGGGCTTACCCCTGAAATGTATAGACAGAAGTTTAGGGGATGTACTAAGCGGCCTGGGAATACGTATGTGGAGTATGTGACTTATTTTTGCAGAGCACTGGATGGTTGGGTGAAGGGTAGCAAAGTGAATGATTTTCAAGGTCTCTTTGATTTAATTGCATGGGAGCACTTGTCTGATCACTGTTTTCCTGAGTTACGCCAACACCTGATCGATAGCAAGCTGTCCAACCCGAGGAAGCTTGCTGAGGAGGCGGACCGCTGGCTCAGCACCAGGGTCCACAAGGGTCCAGTGGGAGACTCCGCCAAGAGTGGGCAGGGTCCCCAGCAGAAGAGTGGGGGGGACAAGGGAAAACAGAAAGGGTTCCAAAAAGGCCCCCAAAGTAATCCCCAAGGGGACCAGCAGAAAGGTTCTCAGCCTCCCCCACCCCCAAAGCAGAATGGGGCCCCGACAGGTAAACCTGTTCCAAAGGGGCCCTTCAATTGTTTCAAATGTGGCGAGCCTGGGCACATATCCAGTGACCCCAAGTGTCGCCTGTTTGGAAAACCCGCACCCACTGGTGCTCCGCCCCGTCAAGTGACTAATGTTCACTTAGGAGAAGAAGTGATGGTCCCGGGGGGTGGAGATCCCGTTCACATGACCCTAGTCTCACTAGGAGACAGTGAGATGATCCCTACAAACTACCTGCCCTCTAACACTAAGAAATATGGGCAGGTGGTGATCATCAATGGTAAGGAAGCTGAGGCTCTTAGAGATACAGGAGCCAGTGTGACTGCAGTGAGGCAGCACCTGGTGTCTCAAGAGCAGGTTGTACCCCATGCCTACTGTAGGGTTATCAATGCTGATAATTCAGAGAGTCAGTGTCCGATGGCTCAAGTTCCCTTCGAGTGGGGAGGGGTCTCTGGTACTCTGCAGGTCTGTGTGAGGAAAACCATGCCTGTTGACTGTTTGCTAGGGAATGACTTGGAGCACTCCCCTTGGGAAAAGGTGGAGAAGACGACTCACCTGCGGATGGTGGGTCTGCCTGACTGGGCGTGCGTGACCACCCGGTCAATGGCAGCCAGTAGGGGTGATCAAGAGGTCCTGGGGCCTGAAGGAGAGGCCCAGGGACCGGCCTTAGGGAGAAGGCGCAGGGGGCGCGGGAAACCGGCCCCTGAAGTTCCCACGGTCCAGGAGGAAGCAGACCTTGAGGGTGATGCCCTGGAGCCTACAGGGGAACAGATTGCCGAACTGAGGGACCTGCCTGAGCTGACCCATTGGCAGCAAGAAGGAGGACCCTCCAGGGAGGAATTCTGCAAGGAGCAGAAAGAATGCCCTTCTCTCGTGGGTATGCGGCAGCAGGCTGCAGACCAGGCCAATGGTGTTCAGGCCAAAACACATTATGTGTTCTGGGAGAACGACCTCCTGTATTCAGAGCCTAAGGCTGCTGAACCTGGGTCAGCCCGTGTGCTGGTGGTACCCCAGAAGTTCAGAGCCTTCCTACTGGGTCTGGCTCACGATGTGCCTTTAGCAGGACATTTGGGGATGGACAAGACCTATGACAGGCTTGTCACCCACTTTTACTGGCCCCAAATGCACAAGAGCTCAGACGCTCATTGTAGAACCTGTCCGACTTGCCAGGCAAGTGGGAAGAGCGGAGGAAGGAACAAGGCTCCCCTCCAACCCTTCCCTGTGGTCGGTACGCCATTCCAGCGAGTGGGTATTGACATTGTTGGGCCTCTGGACCCCAAGACAGCCATGGGCAACAGGTTCATCCTGGTCTTGGTGGACCATGCCACCCGGTACCCTGAAGCCATCCCTCTGAGGACAGTGACGGCCCCCGTGGTGGGACGTGCACTGATGGGAATTTTCTCACGAGTAGGATTCCCTCTAGAGGTGGTGAGCGACAGGGGGACCAACTTCATATCCAAGTATATGAAGTCCCTGTAGCAAGAGTTTGGTGTAACGTACAAGTTCACCACGCCTTACCATCCCCAAGGAAACGGGTTGGTTGAAAGGTTCAACCGAACCCTGAAAGGCATGATCATGGGCCTAGACGGTCCGATGAGGCGTAAGTGGGACGTCCTCTTACCATGCCTGCTCTTTGCATATCGCGAGGTACCACAGAAGTCCCTAGGGTTCAGCCCCTTTGAACTGCTGTACGGTCACCCCGTGAGAGGACCACTGAATTTGGTAAAGGAAGGCTGGGAGCAATCTCCCAGGAAACCTCCCCAGAATGTATATAGCTACATGCTGGCCTTCAGAAACCAAACCAGGCGCTTCAGACAACTTGCCGAGGCAAATCTGGAAGCAAGCCAGGAGGAGATGAAGCGGTGGTACGACCAGAATGCCACTCTGGTCGAGCTTCAGCCTGGACAAGAGGTGTATGTCCTGGCCCCAGTGGAACCCTGTGCCCTTCAGGATAAGTGGACAGGTCCATTTGAGGTTGTGGAGCGCAAGAGCCCAGTGACATACTTGGTGGACATGAAGACGCCCAGGAACCCTTTGAGGGTCCTACATGTCAACCGCCTCAAGCCCCACTTACGAAGGTCCGAAGTGGGCATGTTGTTGGCAACTGATGATGGAATGGAGGAGGAGTCGGAGCCTCTCCCTGACCTCTTAGTGGCCTGTGAGAAAGACGGGTCAGTGGATGGAGTTAACCTCTCACCCACCCTGACCCCCGAACAACAGGAAGACTGCCGCCAGTTGCTGGGGCAGTTTCCAGATCTGTTCTCCCTGGTTCCGAGTGTCACAGATTGGTGCGTCCATGATGTGGACACCGGAGACAGCTTACCTGTGAAGCATAAGGCTTACAGAGTAACTGACAGGGTCCGGGCCTGCATCAAGGAGGAGGTCTCCAAGATGCTTGCCCTTGGGGTGGTTGAGTCTTCCAGCAGTCCTTGGTCCAGCCCCGTGGTCTTGGTCCCGAAGGCTGCTGCGCCGGGAGCCACACCCGAACTCCGGTTCTGTGTGGACTACAGAGGACTCAATTCAGTCACGAAGACTGACACGCACCCCATCCCCAGAGCGGATGAGCTCATCGATCGGCTAGGGGCTGCCCGGTTCCTCAGTACGTTTGATTTAACGTCTGGGTACTGGCAGATCGCCTTGACCGATGGGGCAAAGGAGAGGTCAGCATTCTCTACACCAGATGGGCATTTCCAGTTCCGGGTTATGCCATTTGGAATGAGGAATGCCCCTGCCACCTTTCAGAGATTGGTCAACCAGGTGTTGGCTGGGCTGGATGAGTTCAGTGCCGCCTACCTGGATGACATCGCGGTGTTCAGTGGCACCTGGCCAGAACACCTGCGACACCTCTGGGAAGTGTTGATGGCCCTGCGCAGAGCAGGCCTCACAATCAAGGCAAGCAAGTGCCAGATTGGGCAGGGTTCAGTGGTGTACTTGGGACACCAAGTGGGGAGTGGCAAGGTAGCACCCTTGCAACCCAAAATCGAGACCATCCTGGCTTGGGAACCCCCCCAAGACCCAGACTGCAGTAAGAGCCTTCCTGGGGCTCACTGGGTATTACAGGAGGTTTGTCAAGGGCTATGGCACGATTGTGACCCCCTTGACAGAGCTGACTTCGAAGAAGCAGCCCAGGAATGTGATTTGGACTGACACCTGTCAGAAGGCTTTTGACACCCTGAAGACTGCCATATGCACGGCGCCCGTGCTCCTGGCTCCTGATTTCTCCAAGGAATTCATAGTGCAAACAGACGCTTCAGAGCATGGTGTAGGGGCTGTTCTTTCACAGATGACTGAGGAGGGCTTTGACCAACCCGTAGCCTTCATAAGTAGGAGGTTACTTCCACAGGAAAGTAGGTGGAGTGCAATAGAGCGTGAAGCATTTGCTGTGGTCTGGGCGCTGAAGAAGCTAAGACCCTACTTGTTTGGGTCTCACTTCCGAGTTCAGACGGACCACAGGCCCCTCAGATGGTTGATGCAAATGAGGGGTGAGAACCCGAAACTGTTGAGGTGGTCCATTTCCCTACAGAGTATGGACTTTACGGTGGAACACCGCCCTGGCACAGATCACGCCAACGCTGACGGTCTGTCCAGATTTTTCCGCCTTAGTGATGTGGAACTCCCTGGAGAAGGGTAGTTCCCCCCACATTTCAGCTGGAGGGGACACGTGTTAGACCTGGCACCTTGGCGTGAGTTTCCCTTCCACTTTTTGCTGGTGTGCCTCCGATGTTTTGCTGGTTTTCCGATACTCAGGGCACTGCGCCACGGCCGACCCGTGCCGCAGTGCAAGTGCTCCCTACTGTAAATTGTACATGTGATTGGTATCCATGATTGGTTCATTGGATTTACTGTCAGTCCCTAGTAAAGTGCACTAGGAGTGCCAGGGCTTGTAGATGCCAATACTGCTAGTGGGCCTGCAGCGCTGGTTGCGCCACCCACAGAAGCAGCCGTAAGATGTGTCTGGGGACTGCCACCGCAGAACCCGCGTGCAGTCTCGTACTGTCATGCCGGCTGGGCAAGTGCACCCACTTGCCAGCCCCTGAACCTTCCCTTGACTGCATATTAGTCACCCCTATGGTAGGCCTGCGGGCAGGGTGCATTGTAGGTGTAAGGCAGGACAAGCCCTGATGTGTGTGGCATGTCCTAGTAGTGACTTACAACTAAATTCGTATTTCACTATTGAAGGCTACCTGCTCCCGTTAGGCCAGAATGAGCTGCTGGAATTATTACACCCTATAATCCCAGCAGGCTCAGGGAGCATGGTAGAGAGTCGTGTTTAGTATGCCTGAACTCAGGATGATAAAATATCTCTTTTAGTAAAGTTTATTTTAGTATCCTGTGTTTGCAAATGCTACTCTTAGAAAGTTAGCATTTGCTTGCCTAACCATTTCAGCCCGCCTCTGCTGGTATGTGTATCTGACTGTCTGGGATGTGTGAGTGACAGGGCTGGGGGATGACAGGTGGTGAATGCGCAGATTACACCTTAGTGGGAGGTAGGAGTGGCTCTTGACTCTGAATCTTGCTGTGCTCTGCCACCACAATGCTGGTCCACCCTCCTGGGGAGCGACTGATGACTCAGCCGACACCTGGCCCAGGAAGGGCGAAGCCCCATCAACAAGGTACTCTGGCTGCCCCTGTCCGCACAATGCTGGCTCCACCTCCTGTGGGGCGTCTGATGCGCCTGCCCCTCACACTGAAAGCAGAAGCCGGAGTACACCCACCAGAGTACTCAAGGACTGAAAGTGG
Source organism: Lissotriton vulgaris (assembly GCF_964263255.1). NCBI lineage: Eukaryota > Metazoa > Chordata > Amphibia > Caudata > Salamandridae > Lissotriton > Lissotriton vulgaris. The sequence goes on along the minus strand of NC_141695.1, from coordinate 166,762,744 downwards.
CTATGCAAAGGCCCCCCTGGCCTGCGAGAACAAAAGAAATGCAGTATAAAAGAAGGAGCCTTGCTCCTTGTAAATTAGATCCTGTTTGTGCTACAGAAGGAACTCTGCCCGACGAGAAGGACCGGGAAGGACAAGGAAGAGTGCTGGCTCTTGCCTGTGTCTGGTGCCTTGCTGCAGAAGGAGAGGAAAAGAAAAGACTGCAAGAAGACTTTTGCTTTGTGAAACTTTGTGCCAAACTCTGCTGAAAGATCTCCAAGGGCATGCTGTTGAACTTGCCCCCTGACCAGCGCCCCAGGACCAGTGGGCGCTACATCCTGAAGAAAGCGACTGTGTGTGCTGCTTATCGCTGCAGTACTGACAGAGGGGTCTGGGAGCGCTGGGCAAGCCTGCCACGCTCCCCGTAACCAAGGCATCGACACCCCCCCGAACACCGTGACCGGGGCCCAAAGCAACAGCAAGAGCAAAGTGAGGTCCAGCCGCCGCTGGCCCGAACACCGTGACCGCATCTGCACCGGGAGCCCGAGAGCAAAGTGAAGGAGGACCCGTCCGGTCCAAGCTCCCGAATTGACTGCGCTTCCAGCTGTCAATCCACCTGCGAAGACGGACAGCTGCCCTGTGATAACCCCCTCTGGTCGGTAGCCTGCCCGACAGCTCAGCTGTGAGCGCACAGCTGCAACCGGTACTTTGGCTGGGTACGTCCTGCACTTGGGGACAGTACTGCCACTTGCCACCACCACACCGCCGCCGCCTCCAGGGTCGGAGCGAACGACGAGGAAAGGACCCTGCCGCCACAGAGCACCGCCGCCCCGGATGACCCGTGACCTGCCCGGCTGGGAGCCGCAGCGAACAGCGACCCCGGAAAAGCAACGCGACGTGGGACAGCTCCCCTGGAAACCGCCCGCTCCACAAGAATTTGAAAGGTACTTTGTTGTATCCTCACGGTGCGAGCAACCTGCAACTCGAGCTCGCACCGCGCTATCTGCTCCCAACGCGAGCCGCCTCTGAAACCGAGGCTCGCACAGCTCCTGGCCCTCGAGGCCCACGCAGAGAGCGCATTGAGGCGCTACGAGACACTGAACCTTGTTGAACCTGGGCAGAAGACCCAAAAGGTTGCTTATTGCTAAAAGAGAATTGTGGCAACCTGAACTTAAGTAACCTGGAACCGCTATTGAAAGTTTTACGACTGTATTTACAAGCCTGCTTGAGATTTATATAAAGATATATATTTTTACAAATACAGTTTGGTGTCATTGTGTGGTGGGTTGGTTGTGATGGTGTAATATTGCAAATGTTTAACCCTATGTGCCCCAAAGATTAGCCTAAGACTGCTTAAGCCACACTACCTAGAGGGTAAGCAGAGGTTGTCTGGAAGGTAACCCTCAGCCCTGACGAGGAAGAGAGAGTCCCTGCTTGTCGCTAGTGTTGCACTGCGCCAACTAGAGCCTCCCCCTTCCTACATTGGACGCAGCGGTGAGGATTTTCGAATTTACATTTGCAGTGTCTATACCTAAACTTCTGACCATTGCACAGTGATTTCAGTCCAGTTACTTGGCCACAGGTTTTGTTGTAATTTTGCGGAGAGAAGATCCCTAGCGAAGAAACCATGCCGGGCACGAAAAGCCTGGATGGAGCGGAGTCCACGACCTCTGAGATGTTGGAGGTGGAGTGGGACGCCGCAAAGCTGGATAAATACACTAGAGTTGAACTGAAGTTTTTTTGCAAGAAACTCAAGGTTCCGCACGCCGGTTGCAAGAACAAGCCAGAGCTCTACAAGGCCCTGAAAGCCTGGATAGAGTCCAGAAAGGCCCCGGAGGATCAAGATGCCCTCGCGGAGCAAGATGCAACTGAGGAGCAGAATGCACTTGTGGATCTGGTGGATCTCGAAAGGCAAGACAGCGTGCACAGCTTTGGTAAAGGCCTGTCACCAGAGGAGCTGGCGGACAGGAAGGAAACAAGGGATCATGAAAGGAAGCTGGCAGAATTAAAAATCCAACTGGAGCTTGAAACCAAAAGAATGGCGCTGGAAGAGCGAAAGCACCAAATGGATTACGAATTGAAAATGAGGGAGATGAGTCTAAAGGAGAGAAACTTGGATCATCCTCCCTCTGGTGGCAGCACAATGCCGGTGCAGGTAGAGGCAAGAGTGCACATTCCTAAAGACGTAGTTAAAGAGTTCTTTAAGGGGGATGACATAGGACAGTGGTTTAGGGCATACGAGGTAGCCATGTCCTCCCACCGGGTCCCTGACAAGGATTGGGGAGCGGGGTTGTGGGGAAGGTTCCTTAGCGAAGGGCGAGATACCTTGCTAGATTTGCCCGTTGAAAATCAGAGATCCTATTCCCACATGAAAGAAGCTTTAATGAACAGGTACGGGCTTACCCCTGAAATGTATAGACAGAAGTTTAGGGGATGTACTAAGCGGCCTGGGAATACGTATGTGGAGTATGTGACTTATTTTTGCAGAGCACTGGATGGTTGGGTGAAGGGTAGCAAAGTGAATGATTTTCAAGGTCTCTTTGATTTAATTGCATGGGAGCACTTGTCTGATCACTGTTTTCCTGAGTTACGCCAACACCTGATCGATAGCAAGCTGTCCAACCCGAGGAAGCTTGCTGAGGAGGCGGACCGCTGGCTCAGCACCAGGGTCCACAAGGGTCCAGTGGGAGACTCCGCCAAGAGTGGGCAGGGTCCCCAGCAGAAGAGTGGGGGGGACAAGGGAAAACAGAAAGGGTTCCAAAAAGGCCCCCAAAGTAATCCCCAAGGGGACCAGCAGAAAGGTTCTCAGCCTCCCCCACCCCCAAAGCAGAATGGGGCCCCGACAGGTAAACCTGTTCCAAAGGGGCCCTTCAATTGTTTCAAATGTGGCGAGCCTGGGCACATATCCAGTGACCCCAAGTGTCGCCTGTTTGGAAAACCCGCACCCACTGGTGCTCCGCCCCGTCAAGTGACTAGTGTTCACTTAGGAGAAGAAGTGATGGTCCCGGGGGGTGGAGATCCCGTTCACATGACCCTAGTCTCACTAGGAGACAGTGAGATGATCCCTACAAACTACCTGCCCTCTAACACTAAGAAATATGGGCAGGTGGTGATCATCAATGGTAAGGAAGCTGAGGCTCTTAGAGATACAGGAGCCAGTGTGACTGCAGTGAGGCAGCACCTGGTGTCTCAAGAGCAGGTTGTACCCCATGCCTACTGTAGGGTTATCAATGCTGATAATTCAGAGAGTCAGTGTCCGATGGCTCAAGTTCCCTTCAAGTGGGGAGGGGTCTCTGGTACTCTGCAGGTCTGTGTGAGGAAAACCATGCCTGTTGACTGTTTGCTAGGGAATGACTTGGAGCACTCCCCTTGGGAAAAGGTGGAGAAGACGACTCACCTGCGGATGGTGGGTCTGCCTGACTGGGCGTGCGTGACCACCCGGTCAATGGCAGCCAGTAGGGGTGATCAAGAGGTCCTGGGGCCTGAAGGAGAGGCCCAGGAACCGGCCTTAGGGAGAAGGCGCAGGGGGCGCGGGAAACCGGCCCCTGAAGTTCCCACGGTCCAGGAGGAAGCAGACCTTGAGGGTGATGCCCTGGAGCCTACAGGGGAACAGATTGCCGAACTGGGGGACCTGCCTGAGCTGACCCATTGGCAGCAAGAAGGAGGACCCTCCAGGGAGGAATTCTGCAAGGAGCAGATAGAATGCCCTTCTCTCGTGGGTATGCGGCAGCAGGCTGCAGACCAGGCCAATGGTGTTCAGGCCAAAACACATTATGTGTACTGGGAGAACGACCTCCTGTATTCAGAGCCTAAGGCTGCTGAACCTGGGTCAGCCCGTGTGCTGGTGGTACCCCCGAAGTTCAGAGCCTTCCTACTGGGTCTGGCTCACGATGTGCCTTTAGCAGGACATTTGGGGATGGACAAGACCTATGACAGGCTTGTCACCCACTTTTACTGGCCCCAAATGCACAAGAGCTCAGACGCTCATTGTAGAACCTGTCCGACTTGCCAGGCAAGTGGGAAGAGCGGAGGAAGGAACAAGGCTCCCCTCCAACCCTTCCCTGTGGTCGGTACGCCATTCCAGCGAGTGGGTATTGACATTGTTGGGCCTCTGGACCCCAAGACAGCCATGGGCAACAGGTTCATCCTGGTCTTGGTGGACCATGCCACCCGGTACCCTGAAGCCATCCCTCTGAGGACAGTGACGGCCCCCGTGGTGGGACGTGCACTGATGGGAATTTTCTCACGAGTAGGATTCCCTCTAGAGGTGGTGAGCGACAGGGGGACCAACTTCATATCCAAGTATATGAAGTCCCTGTAGCAAGAGTTTGGTGTAACGTACAAGTTCACCACGCCTTACCATCCCCAAGGAAACGGGTTGGTTGAAAGGTTCAACCGAACCCTGAAAGGCATGATCATGGGCCTAGACGGTCCGATGAGGCGTAAGTGGGACGTCCTCTTACCATGCCTGCTCTTTGCATATCGCGAGGTACCACAGAAGTCCCTAGGGTTCAGCCCCTTTGAACTGCTGTACGGTCACCCCGTGAGAGGACCACTGAGTTTGGTAAAGGAAGGCTGGGAGCAATCTCCCAGGAAACCTCCCCAGAATGTATATAGCTACATGCTGGCCTTCAGAAACCAAACCAGGCGCTTCAGACAACTTGCCGAGGCAAATCTGGAAGCAAGCCAGGAGGAGATGAAGCGGTGGTACGACCAGAATGCCACTCTGGTCGAGCTTCAGCCTGGACAAGAGGTGTATGTCCTGGCCCCAGTGGAACCCTGTGCCCTTCAGGATAAGTGGACAGGTCCATTTGAGGTTGTGGAGCGCAAGAGCCCAGTGACATACTTGGTGGACATGAAGACGCCCAGGAACCCTTTGAGGGTCCTACATGTCAACCGCCTCAAGCCCCACTTACGAAGGTCCGAAGTGGGCATGTTGTTGGCAACTGATGATGGAATGGAGGAGGAGTCGGAGCCTCTCCCTGACCTCTTAGTGGCCTGTGAGAAAGACGGGTCAGTGGATGGAGTTAACCTCTCACCCACCCTGACCCCCGAACAACAGGAAGACTGCCGCCAGTTGCTGGGGCAGTTTCCAGATCTGTTCTCCCTGGTTCCGAGTGTCACAGATTGGTGCGTCCATGATGTGGACACCGGAGACAGCTTACCTGTGAAGCATAAGGCTTACAGAGTAACTGACAGGGTCCGGGCCTGCATCAAGGAGGAGGTCTCCAAGATGCTTGCCCTTGGGGTGGTTGAGTCTTCCAGCAGTCCTTGGTCCAGCCCCGTGGTCTTGGTCCCGAAGGCTGCTGCGCCGGGAGCCACACCCGAACTCCGGTTCTGTGTGGACTACAGAGGACTCAATTCAGTCACGAAGACTGACACGCACCCCATCCCCAGAGCGGATGAGCTCGTCGATCGGCTAGGGGCTGCCCGGTTCCTCAGTACGTTTGATTTAACGTCTGGGTACTGGCAGATCGCCTTGACCGATGGGGCAAAGGAGAGGTCAGCATTCTCTACACCAGATGGGCATTTCCAGTTCCGGGTTATGCCATTTGGAATGAGGAATGCCCCTGCCACCTTTCAGAGATTGGTCAACCAGGTGTTGGCTGGGCTGGATGAGTTCAGTGCCGCCTACCTGGATGACATCGCGGTGTTCAGTGGCACCTGGCCAGAACACCTGCGACACCTCTGGGAAGTGTTGATGGCCCTGCGCAGAGCAGGCCTCACAATCAAGGCAAGCAAGTGCCAGATTGGGCAGGGTTCAGTGGTGTACTTGGGACACCAAGTGGGGAGTGGCACGGTAGCACCCTTGCAACCCAAAATCGAGACCATCCTGGCTTGGGAACCCCCCCAAGACCCAGACTGCAGTAAGAGCCTTCCTAGGGCTCACTGGGTATTACAGGAGGTTTGTCAAGGGCTATGGCACGATTGTGACCCCCTTGACAGAGCTGACTTCGAAGAAGCAGCCCAGGAATGTGATTTGAACTGACACCTGTCAGAAGGCCTTTGACACCCTGAAGACTGCCATATGCACGGCGCCCGTGCTCCTGGCTCCTGATTTCTCCAAGGAATTCATAGTGCAAACAGACGCTTCAGAGCATGGTGTAGGGGCTGTTCTTTCACAGATGACTGAGGGGGGCTTTGACCAACCTGTAGCCTTCATAAGTAGGAGGTTACTTCCACAGGAAAGTAGGTGGAGTGCAATAGAGCGTGAAGCATTTGCTGTGGTCTGGGCGCTGAAGAAGCTAAGACCCTACTTGTTTGGGTCTCACTTCCGAGTTCAGACGGACCACAGGCCCCTCAGATGGTTGATGCAAATGAGGGGTGAGAACCCGAAACTGTTGAGGTGGTCCATTTCTCTACAGAGTATGGACTTTACGGTGGAACACCGCCCTGGCACAGATCACGCCAACGCTGACGGTCTGTCCAGATTTTTCCGCCTTAGTGATGTGGAACTCCCTGGAGAAGGGTAGTTCCCCCCACATTTCAGCTGGAGGGGACACGTGTTAGACCTGGCACCTTGGCGTGAGTTTCCCTTCCACTTTTTGCTGGTGTGCCTCCGATGTTTTGCTGGTTTTCCGATACTCAGGGCACTGCGCCACGGCCGACCCGTGCCGCAGTGCAAGTGCTCCCTACTGTAAATTGTACATGTGATTGGTATCCATGATTGGTTCATTGGATTTACTGTCAGTCCCTAGTAAAGTGCACTAGGAGTGCCAGGGCTTGTAGATGCCAATACTGCTAGTGGGCCTGCAGCGCTGGTTGCGCCACCCACAGAAGCAGCCGTAAGATGTGTCTGGGGACTGCCACCGCAGAACCCGCGTGCAGTCTCGTACTGTCATGCCGGCTGGGCAAGTGCACCCACTTGCCAGCCCCTGAACCTTCCCTTGACTGCATATTAGTCACCCCTATGGTAGGCCTGCGGGCAGGGTGCATTGTAGGTGTAAGGCAGGACAAGCCCTGATGTGTGTGGCATGTCCTAGTAGTGACTTACAACTAAATTCGTATTTCACTATTGAAGGCTACCTGCTCCCGTTAGGCCAGAATGAGCTGCTGGAATTATTACACCCTATAATCCCAGCAGGCTCAGGGAGCATGGTAGAGAGTCGTGTTTAGTATGCCTGAACTCAGGATGATAAAATATCTCTTTTAGTAAAGTTTATTTTAGTATCCTGTGTTTGCAAATGCTACTCTTAGAAAGTTAGCATTTGCTTGCCTAACCATTTCAGCCCGCCTCTGCTGGTATGTGTATCTGACTGTCTGGGATGTGTGAGTGACAGGGCTGGGGGATGACAGGTGGTGAATGCGCAGATTACACCTTAGTGGGAGGTAGGAGTGGCTCTTGACTCTGAATCTTGCTGTGCTCTGCCACCACAATGCTGGTCCACCCTCCTGGGGAGCGACTGATGACTCAGCCGACACCTGGCCCAGGAAGGGCGAAGCCCCATCAACAAGGTACTCTGGCTGCCCCTGTCCGCACAATGCTGGCTCCACCTCCTGTGGGGCGTCTGATGCGCCTGCCCCTCACACTGAAAGCAGAAGCCGGAGTACACCCACCAGAGTACTCAAGGACTGAAAGTGGCTATGCAAAGGCCCCCCTGGCCTGCGAGAACAAAAGAAATGCAGAATAAAAGAAGGAGCCTTGCTCCTTGTAAATTAGATCCTGTTTGTGCTACAGAAGGAACTCTGCCCGACGAGAAGGACCGGGAAGGACAAGGAAGAGTGCTGGCTCTTGCCTGTGTCTGGTGCCTTGCTGCAGAAGGAGAGGAAAAGAAAAGACTGCAAGAAGACTTTTGCTTTGTGAAACTTTGTGCCAAACTCTGCTGAAAGATCTCCAAGGGCTTGCTGTTGAACTTGCCCCCTGACCAGCGCCCCAGGACCAGTGGGCGCTACATCCTGAAGAAAGCGACTGTGTGTGCTGCTTATCGCTGCAGTACTGACAGAGGGGTCTGGGAGTGCTGGGCAAGCCTGCCACGCTCCCCGTAACCAAGGCATCGACACCCCCCCGAACACCGTGACCGGGGCCCAAAGCAACAGCGAGAGCAAAGTGAGGTCCAGCCGCGTCTGGTCCGAACACCGTGACCGCATCTGCACCGGGAGCCCGAGAGCAAAGTGAAGGAGGACCCGTCCGGTCCAAGCTCCCGAATTGACTGCGCTTCGAGCCGTCAATCCACCTGCGAAGACGGACAGCTGCCCTGTGATAACCCCCTCTGGTCGGTAGCCTGCCCGACAGCTCAGCTGTGAGCGCACAGCTGCAACCGGTACTTTGGCTGGGTACGTCCTGCACTTGGGGACCGTACTGCCACTTGCCACCACCACAGCGCCGCCGCCTCCAGGGTCGGAGCGAACGACGAGGAAAGGACCCTGCCGCCACAGAGCACCGCCGCCCCGGATGACCCGTGACCTGCCCGGCTGGGAGCCGCAGCGAACAGCGACCCCGGAAAAGCAACGCGACGTGGGACAGCTCCCCTGGAAACCGCCCGCTCCACAAGAATTTGAAAGGTACTTTGTTGTATCCTCACGGTGCGAGCAACCTGCAACTCGAGCTCGCACCACGCTATCTGCTCCCAAGGCGAGCCGCCTCTGAAACCGAGGCTCGCACAGCTCCTGGCCCTCGAGGCCCACGCAGAGAGCGCATTGAGGCGCTACGAGACACTGAACCTTGTTGAACCTGGGCAGAAGGCCCAAAAGGTTGCTTATTGCTAAAAGAGAACTGTGGCAACCTGAACTTAAGTAACCTGGAACCGCTATTGAAAGTTTTACGACTGTATTTACAAGCCTGCTTGAGATTTATATAAATATATATATTTTTACAAATACAGTTTGGTGTCATTGTGTGGTGGGTTGGTTGTGATGGTGTAATATTGCAAATGTTTAACCCTATGTGCCCCAAAGATTAGCCTAAGACTGCTTAAGCCACACTACCTAGAGGGTAAGCAGAGGTTGTCTGGAAGGTAACCCTCAGCCCTGACGAGGAAGAGAGAGTCCCTGCTTGTCGCTAGTGTTGCACTGCGCCAACTAGAGCCTCCCCCTTCCTACATTGGACGCAGCTGTGAGGATTTTCGAATTTACAATTGCAGTGTCTATACCTGAACTTCTGACCATTGCACAGTGATTTCAGTCCAGTTACTTGGCCACAGGTTTTGTTGTAATTTTGCGGAGAGAAGATCCCTAGCGAAGAAACCATGCCGGGCACGAAAAGCCTGGATGGAGCGGAGTCCACGACCTCTGAGATGTTGGAGGTGGAGTGGGACGCCGCAAAGCTGGATAAATACACTAGAGTTGAACTGAAGTTTTTTTGCAAGAAACTCAAGGTTCCGCACGCCGGTTGCAAGAACAAGCCAGAGCTCTACAAGGCCCTGAAAGCCTGGATAGAGTCCAGAAAGGCCCCGGAGGATCAAGATGCCCTCGCGGAGCAAGATGCAACTGAGGAGCAGAATGCACTTGTGGATCTGGTGGATCTCGAAAGGCAAGACAGCGTGCACAGCTTTGGTAAAGGCCTGTCACCAGAGGAGCTGGCGGACAGGAAGGAAACAAGGGATCATGAAAGGAAGCTGGCAGAATTAAAAATCCAACTGGAGCTTGAAACCAAAAGAATGGCGCTGGAAGAGCGAAAGCACCAAATGGATTACGAATTGAAAATGAGGGAGATGAGTCTAAAGGAGAGAAACTTGGATCATCCTCCCTCTGGTGGCAGCACAACGCCGGTGCAGGTAGAGGCAAGAGTGCACATTCCTAAAGACGTAGTTAAAGAGTTCTTTAAGGGGGATGACATAGGACAGTGGTTTAGGGCATACGAGGTAGCCATGTCCTCCCACCGGGTCCCTGACAAGGATTGGGGAGCGGGGTTGTGGGGAAGGTTCCTTAGCGAAGGGCGAGATACCTTGCTAGATTTGCCCGTTGAAAATCAGAGATCCTATTCCCACATGAAAGAAGCTTTAATGAACAGGTACGGGCTTACCCCTGAAATGTATAGACAGAAGTTTAGGGGATGTACTAAGCGGCCTGGGAATACGTATGTGGAGTATGTGACTTATTTTTGCAGAGCACTGGATGGTTGGGTGAAGGGTAGCAAAGTGAATGATTTTCAAGGTCTCTTTGATTTAATTGCATGGGAGCACTTGTCTGATCACTGTTTTCCTGAGTTACGCCAACACCTGATCGATAGCAAGCTGTCCAACCCGAGGAAGCTTGCTGAGGAGGCGGACCGCTGGCTCAGCACCAGGGTCCACAAGGGTCCAGTGGCAGACTCCGCCAAGAGTGGGCAGGGTCCCCAGCAGAAGAGTGGGGGGGACAAGGGAAAACAGAAAGGGTTCCAAAAAGGCCCCCAAAGTAATCCCCAAGGGGACCAGCAGAAAGGTTCTCAGCCTCCCCCACCCCCAAAGCAGAATGGGGCCCCGACAGGTAAACCTGTTCCAAAGGGGCCCTTCAATTGTTTCAAATGTGGCGAGCCTGGGCACATATCCAGTGACCCCAAGTGTCGCCTGTTTGGAAAACCCGCACCCACTGGTGCTCCGCCCCGTCAAGTGACTAGTGTTCACTTAGGAGAAGAAGTGATGGTCCCGGGGGGTGGAGATCCCGTTCACATGACCCTAGTCTCACTAGGAGACAGTGAGATGATCCCTACAAACTACCTGCCCTCTAACACTAAGAAATATGGGCAGGTGGTGATCATCAATGGTAAGGAAGCTGAGGCTCTTAGAGATACAGGAGCCAGTGTGACTGCAGTGAGGCAGCACCTGGTGTCTCAAGAGCAGGTTGTACCCCATGCCTACTGTAGGGTTATCAATGCTGATAATTCAGAGAGTCAGTGTCCGATGGCTCAAGTTCCCTTCAAGTGGGGGGGGGTCTCTGGTACTCTGCAGGTCTGTGTGAGGAAAACCATGCCTGTTGACTGTTTGCTAGGGAATGACTTGGAGCACTCCCCTTGGGAAAAGGTGGAGAAGACGACTCACCTGCGGATGGTGGGTCTGCCTGACTGGGCGTGCGTGACCACCCGGTCAATGGCAGCCAGTAGGGGTGATCAAGAGGTCCTGGGGCCTGAAGGAGAGGCCCAGGAACCGGCCTTAGGGAGAAGGCACAGGGGGCGCGGGAAACCGGCCCCTGAAGTTCCCACGGTCCAGGAGGAAGCAGACCTTGAGGGGGATGCCCTGGAGCCTACAGGGGAACAGATTGCCGAACTGAGGGGACCTGCCTGAGCTGACCCATTGGCAGCAAGAAGGATGACCCTCCAGGGAGGAATTCTGCAAGGAGCAGAAAGAATGCCCTTCTCTCGTGGGTATGCGGCAGCAGGCTGCAGACCAGGCCAATGGTGTTCAGGCCAAAACACATTATGTGTACTGGGAGAACGACCTCCTGTATTCAGAGCCTAAGGCTGCTGAACCTGGGTCAGCCCGTGTGCTGGTGGTACCCCAGAAGTTCAGAGCCTTCCTACTGGGTCTGGCTCACGATGTGCCTTTAGCAGGACATTTGGGGATGGACAAGACCTATGACAGGCTTGTCACCCACTTTTACTGGCCCCAAATGCACAAGAGCTCAGACGCTCATTGTAGAACCTGTCCGACTTGCCAGGCAAGTGGGAAGAGCGGAGGAAGGAACAAGGCTCCCCTCCAACCCTTCCCTGTGGTCGGTACGCCATTCCAGCGAGTGGGTATTGACATTGTTGGGCCTCTGGACCCCAAGACAGCCATGGGCAACAGGTTCATCCTGGTCTTGGTGGACCATGCCACCCGGTACCCTGAAGCCATCCCTCTGAGGACAGTGACGGCCCCCGTGGTGGGACGTGCACTGATGGGAATTTTCTCACGAGTAGGATTCCCTCTAGAGGTGGTGAGCGACAGGGGGACCAACTTCATATCCAAGTATATGAAGTCCCTGTAGCAAGAGTTTGGTGTAACGTACAAGTTCACCACGCCTTACCATCCCCAAGGAAACGGGTTGGTTGAAAGGTTCAACCGAACCCTGAAAGGCATGATCATGGGCCTAGAAGGTCCGATGAGGCGTAAGTGGGACGTCCTCTTACCATGCCTGCTCTTTGCATATCGCGAGGTACCACAGAAGTCCCTAGGGTTCAGCCCCTTTGAACTGCTGTACGGTCACCCCGTGAGAGGACCACTGAGTTTGGTAAAGGAAGGCTGGGAGCAATCTCCCAGGAAACCTCCCCAGAATGTATATAGCTACATGCTGGCCTTCAGAAACCAAACCAGGCGCTTCAGACAACTTGCCGAGGCAAATCTGGAAGCAAGCCAGGAGGAGATGAAGCGGTGGTACGACCAGAATGCCCCTCTGGTCGAGCTTCAGCCTGGACAAGAGGTGTATGTCCTGGCCCCAGTGGAACCCTGTGCCCTTCAGGATACGTGGACAGGTCCATTTGAGGTTGTGGAGCGCAAGAGCCCAGTGACATACTTGGTGGACATGAAGACGCCCAGGAACCCTTTGAGGGTCCTACATGTCAACCGCCTCAAGCCCCACTTACGAAGGTCCGAAGTGGGCATGTTGTTGGCAACTGATGATGGAATGGAGGAGGAGTCGGAGCCTCTCCCTGACCTCTTAGTGGCCTGTGAGAAAGACGGGTCAGTGGATGGAGTTAACCTCTCACCCACCCTGACCCCCGAACAACAGGAAGACTGCCGCCAGTTGCTGGGGCAGTTTCCAGATCTGTTCTCCCTGGTTCCGAGTGTCACAGATTGGTGCGTCCATGATGTGGACACCGGAGACAGCTTACCTGTGAAGCATAAGGCTTACAGAGTAACTGACAGGGTCCGGGCCTGCATCAAGGAGGAGGTCTCCAAGATGCTTGCCCTTGGGGTGGTTGAGTCTTCCAGCAGTCCTTGGTCCAGCCCCGTGGTCTTGGTCCCGAAGGCTGCTGCGCCGGGAGCCACACCCGAACTCCGGTTCTGTGTGGACTACAGAGGACTCAATTCAGTCACGAAGACTGACACGCACCCCATCCCCAGAGCGGATGAGCTCATCGATCGGCTAGGGGCTGCCCGGTTCCTCAGTACGTTTGATTTAACGTCTGGGTACTGGCAGATCGCCTTGACCGATGGGGCAAATGAGAGGTCAGCATTCTCTACACCAGATGGGCATTTCCAGTTCCGGGTTATGCCATTTGGAATGAGGAATGCCCCTGCCACCTTTCAGAGATTGGTCAACCAGGTGTTGGCTGGGCTGGATGAGTTCAGTGCCGCCTACCTGGATGACATCGCGGTGTTCAGTGGCACCTGGCCAGAACACCTGCGACACCTCTGGGAAGTGTTGATGGCCCTGCGCAGAGCAGGCCTCACAATCAAGGCAAGCAAGTGCCAGATTGGGCAGGGTTCAGTGGTGTACTTGGGACACCAAGTGGGGAGTGGCAAGGTAGCACCCTTGCAACCCAAAATCGAGACCATCCTGGCTTGGGAACCCCCCCAAGACCCAGACTGCAGTAAGAGCCTTCCTGGGGCTCACTGGGTATTACAGGAGGTTTGTCAAGGGCTATGGCATGATTGTGACCCCCTTGACAGAGCTGACTTCGAAGAAGCAGCCCAGGAATGTGATTTGGACTGACACCTGTCAGAAGGCCTTTGACACCCTGAAGACTGCCATATGCACGGCGCCCGTGCTCCTGGCTCCTGATTTCTCCAAGGAATTCATAGTGCAAACAGACGCTTCAGAGCATGGTGTAGGGGCTGTTCTTTCACAGATGACTGAGGAGGGCTTTGACCAACCTGTAGCCTTCATAAGTAGGAGGTTACTTCCACAGGAAAGTAGGTGGAGTGCAATAGAGCGTGAAGCATTTGCTGTGGTCTGGGCGCTGAAGAAGCTAAGACCCTACTTGTTTGGGTCTCACTTCCGAGTTCAGACGGACCTCAGGCCCCTCAGATGGTTGATGCAAATGAGGGGTGAGAACCCGAAACTGTTGAGGTGGTCCATTTCTCTACAGAGTATGGACTTTACGGTGGAACACCGCCCTGGCACAGATCACGCCAACGCTGACGGTCTGTCCAGATTTTTCCGCCTTAGTGATGTGGAACTCCCTGGAGAAGGGTAGTTCCCCCCACATTTCAGCTGGAGGGGACACGTGTTAGACCTGGCACCTTGGCGTGAGTTTCCCTTCCACTTTTTGCTGGTGTGCCTCCGATGTTTTGCTGGTTTTCCGATACTCAGGGCACTGCGCCACGGCCGACCCGTGCCGCAGTGCAAGTGCTCCCTACTGTAAATTGTACATGTGATTGGTATCCATGATTGGTTCATTGGATTTACTGTCAGTCCCTAGTAAAGTGCACTAGGAGTGCCAGGGCTTGTACATGCCAATACTGCTAGTGGGCCTGCAGCGCTGGTTGCGCCACCCACAGAAGCAGCCGTAAGATGTGTCTGGGGACTGCCACCGCAGAACCCGCGTGCAGTCTCGTACTGTCATGCCGGCTGGGCAAGTGCACCCACTTGCCAGCCCCTGAACCTTCCCTTGACTGCATATTAGTCACCCCTATGGTAGGCCTGCGGGCAGGGTGCATTGTAGGTGTAAGGCAGGACAAGCCCTGATGTGTGTGGCATGTCCTAGTAGTGACTTACAACTAAATTCGTATTTCACTATTGAAGGCTACCTGCTCCCGTTAGGCCAGAATGAGCTGCTGGAATTATTACACCCTATAATCCCAGCAGGCTCAGGGAGCATGGTAGAGAGTCGTGTTTAGTATGCCTGAACTCAGGATGATAAAATATCTCTTTTAGTAAAGTTTATTTTAGTATCCTGTGTTTGCAAATGCTACTCTTAGAAAGTTAGCATTTGCTTGCCTAACCATTTCAGCCCGCCTCTGCTGGTATGTGTATCTGACTGTCTGGGATGTGTGAGTGACAGGGCTGGGGGATGACAGGTGGTGAATGCGCAGATTACACCTTAGTGGGAGGTAGGAGTGGCTCTTGACTCTGAATCTTGCTGTGCTCTGCCACCACAATGCTGGTCCACCCTCCTGGGGAGCGACTGATGACTCAGCCGACACCTGGCCCAGGAAGGGCGAAGCCCCATCAACAAGGTACTCTGGCTGCCCCTGTCCGCACAATGCTGGCTCCACCTCCTGTGGGGCGTCTGATGCGCCTGCCCCTCACACTGAAAGCAGAAGCCGGAGTACACCCACCAGAGTACTCAAGGACTGAAAGTGGCTATGCAAAGGCCCCCCTGGCCTGCGAGAACAAAAGAAATGCAGTATAAAAGAAGGAGCCTTGCTCCTTGTAAATTAGATCCTGTTTGTGCTACAGAAGGAACTCTGCCCGACGAGAAGGACCGGGAAGGACAAGGAAGAGTGCTGGCTCTTGCCTGTGTCTGGTGCCTTGCTGCAGAAGGAGAGGAAAAGAAAAGACTGCAAGAAGACTTTTGCTTTGTGAAACTTTGTGCCAAACTCTGCTGAAAGATCTCCAAGGGCTTGCTGTTGAACTTGCCCCCTGACCAGCGCCCCAGGACCAGTGGGCGCTACATCCTGAAGAAAGCGACTGTGTGTGCTGCTTATCGCTGCAGTACTGACAGAGGGGTCTGGGAGCGCTGGGCAAGCCTGCCACGCTCCCCGTAACCAAGGCATCGACACCCCCCCGAACACCGTGACCGGGGCCCAAAGCAACAGCGAGAGCAAAGTGAGGTCCAGCCGCGTCTGGTCCGAACACCGTGACCGCATCTGCACCGGGAGCCCGAGAGCAAAGTGAAGGAGGACCCGTCCGGTCCAAGCTCCCGAATTGACTGCGCTTCGAGCCGTCAATCCACCTGCGAAGACGGACAGCTGCCCTGTGATGACCCCCTCTGGTCGGTAGCCTGCCCGACAGCTCAGCTGTGAGCGCACAGCTGCAACCGGTACTTTGGCTGGGTACGTCCTGCACTTGGGGACCGTACTGCCACTTGCCACCACCACACCGCCGCCGCCTCCAGGGTCGGAGCGAACGACGAGGAAAGGACCCTGCCGCCACAGAGCACCGCCGCCCCGGATGACCCGTGACCTGCCCGGCTGGGAGCCGCAGCGAACAGCGACCCCGGAAAAGCAACGCGACGTGGGACAGCTCCCCTGGAAACCGCCCGCTCCACAAGAATTTGAAAGGTACTTTGTTGTATCCTCACGGTGCGAGCAACCTGCAACTCGAGCTCGCACCGCGCTATCTGCTCCCAAGGCGAGCCGCCTCTGAAACCGAGGCTCGCACAGCTCCTGGCCCTCGAGGCCCACGCAGAGAGCGCATTGAGGCGCTACGAGACACTGAACCTTGTTGAACCTGGGCAGAAGGCCCAAAAGGTTGCTTATTGCTAAAAGAGAACTGTGGCAACCTGAACTTAAGTAACCTGGAACCGCTATTGAAAGTTTTACGACTGTATTTACAAGCCTGCTTGAGATTTATATAAAGATATATATTTTTACAAATACAGTTTGGTGTCATTGTGTGGTGGGTTGGTTGTGATGGTGTAATATTGCAAATGTTTAACCCTATGTGCCCCAAAGATTAGCCTAAGACTGCTTAAGCCACACTACCTAGAGGGTAAGCAGAGGTTGTCTGGAAGGTAACCCTCAGCCCTGACGAGGAAGAGAGAGTCCCTGCTTGTCGCTAGTGTTGCACTGCGCCAACTAGAGCCTCCCCCTTCCTACATTGGACGCAGCGGTGAGGATTTTCGAATTTACATTTGCAGTGTCTATACCTGAACTTCTGACCATTGCACAGTGATTTCAGTCCAGTTACTTGGCCACAGGTTTTGTTGTAATTTTGCGGAGAAAAGATCCCTAGCGAAGAAACCATGCCGGGCACGAAAAGCCTGGATGGAGCGGAGTCCACGACCTCTGAGATGTTGGAGGTGGAGTGGGACGCCGCAAAGCTGGATAAATACACTAGAGTTGAACTGAAGTTTTTTTGCAAGAAACTCAAGGTTCCGCACGCCGGTTGCAAGAACAAGCCAGAGCTCTACAAGGCCCTGAAAGCCTGGATAGAGTCCAGAAAGGCCCCGGAGGATCAAGATGCCCTCGCGGAGCAAGATGCAACTGAGGAGCAGAATGCACTTGTGGATCTGGTGGATCTCGAAAGGCAAGACAGCGTGCACAGCTTTGGTAAAGGCCTGTCACCAGAGGAGCTGGCGGACAGGAAGGAAACAAGGGATCATGAAAGGAAGCTGGCAGAATTAAAAATCCAACTGGAGCTTGAAACCAAAAGAATGGCGCTGGAAGAGCGAAAGCACCAAATGGATTACGAATTGAAAATGAGGGAGATGAGTCTAAAGGAGAGAAACTTGGATCATCCTCCCTCTGGTGGCAGCACAACGCCGGTGCAGGTAGAGGCAAGAGTGCACATTCCTAAAGACGTAGTTAAAGAGTTCTTTAAGGGGGATGACATAGGACAGTGGTTTAGGGCATACGAGGTAGCCATGTCCTCCCACCGGGTCCCTGACAAGGATTGGGGAGCGGGGTTGTGGGGAAGGTTCCTTAGCGAAGGGCGAGATACCTTGCTAGATTTGCCCGTTGAAAATCAGAGATCCTATTCCCACATGAAAGAAGCTTTAATGAACAGGTACGGGCTTACCCCTGAAATGTATAGACAGAAGTTTAGGGGATGTACTAAGCGGCCTGGGAATACGTATGTGGAGTATGTGACTTATTTTTGCAGAGCACTGGATGGTTGGGTGAAGGGTAGCAAAGTGAATGATTTTCAAGGTCTCTTTGATTTAATTGCATGGGAGCACTTGTCTGATCACTGTTTTCCTGAGTTACGCCAACACCTGATCGATAGCAAGCTGTCCAACCCGAGGAAGCTTGCTGAGGAGGCGGACCGCTGGCTCAGCACCAGGGTCCACAAGGGTCCAGTGGGAGACTCCGCCAAGAGTGGGCAGGGTCCCCAGCAGAAGAGTGGGGGGGACAAGGGAAAACAGAAAGGGTTCCAAAAAGGCCCCCAAAGTAATCCCCAAGGGGACCAGCAGAAAGGTTCTCAGCCTCCCCCACCCCCAAAGCAGAATGGGGCCCCGACAGGTAAACCTGTTCCAAAGGGGCCCTTCAATTGTTTCAAATGTGGCGAGCCTGGGCACATATCCAGTGACCCCAAGTGTCGCCTGTTTGGAAAACCCGCACCCACTGGTGCTCCGCCCCGTCAAGTGACTAGTGTTCACTTAGGAGAAGAAGTGATGGTCCCGGGGGGTGGAGATCCCGTTCACATGACCCTAGTCTCACTAGGAGACAGTGAGATGATCCCTACAAACTACCTGCCCTCTAACACTAAGAAATATGGGCAGGTGGTGATCATCAATGGTAAGGAAGCTGAGGCTCTTAGAGATACAGGAGCCAGTGTGACTGCAGTGAGGCAGCACCTGGTGTCTCAAGAGCAGGTTGTACCCCATGCCTACTGTAGGGTTATCAATGCTGATAATTCAGAGAGTCAGTGTCCGATGGCTCAAGTTCCCTTCAAGTGGGGGGGGGTCTCTGGTACTCTGCAGGTCTGTGTGAGGAAAACCATGCCTGTTGACTGTTTGCTAGGGAATGACTTGGAGCACTCCCCTTGGGAAAAGGTGGAGAAGACGACTCACCTGCGGATGGTGGGTCTGCCTGACTGGGCGTGCGTGACCACCCGGTCAATGGCAGCCAGTAGGGGTGATCAAGAGGTCCTGGGGCCTGAAGGAGAGGCCCAGGAACCGGCCTTAGGGAGAAGGCGCAGGGGGCGCGGGAAACCGGCCCCTGAAGTTCCCACGGTCCAGGAGGAAGCAGACCTTGAGGGGGATGCCCTGGAGCCTACAGGGGAACAGATTGCCGAACTGAGGGGACCTGCCTGAGCTGACCCATTGGCAGCAAGAAGGATGACCCTCCAGGGAGGAATTCTGCAAGGAGCAGAAAGAATGCCCTTCTCTCGTGGGTATGCGGCAGCAGGCTGCAGACCAGGCCAATGGTGTTCAGGCCAAAACACATTATGTGTACTGGGAGAACGACCTCCTGTATTCAGAGCCTAAGGCTGCTGAACCTGGGTCAGCCCGTGTGCTGGTGGTACCCCAGAAGTTCAGAGCCTTCCTACTGGGTCTGGCTCACGATGTGCCTTTAGCAGGACATTTGGGGATGGAGAAGACCTATGACAGGCTTGTCACCCACTTTTACTGGCCCCAAATGCACAAGAGCTCAGACGCTCATTGTAGAACCTGTCCGACTTGCCAGGCAAGTGGGAAGAGCGGAGGAAGGAACAAGGCTCCCCTCCAACCCTTCCCTGTGGTCGGTACGCCATTCCAGCGAGTGGGTATTGACATTGTTGGGCCTCTGGACCCCAAGACAGCCATGGGCAACAGGTTCATCCTGGTCTTGGTGGACCATGCCACCCGGTACCCTGAAGCCATCCCTCTGAGGACAGTGACGGCCCCCGTGGTGGGACGTGCACTGATGGGAATTTTCTCACGAGTAGGATTCCCTCTAGAGGTGGTGAGCGACAGGGGGACAGGGGCGAATGTGGGGGGCCGTTGTAGAGATGAGGCAAGCTAATGCCCAGAGTTGCCGAGTGTGATCCCTGGTTAGAGTAGGCACCGAGGCGAGAATTATCGAGTCCGCTGACCCTGGTCCACAACCCTGCCGCGTCAGGAATTGAACCCTGGTCCCGGGCCGTTCTCTGCTTCCGGGTCTGCCGCCTTTAACCAGTGAGCCACACCACTCCATATGCAAAGCTGAAGTCTGACTCGCTCAGTTGTGTGCAGGGAGTAAGCTTATCTCTGGTTTCGTTTTTGCAATCTGTCTCTTGTGCCGTAGCGAGCAATTCTGTTAGTCTCGGATATGTGTCTACATTGCTGAGGTCTGTCTCTTGTGCCGGAGTGAGCAGATCTGTAGTCTCAGGTGTTTCTCTACACGGCTGAGAGTCTGTCTCTTGTGCCGGAGTGAGCAGATCTGTTAGTCTCGGGTGTTTCTGTACACGGCTGAGAGTCTGTCTCTGGTGCCGTAGTGAGCAGATCTGTTAGTCTTGGCTGTGTGTCTACATTGCTGAGATTCTCTCTTGTGCCGTAGTGAGCAGATCTGCTAGTCTCGGGTGTGTGTCTACACAGCGGCGGTGCGTCCATTGGGGCGTTCGGGCGTTGCCCCACCAACCAATGCGCACCGCCATCTGAAACTTCACCGGCCGCACCAGATGTAGCTTATAGGGGAGAAAGGGGATGGGGCTGTATCTGATCGGGTTGTTGTGAGTGTACGTGCTCCGCTGCTCAGCAGTGCTACTGGCGCTGGCGCGCATGTTTGCTTTGGACTGGTCATTTTTCTGACCAGCCCGAACATGCGCAGTAGCCTCCCCCCTTGGGAGACCGAGGGTTGCCTCATGCCGCAGCCTCCGGTCTCCGAATGGGGCAGGGAGTTACGCTGCTCCACAGCCAATCCTGGCGCTGATAAGAAACGGAGACCACTTAATCGTTATGTATTAAGGGGCGGTAAACGCTATATAAATCCAATTAAATGTAATTAGGTGCGATAATTAAACAGACCCTTTGTTTCGTGTTCACTTTGCTCTATTTACTTTCTTATCAGGGTGTGTATTACTAAAAAGACCAACTGCCCGAAGCTGGTGCAACGGGGCAAAAGTGTTCAGCACGAGAGCAATTTATGTTTTTTGGCCCCCAATGGTGCATTCTCTTCCACTGGCCTTGGCATTTGCAGCACAAGCCAGGAGACAGGCCCTTTCAATCATCAAGGTTCGTGTTAGACCTGGCACCTTGGCGTGAGTCTCCCTTCCACTTTTTGCTGGTGTGCCTCCGATGTTTTGCTGGTTTTCCGATACTCAGGGCACTGCGCCACGGCTGATCCGTGCCGCAGTGCAAGTGCTCCCTACTGTAAATTGTACATACAATTGGTATCCATGATTGGTTCCTTGGATTTACTGTTAGTCCCTAGTCAAGTGCACGAGAGAGTGCCGGGGCTTGTAGATGCCAATACTGCTGGTGGGCCTGCAGCGTTGGTTGCGCCACCCACCGAAGCAGCCGTAAAGATGTGTCTGGGAACTGCGACCGCAGAACCCGCGTGCGGTCTCGTACTGTCACGCTAGCTGGGCAGGTGTCCCCACTTGCCAGCACGACCCTTCCCTTGACTACATATTAGTCACCCCTATGGTAGGCCTGCGGGCAGGGTGCGTTGTAGGTGTAAGGTAGGACAAGCCCTGATGTGCATGGCATGTCCTAGTAGTGACTTACAACCAAGACCGTAGTTCACTATTGAAGGCTACCTGCTCCATTAGGCCAGACTGAGCTGCGAGGGTTATTACACCCTATAATCCCCGCAGACTCAAGGAGCATGGTAGCGAGTCATGTTTAGTATGCCTGAACTCAGGATGATAAAATATTTCTTGTAGTCAAGTTTATTTTAGTATCCTGGGTTTGCAAATGCTACTTTTAGAAAGTTAGCATTTGCTTGCTTAACCATTTCAGCCCGCCTCTGCTGGTATGTGTATCTGACTGTCTGGGATGTGTGAGTGACAGGGCTGGAGGGATGACAGGTGGTGAATGCGCAGATTACACCTTAGTGGGAGGTAGGAGTGCCTCTTGACTCGAACTGTAGCTGTGCTCGACCACCACAATGCTGGCTCCACCCTCCTGGGGAGCGGCGGATGACTCTGCCGACGCCTGGCCCAGGAAGGGCGAAGCCCCCATCAACAAGGTACTCTGGCCACCCCTGTCCGAACAATGCTGGCTCCACCTCCTGTGGGGCGTCTGATGCGCCTGCCCCTCACACTGAAAGCAGAAGCCGGAGTACACCCACCGGGGTACTCAAAGACTGAGAGTGGCTATGCAAAGGCCCCCCTGGCCTGCGAGAACAAAAGAATTGGCCTATAAAAGAAGGAGCCCTGCTCCTTGAAAATTAGATCCGGTTTGGGCCACAGAAGGACTCTGCCCTACGAGAAGGACCGTGAGAGACAAGGAAGGGTGCTGACTCTTGCCTGTGTCTGGTGCCTTACTGCTGAAGGAGAGGAAGAAGAAAAGACTACGAGAAGACTTTTGCTTTACTTTGTGCCAAACTCTGCAAAGAGATCTCCAAGGGCTTGCAACTGAACTTGCCCCCTGACCAGCGTCCCAGGACCAGTGGACGCTACCCCCTTGGAAGAAAGCGACTGCGGGTGCTGACCATCGCCGCAGCACCGACGGAGGAATCTCCTCCAAGGCAACGACATCCACCTGACCACCGTGACCGGGGCCCAAAGCAACAGCGAGAGCAAAGTAAGGACCAGCCGCCACTGGCCCGAACACCGTGACCGCAACTGCACCGGGAGCCCGAGAGCAAAGCGAAGGAGGACCCGTCCAGTCCGAGCTCTCGAGGTGACTGCATAACGAGCAGCCACTCACCTGCAAAGACGGACAGTTGCCCTGTGAGAATCCGCAAGGTCGGTAGCCTGCCCGACAGCCCAGCTGTGAGCCCACAGCTGCACCGGCACTTGGCTGGGTACGTCCTGCACTTGGGGACCGTACTGCCACTTGCCACCGCCACACAGCCGCCGCCTCCAGGGTCGGAGCGGACGACAAGGAAAGGACCCTGCCGCCACAGAACACCGCTGCCCCGGATGACCCGTGACCTGCTCGGCTGAAGAGCCGCAACGATCAGCGACCCCGGGAAGGCAACGCGACGTGGGACAGATCCCCTGGACGCCGCCGGCTCCACAAGAACTTTGGTTAACCCCGGCCTACGGGCCTCAAAAGAACTGCATAAGAACTGTGGTAACCTGAACTGAGTAAACTTGCAACCGTTATCATAAAGTACGTTGACTGTATTCACAAGCCTGCTTAAAATCTATATAAAGATCTATATTTTTACAGAATACAGTCTGGTCTCGTTGTGTGGTGGGTTGGTTGTAAAGGTATATTATTGCAAGTGTTTAACCCTATGTGCCCCAAAGATTAGCCTACGACTGCTTAAGCCACACTACCTAGAGGGTAAGCAGAGGTTGTCTGGAAGGTAACCCTCAGCCCTGACGAGGAAGAGAGAGTCCCTGCTTGTCGCTAGTGTTGCACTGCGCCAACTAGAGCCTCCCCCTTCCTACAGTTCATTTAAAGAGAGAAACAGAAAGGTAAATGAAGCAGCCTTTTAAATCCTTCCTTTGGACGCCCTTCATTATCTATTGTGGAGACGTGTGGCTCACCGGTTAGAGGAGGCAGACCCGGACGTAGAGATCAGACCCAGGACCAGGGTTCAATCCCCGACGCGGCAGGGTCTTGAGCTCAAAATGTCCACGGACTCGATAATTCTCGCCTCTGTGCCTACTTGAATCATGGGTTCACACTCTGCAACTCTGGGCAATAGCTTGCTTAATCTCCACTACGGCCCCACCGAAATGGGATGCCTGGCTTTCACCTTGGAGATGCCCAGTAGGGGTTATCTAGCAGGAAAAAGCCAGGACGGGTTCCCAAAGCAAGCGCCTTGAGACCTTACCGTGAAAGGCGCTATTTAAGAACATATGATTTACGATTTTTTATTTTATAAATGAGCCACTCAGTTAACACACGTTTAACCAAATAGGATTTACATACATCAAAGCATCTGGGAAGCCCAGCAGGGACTAACCAAGTCTGACAACATTTTCCAAGCTGCAATAAAAGCACTTTGTATCTCACGCTAATTATAGGCGTAAGTAGCTCATGTCATTCCAAATTGAACTGTCACATTACCCTGAAAAGGCTCTCAGTTTGCAGATTGTGTGATGTACGCAACGCAGGACTGCCGTTATTGGCTGTAAAAGCACTTACCCGCACTCTGAGCCTTGTCTTGCTGTTTTTTTTAGTATTAGTTGGCTGCTCCTGCTATGTTGAGTTTGAAGTCAAGTAATTCATCCCAAGAGCCCGCCTAATTATTCTTCAAATGACACAGAGTTTAGGGACATCAGAAGCAATGATGCTGAAGGGTAAGTGTCTTACGGAGGTCACCGGAGACATCTTTATGACGAAATATGTACAATTTGAATATCGTTTAAAAGCATGCCTACCATATCCTTTATTTCACACTTTAACCTTTTCTTTGAGGCTAAGTAAAACCATCTAATGTGTGACACCTTCAAGTTGGTTCGGCGGTTTAGATAACAGGATGTTGCATTCTGGGATTAGTAGTTTTGCTTTAAAAATCGTGCAGTTTTTTTTAATTTTTGTATTTATTTCATGCGATTTTCTATTACGAGTAACTAGGAGATTCAAGTAAGCTGACCTCAATAAACATCCTAAAGAATACAAAAAAGTGATGGATTGAATTCTTGAATTCATCAGGTGATTACACAGGCTGCATTCCAATTTGTTGTTTTTGTGCACACCATGTCACCTTTATTTGGACCCAGCTATACGCAAACCAGTCTTCACCCTGCTCCAAACGGAACAGTCCAGCATAGACGGCCAAGCCAGTTCATACATAAAGACAATTTTTTCGGGGATGGAGAGGGAGGGGGGTTTGTTCGGGTACGCACGCTACGCCCCTACCACTTTCAAATGTCACCAGCCGCCACTGTGTCTACATGGCTGAGAGTCTGTCTCTTGTGCAGTAGTGAGCAGATCTGTTAGTCTCGTGTGTATGTGTGTATATGGCTGAAGTCTGCACGTATTAGACGTCTTTTTCTGTGCAGGGAAATAACCTGTCGGAGTGCTGTTGCTTGCCTCTGAAGTGCAGTGTACAGGCGCCTCTGTGCTTTTGTTGTTGTGTACAGGGCTCTGGCGGCTGTGTCTGCGGGGCTATGTTTATATGTGGTGAGTTGCAGTCTCACTGCATCTGTATGTTGCGTGCGGGGTAGGTCGGCCTCTGATATTGAATGCAGGTTAGTGGTTATCACGTGCTGGAGTCTACCGGTGTCTGTCTGGCGGGTTGAAGCCGGTCGCTGGCATCGCCATGTATGTGCAGCCTTTGAGACTGTCCGTCTCTGGGGTTTCTTTGTATGTCGCTGTCGTCGCTGAGTGACATGCTAGAGAAAATCTGTGTGATGCTAATGTGTGCAGTGTAGACACCTGCCTCTGGTGTGCAGAGTAGAGGAGCCGGTGTGTGTCTCTCTCTCCTCCCTCAGTGGGGTTAGCTTGTTTGTTTTTTCCTTGAACCCTACATCCCTGGCTGGGAAATTCGTTTTCGAGGCTCTGGCAGAGATATTGCATTATGATGAGAATATTATGGAAAATTTGAGAACTAGGCTTCCCTGTGACTTCCGACGACCCTGCCCCCAGTATTGAACCCTTGACCTTCCACTAAGATATGTGATCGCTTTGTCTCCTTGTTCTTGTTCCCCTTCCTTGGCCATGAGTTTGTATCCTTGCCTGCCCCTTGAGCTGCGTGCCCTCCCACGGTGCGAGGGGGCTCTTTGTTCAGACAGAAACGGCTCCGAATTCCATGTAATGATTCAGAAAAGGGGGTGGTGATGAACAGAGTGTCTGAATTAAGCGGGCCACTCTTACCCAGTCCAAAGATCAGGGCTTGATCCATCACCGTTTTTTAGCTCACTGCACCATCTGGATTCAAGCAAGCCGGCCGACGACGGCTGAAATGCCAGAAACCGGTCCCCGGAAGCTTGTCTCCTTTCTGGTGAAGAATTGGCTTGGTAGTTTGGTCTGCCCTGTTCCCATGATGCACTGGGCCAGGGACAGACTTATTTGCATATAGCCAGGTTCTGAGCTGGGATGGTGCAGTGAGCTAAATAACGGTGATGGATCAAGCCCTGATCTTTGGACTGGGTAAGAGTGGTCTGCTTAATTCAGACACTCTGTTCATCACCACCCCCTTTTCTGAATCGTTTTTGGCCACTATAGGTGTGGCAGGGTATACTCAGACATGAGTCCCATGCTCACTGCACCATCTGAATTCAAGCAAGCCGGGCCGACGACGGCTAAAATGCCAGAAACCGGTTCCCGAAAGCTTGTCTCCTTTCTGGTGAAGAATTGGCTTGGTAGTTTGGTCTGCCATGTTCCCATGATGCACTGGGCCAGGGACAGACTAATTTGCATATAGCCAGGTTCTGAGCTGTGATGGTGCAGTGAGCTAAATAACGGTGATGGATCAAGCCCTGATCTTTGGACTGGGTAAGAGTGGCCTGCTTAATTCAGACACTCTGTTCATCACCACCCCCTTTTCTGAACCGAATTCCATGTAGTCAGCTTCTTGGCCCTCTTTCGAGGGAGCGCGGGAATCAAACAGGAGCTTGCTCCTAAATTGGTGTAGAAATGCTGCACATTATCCCACACACAACTTTCGCCTATTAAAACCTGGGGAAATGATGTGGGAACACAGTACCATACCATGTTTTACAGCTCGGTGCCAAGGAGTCCGCGCGGAATTACCGTCCTATCTCTCGGTTTGAGGTGTGCAAAAGGTACTGAGGGAGTGCTCGTGCCTAGTAAATACCTCACCCTGCAATAGTTGTACATCCCAAGTGCGGTATTGTGTGCCAAAATAAAAGGTCCCTCTTAAGGTGGGCGCTACAGACTTCCTTAGTCTCAGAAAAGGGCCCTCCGTCGTATTAAGATTTAGTGTCTGATTCATACTCCAAACCATTTGTGATCACATGTGGACGCTCATTCTCGCAGAAGTTTAAACATGCCACTGAACCTACAACAAGGCATTTTCTCTTTAAATAAGGCCTGTGTGAGTCCTCAGTGACTCAGACTGGAAGCGTGCACGTGAAGGCCTGCTTTGTGTAATTCATTATCGAAAGGGGGTCAGTGCAGTATTTCTTAAAAGCGAAAAGCATTACCAGAATGTCTCAATTTAAAAATGTTGCTGTTTTTTATTTGGGGGTGGAGGGTGGTAAACATTTGTTCAATGTTGTGCATTGATTATATATGCCACATTGAAAGTGGCCTCCTCGCGAAGTTAGGTAAAATGACAGGTACCTCGGGCAAGATGGCGGTCTGTCCTTAGACCGTGTAAGCAGCACAGTGTCTGAGCTCCGCTCCGTTGGAAAACCAGCATACGGAAGGATTCAAGCATTGCTTAATGGTTTGAACTAATGGACTGACGCTAATTGTCCTGCCTAGTACGGACTAGCTTTGCGGTTGAATTGTGTGGTTTGAGGGGGAAAAAAACACTATGCTTACTTTTGAAATTTACGTTCACCCTGAGCGGCTTTCGTCTTCCTCAGCGCCGGAGGCTTCACTCGGCTCTGCTGCAGCACCGCTATCACTCTTTCTGGCTCTCCCTGCCACAGCTGCAGTGTATTCAACAAACTCGGAGCAGCAGGGCGGGGTTCCGGCTCAGGGATCGAGTTTGACCACAGCGCGTCAACAGTGTTTCAGATACTGCTGTAACACTGTAGCATTAAGCCCCTCTGCCCACGGCGACTGCAGAATGGAAAAAGCTGAACTTGGAGGGCTTTTTTCAGTGCAAATTATTAAAGCACAGAGTGAGAAGGAAATAACCGGTTTTGATCCACGTTCATTAAAAAAAATGCCAGCAAAGTCTTCTGCGTCAGCTGCAGCAACCAGAGCAAGGGTCGCCAAGGCTGCTAGGATTTTACGCAAATAGGCTGAGCGACAACAGCATGAACAGCATGATCTACTAGAGGAACCTGACAGAAGTGAAAGAACACGCTTACTGTCTAACATGGATAAGACTAAGACACGAAGCCAACAGGCATTATTGGATTCTACAGCAAGACAGGAGCTTCATGCTGCCCGCAGGAAACTAAACTCAACTGGGGGCACAGTTCTTGATTTATTTCTCAACAAGGGACTTCTCAGCGGCTCCAACAAACAAATCTCAGTGAATGAAATCCCCACTCTGTCTACTACCACCAATAACACTGATGTTGAATTAGGACAGCTAACTACAGAAACTTGTACATAAACATACATACATACATACTTCTACTGTAAACATCGAAACTGTAAGTAATATCAATGAATATATCCAGACCCCTGTCCTACATATTTCTGAGGTCCCGACTAGCGCAAACCATGCTTTAGAGCCTGCACGACAAACTATGTCTTTTTCTGGAATAGGGGGAAACATTTTGGGGGTGCAACTAGACTCAACCTCACCTTCACCAGGGACGGCTCAATCTAGCCAAGTGACCCCTAGTAGACCCTCAACTACTCTAACTGAGTTCTCAAATACAGCTACACCCCCTATACAACAAACAGTTGTCTCCGAGGATTCCGATTTGTTAGAGAGGGGCCACACATTGACTCAAGCAACAGCAGGGGAAGGCTTATTAAAGAATCAGACTATTGAGGAGAAGGAGAAAGAATCTAGTGAATTTTATTCATTCTCGGATGAAAATGGCTTAAATGTACCGGTGGAGTGGTCAGACAATACTGACTCGCTGGAGGGTCTTGAAGATTCTGAATTACAGTTTAGCTCATATGATGAAAGTACAGATGAGCAAGATTCTAATATTAACACGATTAGAGCCAAATCTAAAACTACTACCAGAATACAGGAAAAGGGCACCAAGGATATACAGACAGCTCCTAACCCGCCTCCGCAGCTAGCAACAACATCAAATACCCTAGCAATCTCAGAGTTTTCTCATTCAGCTGTAGAGACTATTCTACAAGCCATAGTGGCTCACAGAGAAGAGGCTGCACAAGATAGTAAAAAATCAAGAGCTGCACTTCGAAAAATGCAAGGAGTAGTCAGAAAACTTTCCAAATCCTGTAACTTGATAGGTGAAAGAGTCACCGAGATGGAAGCTAGGGTTATGTCCAATGAAAAAGAAACCACGTTGAATGCTGAGCGCGTTAAGCTTCAAGATGCTGAATTAGTTGATATCAAATGGAAGCTAGAGGAATTTGAAAACCGGCAACGTCGGAACAATCTTCGCATTTTAGGTGTCCCAGAGAAACTTGAATGGGGTGATACCAGAGCATTCGTGGTTAAACTATTAGAAGATTCTATCCCTGCACTCAAAGACTGGAACTTGAATGTAGAGGTTCAACGGGCTCACCGGATGCCATTTAATATTCCAACAAAACCTGGCATATATCCTAGAGCCATTTTGGTTTATTTTGGTAATTTCTTAGTGAGACAGATTGTAGCTGAGAAAGCTAGGCCAGATCATAAGGTACAATATAATGATTTTGCATATTTTTCAAGACCAGATTTCTGCCATGTAACGGTGGAAAGACGTTGGCAGCTGAGATCTTTGATCAAACCGTTTCAAGACAAAGGTGCACAAGCATATCTTAATAACCCAGCAAAGTTAAAAATTGTACATGGCGGTCTTACTACATTTTTTGTTTTAGAGATCAAAGCAAAAGCGTATTTAGACCAGATTTCTTAATATGCTTATTAGAATGTGAATGAAATTGAAAAACTGCTTTGTTTAATCAATGGCTTATACGCTCCTATACACGTTTAAATGACACGTCATATCTGTTATTATGTGTTTTATCATGGGGGTATCTCAAGTTCTATACACTATATTGCACTGCTATTGACTTATTGTTCTCTCTATTCTTGACTTTCCCTTTATTAATCCTTTTTTCCTACCCTTTTGTCTTTTTTCTTCTTTCCTTCTTATCTAATGTTGTTTTTTAAGCGGTTGTTTAGACACATTGCTGTGATCACATCGCTCAGACTATGGTTGAGTCTGATTGCCCACTGAATGGGGAGGGGGGTTCAAGGGGAAGGGGGGTTGGGTTGTTGGGGGGGGGGGCATGGGTGGGTCACCCAGGGAGGTGAAAACTAAAAAGGAAAAAAATGAACCAGCTTTCTTTGCAGAGGAAATACGTAAAAAGAGATCAAACAGTATAGTAACAGAATTAGAATATTATTTGCTTGAGGCACTGCTACAATCATTTTCTATTAATAATGGGTAGGTTAAATGTTCAGACTTGGAATATTGGAGGTTTATTAACAGGAGATAAACGAAGACGAATGGCTGAATTGCTCAAACTAACTCCAGTAGACATACTTTGTCTTCAAGAAAACCATCTGCCATGGGATAAAAAATCATGGTTAAATATTAATGGGTACAATATATTGGCTGTCTCCACGCAGACCTCAAATATAAGGGGGGTCGCAATACTTGGGAAAAAAAATCTGGGTCTAAGTGTACGGCATCTTTCAGATCCCAATGGCAGATGGGCTATTTCAAAACTTGCCTGTGGTATAAACATCTGTACAGTTTATGGTTCAAATCTAGACGACTCCACAATTTTTGAAGAACTAGAGATCGAGTTGCCTACATGGCAGGGCCCGTTAATTCTATGTGGAGGTTTTAACATCTCATTAATACCACCTGTATCTAATATCCCCTCAAAAACAAAATACCAAGGACGCAAACCCAGAGTTTACAAAACCCTCAGTAGACTTATCAATAATCTTGGATTAATAGATATGTGGCTACATAACAACCCACATGATCAAGGCTCTACCTACTTCTCTCATCCCCATCAAAAGCAGGTTCAAATTGATTACATATTTGCAACTGTAGACCTTATCCCACTCTCAACTATCAAAAAAATTCCAAGAATAATCTCAGACCATAATGCATTAATTTGTGCAATTACATTTAATCCTCTTACTACTCAACTTAGGTCTTGGTCATTTGACCGGAAACTACTTTCCAATACTGAATTTATTCTACATATCAAAAAATGGACTGAGGAGTTTTTCAACATAAATCGCTTTAGTGCGTCCAGAAATATAGTCTGGGATTCATATAAATCTGCTTTAAGAGGTGAGATCTCTAGTTTTCAACATGCAGCACGTATCAAAGCTAGAAAACTTTACGAAATAAAGTTAAAGGATCTAACGAAAGCCGAAATAGAGCACACTTGTTTAATAGAACAGAACAAAGATTCCAATAATCAATGGCTTCGGGTTGCGGTTTTAAAAGCTGAGCTTAATACTGAATTAAGTCAAAAAGCTGCTCAAACTTATAGAGCTTATAGAAAGAAGGTCTACGAGTCGGGGGAAAAAATAGGTAAACAACTGGCTCTGCGTACACGTCAAAAAAATGTGTATAATAATATGACTTCTATTATAGATGGTGGACGCACTTACGTTCAGTCTACAGATATTATTACTCAATTCCAACAGTACTATCAAAATCTATACTCCGAGGAAGGGAATAATTCTGAAAACGATATTGATATGTTTTTGGCTGGTTTTCTTAATAATATGGCAGCTACTAACCTGCTGGATGATGGGATGAGAGAAGTACTTGAAGCTGAGATTACTCTTGGTGAAGTTGTAGAAGCTCTATCACTTTTATCTTCGGGCAAAGCAGCAGGCCCAGATAAATTGCCAATCGAAATTTATAAAGTTCTTAGCTCCCTACTAAGCCCCTTATTATTGGATGTATTTCTCGGTGTACAGTACAATGGCATTCCCCCACCTTCTTGGGATGAGACTAGCATTATAGTATTTCCTAAGAAGGGAAAATCACCCGAACAGCTGACTTCTTATCGACCCATTTCATTGATAAATTCGGACTCCAAATTATATGCCAAAGTGAGGGCTCTCAGACTCAGCGGGGTCATTGGACATCTGGTTTCTCCGTGGCAGCATGGCTTCGTTCCGGGCAAGGGGACAACTGATCATATTCGCCGTACTATCGCTTTATTCGATGCCATGTCGGTCACGGGGGATCAGATGTCTATGATCCTGCTTGACGCTGAAAAAGCCTTTGACCGTGTCTGATGGAGCTTTTTGTGGGTTGCCATGGCGCGTCTTAATTTCGGCCCCAAATTTCTTAAATCTATAAAATCTATGTATCATCAACCCAAAGCAAAAGTCTCAATATTAGGATTGGAATCAAGTTTCATCAATATAACAAGAGGCACAAGACAAGGTTGTCCTTGCTCTCCGTTACTCTTCGCCCTCTATATTAATCCCCTTATCCTAAAATTAATAGAAATTAATAATATAAAGCCGATCTTATATAACCATTATGAAACCAAAGTTGTAGCATATGCTGATGACATCGCGGTATTAACATCTCACCCGATCGAAGCGCTATATGAAATCGAACTGCACTCTCTCCAATATGGTAAATATTCAGGTTATTCTCTAAATAGGGGAAAGACCATTGTACTGTGCACAGACAACACCATATGCTCAGATACAAGAAGAGCAAAAACTGCGACATATCTTGGCGTGATTCTATCTGCCGATATAAAGACGTTAGCTAAAAACAATTCTGACCCACTAATTGATAAAATTAAAATAGACCTCGATAGGGTAAATGGTTTACATCTTTCCATTACAGGCAGAGTGAATTATTTAAAGATGAATATACTACCGAAATGTCTGTACCTCTTTCGCTCCATCCCTTTTATTATAGACTCTAAGATAATTAATTCAATTAATAAACTCACCTCCAAATTTGTGTGGCAACATGGGAAGATTAGACGATCTTTACCTTACTTATCCATTCCGCTCAACAGAGGTGGGCTTACTGCACCGAATATTATTCTGTACCATTGGGCAGCCTTTTTAAAACATCTAAAACCAATGATTTTAGAAATACCCTCTGCCACGGATACTATTAACACCACTATTCCCACAATTTATGAACTAATGCTTGGGCATGAAGCTAATGGTATGTTATTAAGAAAAACCGAAAACGCCCATTATAAGCAAATCAAGGATGAGATTATTAAAAGCGCCTGGCTAATCTGGAATCAGATACGGTACTTAAACATATACAGATAGGCAAACTCAACCGATATACGCTCTTATTTCAATCGACCATTACCTCTGATCTTGATTTTGAACATACAGCCAAGAAATGGTATAGCCTGGGCATAAGAACAATTAATGAGGTTTGGATAAATGGCCCACAGACTACATTTCAAGATGTTCAAACAAAATTTGGTCTCCCAGAAGGGGACTTTCTCAAATTTGCTCAACTGCATGCAAAATTAAAAGCTAAAAAAGATTTAATTAATCTCCAGAAGAACGACCTAATAGAAGCATGCTACCTCGCAAAAACTAGGATAGGAACACTATACAATATTCTATTAACAAATGTCAATGATGATATCGAGAAAACAGAAACTAAATG
Source organism: Lissotriton vulgaris (assembly GCF_964263255.1). Taxonomy (NCBI): domain Eukaryota; kingdom Metazoa; phylum Chordata; class Amphibia; order Caudata; family Salamandridae; genus Lissotriton; species Lissotriton vulgaris. The sequence goes on along the minus strand of NC_141695.1, from coordinate 166,729,870 downwards.
GGTGGTAAAATTAAATAACCTCGATATCGATATAGATAAAACACTAGAAATGAGCAATAATTTATTCATGGCTAGTAATTTAAGGGTTTAATTTAACAACAATAGAGGAGTACCCCCTTTGACGAGAAATACAAAGAAGGAATTCTTCTGTATCTGGAGCTTAAGGCTCAGGTTAGCACTAAATGCCCCAACCCTTTACCGGACAGTAGTTGTCCTTGAAGAAGACCCCTCACTCACCAACCTGGTTGGTGACATGCTTCATCATCGGGGTCCCACCACATAGGCCGAGTGCCCATAGGGTGTACTGCGACACCTGATTACAGTGGAGCGGTTTTTTTGTTTTTTTATATGTGCAAAAAAGTTATTATGATACGTGTATTAAAAAGGGCCAAGACTACTCACAGCAAGACTTTATTCTTGAGTGCTTGAACCCTGTTAAAAAACAGTGTGGCACCAGTGCCTATTTAGGAAGGCTTTGGTGTCTCGAGAAGTGTGATAAATATAAAAATAGCGTAGTGTGCTATGTGAGTTAGTTAAAAATAGGTCTACATGTTTCAACCATATGGAAAAATTATTAGGTTTTCGTCAGGACCGTGTGTTTTGAGCGGGGTGGTCCGCACACGCTAAGGAGCGTCCAGCCCTCGTTCAAATACAGACCACAAATTGTGGTCTGGTGTAAAAAGTGTCTTTTCCTGGTTCAGGAGAAAAACACTTGAAACGGTAATTATCGATTCATGGGCATCGAGGTATCCAAGACGGCAAGTATCCGTCACTTGCGGCTTCTGCTCATCTTGAGTACAAACCTACTTGGTTTTCACTCGTGAATGCCCCAGGGTTCAAGCACTCAAGAATAAAGTCTTGGTGTGAGTAGTCTTGGCCCCTTTTTAATACACATATCATAATAACTTTTTTGCACATATAAAAAAAACAAAAAACCCGCTCCACTGTAATCAGGTGTCGCAGTACACCCTATGGGCACTCGGCCTATGGGGTGGGACCCCGATGATGAAGCATGTCACCAACCAGGTTGGTGAGTGAGGGGTCTTCTTCAAGGACAACTACTGTCCGGTAAAGGGTTGGGGCATTTAGTGCTAACCTGAACCTTAAGCTCCAGATACAGAAGAATTCCTTCTTTGTATTTCTCGTCAAAGGGGGTATTCCTCCATTGTTGTTAAATCTATCTCAGGGGACCAGGAGTTCCCACCACACATAGCCTGTGCAATCTCCCTTACTCTCTCCTTTGATTTATAGTAATTTAAGGGCACAACTGTACAAAACCATTTATGATTTATATTTTACCCCTGCCAAACTTTTTGCATGGGGCAAAAGGGAAAACGACTTATGCCCACGCTGCTTACAAGGTCCAGCGACGTTAATTCACCTGTTCAGCAGCTGCCCCGAGTTATGTCTGTTAAAAAATATGATTGCCTCATTTTGGGAGAAAGTCTTTCATCATAAACTTCCAGAGTCCGATACCTTGTATGTGTTGGGATATGACAGCTCGCTAAAATTAAGTAAATCGGAACAAAGACTAATATTTATAGGTACAGCTGTACTGAGATTAATCTTGTCTGCGCGGTGGAAGGATAGTATTCCCCCTAGTTTCCAAATGTGGCTAGCTCGCTTTCTCGCTGTCTTTAATTTTGAATCTGCAATATATGCGACCAAGGAAATCAAAACAAAACTCCGTGGCAAAGAACTATGGCACCCTTTGTCTATCTGGAAAGAAGGTCTATGTCCTAGCGGAATTGGTTAAGTTAAATTGGAAGCCCTATTTTGTATTTTCTGTTAATGGTTCTCTTTCTGAATTTAAATGTAAATACTGAATGTATTGTATTTCACTGAATATGTATTATCCTCTGCTAACGCTGGTTCTAATGAAAAAAGTAAAAAAAAAAAAGAAAGAAAGTGGCCTCCTCGCGCAGAAAGAAAGCTTCCTGCATGGATGAGTTTCAAGACCAGAGTGTGAGTATGCAGGGTGAGCAGAGTGTGAGTATGCAGGGTGAGCAGAGTGTGAGTATGCAGGGTGAGGAGAGTATGAGTATGCAGGGTGATCAGTATGTGAGTATGCAGGGTGAGCCGAGTGTGAGTATGCAGGGTGAGCAGTATGTGAGTTTCCAGGGCCAGCAGTGTGTGAGTGTGCAAGGTGAGAAGAGTGTGAGTATGCAGGGTGAGCCGAGTGTGAGTATGCAGGGTGAGCAGAGTGTGAGTATGCAGGGTGATCCGAGTGTGAGTATGCAGGGTGATCAGTATGTGAGTATGCAGGGTGATCAGTATGTGAGTATGCAGGGTGATCAGTATGTGGGTGTCCATGGCCAGCAGTGTCTGAGTGTGCAGGGCGAGCAGAGTGTGAGTATGCAGGTTGAGCCGAGTGTGAGTATGCAGGGTGATCAGTATGTGAGTATGCAGGGTGATCAGTATGTGGGTGTCCATGGCCAGCAGTGTGTGAGTGTGCAGGGCGAGCAGAGTGTGAGTATGCAGGGTGATCAGTATGTGAATATGCAGGGTGAGTGTTTGAGTATGCAGGATGATCAGTATGTGAGTATGCAAGGTGATCAGTGTGTGGGTGTTCAGGGCCAGCAGGGTGTGAGTGTGCAGGGCGAGCAGAGTGTGAGTATGTAGGGTGATCAGTGTGTGCGTGTGCAGGGCAAGCAGAGTGTGAGTATGCAGGGTGAGCAGAGTGTGAGTATGCAGGGTGATCAGTATGTGAGTATGCAGGGTGATCAGTATGTGAGTATGCAGGGTGATCCATATGTGGGCGTCCAGGGCCAGCAGTGTGTGAGTGTGCAGGGCGAGCAGTGTTTTAGTATGCAGGGTGATCAGTATATGAATATGCACAGTGAGTGTTTGAGTATGCAGAGTGATCAGTATGTGAGTATGCAGGGTGGTCAGTATGTGAGTATGCAGGGTGATCAGTTTGTGGGTGTCCAGGGCCAGCAATGTGTGAGTGTGCAGGGCGAGCATGCTTTCACCAGGCACACACAATACACCACCAGCCGTTACTGCACGCTTTCATCAGGGACACACACGCCAGCAACCATCAATGCAGGCTTTCACCAGGCATACACACACCACCAGCCATCAGTGCACGCACGCCTCGAGGGAGTTGCAAAAACCCCCCCTGTTACCAGGCGCACTCACCACCAGCCGTCAGTGCCCGCTTTCAATAGGCGCACACACCACCAGCCATCTGTCCACGCTTTTACCACGCACAAACACCACCAGCCGTCAGTGCGCGCTTCCACCAGGCACACACACCTCCAGCCGGCAGTGCACGCTTCCACCAAGCACACACACCACCAGCCATCAGGGAACAATTTCTACGGGCACATACACCAACAGTGTAGTATTTCTTAAAAGCGAAAAGCATTATCAGAATGTCTCAATTTAAAAATTTTGCTGTTTTTTATTTGGGTGTGGAGGGTGGTAAACATTTGTTCAATGTTGTGCATTGATTATATAAACCACATTGAAAGTGGCACCTCGCGCAGAAAGAAAGCTTCCTGCATGGATGAGTTTCAAGACCAGAGTGTGAGTATGCAGGGTGAGCAGAGTATGAGTATGCAGGGTGAGCAGAGTGTGAGTATGCAGGGTGAGCAGAGTGTGAGTATGCAGGGTGAGCAGAGTGTGAGTATGCAGGGTGAGCAGAGTGTGAGTATGCAGGGTGAGCAGAGTGTGAGTATGCAGGGTGAGCAGAGTGTGAGTATGCAGGGTGAGCAGAGTGTGAGTATGCAGGGTGTGCAGAGTGTGAGTATGCAGGGTGAGCAGAGTGTGAGTATGCAGGGTGAGCAGAGTGTGAGTATGCAGGGTGAGCAGAGTGTGAGTATGCAGGGTGAGCAGAGTGTGAGTATGCAGGGTGAGCAGAGTGTGAGTATGCAGGGTGTGCAGAGTGTGAGTATGCAGGGTGATCAGTATGTGAGTATTCAGGGTGAGCCGAGTGTGAGTATGCAGGGTGAGCAGTATGTGAGTGTCCAGGGCCAGCAGTGTGTGAGTGTGCAAGGTGAGAAGAGTGTGAGTATGCAGGGTGAGCTGAGTGTGAGTATGCAGGGTGAGCAGAGTGTGAGTATGCAGGGTGAGCCGAGTGTGAGTATGCAGGGTGATCAGTATGTGAGTATGCAGGGTGATCAGTATGTGGGTGTCCATGGCCAGCAGTGTGTGAGTGTGCACGGCGAGCAGAGTGTGAGTATGCAGGGTGAGCCGAGTGTGAGTATGCAGGGTGATCAGTATGTGGGTATGCAGGGTGATCAGTTTGTGGGTTTCCATGGCCAGCAGTGTGTGAGAGTGCAGAGCGAGCAGAGTTTGAGTATGCAGGGTGATCAGTATGTGAATATGCAAGGTGAGTGTTTGAGTATGCAGGATGATCAGTATGTGAGTATGCAAGGTGATCAGTGTGTGGGTGTCCAGGGCCAGCAGTGCATGAGTGTGCAGGGTGAGCAGAGTGTGAGTATGTAGGGTGATCAGTGTGTGGGTGTGCAGGGCAAGCAGAGTGTGAGTATGCAGGGTGAGCAGAGTGTGAGTATGCAGGGTGATCAGTATGTGAGTTTGCAGGGTGATCAGTATGTGAGTATGCAGGGTGAGCAGAGTGTGAGTATGCAGGGTGATCAGTATGTGAGTATTCAGGGTGATCAGTGTGTGAGTATGCATTGTGATCAGTATGTGAGTATGCAGGGTTATCCATATGTGGGCGTCCAGGGCCAGCAGTGTGTGAGTGTGCAGGGCGAGCAGTGTTTTAGTATGCAGAGTGATCAGTATGTGAGTATGCAGGGTGATCAGTGTGTGGGTGTCCAGGGCCAGCAGTGTGTGAGTGTGCAGGGCGAGCAGAGTATGAGTATGTAGGGTGATCAGTGTGTGGGTGTCCAGGGCCAGCAGTGTGTGAGTGTGCAGGGCGAGCATGCTTTCACCAGGCGCACACATTCACCACCAGCCGTTACTGCACGCTTTCATCAGGCACACACACGCCAGCAACCATCAATGCAGGCTTTCACCAGGCATACACGCACCACCAGCCATCAGTGCACGCACGCCTCGAGGGAGTTGCAAAAACCCACCCTGTTACCAGGCGCACTCACCACCAGCCGTCAGTGCCCGCTTTCAATAGGCGCACACACCACCAGCCATCTGTCAACGCTTTTACCACTCACAAACACCACCAGCCGTCAGTGCATGCTTCCACCAGGCACACACACCACCAGCCATCAGTGAACAATTTCTACGGGCACACACACCAACAGTGTAGTATTTCTTAAAAGCGAAAAGCATTACCAGAATGTCTCAATTTAAAAATGCTGCTGTTTTTTTATTTGGGTGTGGAGGGTGGTAAACATTTGTTCAATGTTGTGCATTGATTATATAAACCACATTGAAAGTGGCACCTCGCGCAGAAAGAAAGCTTCCTGCATGGATGAGTTTCAAGACCAGAGTGTGAGTATGCAGGGTGAGCAGAGTGTGAGTATGCAGGGTGAGCAGAGTGTGAGTATGCAGGGTGAGCAGAGTGTGAATATGCAGGGTGTGCAGAGTGTGAGTATGCAGGGTGATCAGTATGTGAGTATGCAGGGTGAGCCGAGTGTGAGTATGCAGGGAGAGCAGTATGTGAGTGTCCAGGGCCAGCAGTGTGTGAGTGTGCAAGGTGGGAAGAGTGTGAGTATGCAGGGTGAGCCGAGTGTGAGTATGCAGGGTGAGCAGAGTGTGAGTATGCAGGGTGAGCAGAGTGTGAGTATGCAGGGTGAGCCGAGTGTGAGTATGCAGGGTGATCAGTATGTGAGTATGCAGGGTGATCAGTATGTGGGTGTCCATGGCCAGCAGTGTGTGAGTGTGCAGGGCGAGCAGAATGTGAGTATGCAGGGTGAGCCGAGTGTGAGTATGCAGGGTGATCAGTATGTGGGTATGCAGGGTGATCAGTATGTGGGTGTCCATGGCCAGCAGTGTGTGAGTGTGCAGGGAGAGCAGAGTGTGAGTATGCAGGGTGATCAGTATGTGAATATGCAGGGTGAGTGTTTGAGTATGCAGGATGATCAGTATGTGAGTATGCAAGGTGATCAGTGTGTGGGTGTCCAGGGCCAGCAGTGTGTGAGTGTGCAGGGTGAGCAGAGTGTGAGTATGTAGGGTGATCAGTGTGTGGGTGTGCAGGGCAAGCAGAGTGTGAGTATGCAGGGTGAGCAGAGTGTGAGTATGCAGGGTGAGCAGAGTGTGAGTATGCAGGGTGATCAGTATGTGAGTATGCAGGGTTATCAGTATGTGAGTATGCAGGGTGATCAGTGTGTGAGTATGCATTGTGATCAGTATGTGAGTATGCAGAGTGATCCATATGTGGGCGTCCAGGGCCAGCTGTGTGTGAGTGTGCAGGGCGAGCAGTGTTTTAGTATGCAGGGTGATCAGTATATGAATATGCAGGGTGAGTTTTTGAGTATGCAGAGTGATCAGTATGTGAGTATGCAGGGTGATCAGTGTGTGGGTGTCCAGGGCCAGCAGTGTGTTAGTGTGCAGGGCGAGCAGAGTGTGAGTATGTAGGGTAATCTGTGTGTGGGTGTCCAGGGCCAGCAGTGTGTGAGTGTGCAGGGTGAGCATGCTTTCACCAGGCACACACATACACCATCAGCCGTTACTGCACGCTTTCATCAGGCACACACACGCCATCAACCATCAATGCACGCTTTCACCAGGCATACACACATCGCCAGCCATCAGTGCACGCACGCCTCGAGGGAGTTGCAAAAACCCCCCCTGTTACCAGGCGCACTCACCACCAGCCGTCAGTGCCCGCTTTCAACAGGCGCACACACCACCAGCCATCTTTCCACGCTTTTACCACGCACAAACACCACCAGCCGTCAGTGCATGCTTCCACCAGGCACACACACCTCCAGCCGGCAGTGCACACTTCCACCAAGCACACACACCACCATCCATCAGTGAACAATTTCTACGGGCACACACACCAACAGCCATCAGTGCACACATCAATTGTTAACTCATCCACAATAAACTATTGTACCAATCGCAGTATGGTGCACTTTACTTTTAAACATATTCATCTAAAGCGCAGCATGCCACCATTGATACAATTCCGATACAACCCACATATTTCTACTACATACCACATGTATACAATCCATAACACATGGCTAAAAGACATTGCCATTTACAATGACATTAGCTCTAACTCAAAAAATTCCGAGACCTATTGCATTTCCAATGCTTGTTATGTCTTTCTAAATATTTTTAGCTTCAAGTTTGTGATACTTTGTGTGTGTGGCTTTGGGATTCGGGTTATAAGACCTGGGAATCGATGCCCAGCCCCAGTGGCATGGCACCAGCACATTTCGTGAGACAGAGGCAAGTATCTGCCCACATGTTCTTCCACCTTCTTCACCACTGTGGTCCAGAAACCAAGAAAGTGCGTGGCAAAGGAGGGAACAGTGGGGCATATTATTAAGGGGGTTTATCTGCGCTTTTTTGGCTTTAAAAGCCAAGAAAGCAGAGATAAAATTATCTCCCTGTTATCTAGCTGTCGCTAACACCAGTTAGCGACAGCTAGTAGGAGATAGCGACCATCTTGGGCCCCGCTTTGCATGTTAGTGAAATTTATCACTAATGACATGCAAAGTGGGCGTGCCAAGATGTTAGCGACTGGAAACAGTGGCTAACATCGCTATCTCCTATTACCAACTTTTGGAGATATTCGCGCTAAGAGCGAATATCTCCAAAAGCTAACACCTGCCCTGAGCAGTTCTTAGCCATGTTATCCAATGGAAGGTGGATAACATGGCTAAGAGCATTAGCTCGGTAATGCATGAATATCGCTGACTTTCCAGCGATATTCATGCATTTCAGCCGATTTTTAGATAAACCTTGATAATAGCAAGGCTCCTAAGCGATAAAAATAGCCGCAGCACGGCGATAAAAATATTGCCTCTAAGCCAACATAGCGATAATTATCGCTAGTTGTTGGTAATATGCCCCAGTGTTTTTTAATAAGCTCTGATGTTCATCGTACCCCTTATGCTCATCACTGATTCACAGTGCTTGATTTGTAAAAGAATTGGTGCAGGGGCCAAAGTTTTACTGAGAAGCTTGAATCTGGTGTCACAGGATGATGTGGGTAACAAATACCAAAAATGTCTAGTCTTTATTCCACCTCATGCCTCTTTAATCCACCACCAGACTCTCTCTTCCCCTTTGTCCATTCTTGTGAGTTCTTTATCATCCCTGTTTCCCTCTTTCTCACAGTTATTTCATCTTTCTCTTACTCCTTCTTTCCCAATTTAGTGTTTTTCTCTCTGTTGCACAGGGTCAAAGTCTGATGAGGAGAAATAAGTGCCGGTCCCCAAAACTTGTCAGTGGGTCTCACCTGCAACCACCTGTTCAAATTAAGCCCTACACAGCCCAGATAATCGATCTAGACAGAACACACTGCCCATGCATCAATTTCGGTCTTCACATGAAACAGGATTCTTCTGGGAATCATAGGCAGGTGTTTGCACTGTTTGTTATATCCATCCTTGAACCGTATCACAGAGAAGGACAATTGCAAACAGATGGACAGTAGGTATTAAAAGATTCTTGAAATGAATGTCTCGTAACGTAGAGCAACTACTTTCCACTTACATGAATATTCCCAAACTGCCTTCAGTATAGGGAGGGCAGCCGCGGGCCGTGGAGGGAGTTGCGGTGGGGCATTTTGCGATGCAGTGCGCGCTACGAAATTCGTTTTATTATTTAAATTGTTTACTTACCTGTAATTATCCATATGCCGGTTTTTAGCCCTCTCCACCCTGCCCCTCCCCCTCCCCGCCTCCCTGCCCCACCGTAACTCCCTCCACGGCCCGCGGCTGGGGGAGGGTGACCAATGCAGAATCGGCAGGCAAGGATGGTGCACAAATAACCTTAAAGCAATCTGTCCCGCAGTCTATGCACCCTGCATAGAAGTATAGTGGGGGTATGTTCAGTGCTTTAAATGGGCCGGTACTCACAGGTACTGAGTACAGGCACTTCTTATTTTTTCCACTCTTAGTACCACTTCTCTGCTGTCAAGGAGAGTACCGGTACGCATAAACGGTAGGCGCCCTGGCTGTGTTAGTGCTAGTGACCTGTCTGACAGCCAAGGCACTTCTGTTGCAGTGACTGGTGAGCTGGGCCCGCTGAAGACGGCACTCAAAGAACAACTGGACAACAACACCCACGACAGCAAGGAACTCTTCAGCATCGTCAAAGAGTTCTCCAACCCCAGCGCCGGAAACAACGACATCACTCCCTCGCAAGACCTCTGCAACTCACTCGCCTCGTTCTTCCACCGCAAGATCGCCGACATACACAACAGCTTCGACGCACAGACCACCCACCCTACCACCGAACCAACGCCTGCCACCACCACCCTCTGCAACTGGACCCCGATCAGCACCGAAGACACCACCCGCACGATGAACTCCATCCACTCCGGATCACCAACCGACCCGTGCCCACACCACATCTTCAACAAAGCCGACGCCACCATCGCACCCCATCTCCGAGACACCATCAACTCCTCCTTCCACACAGCCACCTTCCCGGAGAGCTGGAAGCACGCCGAGCTGACCGCCCTCCTGAAGAAACCAACGGCGGACCCCACCGACCTCAAGAACTACCGTCCCATCTCGCTCCTTCCTTTTCCAGACAAAGTCATCAAGAAGACCGTCATCAAACAGCTGGCCGCCTTCCTCGAGACGAACGGATCCCTCGACCCCTCGCAGTCCGGGTTTCGGGCCAACCACAGCACCAGGACCGCCCTGATCGCAGCCACCGACGACATCAGAACCCTGATCGACAATGGGGAAACAGTGGCCCTCATCTTCCTGGACCTCTCTGCGGCATTCAACACCGTCTGCCACTGTACTCTAGTGAAGCGCCTCAGCAACATCGGAATTCGAGAAAAAGCGCTGGAATGGATCATCTCATTCCTCACCGGAAGAACCCAGAGAGTCCCCCTCCCTCCGTTCAGATCCGAGGCCACTAAAGTCATCTGCGGCGTACCACAAGGATCTTCACTCAGCCCAACCCTCTTCAACGTCTACATGAGCCCCCTCGCAGCCATCGCACGCCAGCACAACCTCAACATCATCTCCTACGCCGATGACACCCAGCTCATCCTCTCCCTCACCAGCGACCCCACCACCGCCAGAGCCAACCTACACGAAGGGATGAAAAACGTCGCCGACTGGATGAGGAACAGCTGCCTTAAACTGAACTCGGACAAGACGGAAGTCCTCATCCTGGGATCATCACCCTCCGCCTGGGACGACTCCTGGTGGCCCCCGGCCCTGGGCACTGCTCCCAAACCGACGGACCACGCATGCAACCTGGGCTTCATCCTGGACTCCTCCCTCTCGATGACTAGACAAGTCAACGCCGTCTCCTCATCATGCTTTAACACCCTGCGCATGCTCCGCAAGATCTTCAGATGGATCCCCACGGAAACCAGGAAGACCATCACCCAGGCACTCGTCACCAGCCGACTGGACTACGCGAACACCCTCTACGCCGGAACCACAGCGAAACTTCAAAAAAGACTCCAACGCATCCAGAACGCCTCCGCCCGACTCATCCTCGACATCCCCCGACACAGCCACATCACCGGACACCTGAGAGACCTGCACTGGCTCCCCGTCAGTAAGAGAATCACATTCAGACTCCTCACCCACGCACACAAAGCTCTCTACGACCTGGGCCCCAAGTACCTCAACGACCCCATGACCTTCTACACGCCCACCCGCCAGCTACGATCGACCGGCCATGCACTCGCCACCGTACCACGCATCCGCAGAGCCACCGCCGGAGGAGATCCTTCTCCTACTTGGCAGCCAAGACGTGGAACTCCCTCCCCACCCACCTTCGGCGAACCCAGGACCATCTCGCCTTCAGGAAGCAGCTCAAGACCTGGCTGTTCGAGCAGTAACTTTCCCCTCCCCTTGAGGGGAGGGGAAAGTTACTTGAGACCCTCCCGGGTGAGTAGTGCGCTATACAAATGACGTGATTGATTGATTGATTGATTGATTGAACTATTCAGCGTGGGCTCATTTGCATAACGTCTGATGTTCACCATCCGGCTGAGCCTGTGTTGCAAACACAGGATTAAGGCAGCAAGGTGATGGCGCAATTAAGAAATCCAACGCAGGCAAAGAGGTTAAAATGGCTTTAATCTTTCCTGTTTCTTTTGCTTGAGTGTCTGCTTATGTTTGTCTGTTTGCCTGTGGGAGGTAGTGTGAAGAAAAAAGTGAGATAAAGTGGGGGCAGATTCGAGACACTCTTGGGAGGAATATTAAAGGAAATGTGTGGCATGCTTTTTGTGTGGAATGATTTGTGTGTGTGTGTGTGCGCGCGCGCACTCTAGTATATATAGTATTGTGCCAAGCAACACCAAATAACAGTATGGAAACTTCAAATATTATAAAACAAGGAAATGTTAAAACATCACAGCGTTTAGCTTTCGTTAGGCGTTAACCTATTTTGTGTATAGAAACGCATTTCTAGTGTGTTTTGGTACATGCTACAACCAGTACTTAAGTCAATAAGTAACAGTATGTCTTGCTCTTAGTCCCGCCTCTGGCCCCGCCCACTTGCCCCATTTAAATGATACCTGCACTATTTTTTTCTCATTTAAAGCACTGGGTATGTGTAGCCCCTGAGTGTCACAAGATGGAGCCAGTTTGTAGACACTCTTGCCGACGTGAAGTACCTTTGACAGTTCGCGGTGACCACAGCTCACCTCTAACTCATTACCTCCTCGTTAGTCTTCCTCGCCACATGACTTACATAGTGAGCTTCAGCTCCACGACAGAACCCTCCAAAGTAAAAAAAGCCCCCCACCCCCTCCCAACATGGCCGACCAGTCACCCCTGACCTCTATAAGAGGCGGGCCGGCCCAACCAACAGCCTGTTTTTTTTGTTCTGCGCGATTCTCTCCGGAGGCGCTGTACAGGTAAGGTTGGGCCTGCTTTAGCTGGTCCATGGGTTTTGGGGTTGAGGGTCCAGCTTTAGCGGTCCCTGGTACCTGGAACTTCAAACCCCCCCCCCCCCCCTCTTCCTTCCCCCGGGCCTGTGGGGCCGGTTAGGTGCTGCTATAGCGTGCCATGGGTTTACAGGGGGGGGGGGCGGCCGGGGATGTGGGGTGTTTGTTCCATTCCCTTGTCTACCCCCGGTCATTACTGGGTGGGCCCTTGCCCTTGTTTGGGCTTTAGGGTCCGGCGCTGGGGGTTCTCCTGTTTTTATTGCAGGGGCTCCGGTTGCTTTCAGGCGCCTTGCGTGGGTCCTTGGTACTCGCGCTGTTTTACATCAGCACGCCCCTGACTACCGCGCTGGTACGGGTTGAGCTGGCGCGTTTCCCTTGGTCTCGTCAGTTGCAATAGCTCAGTGGTAGAGCACATGCGTCGCATGTATGAGGCCCCGGGTTCTAATCCTGGCATCTCCGGGAGTCTCTGTTCTCTATCTTGGATTGTCTGCTGCACACGCGTTGGTGTTCAATTTTATGATGGGCTCGGCCCCCTTTGCCGGTATGCTGCTGAGTGCCGCCTGTTGTGTGGGTGCGGCGCGTCCCTGTCTGCTAACGGCTGGGGCGGGCTCGGTCCTACCTCGTTTTTCTGCGGGTCCTCGGGGGCTCTGCTGTCCGGGTCCATGTGATCCCCTGCTGCCGGTCTGGGTCTCGGTTCGCGGCGCTGGTCGCTGCCGCCTACAAACGGGATTTTTTTCTTCCCTCCGGCCCGCGGCTGGTTGCCGCGCTGGGGTTGGCTCCGGGCGCTTCCCGCCTCTTGTGGGCGGGGTTGGTTTACGCCAGGTGCGGCTTATGAATGCCTTTGTCTGCCGTGTCCCGGCTGAGTGCCCCTACTGGTTAATGCCTATCCGGCGTACTGGGGGCCCGGGTTTTCCTCCGGTGAGGGGGTGGCCTGGCGCCTGGGCGCTCGTCCTCGGGCCTGGTGGTGCTGGGTTCGTGTCTCTGCAATGGCGCTCGTCCGGTGTTTCTGGGCGATTCGCCTCGTCTCCCCGGGTTGACCAAAGGGGGTGTGTGCTGAGGTACGTTGCATTCTGTTGCCCGCTCTCCCTTGTTTGGACGGGGTCGGGCTGCATGGTCTCCCTTTTTTTGCTGCGCTGTCCCTACTTGGTGTCCTTGCGCGGCGGGTTGCCCTGCCCCCTCCTCACCTCGTCTCCCTCTCGTTGACCCCGCTCCGTCGGAGGTGGTGGGGGGGTGGATAGTGTGTTTTTCACTCATCTAGGCGAGAAGTGTGGCTCAATGGTTACATCAACAGACCCTGCTGCAGAGGTCTGGCCTGGGACCAGGGTTCAATTCCATGCATTGTCGGGTCATGGGCTCAAAATTCCACGGACCTGATAATTCTCGCCTCGGTGCCTGTAATGACTGCATTTCCTTCCTCCGGCGGCGGTGATTGTTCTCGGGGTTCTCTTGGTGCGTTTTCTACGCATGTCTTCGGTCTCCCTTCCTCTGCTTGCGTCCGTCGTGATGGGCGTTGAGGGGGTATGGTTCACTGGAGTTTTTCCTCTGGCGTCGGGGGTGGACTCTCTGGTGGTGAGTCTGTCTTCACGGGGTGCGTTCATTTCGGTGGGCGCCTACCCCTCTGGCCCTGGGGTCGAGCGCGTGGAGGCGGCTGCTATACGCTCTTGGGCTACGGCTCATTTCGCCATTCAGGGCCTGGGCCTATTTTTCTTACACTGGGCTTTCTGTGGTGCTGGACTTCCGGGCCCTGGGGGGGCACCTGGATCGGGGGGGCGGTTGTTGTCCCGATCCTTGCCTGGATGGCCCGGCGGTCGCGCCTTCTGTCAGGCGGCTACTTTACCGCTCTGGGTGCGGCTACGGCCGCTGTGGCACTGCGATGCTGGCTCGGCGTCTGGTCTGGCTGCGGCCGGGACGTCGGTGGCGGCCAGGGGTGCTTTGCTCTGGTGGATTCGGTGTTTTCTGCGGGAGGCTGATATTGGCTGTCTCCCTTCCATTCGTATGGGGCCCGCTTCCCTGGGCGCGGCCAACCTTTTTCTCCTCGTCCTCCTATGAGTGAGGGTGTCTCGCCCTTTCGGGGGATGGGTCGAGGCCGGGGCACCCCGTTCTTCGACTATTCCCGGTCTCGTCCTGGGGCTGCCGCTCCCTTTCCGCCACTAGATCCTGGCTTTCGGCCGTCTCCCTCCGGGGTGTTCCCTGCGGGGGGCTGTCTCCGCCGTTTCGTCCTGGCATGGGACGTGTCTGTCTCGGATCTTGGGCTCTTCGGACTTGCTGGCCGGAGTTCGGTCGTGCTTGTCATGCGGGCCTTCCACGGGGTCCGGCCTTCTCAGGGGGTTCGGGCATCTACTCCTTCCTTTGTCTGCTCTGGAAGGTTTTCTGGGATGTTTTCGGCCGGTTTTGGTTTTGGTGTGGTTGTATCCCGCCATTCCACAATTTTGTGTTCGGGTTGGCTCTCGGCGATTGGGGGTTCCCACTCTCAGTTACGGGTGCTTCCGTTGGGCTTGCCTTCTGGCCCATGGATGTGGGCTGTACTCCTGGCCCGCCTGGTGGGTCTTCTTCGGCGGGATGGGGTCTTGGTTTTCCTTGTCTGGACGTGTGATACATCTCGGCCTCTTCTTTTTCATGGGCGAGGCTTCACGTCAGACGGTGTCTCCCCTCCCTCGGCTCCTTGCTCTAGGTGCGGTGGTCCCTTCTGTTACCGTCTCGGGCTTGTCCTCCTTCGGGGGTAGTGTGCCTGGACCCGGTCTCCCCTCTGCTTCGTTCGGAGTTGGGTTGGCTGGTTGGTGGAGTCTCGCCTCCCCAGGGGTCTTTCCTCCTTGGTATCCCCGTCCAGGGTGGTCACGTCCAATGCCAGTCTCCTCGGCTGGGGGGCGGCATCGGGCGCGGGGTCGGTTCGGGGTCGTTGGGATCTCCTACTGTCTCGCTGCTCTTTGCACCATCGGGAGCTGGTGGCAGGCCTCCTGGCCTGCCGTCGTTTGCTCCTTCTCTATGGGGTCACCGTGTCGTGGTCAGGACAGACAACCAGGTTGTGAGGAGCTATGTCAACCATCAGGGGGGGTGCAGGGTTCGCTGCCTTTGGTTGCTCACTCAGGAGTTGTTGTCTTGGGCGGAGTCGTCGGTCCTGTCTCTTCGGGCTGTCTATCTCCCGGGGTCCGACAATGTGGAGGCGGATCGACTGAGTCGGATCTTTCCTTCGTTGCCTTGTCTATCCCTGACTCCGGTGGTGTTTCAACGCCTGGTGTCTCCCTTCGGTCTGCCGCTAGTGGATCTGTTCGCGGACGGGGACTCGGCCCTCCTGCCCAAGTTCTGCTCTCTCCTCCCGGTTCCGGGGGTGTGGCGTGTGGATGCTCTGTCATTCGCTTGGCCCTCCGGTCTTCTGTATGCATTTCCCCCGTTCCCACTGATTCCCCGGGTCCTCTGCAAGATTCACTTGGACAGAGCCAGGGTGCTTCTGGTGGTTCCCGGCTGGGTCCGCCGCCCCTGGTACCCTCTCCTTTGCGAGCTGGCGGTTCAGGCCTACTGGCCGATCCCGGATCTTCCCTTTCCGTTGAAGGGCCCCCCGCTCCCGGAGTCGGTGTTGCGCCGGCTCCTTCTGCAGGCCTGGCTCTTGAGCGGGTGACACTGCTTGCTCAGGGTTGTTCTTCTGGAGTAGTGGATTTGCTGCGAGGCTCCCGCAGGTCTTCCACCGTATCATCCTATGCCCGGCACTGGGCTTCTTTCTCGCGTTGGTGCGGTCTGCAGGGTGCTGTACCCGCCTCCGTGGATCCCTTACGGGTCTTGGATTTCCTTGCTGAGGGGTTTTCCTTGGGCTTGGCCCCTTCTTCCCTGGGGGCCCAGTGGGCGGCCTTGCGGACCTTCCACAGTCCGGTTTCGACGGGCTGGATTCCCTGGTGGCTCGTTTGATCCGGAGTTGTTTTCTCCGTCGCCCTCGGACGCTCTGCCTGTCTCCCCCTTGGGGTCTCCCTCTCGTTCTACGAGCCCTTCGGGGTCCCCCCTTTGAACCCCTGGCCTCGGTGGCTATGCGGTTTCTCACCTTTAAGGTGGTTTTCCTGGTGGCCGTGGTGTCTACCGGGCAGATGGGCGAGCTGGGGTCGTTCCTCCGCTCCCCTCCCTTCTTGCGGGTTTTTCCTGTCAGGTTGCTTCTCCGTCCTGACCCCAGTTTTCTTCCCAAGGTTCCTTCCCTGGTGACACAGGCTCGGGAGGTGTCTTTGCCTTCTTTCCCTCCCGACACGGATCCTTCCTTGTCCTTGCTGGATGTCCGGCATGCTGTTTTTGTTTGTCTTGAGCGCACGTCTTCCCTTTCCCGGTGTGATAGCCTGTTCGTGACTTTCGGTCCCGTTCATTCTAGCCACAAGCCCTCTCTTTCCACCTTGAGTCGCTGGCTTAAACGGGCTATCATCCTTTCCTATGCTTCACTGGGTTCGGTGGTACCGGCGGGGGTCCAGGGTCGTTCCACTAGGAGTGTGTCTGTGTCCTGGGCCTCCTTCAAGGGTGTCTCCACCGAGGAGACTTGTCGGGCGGCGACGTGGTCGTCCCCCCACATGTGCATGGAACACTATCGCGTTGTCTTGGGTGGTTCTGTCCCTGGGGACTTCGCTGGGGCCGTTCTGAGTGCGGGAGCTGTGGCTCCTTGATGGCCTTTTCTTTGTGTCTGGATTCAGGTTTGCTGTACTTCCTGTTTTCTTTGCATTGTACTGAATAAACCTTGTGTTGGTTTATCTGCATCACCGTGTGGTGTTGTTCTTCTGGTGGTCAATTAAGCCTTTTTGGCTTGGGTATTTGCTCACTATGTAAGTCATGTGGCGAGGAAGACTAACGAGGAGGTAATGCCCCGGTTACTTACCGGTAATCTTCATTACTCCGAGTATAGTCTTCCTCGCCACATGAGTTCCCTCGCCCCCTCCCTGTCTGGCTATCGGCTTCATTGTTTGCTTGGTAGTTCAGGCTGTTGGTTGGGCCGGCCCGCCTCTTATAGAGGTCAGGGGTGACTGGTCGGCCATGTTGGGAGGGGGTGGGAGGCTTTTTTTACTTTGGAGGGTTCTGTTGTGGAGCTGAAGCTCACTATGTAAGTCATGTGGCGAGGAAGACTATACTCGGAGTAATGAAGATTACCGGTAAGTAACCGGGGCATTTCACGTGCATTTTGGGATGAAAGAAGCCTGCGTGCGCTTCTTGTTTGTGGCCGAGGGTGTTGCTTTGTCTCCTTTGGTTTTCGGCGGTATCTTATGATGCACTGATGTGCGTGGTGTTAAAGGAACGATCATGTAATGAAGTAAGCTCCAGTTGCAGTGCGACACTGCGACGCGCCCTCGTGTTGACTTGCATGCGTGCACCTGTTTATGCCAGTTGAAGTATTTCAGTTGTTTACATATTGGAGCACACGTGAATGCTGTTGATTTTGTGGTGCAGGTGTGACACTAACTGCTGGTGCAAGCCCAGAAAGACCTCTGTGTTACACACAGTTCGTGTACATACAGTGTATGTTCTGCACTTACGCACACGTGGTGTTGGCTGTAGCGACATTATGATACGCAGAATATTAGGGACACGAGGGTACCCCATGCTAGTGCTTCCCAGAGTTGCTTCTTGGGGGATGTATTGTGTTTATGTGGTGTTGGATTTTGTAGTATGTGAATACACATCCGAGTACACAAAGTACAAAAGAGTGTGCTGGTGTGCGTGCTCACAGCTATGAGTGCCGTAGGGTGGCAATGCATAGTAAATGGAGAGGTATACAAAGGTGAAGCTTGGCCAAAGGTTTGCATGTATGGTTGACATATATTCACTGAAGCAAAGGCTGTATATTTGTAGCAGAAAATGTATTGCTATTTTCTCCTACGTGTTACAGTGTGAATCCATTTCACTGCACTAATTACTACTCACCCCCGGAGTTTACCACAGACTCGCTGGGCTGTGGTCTGTGTGCACGTGGTGCGAGGTGAGATAGAAATTGCACATAAGTTGTTTACGGTCCATTTGCACATTGAGCACTTACTGTCAAGAGTTTGTGCTCTGGGTTATTTGTCACCGATTCTCCAGGAAGAGCTGTGCACTGTATGCATTCAGTGCACACCGCAGTACTGCACGACCCTGTGCACACTGAGCCACAGTCCCACAGACTTAGCGAGTCCTGATGACTTAGTGATACCCACTGCTGCTCCTTTCATGGTGCTTCAATTCTGTGCTGCAGACCCTGGGGTGGACCTACCTTGCACTCACTCGTATCCCCTTATCTTCCCAATCGTCTTCCTTCGCTTCCTGCAACCAATGCCTCCTTGAGTTGCCAGGTCGGAAATGTTTATATTCATTTAAAATGCACTGGGTCCCGCATTTTCCCCACATAGGCAACACCGATGCATTATCAATGCTTGTTTGAGTTAGAGCTACACAAAAGTAATTGAGCACTAGCCACCAATGTCCACTGAAACAGGAGTGGGAAATTTGTGGGCAGAAAAGAAAAAACGAACGCTGGTGTACGCGGGCCATGCTTGAACTTGCACAGAAGTGGAGGCAAACTTGTGCCCCGAGGGCACTAGAGAGTGCACGCTTCAAAATCAGGTCAGTTTCAGGGAAACAAAGCGATCACCATGACCATGCAGTGAAAACACAAGCATTTCGTAGGCCAATCCTCCACAAGCTCCGTTCCTCCCAACCGAACACGAGCCAAGAGGTAAAATAGAAATAGTACCCCACAACCAGCATAGAGTGGCAGGAAAGAAAGAGTAGATGTAAGAGGGCCCATCGCCATGGGAGGGAGCCAAGCACACAAAAGAGGAACACATTGAATCAATGAAAAGCCAGTATTTTACAAAGTCACACAAAATAACAAATGGAAATCAAGGGTGTGCCAAAAGCTAACACAGAGATATTATAATAATTGTAGCATGCCTCACAGAGCAGCACCAGCACACTGCCTCTAGGCTCGATCTAAAAATAATTTCAAGTAATTCATTTTACAGCACCATGTTACAAATGTATCGGCCTAACAGACATAAAAGAGCATTTATTATTTGCATGGAAATTAAATTGTAAATTTTCCAATACTCCAAAACCACCAGAAGTTACACAAGACCAATAAAGAGCAAGTCCTGCTGCACACTTAAATGTAGTTCAGGCAAAAAGGGTTTCTCAATGGACAAAAAAGTTCAATGAACAAGGACGGAGAGTTCTTCTCTTTTTATTTTCTGTTCGTCGAAAAGCCAGCCGACACGTGTTTCGTCGCCAGAAAAATACAGTTTCTGCGACTCTTCAGGGCTGAAGGAAGTTGGTGTATAACCATAGGTCGCGTTGCCGGTGATAATTCCGACCCGGCTCAGCTCAAGACCGGGTTAGTCTGGAAGTTTATAAATTCCAAAATGATCTTCTCCAAGAAATGCGTAGGCCAAGATTCTATATATCATAATGTAATTAGGTGTACGGTTCTTCGGGTGACGTAGATAGAAATGTGTCCATATGGCATGTATCAATGTGAAGCTTATACAAAGTACTCACAGCCAAAGTCCCCGTAGTGCGGGGAGACAGGACGCGGCTCTCCAGAGACGCGTGATGGTTCCGGGTTCGGTCACCAAGACCAATAATTCTCTCCATCCACAACATTCCCTGTATATGAAAAATGCATTTTGCACCTAAGTGGTGGCTTTCAGGGCTGTTTAAGAATCCCTCATCTGATCCAGTGCTGATAATAGAACTTGTTCTAGTGGTGGCCAGGTGTTTCTCTGTGTCAGTATGGTTTGTGCAGCCTGATCATGCTTGTAAAAGAATTCCATGCTCGACCGTGAGGAGATCTGAATTGCTACTAAATGGGGCGGTGTTCCTAAAAGAAAGGGGTAGGAGGAGTCATTTTGGAAAGAGGGGAAGCCAGAGTGATCTTACTTGATGCCCTCACACGCCCCGAAGGATGTCCTGCTTTAAAGCTGGAATGCAGCGCCGGCCTGAAGAGTCATTTTGTCCGAAGGGCCATTTTGACCGAAGGGTTATTTTGTTAGAGTTCTTTTCAGTTTACACGTCATACGATGTGTGTGGGTTAGTGCTAATTCTGTGATAGGCGAGTTAAAAAATGACTACAGGGTATCTAAAATGAGTGGATTTTAATGAAAGGGGTCCCTCTGTCATGGTTAAAAAAACGAAATGTTAAATGCTGATCAAGGCTAATTATGGCCCTAAGTAACTAAAGAATATTGTGCATGTGTGAAAGTGAGATGCGTGAGGTCAACATGTTTCGGACTCTTAGTGGTCTCAGGAGTAAAGTCCCTCTGACTTCCCGTCTTTCCAAAAGGACTCCTCCTAACCCTTTCTTATAGGAACAGCAGCCCCCTTTAGTAGCAATTCGTTACTCGGGAACACAATAATTTCATTTAGCAGCCTGTCCCCCCTTTTCAATTTTTTTTATTACATGACAAATGACCGAGCAACTAACCTGGGTTCTTATTCCCTAGTGAAATCTGATTAAATCACTTAATCTTCCTGAGCCTAACGTTGTAAACATAGCATGATATGTGAATGTGTAATTCACATATATTAAATCATCACTAGATGTACAGGATTGTCTCTGTTCTATAGCTTGCCACGTACTTTTATGCAACGTGAAAATCCTTACCTGTACTCATCTGTACATCAGCACAGTACTTGTGAATAACATTCAAGTCTCCACGATGTTAAGCAAAAATCCATGTTCAAGTCTATTTGAAGACAACAGAGCGATCAAACTGGGTGTAACCCACCCAGACCGCAGAAGATATTGCTCATACAACTAACTCAATTGTACATCTCACAGGAGGCACAGATTGGAAGACACGTGAAGACAACTGTGTAGCAAACAAAAGGGAAGTTGACTTGTTGGTCAACAGTGGCCTAAAACTGACAGATCAAAAGAGCGCGTCTCTAACAATGGGGCCCCAAGACCTACCATGAGGCTACAGAGATAATGCATGAAGCCAAGGATGGATTTATTAAGGAAATTGTGCAGAGCAATAAGGTGTGAGGTCAGAGTGACCCAATGGGTCAGGATGTACACCTCTTGAATCATCAATAGCCCTCACAGAGGAGACACCTTTTCCTTCTTCATCCAAGAAAGACCTAAGATGGAAGATCAAGTGTGAGCAATTTTATGATGCATAACAAAAAAGTACATCAATTTCCAGTTAAATGACCTGAATTGAACAGAGAAATATTCAGTAATGGACATGCTTAGGTTGCGCAAAAAAAAGAGGTGACAAGTGGCCGATTAGTGTTTTTGCAAACTCCCTCAAATATTTTTGTGTCCAACAGCCTACTTTCAGAACCTGAGCCTGAATGCAATTTGATGAATTTGCATA
Source organism: Lissotriton vulgaris (assembly GCF_964263255.1). Taxonomy (NCBI): domain Eukaryota; kingdom Metazoa; phylum Chordata; class Amphibia; order Caudata; family Salamandridae; genus Lissotriton; species Lissotriton vulgaris. The sequence continues at coordinate 166,708,582 of NC_141695.1, read as the reverse complement.
ACACTCATTTTAATGTTAAGAAGCACAAACGAGGCTGATCTACAGTGACACACCAATGGGATCGGTCAGGTGCTCCCAATTTGATGCACAGTAAACCTCTCATCACACAGATGGTCACCGCAGGGCGAACGGAGGCCAAGCTATAAATTGGGCCCTAAGTCACAGTGAATGGCTTAGAGTCATAGGATTGTGTGGCTAGGCCGGATGGAGGTCTAGAGTCTCGTGTTGAAGTTAAGCAATTCTAGGCACTCGGCCACATCTCTCTAATTCCCCTCAAGGCATCTATACTTCTGTTTGTGAAAGCCCCTCACTGGTACTTTAATGCACGTTCCAGCAGGGACTGCTGAGAAGTTGTTAAATGCATTTGTTCCTAAAGCAAGAGCCCTTAAACTCTCACGTTAAAAGCGCTTCCTGCAGGAACAACCGGAGAACAGAGTGAGGCAACCGGTGGGTGAAACCACAGGGACAGTCACTCTTGTGACACACGTCTTTGTAATAGCGACGCCTCTCTGCACGCACTGGCACTGTTTAATACACACAACTCTTGCTGAAAACCTTCCGTTACACTGGCTAGTTTGCGGAATTGTGACGATGGACGACTGACTATGGAGGTGAAGCAATGTATGGACTTCTTTATTTATGATATGTTTTTGGTTACACGAGGCTGACGGGTCAGCTAAAGCTAAAAAAAGATCGTGAATGTCCTTACACACTCATAAAGATAATCTCCTGTCGAATGGTCAAGATATATCACTACTTTCAGGCTCCTTTTCATCCATCCCTGAATTTCCCCGAGGCGCTTGGCTTGACAGGAGACGCTAGGCTCAAATATTCACTGATTTGCCCAGGTGTGGGCTTTGCTAAAGGTTCTGTTGAAGCATTCTGGGATAATCATCATGTTGCACAGGTATGAAAATTGGTGCACCTGGTAATATTCATATATTCATAATGCTGTGCGTTTGTTAGGGAACAGCTATACATCCGTGTGCATTAAATTGTACAAATGTACGAAGTAAACATGTAAAAGACTATTGAACAGTGCCAGCGCTAGTGTTATTACATCTATATATTTCTAGTGCTAGTAGATAACTATTATTATCGTTTATCCATGAGGAGCAAATTAGAATAAACATCTCCACAAATACAATCTTTTACATAGCAAACAAGGGCTATTAAGGCGCCAGAATTACATTTTAAATGACAAGTCTTTATTTTTTTGACAAATCAATAATTATTGCATAATTTTTTCATAGATGCAGTACCTTATTTTTGTAATGAAGACCACATTCATTTCCTAAGTAATCGATCTGATTCCACTATTGTATTGATAGGGATAAGTTTAGGTTATGTGGGACTAATCAGTAGTTGGCCATGAAGCTAAAAAAAATCGCCCAGTTTTGGGAAAATTCGTTTTGGGATACTTAATGTTGGTTTTAGTAACCCACAAGTCATGAGTTCTCAAGGTTGGTGTCTGTCTGCCCATATGCACTCTATCTGGGTTATGAGCAACACCTGCTACAATAAAAAATGTTCTCTGTAAAATGTCCAGGTGCTCTTGAAAGACGGGTTCCTAATAGATCAGATATCGAAAGACGGAAAACACCAAAGAGAAAGGCAAATTATAAAGCGAAGGAGAAGAGAATGCGTGGCCTGGTGTCCTGCAACTAGGAAAAAGGCCTCAAAGATGAAGGTTGCTGTGCATGGTAAGTCCAAGCGGCTGTGCTGCAGGGTTTCACGACAAAGAGGAACTGACCACCAGGGATTCGGTAGGTGGTCCCGCACAGCAGGGGGGCGGCGCAGGAGGAGCACCGGGTGTAGGCGCATTAAGAGAGGTGACGCCACAGCGAGAGCTCAACTCCTGTAAATATGGCGTCTCTTACTTCATTAGACAAGCAGTGGTGCTTACAACCCAACAGGGGTTATGGCAAGATGGTGGTTCTTCTACCCCAGCAGGGGCGGGTCACGATGCCTGGGTGGGGTCCTTACCCCTTATGGATGCTACAACCACAGGGTTGCCTACAGTGACCCATGAGGTGCAGACAAGTTCACCGCTTCTGCGCTTCCGGTGTTTGTAGTTCCAGGTACTCGTGACAGGTCAGACCCCGGTCTGTGCCCAATGGGCGTCTAAGGCCATAGGCCAGCCTGGTTCTGAAGGTTGTTTCGGAGTCTTTGACCGTGGAGTTGTGTCTACTCGCTATGCACCTTTCTATAAACCTGTCCCTTCAAGTAGCCCCACACAGAACCTTGGGAGGGAGGGCGAGGGGTGGGAGAAAAGTAGACCAAAAATGTTTGAGTGTGAAAAAGGCTGCTTTATTAGGAAACAGGTGCACATTACAATAAATAAAACCTTGGCAACGCCGTACAAAACTATACCTCACTAAATAAATAATTAACTACAAAACCCCACCCCCACCCCCTCCCCTAAAATTCTTTGACCCCTCCCCACCAAACAATACAGCATTAAAACATTACAATAACATTATAAACATAACATCATCAATAAAGCATTACGTCATCAATTAAATCATTACATCATCACTTAACCCATTACGTCATCAACACCCCAATCACATAATGAAAGCCAGGCCCTCGATAACCAAAAACCCTGCCTGACCCTTCACCCCTGTCAATACCCCCCAAAACCTGAACGGTCAAGCAATGACCAACTTCCCCTTTACCTGTCAATCAATGAATCAGACCAATACTCACCAAAACTTTACAATAAACCGCACCGAACAACAAAAAACCCGCAAAGCACCTGTTCCTAGCGACAATACAAAGCACCAACCCCCTGTACACCTATTAACAAGAAAACAGCCGTTGGATCACAAAAAGAAGGATTATATCAAATATAAAGAAATATAAAATCCCTACCATAAAAAAGGGGGGGGAGGAGGCAGGAAAAAACCCCAAGGGAAAAGAAAGATTAAGGGGAGGGAGGGAGGGACAAAAAACGCTAACTGTCCTCCTAGCCACCAGGTCACCAAACCTAAAATGGTGGCTAGGAGGCGGGGCAACAAGAATTTATAATTGGGCTGGCAAAACCTACTAGGCCAGCCCAATTCCAGAAAGTTCTAGCTACTGCGTAACCCCTCGCAGCCCTCCCAAACTGCCCGGGGGAGGAGACCTCCCTTCGGTCAGCTCCCTCCCCCAAGCCCCCCTTCCCGGCTAATTCTGTTGACTCCGGATGAACACGAGACACCCACGGATGAAACTTGTTTTCCCAAATCCTTAAGAAGATGGTTTACAAAGATGCACCCATCGAGTGCGGAACACTTAATGGACCCATGTCTCATGACGCAGGCATCTGAGAGCGTGGCACCGGGGCACAGGCTTTAATAGCCGTGCCACCCTTTCATAATTACCCGAGCATAACTCTAGGTATCAGTGCACGTTTTCGTGTCTGCAATACACGAGGCTGCCGACTGTTCTGGAAAACTCATGTACGTGCCTAGCGCTTGATATTAGCTTTAAAGCGCTCTCATTCTAGGCAGGAAACGAAGTGCGACACGAGTAGACAGTGACTGGGCACAAAATAACAACATTCATGTCAAATGGAATTAATCCATCACTGTCACTAACTCAGACACAAGCTTCGATCTGGGAATCAATCACAGTAGCATGTGAATCTGTGGTCCACAGATGTCAGAGACACATACAATGAAATCGTGTCATCTCTTCCGCCAGCTCCGTTATCTCACGATTTTCCGGAAAGCACCAAAGACGTGTCTTTTATCAAATGCAATAAGTTACCATCTTCCTCCTCTATCTTGATTCCCGCTCCTTGACCTGGTGGCAGGAGAGCCGATCCATGCTCAGTTTGGTAACTTTGAAAGACCCACTAAGCACGTAAATAATAACAGCTCGCCCTCTTTTCTATTTCTTGTTTTTTTAGCCTTTCCTTTTCTTTTTTCAGTGTGTATTTTGAAATTGGCTCACTTTCCCTCTTTTAGGCTTTGTGTCCCATGACTCTCTTATTAGGTTTTCTATTTCTATGTCTCTTCATTCTCCCCTATATCTGCTATGATAGTTCCATGGGTTGAGCACCTGCAACAGAGTTCTTTGTGTGAACCGCAGGACAATATTGCATCGAACCCACCAGAAAGTATCGAAGCGCTTTACATGAGCACCACATGCATTACAGACGGACGCATTCTTTTTTTAGGCACTGGGAGATTAAGTTATTTACCCAGAATCACAATGTTTGATCCTCCAGCCAGACTCGAACCCGGCTCCCCACCTTCAAAGTTTGCCGCTCGTTTCTTTATTTCCTTTTCTCCGATCCGTGTCTTCGATTATCCCTCCGATTATTATTTACGATTTTTAATTATGTTTCCTTTAATAATTTCCAACATTCTGCCCGTTCTTCACCTTGCAAACCCCAGACTCTGTTTTGTATTTCTCCGGTCCGCCTCGTTCACCCCCTGCCCGGCCACACCCCTGCCTGTTGGTACTTACCCTGTCCTCTGCCCGGTCCGCGCGACCTGCCCTCTGCCCTGTGCGGTCTCTGCGGCTCTGAACCCCCTGCCTTGTCTTCACGCGCCAGGAAAGAAGTGACAGCAGGGGGTGCGTCACGCGAGCAGGGCGCGCGTGGCTCAACACGGGGACACGGGAGAGGCCACCGGAGAGGAAGTGCCCCACTGGGCGTGGGAGTTGGAGTAAGGGAGAGAACGACGATCAGGGATTTGGGCTGCACTTTCGAAATATTGCTGGAAGCGACTTCTTTAGTATAATCACAAGTAAAAAGAGAAACAAAGCTGTTTTTCCTATTGCCCTGCCTTAATAAATCGTTCCCAAACTTCTCAAGGTGCACCTGACAATGAATTTTTTCAATCGCTGCTCCTTGGTTTCTTGTGTGTTTAGTACACATATGTAGTGTATCGTTTGCTAACAGCGGCTGGTGGTCGTATCATGATGGGCTGCGCTGGCTCCGGCACTTACAGTGCATAAAGTCAATCCATTTACCCGCGTTACTTTCAGACAGCAGGGCTGTTGGACACATACGGCCAGATTCATCAAGGTAAGGAATTGCGAGTCCTTAATAGCGAATTTTAAGGATTCGCTATTAAGGACTCGCAAAACGGGATTCATGTAGGAATCGCAATTGGATTTGCGATTCCCACTGATTCCTTATTTGCGATCGCAAATAAGGAATGACTCCCCATTCATTCCTATGGGCCTAAAGGGAGTCATTCCTTATTTGCGATTAGCAATTAGCTAATCGCAAATAAGGAAGCCATTTCAAGGGTGCCAGGGGTGTCCAAAGGACACCCTGTAGCACCCCTGAAATGTAATCTACATTCGTGTTGCGCACACACATGTCCAAAGGACATGTGTGTGTGTGTGTAACATGCAACTACGAAAAATGCATTTAAATGCATTTTTCTAAGTTTTTGCTATTTACCACGAGGTTTGACCTCGCGGTAAATAGCGGCGCAAAATTGCAATTTCGCAATTTTAAAAAGGCCCATAGGAATGAATGGGGAGTCATTCCTTATTTGCGATTAGCAATTAGCTAATCGCAAATAAGGAAGCGATTTCAAGGGTGCCAGGGGTGTTCAAAGGACACCCTGTAGCACCCCTGAAATGTAATCTACATTCGTGTTGCGCACACACATGTCCAAAGGACATGTGTGTGTGTGTGTAACATGCAACTTCGAAAAATGCATTTAAATGCATTTTTCTAAGTTTTCGCTATTTACCACGAGGTTTGACCTCGCGGTAAATAGCGGCGCAAAATTGCAATTTCGCAATTTTAAAAAGGCCCATAGGAATGAATGGGGAGTCATTCTTATTTGCGATTAGCAATTAGCTAATCGCAAATAAGGAAGCGATTTCAAGGGTGCCAGGGGTGTTCAAAGGACACCCTGTAGCACCCCTGAAATGTAATCTACATTGGTGTTGCGCACACACATGTCCAAAGGACATGTGTGTGTGTGTGTGTGTGTAACATGCAACTTCGAAAAATGCATTTAAATGCATTTTTCTAAGTTTTCGCTATTTACCACGAGGTTTGACCTCGCGGTAAATAGCGGCACAAAATTGCAATTTCGCAATTTTAAAATGGTTCATGAATTGCATTTAAGGAATCTCAAATAGAGATTCCTGAGCCACCAGCCGGGTCTGGTGGCTCAGTGGACTAATGCGTCCACTGCAGGGGCCTGTGTTCGACCTCATGGTCACAGGTTCAAATCCCGGCGGGTCCACTCAGCCTTTCATCCATCTGAGGTCGATAAAATGAGTACCATTGAGTTGGGTAACAATAAACATCTGTTATTCAGCGCCAAGAAACCGCTGGGTGAACGTGCGCTTTACAAATACACATGTTATGTTATGTTATTATGTTCCTTAAATGCAATTCCTCGCAAATGTGCGAATTCTTTATTAGCGAATTTTGCATTTGGGATGATGAATCCCAAATGCAAAAATTGCACTCGCAAAGGGCCAGATTCTGAGAATCTGGCCCTTTGCGAGCGCAATTAAGCTTGATGAATCTGGCCGATAGTGCCAATATCGCCAACACTCCCCATCCCTCCCACAGCAATACTTTAGAGAAATAATCAGACACAACACATTTTTAGTGGAGAAAATTGCTGCAGGTTTATTTGCATAACAAATATGCCAACATGGTGGGTTATTTTACGGGCAATCCCAGGGCAGGCAGCCCCTCGCCACCTGCCCACCTGATGAGCCAATCTACTCGGTGGCCCTCGCCAACCGGTGTTTGTCCATTTTGGGGGAGGGTCTAGCCCCTCCCACCGGCGGACCGCCAGTCCACCCCTTACTCACGCCCCTCCCAGCTCAGGGGAGGCAGAGAGTTGCAGGCAACACCCGGTTGCTCAGGTCCACAACCGGACGAAGGACTAACAGGGCGCTGTCGCTCCTCCAGGGTCCAACGTGAGGACCTCCCTGGGGATTTTGACTTTCGCACCCTTACTGTGCTCCTGCAGAGGGTACCCTTACTGTACCTTACAGACTCTGGATCGCCCTGTAACTCCGCCTGCAACACAAAATAATAAGTTAGTGAAACACCCCCCCCCCCTGTCTGTGCGCTGGGTACGTAATGGGGAGGGAAACAGCATCAGGGCAGCAAGAGAAAGAGGGTGCTCAGAGGGCGGGAGAGGTATAAGTACCTCTCCCCCGCCCTCTCCTGCCCGGAATTGACATCGGCCTAGGGGACCCTCGAGGATCCCGAACACTGGAAGGCTGACTCTTTGTGTGCCATCCTATGGCACTAAGTGGGGCCGCCCTCTTAGGAGGGCCCTGTGCGTGGGCCCAGGGCAGCCCTGCATAGTGCCAATATTAGCAACACTCCCCATCCCTCCCACAGCAATACTTAGGAGAAATAATCAGACACAACACATTTTTTGTGGAGAAAATTGCAGCAGGTTTATATGCATAACAAATTTGCCAACATGGTGGGTTATCTTACGGGCGATCCCAGGGCAGGCAGCCCATCGCCACCTGCCCACCTGATGAGCCCATCTACCCGGTGGCCCTCGCCAACCAGTGTTTGTCGATTTTGGGGGAGGGTCTAGCCCCTCCCTCCGGCGGACTGCCAGTCCACCCCTTACTCACACCCTTCCCAGCTCAGGGGGGGCGGAGAGTTGCAGGCAAACCCTGGTTGCTCAGGTCCACAACCGCCCGAAGGACTAACGGGGTGCCGTTGCTCCTCCAGGGTCCAACGTGAGGACCTCCCAGGGTATTTTGGCTTTCGCACCCCTACTGTGCTCCTGCAGAGGGTACCCTTACTGTACCTTACAGCCTCTGGATCGCCCTGTAACTCCGCAACAGCACTGGGTGTGGCCACGGTCACCTCAGGGCCTCCCACCACGATAGACCTAGTTACCTACCCCTTGCTGATTCCATGACCTCCTGCATGGCGGCCTTGGCCACTATACTCTAACTTGCGATCAGTGAAAGTAGATAAGGTGTGAGGATATAGCAGTGCATGATAAACAAATTGCAAGCCGGACACGTCAGGAGACATTCAACCTTTATCCTAAAAGCGCCGCAAATTTGGCAATCAAAATTACAGAACTCAGCCGCCTCTATATAACTCTAACTTGGAGCATGACACATGAGGCTTTCCCGTCCCCCAAGACTACAGGATGGCTTGGGCAGAAGGCAATAGTCCCCAATGACTTGACTTATTCAGTGCCTGTTGCAATGGTCCTCTCTCCAAGCCAGACAGTGCCCCCTATTGGCAGGATGTCCGAGGAGCCGGTGGTGAAAATTAACTGACGGTGCCTATTGCACCAGAAAACCACCCAGTCAGATTTAAGGTGACTTGCTGATGAATATCACAGTGGTGCGCCAATGCCGCACTTACGGCAGTCCCGACCTTACTTTCCCACCTTGTGGGGAAAACAAGGTACAAAATTGATAAGTGCGAACCCCGTGAGTAACTAGATGAGCGGAAAAGGTAGCTCCTATTAAATGGTTGCCCTTGAGTAAAACCCCCTATGCCCCATGCTTCTTGGTCATGAGGGCAAGAGAAGTTTCTTTTCGTGCGGAGCTTGCTAAATACCTTCTTGCAAGCAAAATTCTTGATGCCTTAACAAAGCAACCAAAGGATGCGTGCCCCTGTCGCCCCTCCCTTCTGTATGCTGTGCACAAACTCCCAGAGATCTCGGTCATATCCCATGCAAAATAAATAGGACATAAGATCATTGCACTCTACCATTGCCACAAGGAAAGCACTCAACTGCCAGCATCATCAGGAACGAAAGGTGAACCCTAACAGCAGTGCCAGCTATAGCACTGGTGGCGCCCTGTGGGCGTGTGTCCCCCCATCCATGACCACCTGCACAACAAATTCTCTGCACTACCAAATGCCCCTTATGTCACCATAACCACTCACTCAGGTGCATCTAATTAGTTTACAGTGTTGCTCATAAACGTGAAGGGTGTCGGGGTACTTTACATTACACACACATCTTACTTAATCATGCGTGTAAATCAATGTCTAGGAAACGTTACATGGGACAGAGGGTGGGGGGGGCGTGGCTTGGATGCCGAGGAGGTAGGCAGCGTGAGCCCGGAGCTCCGCGCCCGATCCTGAAAATCATCCTGAATACCTGATCGGACCCCAAAGAAACTGATATAATCCGGTATTTGACGGCGTCACGGAGGGTCCAGCGCCTGCAGCGGTCGACCCAAGGCCGTTCCCAGCCTGGGATTTGAATCTGAAAGTTTGTATCAGGCGTGAAGTCATCGAGCTAAGATGGCGGCTGGGGCCTGAAGCACGGGGACGGCGGAGACACGAGTCTGGATCCCTTAATGGGCTGCTGCTATTTCCCACTGAGGGGGTAGGCGGACACTTCTAGCCTCCTTCGGGGGTCTGGAGCGGACCTTTCTCGCACTACCGTGAGTGGATGGGGGCCGAGCCTTTGGAAGTGTGAGCGGTGGAGGCGACAGCATGGCGACAACCCAGTGACGATGGCCCCGGCCCTCTGAGCACGACTGGTGCCGGACGGCTCAACGGCTCATCGGAGACCCCAGCCCCAAGAGGCAGCTTTGGCCTAAGAGTTTGGAGTGGTGCTCAAAGTGCGGAACGCAGTGGGCCTTCCTACTACTCCTACACGGGGACATTCCTGGGGGCGACGCCCTGTAGAGTGGAGAGAGGGTGAAGAGGCGACTTTGGAGGCCATCACTCTTTCCAGCCCAGATGGGGAAGCCGAAAGGGAAGGGGGATGGTGCGACCGACACCGAAGCTGCTGAAGGAGCGGATCTGGACCAGTCGGCTCTTCAACGTATGCAAGACCGTATCCTGGTGGCCATCGCCACCACAAAAGACGCCTTGCAGCAGGACATAGCTCAAGTGGCGACGGGCTTGGGCTCCTGAAAGCTGATCATGATAAGCTTAAGGACAGGGTGAAGTCCGTGGAAATCATGGTTCAAGAATTGGCCCCGGGCCACGCAGTGGTGAAGGCACAGATGGCGGATGTGATGGATCGGTTGAAGGTGCTGGAACGGAGGGCTGAGGACGCGGAAAACCGAAATAGACGCAACAACGTGCGCCTCGTAGGACTGCCGGAAAAAATCGAAGGAGATGATATGGTGGGCTATCTCGACAACTGGCTACGGACTGAGGTGGCGCCGGAGGGATTGTCCCCCTTCTTCTCCCTCGAGCGGGCACACAGGGTGCCAGCGCGTCCGCCGGCCCCGGGCCTCCCGCCTCGCCCGGTGGTGTTCAAGTTGCTCCACTACAGGGAGAGAGACTGGTTGTTGCAGAGGGCGAGGGAAGCAGGACCTTTTCAGGTGGATAACAACAGGGTCACTATGTTCCCAGATTACACGTTTGAGACTCAGAAGCTCAGGGCCAATTTCCTGTCCCTTAAGCGGGAGCTCCGTGCTGAGGGCATTAAATATTCCCTGCTCTTCCCAGCGAAGTTGAGAGTGGTGGTGGATGAACAGGCACTCTTCTTTACATCCTCGGCGGAAGCCTGGGCCTGGTGGGACACCTACAAAGCGGGGACAGATGGTGCCAAGGCCAGGGAGGAGGAGGCTAAAGTGGCACAACCGATCAGGAAATCTCAATGGATCAGGAAGAACCGCCGGAGAACTGGCAGGCCTTCGGTGTCACAAACGGAGACGGAGAGGCAGGCGGCCCTGCAGGCTGTGGTGAACTTATCTAACACTACCAGGAGCCAGTCCGGGAAGGGTACGGAATCGGAGGACCCAGGCACGGGGTCGGAGACGGGACTCTCGGAATTTGGTGGAGCTAGAGGCCCTATAGTGACGCCACAAACTTCGGAGGAGATCCTTGAGGCGTGATACACTGGACAGGAGGAGCGGACTTGCTGGTTAGGCGCTGGGGCGTTGTGCCCGTAAATGCGGAACACTGTTATTTGGGGTTTCGAGGCGCTATGATGTGGGGATTGTGGGGCGGAGTGTGCGGGATTGATTTGCTTTTACGAACCTTTCGCATCGATCCGCGCCCTACTGGCCCTTATGGTCATCGCAGTGGAGACTGCGAACACTATTGCCTTTCTTTGAGGGGTGGTTGGGTGTGCTAGTTTGGATGGGGGTACTTCCAATTGCGGGGGGGCCTGTCCTGGGGGGGTGGGACTCGAGAGTAGTTGGGGTTGCTCTGGCTGTTGTTGTTGGTTGGGGGGAATGTTTTTCTGTTTGGAGAGGGTGGGGGGGACAGTCCGTGGTCGATGAGCGTGCATGGTCAATGATTTCTATTGTTTGGTCTGGATGGGCGAAGGGGAATGGCTAGTACTGGGGCTTTGAAATGTGTGACCTGGAATGTGCGGGGTATGCAATCCATGACACGTAGGCACAAAGTTCAGGCATACATACAGCGTAGGGGGGTGCACATAGCGTTCTTGCAAGAAACGCATCTTATTATTATTATTACATTTCTTATATAGCGCCAGAATCGACCCCCGGAGGGGTATCTCCGCGCTTGCCTTGGGAACCCGTCCTGGTTTTTCCCTGTAAGATAGCCCCTACAGGGCATCCCCAAGGTGAAAGCCAGGCATCCCGCCGCGGGGGGGCCGTTGTGGAGATTAAGCAAGCTTAATGCCCAGAGTTGCAGAGTGTGAACCCATGATTAGGTCAGGCACCGAAGCGAGAATTATCGAGTCCGTGGACATTTGAGCGCAACACCCTGCCGCGTCGGGAATCGAACCCTGGTCCCGGGTCTGACCTCTGCTTCAGGGTCTGCCTGCTCTAACCAGTGAGCCACACTTCTCCACAACAGGCAAGAAGGAATTGCGCTGCAGAGGAGGTGGAGGGGGCAGCTGTTCAACACGACGTTCTCAGCCTTTGCAAGAGAGACGCTGATTTGGATACGTGCGGGGGTCCCCTTCCAAGTCACTAAAACACTGGTGGACCCTGAGGGTAGATATGTGGCGGTGGAGGGGAGGCTGAGAGGCAGGGTAGTGTCCCTCTGCAGTGTGTATGCTCCCAATGTGGATTTACCCGCATTTTTGTCCGCACTCTCGGGTAAACTGGCGAGTTACTTGGCGGGGCCGGTGCTCCTAGGGGGGGATTTTAATTCGGTGGCAGATGTGGCTTTGGATAGGTCCCATCCCCCGCTGCGCGCGTCCCCAGCGCATAGGGGGGCCAAGCGCAGGCTGGAGTGGCAGGAGAGTTGGGTTCTTACAGATGCTTGGAGGGCATTGCACCCCACCACTAGGGATTACTCCTTTCACTCGCATTTGCATGATCTACATGTTAGGCTGGACGCGTTTCTGTGTTCATCGCATGTGCTTTCCACGGTGGGGGGGGGGCAGAATATTTGGCTCGGACGATGTCGGACCACAATCCTTTGTTGTTGTTCCTGAACTGGATGGTGGACGTTAACTGCGTACCAACATGGCGCTTGCAACCTGACACCCTGGATGACTTGCTATTTAGGGAGGCCCTGGGAGAACGTATAGAGCGTTATTTTGAGGAGAACAGTGGCTCCGCCTCCACGAGGGCGGTGGAGTGGGATGCGTTTAAGGTGGTGGTACGGGGGCACTGTATTGGGCACACGGCCGGGGCTCGCAAGACTTTGATGGATGATCTAGATAGGGCGGAAATGCGGTTGAGGGAATTGGAGAAGGGCCGCCCGAATCACCCTGAGCTACAGGAGGGGCTTAGTGGTGCCAGGGAGGAGCTGGCAGTGGAACTGGAACGGCTGCGCAGCTTTGATCATAAAGCGTACATGACGAAGGCGCATGCGGAAGGCGATAAGGCGGGGTCAATGCTGGCGTGGCTTGCCAACCCAGTCAGGCGGGGTATGCCGATCATGATGATTCAGGAGACGGGGGAGGAGCCTTGCCATACCCAAGCCGGGATACTGAACAAGTTCCGGGCGTACTATGAGGGTCTTTATGAGAGTGGGGAGACGGGGGGGATGGACGAGCTGGGCGCCTTCTTGGACGGGTTACAACTGCCGAGGGTGGAAGACTCGGAGGCAGAGGAGCTGGGTCGGCCCATTACGATCGGGGAGATAGGGTGTGCAGTAAAGCAGATGGCCAGAAATAAAACACCGGGTCTCGACGGCCTCCCGATCGAGTTCTATAGTAAATATCTGGAGTACCTTGCCCCTCAACTGCAAGCAGTCTACAACGAGGCACAATCGAGAGGTCGGCTCCCGGGCTCCATGTGTGAAGCCCTCATGATCCCGCTGTTAAAACCGGGCAGGGAGGGAGCGACTTTATCCTAATATCGTCGTTTGTCCATGCTAACGACGGACTATAAAATCCTAAGTAAAATCCTTGCGAACAGGCTGCTAATACACATGACTGGCCTTGTTCATAAGGACCAGTGCGGCTTTATCCCTACACGTAACACCACTCACAATATCCGTAGGCTTACAAGATTGATGGGGGCCGACTGGCCGGACGCCATTTCTCCATTTGTTCTCTCTATTGACATTGAGAAGGCCTTCGACAGTCTTGAATGGGGATACTTATATGAGGTGATGCGGCGTTTCGGGCTGGGAGATGGATACATAAACTGGACCAGGGTCCTGTACACCGACGCGGTAGCTAGAGTCCGGGTTGGCACATTGATCTCGAGGCAGTACCCCGTCCGGCGAGGCACTAGACAGGGGTGCTCCCTCTCCCCTCTCTTGTTTGCCCTGGCGATGGAACCCTTCGCTATGGAGGCCAGGTCGAGCCGCCACTACGCCGGATTGCTATATAGGGACAGGCCGCATCTCATCTCATTATACGCGGACGACCTGCTGATGTTCTTAGCAAACGCGGGCGCAGAGCTTTTAGGGGCGAGGCGGCTGCTGGAGCAGTTTGGGCGAATGTCGGGCCTGAGGGTCAACTGGCCTAAATCCTGTCTATTCCCCCTGAGATTGGGAGAACCGTGCCCACTCACGGCGCAGGAACTCCGGTGGGAACGGCACTGTTTGCATTATCTGGGAGTCTATGTCTACCACACCCCGGCGGATATGCTGGATGGCAACATCACCCGTTGTATCAATGCTCTGAGAGGGAATATGGATTTCTGGTCCACACTGCCGCTATCCCTGGCTGGTCGGATCTCCCTACTTAAGATGGTGGCTCTGCCCAGGCTGTTGTATTACTTCAGGACGCTCCCGGTGTGGATCCCGAGTTCTGTTTTCCGGCGCCTAAGGTCTCTGGCCATAGCATTCTTATGGGGCACAGGGAGGAGGCGTATAGCGCTGGACACCCTAATGCGCCCCAAGGATGAGAGAGGCTTAGTGGTGCCTGATTTTGAAGGGTATTATCTGGCGGCGCAGTTACAGGTCTTCACTCAGGAGGTCGCGAGGGTGTATAGAGGCCCTGAGGATGCAAGAGTAGAAGGTACCCCGCGACATGTACTGGCGTACATTACATTGCACCAGAAGCTCTTAGTTAGGGACCTGACGGTGGAGGAACAGACATTCCGACTCTGCTGGAATCGGGCACGTAAACGAGCGGGGGTCCGCCTTATGTATGCTCCTGAAATCCCGTTGGGGATGGTTACGGCCCTCCCTCACGGAGGGGACTGGTCGCGCTTGCTGGGATGGGAAGAGGCGGGGATCCAAATGCTGGGCGACTTATACGAGGATGGGGTGCTGCTGCCGTTCCAGGAGCTGCAGGAGCGGTTCGACCTACCGCGGGGCGACACCTTGTTGCATGCGGCGGTCACGGGCGCCATGCAGGCTCATTGGGGGGAAGGCTTGCAGGAACCGGGCATCTCTATGGCGTGTCAATATACGATGATGGCAGCCGGGACCTTTAAGGCCGTCACCTGCTTATACTCCAGAATGTTGCGGGAGGCCCTACAGCCTCTAGCGGCTCTGAAGGCCAAGTGGGAGTTGGACCTCCAACTGGAGATCCCTGATACGACCTGGGGCCAGCTGCTGCGACGAGCGCGGAAAAGTTCGAGAAACGCCAGGTTTCAGTTAATTCATTTTTACGTCATTCATAGGGCCTACCTCACGCCGGGGAAGATACGACAATACTTTGGGGTGGAACAGGCTGCCTGCCCCAGGTGCAACACAGTTGGTGCGGACTTGGGTCACATGTTATGGGATTGCCCTGCCTTGGGGGATTACTGGCAGGAGATTGGGAAGGCCCTCAACAATGCAATAGATAGAGACATTCAGTACACAAAAGCAGTGGGGGTCCTCCATTGGTTTCCGCACACGCCTAAAAATAAGAATACCAGCAAATTCATAGACTTAGGGCTAATTCTGGCTAAGCGGGAGATAACGAGAAATTGGAAATCGAGGACGGGGCCCACGTATAAAAGATGGTATGGTGAATGCTTGCGGTGGGCGGCATGTGAAAGCACCTTGAGGTACCAGGTAGCATGGAGAACGAATGATGAGAAGGCTATGGAGAGGGCGACTGCATGGGAATTGATGGTACAGGCGCTCCGAGAGGCCGCCGACGAGGAGCATGAGGAAGCGGAGGAGCTGGGTACTGCTAACCCCGTCACCTTACCGGGGGACACACCTTAGAGAATGTATGAACTTCCTACGCCACACCAGACTCTCTTTCCAACAGTGATTTTGCACAGCGCGACCACGGGGGGGGGGGGGGTTGCTGGAATTGTTGGGTTGTTGGGGATCGATGTTTTTGGGGTGGGGGAGGGGTGAAAATCACAAAAGCAACCCATCTTTTCTTTTGCAGTACTGGCGTCAGGCAATGTAAGATACCGCAAGGACTGTTAGTGGATGGAGGCCGAATTGTCCTTAATGAGGGTGCGGGCCACCCAGCACGGGGAACGGCGAACACTGTCATTTCTTGCTCTATGTCGAATTGCATTTTGATTTTACTGTCTGTACAATTATATTGGTGATGCAATAAAAACGATGTGAAAAAAAAAAAAAATGGGACAGAGGGTGGAAATTATGTCATCCATTCTGGTAGGCAGTAAAGTTCAGGGGGAATTGGTTTGGAGAAACACCAACTCCGACTTTAAAACATAAGACCATGGTAATGAATTATCTTTAATAATTATAAATTAAATTCTACCCCAATCAACAAATCCACAACATAGGGGATCTGAAAGTCTGGGGGAGAACTCAATACGCTCTAATCTATACTTTTCTGCATTCCAGTTCTTTAATGACAGTAAACAGTTCACTGGTTATTATTAGTATTACACTTGCCCTGCAGAAACAACTTTAAACATTTCGTGTCCTGCAACCTCATCATAGCCCTCCGTCAAACACGCTCATTAAGGAGCCCTAACATCGAGCCAAACAATATTGTGAACGCGACAGAAGGTGTGGAGCACTATTCAGGTCGGCCCACCCTCCCCTGATAGGGCTGCGCCCAATTGTGTCACCCCAGCACTGTCCTCGCCGCCACGAGCATGGAACGGTAAAGGTGCGCCAGCCTGCACCCTCCTAAATTGCATAGCGACACAGAAGATAAGTGATTTGCCCAGAAACATGAATGATATAGGCGCGCTTGAGTGCCCAACACATTCCCTTGCCCCTTCAAGCATATGGAGTAAGTGATTAGCCCCTCCGGTCAGCACGGCGCCGGAGTGCCAGTATGCGTCCAGCTCCACACTGCTCCCTTCACGCACGGGACAGTATCTCAAACTATAGAAACGTAACCGACCGTGTTGTGCGGAAGCAACACAACGCAGCATTGCCCTGGGTGGCCAAAAACCGCTCGCCCCAACCCATGAGTCGGGACCGTTGACGCAGGAAATGGTTGTAACCAGTCTACTACAAGCAAGCTGCAACTAGGCCTGTGCACGCCAGGCCAAGAGCACAGCCACGACTATACCTGCAGCAAAAAGTGGGTGTAGACAATGTAGGGAGGACGTGGCCCTAATCCGTCCCTAAGACTGTGCTAGCTTAAATGCGAAGTGCCCAGCGAGCTTGGCACCGATGCCTAGTGTTATTTATTTATTTATTTATATTTTGCATGATTATATAGCACAAACTTGCCCGAAAGTATGAGCGCTTTAAGAACACCTTCAGGCACCGCAGGGGAAGTGAATCGCCCAAAATCACCGAAAAGAGAACGCGACCCCGAGGCTCGAAACCTTGGTTCCCGCACCAAAGTCGGCAGCGCGAGCTCGAACCGAAAGTATTGAGCGCAATCCTGAGCCCCGTTTATACCTGCACATTCGAGCTAGGGTGACCAACTGGCATGAGTGCAAATTCAGGACAGTAAGTGTAAAAATTCAGGACAAGGGGTCAACATTCAGGACAAAAATTCAGGACAAAGGGTCAAAATTCAGGGCAAAACTTTGGGACAAAAGGCAAGCTTTACAGACAGAAGAAGCTGCACGATAGTATAAAAGTATGTAAATAGACAACCACTTAAGTACAAGTCAAAAAAAGATTATATTAAGTTGAGACAATAGTGCACTACCAGGTTTTTTGGTATGTGCGCAGCTTTGAGAAACTGTGCAGGTCTTGGGGTATTTCATATGATAATAATCTATTTATATGATTACTGCACTGGGTTGTCCAGTCTGATATTTTGCTTACAACTCCTGGTCCTGAGCAGGCAGGTTTGGTGAGAGAAGTGGTCAGGAAGATCTGCTCGGATAGTCTTTGTTACCAGCATCTCATATCTGCCTGCCATTGTGAGATGTAAAGCGGCACGCATAGGTGAACTAAAGGGAGGATTTCTGTGATTAACTCACTACAGGAAACGCATTAGGGGTGTTTCAGCAAGAGGAACTTAAAATATGGAATCTGACTTTGCTTATGGGGGCTTTGCAGAGAGTTGCACAAGCTGACGGAAATCACAAAAGTGCTTTCCCCTGCAGCTTTCTTAAAGAAGGGGCTGTCAATACATTAGCACATAGTTTATTTTTGACACCTTGCCCATTGCTACAAACACAATATACATCTCAAGCACAGCTCATGGCACTATGAGGCTCTCTCTAAAACTTCACACTTTACCTAAAACTTCACACCTAAAGCAAAACATGCAAACATTTACAATTACGAGGGTAACATTTAGGTAGCAGTTGGGTGTGACTCAAAATGTCATATGCATGATGTATAGATCCCACACATAAGCACACAGCAAATACAGAATAGGAACACATGGGAAAGGGAGTAGCCAAAAAATGTAAATACCTCCCACTTTGAAATAAAGCTCTTATGGCACCAAGAAAGCAAAGTAAGTCATCACAACCCTCCCCAGAAGAGCTCTCTTGTCCAATGATCTAGCCATTCATCCTTCCATCAAACCCCTGATATCCACCATTTCAAATGTCCATTCTGTCATCTATTAATTCTTTCATCCATCATTCAGTCTTTATTCCGTCCTTCCGTCTGTGTGCCCATCCATATCCAACCTTTTCAACCATTTGCAAACCTATCCATCATCTATCCTTCCATCCATCATTTCACTCATTCGTCCCTCCATCCACCCTTTCACTCATCCATCCATACACCCTTTCACCGAATCCATCCTTTCACTCATCCTTCCACTCTTCCATCCTTCCACTCTTCCACCCATCCATCCGTTTACTCATCCATCCATCCAGCCTTCCACTCTTCCACCCATCCATCCATTTACTCATCCATCCAGCCATTTACCCTTTCACCCAAGCCATCCTTTCACTCCTCCATCCACTCTTCTATACATCCATCCATTCACTCATCCATCCAACCATTTACTCTTTCACCCATCTGTAGGAAGGTAGATCCTGACTATGGTTGCCCCCAACTTTTTGCCCTGTGTTGTAGCTGGTTTTTGACATAGTTGGCCTGGGACCCTGCCAATCAGGACCCCAGGCCTACTGCTCTCTCTGTAAAATGGATTCCATGTACAATAGGTACATATCTAATTGGTACTGGGCCACCTTATCAGACCCTGTAACTCAGGGCATAGGTGTACCCAGGGCCTACCAGGGGCTGCAGCATGTATTATGCCACCCCTGGCTGGCCATCTAAATCTGACACAACTGGCTGCACGACAGCTGGGGCAAGGTGGTGTAATCACCCTTTGCTGTAGATATAGTATACATATATCTAACCCTAAAATGGACGCACAGATTCCTATCAGTCACTCCTATGGCAGGCCTTAACAATCCTGAAGGCAGAGTGCTTGGAATCATGTGAGATGGTGCTCTGGCATGAGCTGAGCCCATTTGCAGCTTGCGGAACCAAGTCCTAATAGCTGTTCCATGATAACGCATACCATATACTCTTAAGTGCATTATAATCCTCGCGGTTATATGCCAACTCTGGTATCGCTTTATCAAAATATGTCGAGTAAGGTGTCATACGAATTGGAATACTAACCCCTCGCCAATTCTGGCGACGGGGTTAGCATTCCACCCTTCTAGAGGGACATGACATGTATATAACTGTGAACCCCGGTTAAAAGTTAACTCGAGCCTCAGCTCCACAAAATGGATGCTGCCACCAGACACAAGTCTGACCTCCTGCTGCTGGGAGTCCTCCCAGAGAGGAGTGCTTGGACAAAGGGTTTCCTGTCAGGGGCGGTGCTAGCACCATCCCAGACAGGGTTTTGTGTATCCTGGGTAGGCAGGGCTTTAGAGGAAGGTGACTGCAAGTGGCACCCCGGTGCTCACTATGCATAGGCCAGCTAGAACCAGTTCCAGGGGCACACAGCCCCTGAGCTGGGGAAAGCCCGGCATGGGAGAGGGGTGTAACCACCCCCCTTCCTGGTCCCACCCATGGGCAGGACCTAGTCGCGTGCCTGCCCCCTTTTGCAGGATAAAGGTAGGAGCAGGCCCCCTTCCAAACTAGATCATCTTTGAATCCTGAACCGACTTTCCACAAAAGGAACTCAAGACTCTTCTCAAGATTTCTCCCTTGTGACTAAGGAGTAGTCACCCTGCATCCGCAGGCACCATCTAAGAACACTGCGGTTTGCTGCACGTCCTTCCTCTGGAATCCGACTGACCAGCACGACGAGACCCGGCTTCCCTGGCACCTCTGACCTCTACCTACCTCTACAGCTAAGCTGAGAACCGTAGGTGCGACGAGACCTCGAGGGACCGGCCATCATCAGAACTGCACGACTTCTATCCAGCACGACCGCCGAGGGATCCTCGAGTGAGTGCTTTGGGGTCCGAGAAGCCCAGACCCTGAGCAGCTCCAGCACCGAAGTCCAGCCCCCCAGCATCCACGAGATCTGCGTGGGGCCCTTCTGCTCTTTGCTGCTCACCGCGTTGTCTGACTACTAGCCCGTTGGCTTGTGGCCTTCCCGACGACGAACGACGACATCAACACTGCTGGTCTGGTTGCTCCAGCCTGGCCCTTGCTCCCCTCCAAAAGAGGAGCACCCCAGACCCTCCTGGTCCACTCCAGACGCCATTTTAGGTCCACCGCGTGGGCTTGAATTTGCCAAAACTTGTTGCCCCAATCCTGGGTCCAGCGACGTCGACAGCATCAACCATCGTGGGACAGCTCGCACCTCCATCCTGGTCGCCGACAACGCCTCCTGGTCCGTGAGACTGCAGAGCCCAGCGTCGCCCACTCACCTGGTCGAGGTGACTTCGCCCGGTGCCATCCTGGTGCCCACACAATCACTGGCTAGTGATTAAGAACTTGGTCCCCTCTGCTTTCAGGTGTCATCCATCTTCGATCCAGGCTTGGATCACTTCGAACTTCTTCACTGGTCGCCTGCCAGCAACTTCTTTCTTCAGGCTCCATAGACTGCAACGAGGATTCCCGACGTCTTTCCAGACCTATGCATCCGCAGCCCCTGGGCTAGGTAACTTCGGCATTTCGGTGCCCCAGCATAGCCTCACTATCCAAGGGTCCAGATCCTTTTTCGTTTCAGCTCTACCTAGTCGGGTTCGCCCGATAACACTAACTTTGCATTTACTAGCCTCCATAGTCTTCGTCCCGCATCCCGCGTGAGAGTGCACACTCTGCACCCGAGTCCCCTAGGCCTCCTGCTAGTAATCTGAAGGTTCAGTAGTCCAGTCCTAGCGATTCCAACCCCTTTGAGATTAGTACTTACCTGCTAGTAATTTCGCATTCCACTTTTAGAGTATATGGTTTTTCGTGTCGCTCGGGCATTTGTGTAAATTGTGCAACTTAAAGTATTTTCGTAAGAGTTTTGTTGTGTGCTTAGTACCCTGTCCTCATAAAGAGTACAGGGCTGTTGTGATCTAAATAAATAACTGTTTATTTTCATAACACTTGTGTGGTGTCCTTTCACTTGGTGTTCAAGGGGTATATGTGATGGTATAACAGCTGGCTTAACACGCCCTCTAGAGTTTAGCCCGAAGACTGCTCGTATCCATGCTACTAGGATAGCTGGTCTATAAGGTTGACTTACAACCAATCATCAATAAGGGTTGTTTGGACTGATACAAAGTGCTCACTAGAATAGTGAACATTATATATCAGGCCAACTTCTCACATTGGTGAGCAGCGGTTGGGATTTGAGCTTGCTGTTGTTTTACCACACGTATCCTAAGAATATCATTGTGAAAGATCACATAAGTACTCCAGGTACATATGACTTAGCTTAGAATACTCTGAGTTCTACTGAACCAGCTGTTGTAGTTCAACAAGGCTTAGCACACCTTGACTACAACTCTTAGCAAGGGATCAGTAGGCAAACATATAGTGTAGGTAGGTGCCTCACTTACACCACACTAGAAAAGCATGTCAGACAAAGGAGGAAACTCTGAGTCTCCCCTTGTGTCAGTGGACCCTCCACAGGTCACTTCCAGATATGCTGCTCTTAGCTTCCAGGAGATGAGACAAATCTGTACATCCAGGAAGCTAAAACAGGGGTCTAACCCCACCATTCCCTTTCTGATTGGTCTCTTAGAGACTTATGATGCCAGGAGGACTGCCAACACAGATCCTTCTCATCCAGATGGGAACATGCCTCCCCTAGAGGGAACCACAGGTGACCCTGACCTCATCCACCTCTCTGCAGAAGGTGAAGAAGAGGATGAGGATCAGGAGTTATCTGAGGATGAGGCAGACAAAGGTCAGGCAGTAGTTAGCCAGCTAACTAGGACCAACTTAAGCAGGCATGAGAATGGCACTAGGAGACCCCTGGGGCCACTCTCAGGTGAGCTTAACATTGGGAGTGGACGAGTTAGATCTCTCTCTAGAGGCTCTAACAGATCCATTCGAACCAATGGCTCTCAGACCTCTTCTCACAGAGGGATGACATCCCCTCAGAGAAGAGTGTATGAAGATAAGATGAGGGAAGTCAATCTGAGGATTGAAAGAGAAGAACTTGCCCAGGCCAAAGAAAGACTTGCATTTGCTAGAGAGCAGGAATTGAGTGGGGCAAACCCCACTGGTGGCAGCATTCTCCCAAGAAAAAAGGACAGGAGTTTAGACACTAGACACCTGAGTAAGATAGAGCCCCCCTTTACACAAGGGGATGACATCCACAAATGGATGACTGCTTTGGAGAGGGCCTGCACTGTACAGTGTGTCCCCCAGAGTCAGTGGGCAGCTATCTTGTGGCTCTCCTTTGAAGGCAAAGGTAGAGATAAGCTCCTCACTACTAGAGCTGAGGATGCTAACAATTACCAAGTCCTGAAAAATACACTGATTGATGGGTTTGGTTTAACCACTGAACAGTACAGCTTGATGTTCAGAGACACCCAGAAAACTCAGTCTCAGGATTGGACTTACTTTGTTGATTGTGCCACTAAGGCTTTTTAAGGCTGGCTACTGGGAAGTAAGGTTACTGATTTCAAAGGATTGTACAATCTAATTATGAGGGAGCAAATCTTAAGTAATTGTCAGAACCAGTTATTACACCAGCACCTGGTAGACTCTGATCTGACCTCTCCACAAGAATTGGGTAAGAGGGCAGACAAATGGGTCAGAACCAGGGTCAGGCCTAAGAACCAGGGTGGTGACCAAAAGAAGGAATCAACCAAGCCTCAAGAGAAGGGTGGGAATAAATCTTCTGATCAAACCACAGGGCCCCAAAAATCCTCTGAAAAGGGTGGGTCCCAGACTTCTCCCAACCCCCAAAGGAAACCTTATTGTCATATCTGCAAACAGGTAGGCCATTATAAAAGTGACAGCAGTTGTCCCAAGGCCAACAACAATAAGGAGAATATACCCCCAGGTACTACTCCCAGACCTCCTGTTACCACTAGTGGTAATCCCCCAGGTGGTGGGAGTGCCCCCAAGAATGTGGTGGGCATTACTTTGGGAAACCAGGTGGACCATGGCCTAGCCAGGCCCCCTGACACAACTCTTGTCTGTGAGACTGGCATGGGGTTTGCCAACTTCACTACTGGTTCCCACATTTTGGGGAAGTATAGACAAGAGCCCCTTATCAATGGTCAGAAAGTTGAGGCATACAGAGACACAGGGGCCAGCATCACCATGGTGATTGACCATCTGGTCCCCTCTGCTCAACTGACCCCTGGTTTCATTTATCAGGTGACAGACGTTCATGGAGTGAAAAGAAGGCATCCCATGGCAGTAGTCGAGCTCAGCTGGGGTAATGTCACAGGGCCCATGAGAGTGGCAGTGACAGACAACCTACCTGTAGATTGCTTACTGGGGAATGACCTGGAACTCTCAGCATGGGCTGAGGTGGAGCAAGAAACTCACTCCAGAATGATAGGCCTACCCAGAAAGGTTAGTGGGGCAGTAATAGCTACAGCCCCAGTCCAAGCACCATTCCTCCCTGAAAAGGTTGGAAGGGCAGTGGTAGCCACTGCCCAGGTTCAGACAGACTTTCCAAAACAGGATAGGAGGGCTGTGACAGTCACAGCCCAAACACAAACTGAGTGCCCTCCTGAAAAGGTTGGTAAGGCTGTAATGGTCTCAGCCTGTACTCAAACAGATAGTGGGGTTGTGAAACCTGAAACAATGGATCACTCTACCCAAACTGAGAGCATTGAGGAGGAAGAAAAGCCTTCCCCCTCCCAGGCACTAGGTGAGAGCCAGCCTCCTCAGGGAACTGACTCTACCCCTGGTGAAGGAACTGCCCCAGAGGTAGTCAGGCCTAGCCTGGCAGAACCCCTGATGGCAGTGGACACTTCCCATGTGGGACCCAGTCTGGAGCAGGTAACCTGACCCTCTCAATCCTGCCTCAGTCAGCCCAGGGCTGCAGAGGTCAGGGAGGCCAGTGGTGGACCCCAAAGGGCCCCCTGTCCAAAAGCACTTCCCAATCAACAGATTAGGATCACTGAAGCTAGTAGACCTAGCCAAGTGAAAATAAAACAGACTCCTGAGGGATCCTCCTTAAAAGTAGTTAGGGACCTCCCACAGCTGGACACTGTTGGGCACAGCCAAACATGGGGCCTAAAAACCCCAAACCTGACCTGTCCCTCCAGTAAGCCAAACAGAGTTTTACTCAGCCTCCAGCTTTAGGTAGCCAGAGGCTGACCCTGAGAGCACAGTGCATCTCAGCTACAGAAAGAAAGGCACACATGATGGATGGTGATTGGAGGAAGTTCAGCCCAAAGGTAGAGGAGCCTCACTTCAGTACTCCATCCCAGCATCAACCTTTTACTTTCCCAAGACACACCAGAGACAGAGATTCCCTATGGTGGAGACCCTCAGATACCCTTAGGGTGAGGGGTTGCTTAGTGGACCATGACACAGGGGGAAACCAAGCCAGAGCGGGTCCTTCCTTATATGGCCACTTAGGCAATAGAGGCTTACCTGGACAAGGATAGCCTTATCTCCTTTCGTTTGGGGGGGGGGGGGTTATGTAGGAAGGTAGATCCTGACTATGGTTGCCCCCAACTTTTTGCCCTGTGTTGTAGCTGGTTTTTGACATAGTTGGCCTGGGACCCTGCCAATCAGGACCCCAGGCCTACTGCTCTCTCTGTAAAATGGATTCCATGTACCTTAGGTACATATCTAATTGGTACTGGGCCACCTTATCAGACCCTGTAACTCAGGGCATAGGTGTACCCAGGGCCTACCAGGGGCTGCAGCATGTATTATGCCACCCCTGGCTGGCCATCTAAATCTAACACAACTGGCTGCACGACAGCTGGGGCAAGGTGGTGTAATCACCCTTTGCTTTAGATATAGTATACCTATATCTAACCCTAAAATGGACACATAGATTCCTATCAGTCACTCCTATGGCAGGCCTTGACAATCCTGAAGGCAGAGTGCTTGGAATTATGTGAGATGGTGCTCTGGCATGAGCTGAGCCCGTTTGCAGCTTGCGGAACCAAGTCCTAATAGCTGTTCCATGATAACGCGTACCATATACTCTTAAGTGCATTATAATCCTCGCGGTTATATGCCAACTCTGGTATCGCTTTATCAAAACATGTCGAGTAAGGTGTCATACGAATTGGAATACTAACCCCTCGCCAATTCTGGCGACGGGGTTAGCATTCCACCCTTCTAGAGGGACACGACATGTATGTAACTGTGAACCCCGGTTAAAAGTTAACTCGAGCCTCAGCTCCACAAAATGGATGCTGCCACCAGACACAAGTCTGACCTCCTGCTGCTGGGAGTCCTCCCAGAGAGGAGTGCTTGGACAAAGGGTTTCCTGTCAGGGGCGGTGCTAGCACCATCCCAGACAGGGTTTTGTGTATCCTGGGTAGGCAGGGCTTTAGAGGAAGGTGACTGCAAGTGGCACCCGGTGCTCACTATGCATAGGCCGGCTAGAACCAGTTCCAGGGGCACACAGCCCCTGAGCTGGGGAAAGCCCGGCATGGGAGAGGGGTGTAACCACCCCCCTTCCTGGTCCCACCCATGGGCAGGACCTAGTCGTGTGCCTGCCCCCTTTTGCAGGATAAAGGTAGGAGCAGGCCCACTTCCAAACTAGATCATCTTTGAATCCTGAACCGACTTTCCACGAAAGGAACTCAAGACTCTTCTCAAGATTTCTCCCTTGTGACTAAGGAGTAGTCACCCTGCATCCGCAGGCACCATCTAAGAACACTGCGGTTTGCTGCACGTCCTTCCTCCGGAATCCGACTAACCAGCACGACGAGACCCGGCTTCCCTGGCACCTCTGACCTCTATCTACCTCTACAGCTAAGCTGAGAACCGTAGGTGCGACGAGACCTCGAGGGACCGGCCATCATCAGAACTGCACGACTTCTATCCAGCACGACCGCCGAGGGATCCTCGAGTGAGTGCTTTGGGGTCCGAGAAGCCCCCACCCTGAGCAGCTCCAGCACCGAAGTCCAGCCCCCCAGCATCCACGAGATCTGCGTGGGGCCCTTCTGCTCTTTGCTGCTCACCGCGTTGTCTGGCTACTAGCCCGTTGGCTTGTGGCCTTCCCGATGACAAACGATTACATCAACACTGCTGGTCTGGTTGCTCCAGCCTGGCCCTTGCTCCCCTCCAAAAGAGGAGCACCCCGGACCCTCCTGGTCCACTCCAGACGCCATTTTAGGTCCACCGCGTGGGCTTGAATTTGCCAAGACTTGTTGCCCCAATCCTGGGTCCAGCGGCGTCGACAGCATCAACCATCGTGGGACAGCTCGCACCTCCATCCTGGTCGCTGACAACACCTCCTGGTCCGTGAGACTGCAGAGCCCAGCGTCGCCCACTCACCTGGTCGAGGTGACTTCGCCCGGTGCCATCCTGGTGCCCACACAATCACTGGCTAGTGATTAAGAACTTGGTCCCCTCTGCTTTCAGGTGTCATCCATCTTCGATCCAGGCTTGGATCACTTCGAACTTCTTCACTGGTCGCCTGCCAGCAACTTATTTCTTCAGGCTCCACAGACTGCAACGAGGATTCCCGACGTCTTTCCAGACCTATGCATCCGCAGCCCCTGGGCTAGGTAACTTCGGCATTTCGGTGTCCCAGCATAGCCTCACTATCCAAGGGTCCAGATCCTTTTTTGTTTCAGCTCTACCTAGTCGGGTTCGCCCGATAACACTAACTTTGCATTTACTAGCCTCCATAGTTTTTGTCCCACATCCCGCGTGAGAGTGCACACTCTGCACCCGAGTCCCCTAGGCCTCCTGCTAGTAATCTGAAGGTTCAGTAGTCCAGTCCTAGCGATTCCAAACCCTATGAGATTAGTACTTACCTGCTAGTAATTTCGCATTCCGCTTTTAGAGTATATGGTTTTTCGTGCCCCTCGGGCATTTGTGTAAATTGTGCAACTTAAAGTATTTTCGTAAGAGTTTTGTTGTGTGCTTAGTACCCTGTCCTCATAAAGAGTACAGGGCTGTTGTGATCTAAATAAATAACTGTTTATTTTCATAACACTTGTGTGGTGTCCTTTCACTTGGTGTTCAAGGGGTATATGTGATGGTATAACAGCTGGCTTAACACGCCCTCTAGAGTTTAGCCCGAAGACTGCTCGTATCCATGCTACTAGGATAGCTGGTCTATAAGGTTGACTTACAACCAATCATCAATAAGGGTTGTTTGGACTGATACAAAGTGCTCACTAGAATAGTGAACATTATATATCAGGCCAACTTCTCACACCATCCATCCATCCTTCCACTTCCTCATCCATCCACCCAATCACTCATCCGTCCACTCATTAAACCTTTCACTCATCCATCCTTTCTTCAAGCTCTTCACCCTCCCTTTCACTCATGTGTGCATTCTTTCACTCATCCATCTTTACAGTCTTCTTTTCACTCATCCATGCACCCATTCGCCCATCCATTCAGGCCAAACATTCACCAATGCATTTACTCATCCATCCATCCATTCTCCCATTCTCTCTCATTCCCCTTTCACTTAGCCACCCATCCTTCCATCCACCCTTCACCCATCCACACACTCATCCATTCATTCATACACTCATGAATCCATCCATTGACCCCATCACTCATCCATCCTTTCACTCATCCATCCATCCTCTCTCTCATCCATCCTCCTTTTCAATCATCTATCCATCCTTTTGTCCATCTACCCTCCTTTTCACTCACTCATCCATCCTTATAACCACCCTTCACTCATCCATCCATCCTTTCACTTATCAATTCATCAATCCATCCATCATTTCTCTCACCCATCCACTCGCCCATCATCCATCCTTTTACTCATCCATCCGGCCTTTCACTGATCCACCCACCCTTTTAACCACCCATCTACCCTTCCACCCATACATCCATCTATATACCCCCATCCATCCTTCCACCCACTCGTCCATCCATCCTCTCCTTATCCATCCATTCTCCATTTCACTCATTCATACATCCTTTCACTAATCTATCCACCCATTTACCAATTCCTTCACTTACTCACCCACTTTTTCACATTAATTATGAGCTGATCCTTTGTCTGCAGAGTTGCAGGCAGAAGAGGCCCATCAAGAACTTCACCCCTGCTGTAGTTCCTAAAGCAGGAGGTGCGGTGGGGGAGGGTTGACAGTTAATTATTAATCCAATATTCATTAAAAACGGCTGTTACCTGCAGCTCAAGCCATTCTTATAACTTTGGGGGCCTAAAATATCCAAATTCTCACAGTTGTAGGAGTGTGATGGGTAGTAAATGCATCGTATTATCACCGGCAGCATGGCAGGGGCAATGTGGGGTGTAAGCTGCAGACGCCTCCTGAAGAGAGCACTGGCACTCATTTTTTTTTACAAATTGAGAACTTGTGGGTTTCATTTACTTAACGGTTTAAATGCGTTTTTAAAGCCTCAGATTTCTCATTTTCATAAGCAGGCCGAGTTCCGAGAGTGTGAGAGGGGCAGGAGAGCCCTCAAGCCCACTCACGGTCCTTTCACAAGTGCAAATGCCTCTGTTTGTTTCTAAATGCTTCAAATGGGCCAGCAGCCCCACTCTCTGCTTAACTTTCTTTTTTTCTTTTTTTTTTGTTGGGTATTAACTACGCTGCATTTTTTATTTTAGATTTGCAAAAGGTCTCTCGATAGTTTACACAGAAACACTTTTTCGAATGTAGGCATCCTTATCACTTTGTGTCATTAAAATTAACATTATTGCACACAGATTTGTATCAAACACCATCTATGCTTATGGAAAGGAAAACACATTTCGGCTTTGGTAGACTTTGAGATCCTGTGGACAGCTTTGTACTCAGCAGCATAGAGTGGCAGGAGATGTTAGCAGCCCAAATGGCCTCATTGTCATTCTGTATGTGGCTATCAGCCCCACACAGAATGACAATGGGCGGGTGGGGCTGCACTTGTGCTGGAGCAAAGGTGCGAGGCGCCCCATCAGGGTGCTGAGGCCTCCCACATGGAACAGCTCTGTTCCCTGCAAGGCCAAAATTACGGACAAAAGGTGTCCGTAAAAAAGATCCTCACAGACAACGGCCGTGAGGTCCAATTTACGGACGGTCCGTGAAATTTACGGACGGTTGGTCACCCTAATTCGAGCACGAGAGCGTAAATTGCCCAGAATCATCGGAAGTGAACGCGACCCCAAGGCACGAACCCTGATAAAGGCACCAAAGTCATCAGCGCAAACTTAACCCGAAAGGATGAAGCGCCCTCAAGGACAGTTGATACATCACACATTCATGCCCAGGAGAGTCACGCGCCTTGCCCAGAAACCACCAAATTGGACGCAACCCCTAGGCTCGAACCCCGGTTCTTGCACCAAAGTCGGCGGCGCGAACTCGGCCCAGAAGAAAGGAGCACCCAAATGAGCAGCCAATTCACTACCCATCCAGGGCACATGCAATGCAAGTGACCCAACCCAGAACACTGCATGTGAACGCCACCCTGAGACAAGAGACCACCAGTCTTCCAGCGAGAACTCAACCCAAAAGCATGGGTCATCCACATGAGCATGTACATCAATACCCACATAAGGCACGTTCGAGCGACAAGTGACTTGGCCACAATCACTGTATGTGGACGCAACCCTGTGGCTTGAACCCCCA
Source organism: Lissotriton vulgaris (assembly GCF_964263255.1). Classification (NCBI taxonomy): domain Eukaryota; kingdom Metazoa; phylum Chordata; class Amphibia; order Caudata; family Salamandridae; genus Lissotriton; species Lissotriton vulgaris. Next base: position 166,678,906 of record NC_141695.1, on the reverse strand, counting down.
AAGTCGGCAGCGTAAACTCTGCTTCCTCCTCATCCACTCGCACTTGCCAAACGAAACCAGTGCGGTGCTGTGATGTACTGGGGCAGAGTTGCCAGGCAGCATAGTGGAGCTGGACTTACCACGACATACCGGCGCTCGACAAGAGCCCACATCACCGGAATGACACACGTTCAGGCACAACATCCCTTGGACACCGAGCAACCGAGTCTCAAAGCGCCGAACAGGCCTTGAAGCGCTGCGGTGAGGAGGCCGCAAGACAGACCCACTCAGACAAGCGCTACCTTCACCAATGTAACTGCGCTGCCCCACAGGGCCTCCAATCGCTGCAAACGGGCCCAGCCCTTAGCCAGGGATGGCCACCTCACAGAAGCCTGTGCGGTGACAAGGCCACCCAATAGACAACAAAGACCCGCGCTACACACTAAGAACCTATTCGCTATCCTTACGGGCCACACAGTGCCGGCCACCCAACACGAGACAAAGGCCTAGCCCCCCAGCGAGGTCGCAATCTATTCACCTGAGATCCCGCTCTGGGGACGAGGCCGACCAATTCTTCCAAAACAAGAGCTACCCCTGCGCAGAAGAAAAGTGCTCCCTCAACGGGCCTTAAAGCACAGTAGCAAAAGGCCTAACCCATAGATAGCGTCGCAACATGGCGCCTAGGTGGAAAGACCTAATAGAAGAGCGCTACCTAATATAATCTAAGTGTCAGCCTGCCCGCCTCAAAGCGCTATAGCCAGCCTTTACCCCTCATCGATATCCGCAACATGTCGCGTGGGGAGGTACTGCGTCCGAAACTCGCGTGGTCGTCGGGTCTCTTTAAAATATACCGCATCCGGTCCTGTGCCAACGCCCCCGTAGGCCCAGGACTATCCCCCCTGCTATGGAGGGGGAGTGTTTGTCTCAGTTTACTTGGACCTGCAAATATCTGCCTGGCGCATGTCGCGACCCCCGAAGATGAGTGCCGCAAAGACTGGTTTTCAGTGAGTGCCGTTCTACCCAAATGTCTCCCATGCTCCGCTCAACGCCGCAGCCTTCATAACGCTGCACCTTTACCTACAAAGATGGTCGCAGCTGGGGGAAAATAATCACCATATGCTGTCGAACCATAAAGTCACAATGTGGGAGATAACCCGTCAGAATGTACGGAAGAGGGGGCACCACCACGCCGCACAATACCTTTACTTTGATAACTTTATTTCGGTCAAAGACCATAAAAGTGCAATAAAATATGTACAAGCACAATAATAAACATAAATACTTCAGAATTAAAAAGTTATTAAACGTTGGTTATCAAAGGAATAGTAAAGCATAAAAGCAATAGTCCATTATTCCTTATGGATAAATGCAGTTCTTCTCCGCCACATGCCGAATAAAAACTGGGAAACTGCAAAAACAATGAGAGGGGCAGTGTCATAAGTTAGGACTCTACAAGCATGTACACAGTGTCTAAAACCCAAGTTTTTGCATAATGGGATAATCCAGCACTTCAGAATTTCACTGTATGCTGGGCAAAAAAAGAGGATATGTATAATGTCTTCCCTGGCGTGATTACAGGCAGGGCAGTTAGCCTTCATCGTTTTTGCCCATCTGGATGTAAATGCCCCAACCGGTAAGGAGCCGTGCCTCAATTGAATATATAGTTTTCTTGCCAGTGGAGGCTGCACCAGGTCCAAGAACGCCTCCATCCTGTATTCAACTTTTGTTATGAGGAACTCAGTGGACAATCTGCCCAGGGAAGTAGAACAGTGTAGCAGTTTGAGGTTATACGATTTTACAACTGCCACCAGTACAGTCCTTTGCATCCTCATACAGCTGTCCTCCGGTGTATCCCAAAGTTGGGGAAGACCAATTTGGTAAAGGACAGTCTTAACATGTACCAACCAAGGTATATTCTTGTTCTTTAGCTGCCCCCAAATAGTATTGAATTCTGCTCTAAACGGTTCAAGCTCCGGCACAGACCAGAGCCTTCTCCAATAGAGCAGAGGTCGAGCTGCCACCAGGTCAGTAATAGGTTCCAGACCCAGGTCCAAGCGTAATGGTAGCCGGGGCGTGCATTGTGGAAGACCGAACAGATGTCGCACGAAAGACTGCTCAACTTTCATTAGATTACATGCATTGGTGTGTCCCCAGAGTTCAGCAGCGTATAAGGCTGCAGACCTGACCTGTGTTTTGTATATCTTTAGGACAGGGGTAGCCGGTTTAAAAGTTGAGGCACTATGGAATCTGCCTACGCCACCCATAATCTGTGCAAGTCTCAAGGAGGATTTAGAGACTTGATGGTCCCATGTAAAGTGTTCAGTCAAAGTCACCCCCAGATATATAAAGATCTTAACTCGCTCAAGTGGGGTTCCATTCAATGTGGGGTTTGGACAGGTGTGCCTCGGGGGGTTGAAGATCATAAACTTGGTTTTCTCCAAGTAGATCTCCAAACCCCGCGAGGCGCAGAAGGAAACAAATCCGTACAAAACCCGCTGGATGCCCGATGATGTCCGCGACAACAACAAGGTGTCGTCCGCGAACATCAGAGCGAGCACCCTACCTGTAGCCAGGCGTGGAGCATCGTTATCCCTGACACAATTAAGTCTATCTATCAGGCCATTGACATACAAGCTAAAGAGAGTAGGGGCCAGTACGCAACCCTGGTGTACTCCCCGGGTAACAGGGAAATGGTCGGATAATTCCCTGTTTTCCCCACACCTCACCTGGGCGTAGTTCCCAGTGTGAAGCCGGGTTAGGGCATATAGTAAGTAAGGAGGGAGACCAAGGTCCTCCAACACCGTCCAGAGCCTCTCCCTAGGGACCAGATCGAATGCGGCCCGCAGGTCCACAAAAACAAGGTAGAGGCTGCCACCCTCTACTCTTGCAGTTTTCCAGTATAGGACCTGGAGTCGAAAGATCTGGTCCAGAGTGGAGACCCCTGATCTAAAACCGGCTTGGAGGGTGGTCAAAGTTTTATTTTCCTCCATCCAGCCCAATAATCTCTCCAGCAGGATTTGGCCCATCAGCTTCTGAGTCGTGTCGAGTAGACTAATTGGTCTATAATTTGATGGGGCGAGCGGACAGCCCTTTTTAAAAATTGGAACAATCTCGGCTCCCAGCCAGGTCTCAGGTACTGGGGAGCCCTGTAAGACAGCATTGAACAGAACCATCAAATATGGGGCCCAGATTTATGGCTGAGAGCGAAAGAGATCTCCAGGGAGCTTATCCAGACCCGGGGCCTTATTCGGGAGCAGTTTCTCAATTGCCAGTTCAACTTCCCTGAGTATAATATTGTCTGAACTATAGGTGGGAGTCCCACTAGGGGCATCCTTTCTCACTATTGCGAGACAGGATCCAGGTCCAGGGCCCAAGACCTCCGGCAGTCTACGCTCGTGCGGGGGGTCTGGGGCCATGGGAAGCTCGGGAGCTAGGCTGGAGCTATAGTTTCGACAGGGGGATATCCCTGGACCCGGGGCCCCCAGCAGACGACACTCGTGCGGGAGGTCCCGGGCCGTGCTAGTGCAGGAAACCGAGATCCCGGGGCCCAAGGCCCCCGGCAGTCGGCTCTCATGCAGGGGGTCTGGGGCAACCAGAATCTCGGAAGCCTGGTTAAAACTAAGATTTTGACAGGGAGAAGACCCAGTGCCCGGGGCCCCCAGCAATCGACACTCATGCAGGAGGTCCCGGGCCGTGCGGGCACGTGGAACCAAACTCCCAGACCGCGGGGCCCCCAGCAGTTGGCTCTCGTGCTGGAGGTCCCTTGGCGCACAGGCCCGAGGCTCCAAAACTAGTTCTGGCAGCCCTTCCTGGGGCTGACACCCAATTTCCTCCAACTCAGGGCTTGTATAGAGTGACTTAAAGTGTGCCTCCCACACTATAGGGGCAATATTCGAGACCCCAGTGTCTCTCTCACCTGTCACTGAAGAAGTAACAATTAGCCAAAAGGTCTTAGAATCTTTTAGGAGTAGTGCCTGTCTCAACTCTTCCCACCTAGATTCCTCCCACTCACTCTTTGCTCTAATGAGCACCTTCTTGTACAGCAGTCTAGTTGTTCTAATTTTAAGGATTTCCTTGGATTTAATTGCCTTGAGTAGGTCTTTCTTTGAGTTTTTACATGCGTGGTTGTGCCAGGGATGTGTTTTATTCCGGCGCAACTTAGTCCCACTAACCGGATAGAATACATCCCCTAGACTCTCAACTAACTTTCTGTGGGTCTCTATAGTCTGCCCATGGGAGGTGGAATTTCCCATATCGCTTATCAATGGAACAGCTATCTGATAGATTTTTGCGAGACGAGTAGGAGAGTCTAGGCAAGAAGTCCATTTGACTCTTCTCCTGTTGTTAGATATAATGTGTGGTGGGACTATCGGAGTGGAATTAGAGTCAGGGTTAGTTAGTCCAAATGCACCGGGTTTAAGCGTTAGAACCAGCGCATTGTGGTCACTATCGTGCCTTACGACAACCCCGAAGTCTTTAAACTTGCCCCAATGTTTGGCTTCCAGCATGAGGTAGTCAATGGTGGAAGTTCGATTTGTCCTATTATATGTGGGCAGGCTGGAACTTTCGTTGTTGCCCCTTCCATTGCATGCCCGCAGAGACATTGCAAGGGTCAAGGCCTTGATTTGAAGTACTAACGGGGTCCAGGCCTTAACCGGGGCAATTCTTGGGGCTGGAATTTGCCAAAGCAAATCGACCTCATCCTCCTCACACAACTCGGATCCACCCAATGGTTCGAACTGGCAGTTCAGATCGCCACCAAGAATGATCGGAGTTGCGGGGTCAAGTGTCTGAAGGAAATGGTCGAGTGCTTGAATAGTACTCAATTCTTTCCCGTTCACGGTAGGCCTAGAGTAGATATTAATAATAGCCAATGTAGATCTACTAACAGATGTTAGCAAAACACATTGGATATCTGGCGAGTTTGTGTCCACCTGTACAGCCTGCATGCCCAAGTGTAAGCCTACCCATATGGCAAGGCCACCCGAAGGGCGGGCTTTCCCACCTGAGACTGCAGGGATGTCATAGGTAGCAAAACCGGGACTGTCACTCGCCTCGAGGGATCACGTTTCTTGCATTAAGCAAATGTCATGAGTGGTCATAAAGGAGGACCAGTCTGGTACGAGTAGCTTGCTCTTTAGGCCTGCGACATTCCACGAGAGTATTTTTATACTACCTTCCATAGCCTTAACTTTATCCTTCTCACCCCCTTGTTCTCTTGGTAATGCCTGGTCCAGGCTCTTTTCAACCCTTGTCTCCTCCCTCTTTGAGGCATGAGGGCAGGGGATCTCATTACTAGCAGAGGATAGTGACTTTTCCTGTATTGTAACACCATCCTCTGAGTTACCCTCATTATGTTCTCGTGGGGGCGTGCATGACTGAGTGAGTCAGTCCACCTCCTCGAGGACACTAAACCTATTCCAATGGGGTTGTATCGGGTAGAACGGGGTGTGTGGAAGAAAACCCTCCCCAAATGGCTGCCAATGGTGAATCCCGTTTGGGTGGGAGAGAGGATTTCTGGTATACTGTGGTCTCCTATTGTGAGACGATTTGTGGATTGGGGTAGGATAGAAATAGGACAAGTGCAAAGGGAATATTTGGGACTCTCTGTGGGAAGGGGTTCTACAGATGTGATCAACAGCAGAGGAGTCCCTAAAATTATTTGTTACAACGTCCCCTGCCACTGTTTTAGGGCCCCTTCCAATCCAATCCAGTCTACTCTTCTCACTGCCAATATGTGACCTGAAATGTTAGGTGGTAAGGGTCTGTTTAGGCTCACCGCACAATACCACTCTCGCTCCAGACCATGAGCCAGCCAGACGGACCGGACATCCCCAGCCCCAACCCCTGCCCAGCACGGAGCCACAGACAGAAAAGGGGGAGTCCTATGGCTACGGTGCCCACACACTCACCTGAACAACCCGATGCCAGACCAAGATACGACGGCGTCGTCAGGACAAACCAAAGAGTGTCAGGGCAGCAAGAGAAAGAGGGTGCCCAGAGGGCGGGAGAGTTATAAGTACCTCTCCCGCCGCCCTCTCCTGCCCGGAAGTGACGTCGGCCTAGGGGACCCTCGAGGATCCCGAACACTGGGAGGCTGACTCGTCATGTCCCATCCTGTGGCAATAAGTGGGGCCGCCCTCTTAGGAGGGCCCCCTGCGTTGGCCCGGGGCAGCCCTGCAGTGCAAGGAGTGCCTCTTTTGAGCTGCGCTCCCCAGAAATAGGCGCATAAAAAGAGGCGCTCGGGTGTTCCATAAGAGAGCGCGCACTTCAATTCAATTCAATTCAATTCAATTAAATATAACTTTAATCTGTCTAGAAACAATAATTCATAAAAGTACATAGAAATATTATATCTAGCTGTAATCTCACATAAAAAGGTAAAGTAGTCATAAATTGATTTAAAAAAAGTTAAAAAAGATGTGTAAAAGACTTAAGAGATCTAAGAAAGACACCTCAATAGAACTTCAAATATCCAAGCTTTAGATAAGCAGCAGGGAATACAGATTTGAACTAATTTCAATGCTCAATTACAGGATTAAGAGCGGGAGCTGCGTTTGAGGGAGCATAAAGAGGAGATATAGAGAGATCAAAAACCTCAAATAGGGTCCTTCATGCACTCCTACTGTCCCCTATTAAACAGCCCAGCATACCTGCCAAATTCTATATAATAAGCCAGAACTGCGCTTATACATATAACAGACTAGGTCAAGAAAGTATTTCTAGCTTGCACTTGATGATTGTGAACCCCCTGGCTAGGCATCATCTCACAATTCATGGACTCACCTGAACATTAGTGATTCGGACACCAGGGCCACAAAGAGTTAGTACAGATTGTGCCCCAACTCATCTGTAATAGTGCGGGGTGCACGAATCAGTGGGTGCGCGGTTTACAATGAATCACACAGGAATAGGGAGTCACACACAGTTTGTGATTCCACCGTTTACAGAAGAAATTGACAAGTTGAGTAGTATGCATCTACAATATGGTGCAGGTTCTCATGACATTACAATTGGCCCATAATAAGATTCCGATCAAAATCCTCAGGCACACTAGTCAGTAGGGAAGAGCTTGGCGGGAAGTAGCGTGATACTTCATGAATATAAACTACGGGGGTCAGTCTAAAATAAGGCACAAGCTGTGCCTATCACCTTTGCCCCTTGACCCATCCTTCATCTCTGGCTTGAGTTGGTGAAGCTGCACTGGTCATTGCTAGATTAATGCTCTGCAGCGGTGGTTTCCAGTTGACATTATGGCCATCAGAGTACAAGAGGCTAGGAGCAGAACGAATGAAGAGAGGCAGCTAATTCGATGACTTGGCAGTGCAAATGACAAAACCTCTTCCTCTTCCTTGATTTTTAAATCTAGGAGCAGTCAAGGTTCTTGGGCCAGAAGACCAAAGGGTTCGATTAGGTATGTACAACGTGAATGTCTGTCTGAAATGAGCAGTGCAGTATTGTGAAGAGCTTTGAAGGGTGTGCACAAGGATTTCAATTTCATCCTCTTCCCGACCGGTAGCCAGTGAACTTTCTGGATTACTGATTTGACAGAGCAGACTTTGGGAGTACCGGAGGGGAGTACTACAGCAGCATTTTGAGGCACCTGCAGCTTATTAAGATGTTGCTGCTGCATCTTAAGATACAGACTGTTGCAATAACCCAGCCTAGATAGGATAAGGGAGGACTCAACTGTTTTCTGGATTTCTACAAGGAATTAATCATAGGATCTTTTTGATCATCCTAAGAATGAAAAAAGTTGAGGTCGTCTGGGAATTGACCTGGTCTCCAGAGCAGAGTTTATTTTGGAATGATAACTCCCAGGTTTCAGCTTTCTTAACAGGAACGGGCAGTTGACCCAATTCTGCTGACCACCAAGATGGGGACCAAAAAGAGGGAATGTTGGCAAATAAAATAACTTCCATTTTGTCTGAATATAATTTTAGGCAGTTGTTTCTCATCCATTTCTTTGAAAAGTTTTATATAGCGCTGGCTAGACCCGGAGGTATCAAAGCGCTTTACATGAGGAAGAGCATTGTTTCAGAGCATAGTTACCAGTTACATAGTTACAAGTTACACTGTTTCAGAGTATAGTTACAAATTGCTGGAGCTTAGCCACATGCATTAAAAACATATACATAAGGGAAAAAGCAGGCAAGGGGAGAGATTCAGGGGACAGGACAGGATCAGGGGAGGTAGGCAAAGAATGAAAGAGGGAAAGAGGTGGTGGAGGTTGAAGGATAACATATCCGGGAGAGGAGGAAAAACGTGGAAATGGTGCTATTCCAACACCTCTGCTGTGTGTGGCTCCTTTACGCTGTGGATTCTCTCAGAGGGGTCTCTGAGACTCCTGGGCATAAATACTGTGCCCCTCCCCAACAAGAGGAGAGGGAGTGCTTTGGCAAGGGGCGCCATTCTGACACCTCTGCTGAGCGTGGCTCCCTTGACGCTGTGGACTCTCTTAGGGGGGTCTCTGAGATTCCAGGGTATAAATGCTGGATCCCTCCCTAACAAGGGGAGAAGGAGTGCTTTGGTAAAGGGCACACACCATGGTGGTAACTTTAGGGATAATGGTGTATTGCTTGGTAAAACAGTTTTAGAATCCGCCCATGGGGCATAGTCAGAGGTCAATCAGAAGATTCCATCCTCGTGGGGGAAGGTTATTTGATTGTGTGCTCTAAGTTGATTCCGCCTCCCACACCGTTCACATAGAGGACTATGTGTCAAGGTTAAAACACAAGGGTGGTGGCCATCTTGAGGACATCATTTCTCCTGCGTCTGGGCTTCAGAGGTAAATGTTGTGCACTGCAAGCATTAACTTTCAAGTTACAGGTCACAATTTCCTACTTTGACTTCTTGTGCCTTTGAACGTTGTTCTCTAGCAGCTGACATTTAACCAGTTATTGCACCAAATGACCAAACACCGAAATCAGCTGGAAATATTCTCCAGTCTGTGCTTGTTAAACTTATTCAAGTGTGTTGTGTTTATAGTTTTTATCACAAATCCCTGTAGTTAGCTGAAAATCCTCCCACACCACTTCCAAATCCACTACAAAGGTATGGTTTCTCCCTTGTTTGTGTTTGTGTAGTGCACTTCAATGGCTTTTCCCCCATGCGGGTTCGCTGATGATTTCTTAATGTTGAAGGGGCACTAAAACTACTTTCACATTCACTGCAATGGTAGGGTTTTCACCTGTGTGTGTATGCTGATGTCTTTGTATTTTTGATAATTGACTAAAGCACTTAACACACTCACTGCACTTGAAAGTTTTTCCCCTATGTGTGTTTGCTGATGATTCCTTAATGTTGATGAATGACTAAAACTATTTCCAAATTTATTGCAATCAGATGGGTTTTCCCCTGCGTGTGTTCGCTGATGTCTCTGCAGAATTGATAACAGACTAAAGCTCTTCATACATTCACTGCACTGGAATTACTTTTCCCCTGCATATGTTCGCTGATGACTTCTGAGATTTGAGGAATCACTAAAACTACTTTCGCATTCATTGCAATGGTATGGTTTTTATTTATTTATTTATTTAAACAATTTGTAGAGCGCACAAATACCCTTGGGTGTCTCGGCGCTCCCCAGTGTGTGTTTGTTTCTGTTTGTGTAGGTCCAATAATCGACTGAAGCTCTTCACACATTCACTGCAATGCTATGGTTTTTCTCCTGTGTGTGTTCACTGATGTCTTCAAAGGTTTGATAACACACTGAATCTCTTCACACATTTATTGCAATAGTATGGTTTTCCTCCAGTATGTGTTCACTGATGTGTTTGGAGTCGTGATAACCGACTGAAGCTCTTCACACATTCACTGCACTGTAATGGCTTTTTCCCTGTGTGTGTTCGCTGATGAAACGTGAGTTTTGAGGAATCACTACAACTACTTCCAAAGTCATTGCAATAGAATGGATTTTCCCAGTATGTGTTCGCTGATGTCCTTGTAGGTGTGATACCCGACTAAAGCTCTTCACACATTAAGTACAATGGTATGGTGTTTCCCCAGTATGTGTTCGCTGATGTGTTTGGAGTTGTGATAACAGACTAAAGCTATTTACACATTCATTGCAATGGTATGGTTTTTCCCCAGTGTGTTTTCGCTGATGTGTTCGTAGATTTGATAACTGACTGATAACACACTAAAGCTATTCACACGTTCAGTACAATGGTATGGGTTTTCCCCAGTATGTGTTCGCTGGTGTGTTTGGAGTTGTGATAACAGACTAAAGCTCTTCACACATTCATTGCAATGGTATGGTTTTTCCCCAGTATGTGTTCGCTGATGTGATAACAGACTAAAGCTCTTTACACATTCATTGCAATGGTATGGTTTTTCCCCAGTGTGTGTTTGCTGATGGCTTTTAAGATTTGATAACTGACTGAATGCCTTCACACATTCAGTGCAATGGTATGGTTTTTCCCCCATGTGTGTTCGCTGATGATCTTTTAGGAGTGCTAACTGACTAAAGTTCTTCACACATTCATTGCAATTGCACGTTGATACTCCTGTGTGTGTTTGCTGATAGCTCATTAGTAGTGACGACAAACTAAAGCTCTTGATGCTTGTGTTTTATTCTTCTTTCTTGGTTAGTGTCTCTGGGTCGGGTTTATATTTGTCTGTATACCATGACTGCATTTCCTGAGGAGCTAACATGGTTGATAAAGCACTTGTGTTATTTTCACTTTCCCTGTATGTTTGTGGTACTTTGGATGGTTGATTTCAGATTTCACAATGAAATACAAGACTCACCAACTACATATATTATAATTGTGGCAAGTAAAGCTTCTTTGTAGGTGGTTATGTCTTTAGATTACAGAATGGTTTTTTTTTCTGTTGGGCCTCCTTGCTCCCACAGGAGTGCATTTGCACAGGAGCGGGCGCACTGACTGGCATGAAAGTATATGTTTCAGGGGCCAATACAGGACTCAGGATGTAGTCCCCTGTCTTTGGATTCTTTCAAAGTATAGATAAAAGGGGGAAGGGTAGGGATACCCTGCCCCCCTGTGGCCAAAAGTTAAAAAAATTGATTTTATTTTGCTGCAAACCCTTAGGATTCCAGCAGGTTCACGTCAAGGAAAAAATAGGTTATTTTCTTCTTTGCTGTTATGACCCTCAGTATGGGCCAGGGCCCAGGGGGTCAGTCAGTGTATTTAATAATTTAAGGAGTGGGCGTGGCTGTTCCCAAGCCAAATATAGCCCCAGGGACCCCATCCCTAGGGGACCACTGCAATATTGGAAGAGACGAGGGGTGCTACCCCCTTCCTCTGGCAGATCACAGCCCCGGAGCCTCATCCATTGGGACCCAGTGCAAAATTGGAAGGGGAGGGGCCATACAGCCCCCTCCCTGGAACGTAAATGCCCCCGAGGAATCCATCTCCAGGGGCGTGATGTAATATTGGAAAAGGAGAGGGGTGTGCAGCCCCACTTTCCAATTCAATTCAATTTAGTTTGTTAAAGTTTTGGAACTCCAATGAGGTCCACTTAAAAAGATACATACCAATTAATACATAAAGTAGTCGGACACCACAAATGTGGTAACTGTACCTGCTGCTCTTCAACAGAGGAGGGATCTGTGTTCAGCTTCAACAGAACACACTGGAAACACCTATCTTTTACGAATTGCCTGAAAAAAAACATAATATACGGGATCTGGTGCCCATGTCCGACATTTGACTCGGACCCCCACAGAGAGCCGAACTCTGTACCACTAATAAGGTAGACTCTCATTGCATTTGGCCATAGAATGGTGCCCAAGGGACTGTGAAATCATATACCGTCCCATTAGGTTATCTCTGAGAAGCCTAATTGAGAATCCTTTGCCACCAGTAACTTCCTGAAACATAACCCGTTAGAAGTTGGGAATTCGTGATATCCGCACATGGCAATTGTGGCCTGATTGCAGATACTATTAATGGTCTACAACACAACCAATTTAACTCTGATGTTCAAGGGGATAACAAAAGATCGTACTTATTCAGAACAGAAACAGAAATATACTACTAGCAGCAGCATTTTTTATAAGGCGACAACTGAAGCCCATGCTCCAATCAGGAAACGATAATTGATCCCTACAAGTGATCGTCAATATTATCCTAGGGGCGACTATACACACCCCCTGGTTCTGGCAGACAAATTACATGTCTTGATAAAGGTGATCATAATAAGGAGATAGCACTGAAACGCGTCGGCGCAACCAAACTGTATAATTCAAGTCTCCAACACCATAATAGATACGCTGAGGTGGTAGCGATACAACTCTGGTGTTAACAGATCGGAGCAAGAATATACAAACTTGCATCCAACAATTGTATGTTGTAACTGTTCTGTCTGCTTGTAATTGTGCAGGTCGCAATTATATGTACTGTTTCAATTTTATCTTGTTTTAGTTTAGGGAATTCGTTCAGTTCCCCATTTATTGTCCTTTTTTTGATGTATTCAAAATAAATGAATTTTTAACTTTTTCTATATTTTTGTTGTATGTATTTGTTACGTCATAAGGTTCGTTATTTTAAACCTGTATTTAGTTGTGCCTTAAGGGAACCCTTTCTCTTACCTAGGTTGAATAACCCCATTTCCCTTGGCCTACTCAAGGGGTACCTCTCTGTTTTTTACATGTCCAAAATTGTACATCCGAAAAACTACGCAAGAAGCAAGACAGCGAATAACCCAACATAAGCCGAGAATACGACGTCAGGTGCCTAATGCACCATTGGTCCAACATTGGGCCATGCATGAACACAAAGAGGAAGATCTTCGGTGGACGATTATTTTGAAAATTGAACATGATCCAAGAGGAGGAAACGTTGACTCTAGACTGGCACAGCGAGAAGCCTTTCTTATAATGAAATTCAATACTGCGACCACAGGATTGAATGAAATTTCGGAAATTTTCAAAGGCACTCCGTAGTAAGAATTCATTGCCCTCCCTCTACAAACGCAGCCCCATTGTTTGGACCAAATACCTTCATGGTAGCTCTCAATTGCGAGACTACAATTTTAAATGGTTGTACTAAATGGGACGCAGAGAGAGGAACCACTTATACACCCTACAGCCTATGAAATAAGATGTACTACCATCTAAAAACTACTGCTACCAGAATGCCCGAGTCAGGATCGAACACTGGGTCATACTGCCATGTGGTTACAGACGCCGCTACTTTACCATCAGACACTATCGGGCTGGTCTGTTTCACGAAAGAACGGGACACGCGCATGCGAGTTTGTAAGCGCTCGATTGTGAGACTACTATTTTAAATGTTTGGAGGAGACTGAATGCAAAGAAAGGTACCACTTGCACACCCTTCAGCCTATGAAATACGATACACTACCATCAAAAAATACTGCTACCAGAATGCCCGAGTCAGGATCAATCACTGGGTCACACCGCCATGTGTTTACAGACGCCAATATTTTACCATCAGTTATTATCAGACTTGTGATTTTCACGAAAGAGTGGGACACGCTCATGCGAGATTGTAAACAAATTCATTGCAGGAGGTGAAAATGCAAACTTACTAATGTATTAATGCCCGTGGATCGGGCTTGTTAATAAAGCTTTTTCAAAACCGGTAACGGGGCACTTTCTCTTTAAGAAGCACACAAGGTCACGTGACCGCATGAATTTCCAAACGAAGGTTGGACTGGACTGGAGACTCCGTCTAATCGAGAGATTGAGTTTATCGGACAAGTGAGTAAACAGACTGGAAATGGGTATTTCATTTTGCAAAAGACTGGCGGAACTGCTGTTTTCACTTAAGTTGTGACGGGAATGAATTCAGAGGCTTACGCGTTCCCGTCGTGTTGTTTACAGGACACAGTGCACTAATTGCAGTCGCGCTTCAGACGGCGGCAGACTAAAGGAGACGCCCCGAATCACAGTGAGCCCAGGTCAAGCTAGGCCCTCACCAATATCGGATAGGTGGCTCACGTTATAGGCAGTGTAATGGATGTGTATTATGTTCCACTTAGATAGTGATGATACCAACTGGTTTGCCATCCCTTTTCTCTTTCAGGCGCTCCAAGCGAATCATAATGCTTGAGAGGTGAGTACTATATGAAGACAATTGACCCTTTATGAAGTTTTTTTGTTAATTAGGCACAACATATCATGTGGTTTGTCCTGTTTTGTGTTTTAATGTTTAGATAACAACACCCACATCAGCCCGTGTGAAACTCTCTACTGGAGTTTTAAGGTATGGAGGCTTGAGCCGGCAGGTGATCTGCTCTTCATTAGTAAACACTTCACTTTGAGAAACTAGGGAGTCTAATTTGGCACATATGTCTCTTTGTCTCTTTTAGAATTCTTGTTGATCCTGAAGAGAACCCCGCAATAGGGGGTTCGAAACGCGTCGATCCTCAGTGGTCAATTGTCAACAATTTAAAAAATTCAAAAGGACTGGATTAGGACATGACATAATATGGCCCTAATAGTTTAGATTGTTTGAAAATAAAAAATGTAGGATTCATCAAACTATTCTACCTTGTTGAAAAATAGCATTTTTGTTGACATTTGACATATACCTCATAGGTATTTTCCTTGTTTGAGTGTGAATGTCTTTTGAATGCATGCAGTGAGAAAGGTTGGTATGGATGTGTGGTTTAGTCATGATGTTTCTGTAAATTTTGTACGAATCTGTATATTTTTTGTATATTTGTATATGCACAAGAAATGTTCTTTGAAAAAATGAAAAAGTTTTCTAACCTAGAAGAAATGACTAAAATAAACTAGTGACGAAATTGAAAATAGACTGTTATGTTTTATTCATAACAGCTTCTTGACTAAAAATGAAATAAGTCAGCTCATTATTGGCAGTTCTGTTGTTGCTTTAGGTTGGACAAACAAACAAAACATGATCCAGGTTCTGGATACTCAGTTCACAAATATGACAATTTTTTCCAATTTTCGAATTCTGGGCCTAATGTGCTGTTAAATCATTTAAAGGTAGGAGATTTAATCTAAATAAGGAGAACCAGCATCTTGTTCCATGATCTAAGTTCCAAGTTAAGTATTTCTAGGGAAGTTTCAGGGAAGTAGTCCTTGCTATTATCTTTAATCTCTCTTTAGTATTACAGAACTCAATATCCCTATTAAAACTGATCTTACCATCTAAGTTTTATACAAAGGATTTAAATTCTAATAGCGTGAGGGACATCACAGACCCTTCACGAACACATACTTTTTTTGGAGCCCGAGAGAAGTCTCGATTTAAAGAGTATCCCCCCCCCCCATACCACCGAAAATGTCCTTACACATGAAACCTCTTAGTGAATAAGATTCACTATTTTTTAACTGGTATCCCCAACGTAAAACTCTAGAAATGCCTTGAATATAGGTGCTTATCAGTCCAAATTCAGATCTAATAGCCGCTGAAGGAACTAGCGTATTAAAATTACACAGTTTACGTAAAATCTGGCCTTCTATCCTCTCTAAAAAACTCCAATCCTTTACAGGGATTGATTCAATAGCATAAAGTAAGGTTGATGGAATTTTTGCTTTCAACACCATCAGTACATGTAGAAAATACCTTCTACCCATTGTACTGTAAAAAATGCACAGACCAGTAGCATGGGATATAGCTTTACAGGAGCTGTGTTCGATATGAAGTTTATTGTTCGTATTGCTTGCAATTATTTTCCGTAGATATAAATAAGAATCAACCACCTCCAACTTTTCGAGACCAATACGCCAATTACATTTATTTAATTTTCTGCTTCTGTCATTTTTCATGATTAAAATGGATCTTCATAAAATGAGCTGTCGTATAATTCTGTAATGATGACAACTTTTTGTTTAGCCCTATAGGAGTAAGATCCATCACTACTATATCATCTGCATAAAGGAGACATGCGAAAGGGCGGCTATGTATATTTGGAGCATCGCCCTCTCGCTGAGAAAAACAGTCAGGTAAATTTGCTAAATATAAGGAAAATAGTAGCACGGCTAATAAACAACCTTGTTTAAAACCATGTTTCATTGGAATTACAGATGTTAATCCTTGGTTTCCTCCCATTAATACCTGACACCAGGTTTGAGAATGCAATGCAATGATTAAGGACAACAGGGGAGCAGGCAATCCCATATTTTGCAGTTTCTTCCAGAGAAGCGGCCGGTCTACCTTATCAAAGGCCGTAGAAAAATGTTTGAAGGCCATGTAAACATTTGATCTGCGAGATAGCGTATATTTCTCCTCTATTAATTTCAACCTGGTAATATTATCCAGGGTGGAATGATTTTTCCTAAAACCTGCTTGTTCTATAGGGAGGACCTTATTCTCCATGACCCATTCCGTGAGATGATCAAGAAGGCTGCGTGCAAATATTTTTCCCACTGCAGCTAATAAGGCTATTTGCCTGTAATTACCCGGATAAGTTCTAGGGCCCTTTTTGTGTAGGGGGATTAAAATACTTCCAGACCACGACGGCAATGTCTTCCCCTGAGAATAACAAAAGTTAAACAGAGGGACTAAATACGTGGCCCACAAAAGTGGTTCCTTTTTAATTACCATCATCGGTATTTCATCCAGACCCATTGCTCCTGAGGATCTAATTTTTTTTATATATCCAACTATGTCACTCACTAAGTGTACATAGTTGGATATATGAGTTTCAAAGGGGTCAGGCGAAGTCGGGAAGAAACAAGGAGAGTTAGAGTTTGCTGTGTAGAGTCCTACCAAGCGGATTTTCCAATCCTCTTCTTTAACAGGAATGGGGAGAGATTTTGCTCTTGTACTACTGCAACATTTTTTGGAGTTATTTTGGAGGCTGCCTCTTTTTACTGCACCCATGCACCATCTTCCTTTAATTTCTTTAGAGAGCGTTTTTTCCTTTGGCTTTTCCTCTTTAAAAAGTTGGTTAAATTACTACGTTCATTAGAAAAGTTCAGGAACTGGGCCTTCACCAATTTTTTGATTTCCCTATTTAAAATGAGCAATGAATCAGAGTAAGAATTCTTTTTAGTTGGAACATGCGATGATTTGCTTAATACAGCCAAAGAACCTATATTACGGGTAAAAACTTCCAAAAGATTACTTTGATGCAAATCATATTCAGGCATAACTAGATGGATCTGATCTTTTATCAAAGCTGTTAAATTTGCTTTTACCTTGACTGTCGCTCGAGTGTTCCAGTGAATTCTACCATTATTTACATTAAAAACCCTACATTACTACCTTTAAAGTTACACGGGCCTACCTTAGCACAGGTATAATTAAATTTAAAACGGATCAACATAGGATCGCTAAAATCAGATCCCAAAACTTCCATACTTATGAGATTACAAAAGAAATCAGAGGAAACGATTAGATAATCTATATTAGAATTCCCTGTTGGGGCCTTATGAGTATAGTTTGCAGGGATATCATTTTCTAACCTCTCGTTAGCAATTATAAGATCCAAGTTTCTCAGACCTTCAAGTAAAAAGGCACCCCTTTTATCTGTCCTGCACTTATTCAGAAATTTGGCCGTGGGGATTTTTAGGGCTTCGTTTTTTTCAGTGTTGGTAAATACCCTGACACTATGTGAGGAGACTTTAGCATTCAAATCTCCTACTAGCATTAGGGACTTACAATCTTCCCTTTCCAGAATAGAGGAAATAAAAACAAATAGATCTTTTAATAGGTGAGCAATGGATGCATCAGGAGGAAGATAAACATTTACAATTAGCAGAGTATGTAAATGATCCTGAGAATCCTCAAGATTTAACTTAATTGCCTGAATCAAGTTAGAATAATGGAAACATTATTTATAAGACCAACTAAAATGTGTACTAAGCATAATAGTGAGACCTCCTTTAGCATGTCCTCTATTCACTTGGGATATTGATAGAGGGGTTTACCCAGTTAACGTTACGGGGACCTGGGTTATCAGACTAGTGACAAGAAGGGGTCCCAGTAGCATAGGAACATTAACCACAAGAATAAAAAATTAATCAGAAAAACACAAATTTGGTCCATATTGTTTAATTCACAATGGGAGTATGTATTGAATATACAATTTTTTAGAGCAATAAATCAGTGGTTTTCACAGTGCCCCAAAGTAATAGAAGGGGGGAGGGTGGTGTGATAATGTGAGGAAGCAGTGATAGAGTGAAGAAAGAGTCTTAGGTGACAGTATACTCAACAATTATAACTCATTTCTCTAAGTTACAGGCTATGTACAAAGAATAGGACCGACAGGTTCAAACCATTATTTCAAGCAAAAAAGTTTTTCTGATTAATTTTTTATTCTTGTG
Source organism: Lissotriton vulgaris (assembly GCF_964263255.1). Lineage (NCBI taxonomy): Eukaryota > Metazoa > Chordata > Amphibia > Caudata > Salamandridae > Lissotriton > Lissotriton vulgaris. The sequence goes on along the minus strand of NC_141695.1, from coordinate 166,660,695 downwards.
GTTAATGTTCCTATGCTACTGGGACCCCTTCTCTATTCACTTGGAGCGCAGGCCGGCTCAGCACTATATAATCTTCAATGGACTAATCCATTGTGATCCAGGTCTCTTGTAGGCAAATTATATCCGTGCTCTGATCCTTCAATAATAAGAACTTATTTTTATTGGAGTTTAGGCCGGCTGCGTTCCAAGATATTACGGAGATATCCCTGCTAGGAGGAATTCCCATATTTTAAATCTAGGGATTTGTTTTTATTCAGAGCGCCTGCCACCCAACTCCATTTCCTATCTTCCTCATTTATAGGAGGATCATACTGAGTTTTTTCCTCTGCGAGTAGCAAGCCCTCCTGCCTTCTTTACCTAAGGAAACCTGCAATATGCTTTCTCTCTTCGTATGGGAAAGGCCCGTTAGTGACTTCAGAATATGAATTAGACTGCTGATTTTGAACCACCTTTTTTTAAAGGGGTAAGAACATCAATGCCACAACAGCGTAATTTATCACTATGCAACATTATTAAATGGGAGATAGCTTTAGATGTAAATGTTACTCTAGCTCCCCTAGGATTATTATGCTTTTGAATTTGAACCAGAGCAAGGTCATTGCTTTAGATCATTTGAAGGCCAGGGATTTCGGCAAAACATTCTAACAGAAAAGATCTATTCATAAATGGTTCATGATCAAAAATAAATGAAAAATACAGGGAGTAAGGTGCAGAAGGTAGATGGTGGATCTGACAAGATACCTCAGAGTCATTCTCAGTAGCAGTGTAAATGACATTGGTACCTACAGAGGACGCAAATAAAGAGGCATTAGGGTTCAGGATACTCTGATCAATAGGAGGCACATTTATAACAGATAAAGATGGCTCTTGAGAGAGATGAGTTGGAGTACTTAGGTTCAAAAGAGGTGTACAAGGTCCCAATACTTTGGATTCAACTAGTCCATCTTCCTTCTTCAGGACATTTTGGTCATGGACTTTTGGTAAATTATAAATCACGTTAGGGTCGAAGCGAAGCCTTTTTGCCCTTTTTAATAAATCGTTCTTCTTTTTTCCCTTTTTTCCTTCTTCTTCTTACTGATGGTATTAGTTTTGTTCTTAGTATCTTTTTCTTTGAGAGAGGGGCTACCTGCATTTAGAACCTCCACCGAAGAACACGTAGGTGGATTTACGCCTGTTTTTAGAAAAATAGGGAACACTTTATGGGATGTACATAGATTACCCTTTTTTCCTGTGCGAGTGATGTAGATACTCCCCCTGGAACCAAACTCTCAGGATCAAAAAGTTCTTGAAGAATGGAGGAGTGTAGATAATCAAATATATCTCCGCTTTCACTCAATTTCGATTTGTTTTTCTGCCTAAATAAAGGCTTACCAGCCTGCACACCAAAGTCCCGCCCTTTTGTCTCTCCACAGCTGCTGCAGATAGAAAGGGTGGGGGCTGAACATCTTCGGGGGGTGTGCATTGTGTGCTTCATTTACAGAGAAAAGAACCCAGAGCCAGCATGGGCTTGGAGAACGCCACGTGCAAAAGAATTACCGAGTGGGGAGGAGGGCTTTTAATGCAAAGAGGGAGGAGGAGAAAAAGAGATTGAAAGTGCATGCTGCAGCGGCGTGCAAAAACAAAGGACTGAAAGAAATGCTGAGTCTAGGGGGTCAGTGATGTCATTTGAGAAGTCATCAGTGATGTCACTGACCATGTCATGAATGATGTAATATGTGATGTCATCCGAGTGCATTGCGGGTGTGCGAGTTAAATTTAGCTGAACTAACTATGACGGGGGAATTTCTATGGTTTTGTACGAGAGAAATGTCCAACTAACTATAACGTGCCTCAAACCTATGGTTTTTTCAGTGAATTTCAATGTTTTTTTAAATGCTAATTTCTAACTATAACTTGCCTGAATCCTATGGTTTTTCAGTGAATTTCAAAGGTTTTTTAAATGCTAATTTGTAAGTTCAATATTTAGAAAAACTTTCTTTTTGTCTGTAAATTAATTTTGTTGTTGTTCATATTTTGGAATTGTAATATCGTTTAATTATTTATACATTTTTCAAAATTATGTAATGTCTTGTGTGTTCCAAAATAGATATATATATATTTCTTTTTTTTTACAGGAAAAAGTGGAGTCGCGTACCCATTTGGTACCCATCTTGGTGGGTGCCCACATTCAAGCCACCATATTGCTGAAGTCGTGAAGATTGTGCATTGGGTGTGCGACGGGTTCACGAAGTCTGGCCCCGCGTAGTGTCATATGACTATGGGATCGCGTCGTGTGCGCGATTGTTGTACGACGGGTGCGCGGTGGCTGGCCCCGCAAAACCTCATATACATATGGGATCGCGAGGGTGCGCGACTTCTGCCAAAAAAAATCATGATTTAAAACTATATGTATATAACTTTAATATATGCAAGAGATTATCTAACCTATTTATAAAAATAATATATTTTTACTTGTACTAAACTTATATTATTGGTGAATATTTTTTGCGAAATCGCGTCGGTTTCGCTTGTTGCGCGTCGGGTGCGCGACTCTCATCTGACTTTAAAAGAGAGCATTTGATTGATTCATAAGGTTTCCCATTCTAGAGACCAAATTCCATCGTGTGGAAATGTTTCACCATCCCAGATGATGAAAAGAGAGTGAATGCAAGCAAGGTCAGTTATACTCTCTGTCCATGGATTTGGTCTAGAGGTAGTGACAAAAAACACTCTTGTGCACATCGAGCACGTACTAGCCCCTCCAGACAATCCACCCAAGACATTTTGCATAGGAGCAGATGCGACATGCACAAGAAAATATGCAGAAAGGTGACCTGGGAGCTGGACCCTGCTCTTCAGGAGTATCAACTACGTCATCTCGAGGTCCGGACATACGCTCAGAGTTTGGAAACTTAAAACAGCTATGCATAAAATGCAACATCCTATGTTGTGGTGAACAATCTGTGGATGCTGTTTGTTCTGCAGCAAGGAACCATCGCTGCAAATTTAAAAAAAAAGTTTTTGGTTGGAATGACTTTACAATCCCAAAAGTTAAGACTTTAGCCTGTTGCTTTTTTCGGTTTTCCAAAAACACCCCAAAAAATTATAAAATAGTTTAAAAAAACACACACAAAAATTCAAAACAAAAAAGAAGAAAAAAAGTTATTTTCAGAACTACATTATCTGGTTTAAAAAGAGAAATAACTGCATGCTAATGTCTGCATGATTTCTGGAGTATATGTGTTGAGCACGATTGATTGAAAGAGTGCATGGGTAGCGCATGGTAATTGTATGAGTGCAAAAGTACTGCCTACATGATTGTACAAGTGTATCTGTAATCTGTGAGTTATTGCATGAGTGGATGGATAATGCATGGGTGATTGCATTAGTATGTAAGTGGTGGTTGAGTGATTAAAATAGTGTGAATCAGCAGTGTTACTGTCTGGGTCATTGCATGAGTACATGGGTAGTGACTGGATGTTTAGAGTACTGAAAAGTGAGGTCATGGTGAATTTATAAGTACGTGGGTATTGGCTGAGTGATTGGATTAGTGCATGGTAGTGGGTGGGTGATTGGAGGAGTGCACGGAGAGTGACAGTGTGATTGCTGGAGTGCATGGTAGTACCTGTGAATATGAAGGTGTGAATGAGCAGTGTGGAGGTGGTTAGGGGACTGCATGGGTAGTGCACATGTGATTTTAGCACTGCATGTGTTAGTGTTGTGTGATTGTATGGGTACATGGGTAGTGACTGGATGATTAGAGTACTGCAAGGAGAGTGTATGGTGAATTTATAAGTGTTTGCGTATTGACGGAGTGTTTGGATAAGTACATGGTACTCACGCGTTTTAATCAATCATCTGTTTGTTGAGCGCTACTACCCACCCATAGGGGTCTCAAGGCACTGGGGGAGGGGGTGTTTCGCAGGATCCAGTCCATCAAAGAGGGGGTCTGTCGAAGAGCCAGGTTTTGAGGTTTCATGTGAAGATGGGGAGATATGTTGTTTGTCTGAGGTAGACCGGGAGGGCATTCCAGGCTCTGGCCATGAGGAAGGAGAAGGAGCGGCTGCCTGATCTGGTCTTTCTGGTGCAGAGTATATGGCGTAGGAGAGCTGGGCTGATCCTTGGGTCCTTTGGAGTGCATGGAATTTGAGTTGGCTGTTCAGGCATGCTGGTCCGGTGTCTTGGAGGGCCTTGTGACCGTGGATGAGCATCTTGAAGGTGATTCTTGCTTCGATGGGGAGCCAGTGGAGTGTGCGCAGGTGCTGGGAGTTGTGGCAGTGTCTTGGCAGGTTGGTACTAGCTGGGTGATTGGAGGAGTGCACAGGGAGTGACAGGGCGATTGCTGGAGTACATGGGTACTACCTGAGTAATTGGAGGAGTGCATCAGCAGTATCTAGATAGGTTAGAGGACTGCACGGGTAGTACCCAACTATGGGGGTCATTAGGATGGCAGACGGACTTTATCCTCCAACCATCCTAATGACCCCCCATAGTTGAGATTTTCACCAGAATCTACTTTAAACTTTATCATTTCTTTTTCAAACTTCACATCAGTAGTATCTTCCATCTCATCTTCAACGCCTCAAACTCTCACTTTCTCTACACTCCTCTTGACCAGCAAAGAAGCGTAACTCTATATCATCACAAACATTTTTTACATCCAACACTGAACCATGCAAAAGAGCTGTACTAATATCATTTAGACATAATGCAGGACTTTTCACATAGTATAATCTTCTAACTAACTTCTGCATTTCGGAATGATGTACTGCTAACATTCTTAACTGATGAAAACGACTTTGAAACACCTTCCTAGAAAGACAAGCCAGAGAATGACCTTGCAGCCCTGTATTTCTTGTCACTTTGTAAGGATCTAGTCCTAGTAATATCTTAATATTCTGATTCATAGTTTTTTTTCTCCATATTCTCTTAAGAAATTTAGTAATGTATCAATAGATTTGTGTTGTATACTACAAATACTACTACAATGCCATGTAAAAATAGCTTTCTTCATTAGAAAAAGGTTCCATACTAGAAGTATGCTTCCATTCCCCAGAAAATATTTTAGGAAAGTTAGTTCTGTTTACAATTCTTTATCTTTTGCATTTGTCCTTCAAAGACTGCATTATTGTATTTAAAGTTTTCAATCTGGTTAAACCTAAGATAAACAATTTTCTTTTCAATTCAAATGCTTTTTCAATCACACTTAGAATCTCCTTTTTTTGTTTGTAAAATGCTGATCTCTTTATGGATTTTTACATTTTTTTAACACATTTTGTAATACTCTATTTTTATATACACTTTTTCAAATCTCTAAAAATTGTTTCTTCCTCCTTTCAACATTTTTTTCTTATAATCCAATTTTGCACCTTTTTGTGAATTGTTATTTTCCTTTTGTTTCACTGTATATCTCTTGTCTCTCTCTTTTTATTTTCTGAATTTGGTAGGCTCTTTAAAACTTTTTTTACAAATTCTTTACTTCTCATGCCAGAAGGCTTTTTCTTTAATGATCCATGTTGTACTTGATATAATTGCTCCTTTGCTGTTTTCTTTACATAGGCCTCTTTTCTTTCTTGTATTTTTGTTTGCTCTTTTCTTGTCATTGTAACTCTGTCTTAATAATTATGCAAAATATCTATAAAAAATGTTTTTAAAAATAATTTAGTATATTTAAAATAATTATATTGAAATATTCACATGTTTAAATATAAAAATATATACAATGATAGTACCACAAAGATTAGAGCAGTGGAACGGTACTACCTGGGTAATTGGATACTACCTGGGTATAGGAGATTAGAGGACAGCATGGGTAGTACATGTGATTGTAGAAGTGCATGGTTATTACCAGGATCATTGCATGAGTACATGGGTACTGCCTGGATGATTAGATTACTTCAAGGATAATGCATGGTGAATTTACAAGTGCTTGGGTATTGTCAGAGTGACTGGATAAGTACATGATACTGGCTGAGTGATTGGAGGGGTGCATGGTTAGTGACAGGGCAATGGCTGGAGTGTATAGATAGTGCTCAGGGGATTGTAGCAGCGCATGTCTTAGTGCCTGGAACATTGCATGAGTACATGGGTACTGACCAGATGATTAGAGTCTATCTAAGTTAGTTCCTATCCTGAAAGTTTGGGGGTGATTCGTCAAGCCGGGGCTAAGAAAAAAGGGGGGTGCCAAAACACGTTTTCCCCATGTTAATTTCCATAGGAAATTTTATTACAGGCCACAGCCCGAACTGCTGAACGGAATAACACCAAATTTGGCAAAAAGGTAGTTCTTGGTTAAGAAAGTGACTTTTTTTTAAATGGTGTAAATCCATCCGGTACTTCTTGAGAAATGAAAAAATAATAAATATTGATATCTGAGCACTAAGGAGGGTTCACAACCCCTCCCGAGCACAAGTTCAATTCTGATTGGCTGCCAACTGAGTCACAAGAAAACAGTACATAAAAAGGTGAAAAACAAGAAAAGGGGGCAGGGTAGAAAGACCCTGACCCCCTAAGCCTGCTCAGGGCGTTCTACAAGGACCCCCCGGCCAAATAAAACATATTTTTTTTAAACAGCAGAATTTGTGCTGGATTCTCGAATCCGGACCGGAAAATAACAAAAATGAAGCTTGGGCTCCTGTACTTTGTTTTCTTTAAGCCCCCGGGTGGGCCAGGTCCCGAGTGCAATGCCATATTAAATAGTGGGGACCCGTGGGGGCCCCTGCAGTCCCAGGGACCACCACCTCACCGGGGCATTCCTAATTAAGTGCGGGGCCTTCACAGGCCTCTACAAACCCCAGGGACTGCCAACTCCCTGGGGCTTTCTTTAATAATGGGGGGCCTCACGGGCCACCCCTAGTCCCGGGGACCACCACCTCCCTGGGGCTATTCAAATGAAGTGAGGGGGCTGCGTGCCCCCCTCCCGGAGCCCTTTATGGCCCTGGGGACTGCCTCCCCCCAGGGCCAGCTCCCGAAATGTCCTGTGGTGCCCACCCCCGGAACATTGCTGTTTGCTATGGCAGGGCGGGAGCCATAGCAAATACTGCTTTGCTTCATTGAAGCAAGGGCAGGTTTTCCTGCTCTTGCTTCAATGAAGCAAAGCAGAATTGCTTTTGGGTAAGGGGAGATGCATGTCAGCAGCTCCCCTTGCTCAAAGCAATGCTGGCTCCTGAAGGAGGCGGGGAGCGGGCGGGACCATGGGGGCATTGGGGCTTTGCCACGGTCCCCAACAGTGCAGCCAGGCCCTGGGGATGGGGTCCCCGTGGCCAGAAGTGGCCAAGGAAAGGGGAGCCACACAGCCCCCTCCCCAATTTAAAACAAAATGAAAAAATAAAAAACACTGAGGCACAGCCCCGGGGGATGGGGTCCCTGGGGTAATAATGGCCTCAGGAGGGGGGGCGCGCAGCCCCCCTCCTAACAAATTATTAACAAAAAATATTCTGTATGTGGCCATGCCCCAGGAAATGGGGTCCCCATGGCCGAAATTGGCCATGGGAGGGCAGCCCCTCTCCCACTTTACACGACCCTGCAAACGCGGTTCCTGGCGCATTGATGGTGGGGCGATGAGGACCTCTTGTGTCCTGAGGACCTCAGGACACAAGTGGACTTCATCCTCTGAGCAGCAGCGCACCAGAAGCCGTGTTTCCAGCATGGTGTAAAAAGGGGTGTGGCCTCGGAACGCCTCTCTGCAATGTAGCTCTGTGGCGCTTACTGGGTGTACCTGGTGGGCTAGTTGTCCCCCAGGGACCCTCAGATTCAAGGGGATTTAATCCCCCAACTTACAATGCACCAGAGGGCGCATTTGCACAGTGGTGCAGGGAGGGGGCGGGCCTGATATAACAAGTGAGCAAACGCGCCGCCTGGCACGTTGTAAATTGGGGGATTAAATCCCCTTCAATCCTCAGAGTCCCTGGGGGCCAAATAGCCCACCAGGTACCTCCAGTAAATCCCACACATTGGGATTGCTAAAAGGTGTTTGAAGGCCACGCTCACCTTTCTCCACCACTCTACAAACGCGACTGCTATGCTATAGTTAGAAATTAGCATTTAAAAAAAACATAGAAATTCACTGAAAAAGCAATAGGTTTCAAGGATGTTATAGTTAGTTGGACATTTTACTCGTACAAAACCTGAGAAATTCGGTTGTTATAGTTAGTTGAGCTACTTATAACTCGCGCCCCAGCAATGCACTGCTGATGATGTCACATATTACATCATTCATGACATGGTCAGTGACATCATGGATGACATCGCTGATGACATCTCAATTACATCACTGATGTTATCATCCATGTGATAATCTGATGCACCACCTTACACTCTAATAAAACCTTTGATACACCTACTCTAAAATACGGACTACCATTTTCAAGGCCATTAGCACACCAATACCAGTTACTACATACTCAGTCACTGATTCTTAGGTCTACACACACATCCACTCATACACCCATACAGTCACTCACACATGCAGTCACTCATCAATACAGCATTATCATTTCCACTCATACACCTATACAGATACTCACTCATCGCCACTCATCCATAGAGTTACTCACACACCTAGTCAGTCGTGCAAAGAATCAATCACACTCCCATTTACTCATCTATACAGTTATACACACACCACCTCACGTATTCATATAGATAATAAAACATGCTTACTCTTTTACACAATCAATGATACAACCACACACTCATCCATACTGCCACTCTCACAATCACTCACACTCATGTATAGTCATTTATATACTCCAACACTCACATATACTGCCTTTCACATATGCAGTTACTCACACATGTACCACTGAGACATCCATTCACTCACCAACACACCCATGCAGCCCTTCACAGATGAACTCTTGAACCCATACACCCAGTAAATCACCCACTCATACATCTATGCACAGAGTCACACACCCCCAACCCACCCACACAGACACCCAGACACCCATACAGATACTCTGACAACCAATCAATAACCATATAGACACTCATGTAGCTACTCACCAATCAATGCAGCCGCTTACACACCAACTGACAGACTGATGCTGATATTTACACAGTTTAGTCACTAACCCATGCATTCAGTCAGACACGTTTAACCACTCACTTAGGCAGTCAGTCACGCTCCTACTAAATCAGCTATTCAGACACTCAAACACCCACTCATACTTCAAAACACATTTACATAGCCATACTAATATAATAAAGAGAGAGCCCAAACCTTTGAGGCGGGTAATCTCAGGAACCACAGCACCAATCACTACACCCAATACAGCGTTGGAAAGGGCAGTTGCAGCAGAAGAACATAGGCTATGCAGACGCGCACTATATACATTTAAAAGGTAAAAGAACCATGCCAGCAAAGTAGTCCCTTGTGGGCGTGTCTGCGTTGTGCTGTGTGCGTGTGCTGGGGGCGTGACAAACGCTGGGGGCGTGTGGTACGTTCCACCCTTCATGCCATGTCTCATATCATGTGGTAATCCCACCCTGCTCCCTTTACATACCCCTGCACCCAATAATCATAACCCACCCTTACTCCTTAAAATACCCCAACACCCTTAAACACTAACCCATCTTAACCCTATAAATATATACAGTACCCCAAAACCCAAACCTATCCCTAAACCCTAAACAAAACCCTGTACCCCAAAACCCAAACCTAGCCCTGAACCCTATAAATATCCCTGTACCTCAAAACCCAAACCTACCCCTGAACCCTAAAAATACCCCTGTACACCAAAACCCAAACCTAGCCCTGAACCCTAAATATACCACTGTACCCCAAAACCCAAACCTACCCCTGAACCCTAAAAAAAACCCCTGTACCCCAAAACCCAAACCTAGCCCTGAACCCTTAAAATACCCCTGTAGCCCAAAACCCAAACCTACCTCTGAACCCTAAAAATACCCCTGTACCCCAAAACCCAAACCTAGCCCTGAACCCTAAAAATTAACCCTGTACCCCAAAACCCAAACCTACCCCTGAACCTTAAAATACCCCTGTACCCCAAAACCCAAACCTATCCCTGAACCCTAAAAATAACCCGGTACCCCAAAACCCAAACCTATCCCTGAACCTTAAAAATAACCCGGTACCCCAAAACCCAAACCTAGCCCTAAACCCTTAAAATACCCCTGTACCCCAAAACCCAAACATACCCCTGAACCCTAAAAATACCCCAAAACCCAAACCTAGCCCTGAACCTTAAAAATACCCCTGTGCCCCAAAACCCATACCTATCCCTAAACCCTAAAACTACCCCTGTACCCCACAACCCAAAACTATATCTGAACCCTTAAAATACCCAAACACCAAAAACATATACCTCAGTACCCCAAAACATATACCCCTATGACCATACTTACCTTATCCAAACATTTAAAAAAAAAAACATGCTTTTACCATTCATGCATTTACAACGAATTTCGTTGTAAATGTATGCGTGGTAAAAGCATATAAAATGTAATGCCATGCATTAAAATGGAATTGCGGAGTCATGGTACTTTCGTAATGAAAGTATGCAGAGTGATGGTATGCGGAATAATGGGTGTTTACTTTCCCCTGGTAAGTACATTTGTGGCACGGCGGCCCACATCTCCAGCAACATACTCATATTTTTTCAGCACCCATTTGAAAAATGCACAGGTCTCTCTCATTGATGACCAGCACCGACATACACTTTTAGACACACCTCCCGCCACAAGTTCTAGAACTTTAGAGCTAGGGAGCTACGTTCGAATCTCGGCATCAGCTCAACATCCTGGGATTCCAGGCAAATCGCTTTGTCTCCCAGTGCCTACTACAAATGAATGTGTTCTTCTGTAATGTAAATTGTGCTCATGCCATGCTATGTTGTCGAGTTCGCGCTATATAATATTGCAAGGAAAAATAAAGTAGGGAAACTCGAGTTCACACACTACTGAACACGCACTCTTAAGTGCATCAGCAGTGCACTGTGAATCGGAGCATTTTATAGGCCTGTCATAGATAAGAAATGCTATCTAAACAAAATCCTACAAAACAATATACTACTGGCCGGCAGCAATTCATACCCGGACAACGTCGGGATGGGCTGCTAGTATATTTATAAAACATATTCAAACTTTACAGAAACACACAGTCACTGGATGATGTCATCAGTGATGTCACTGACCATGTCATGAATGATGAAATATGTAACATCATCAGCAGTGCATTGCGGTGGAGTGAGTTATAGTTAGCTCAACTAACTATAACTGCCACATTTTTCAGGTTTTGTATGAGTGAAATGTCCAACTAACTATACCGTCCCTGAAACCTATTGTTTTTCAGTGAATTTCTATGTTTTTTTAAAATGTTAATTTCTAACTTTAATGTCCTTGAAACCTATGATTTTTTCAGTGAATTTCAAAGGTTTTTTAAATGCTAATTTCTAGCTATAACGTCCATGAAACCTATGGATTTTCAGTGAATATCCATATGCGATCTCGACACCGTCATTTAATGTTGATCTGCATGTCGCAATGACGTATTTAAAAGCAGCCGCCTCGCGGCATCTTGAGCAAACACTGACAAAGGACTCATGTCCGAAACGCGTCTGTCTAAACAGCTAATGGCGAAATAAAGAAATTCTTGCTTGTACCCCTGGAGTGCTGAACTTTGTTCTTTGACAAGGAAAATGGAGTCCGAGCCAGGATTTTAAAACCATTGCGTCTGATGCACCCGCTTACGAGTGACCCGGGATTATTCGTACGATTGGAGCGTTGATTTGTTTATCGGGGCACCGATTTGGAGAGACGGAAATTCAAGAGTGAATTAATGAGAAATCGGCGAATCGACACCGGACTGGGATAACAGTGTCGGGTAAGCAGTTTTGAGCATTTCTCTCTTGTAAACTACATGAAAGAGTCGTCTTGATACTTCAAAGCAGAGCGTGTGGGGTAAACAGGCTAGACACAGGGAGGCTTCCCTGTGTAACTTTCGCCATTTGACATGTGTGACGAAGCAAATCGCCGCGAGGCGGCACTAGACATTTTCAAAAAACGTACACCAGCAGTAACAGCTTTGCCGGACATGGGAGGTGGAGGAGCAGTAGCCCGGAGTTCACTTTAGAACTTATTCCTGAAACTAGAGAAATGCACCGAGAGGGAGATAAGAAAATGGTGGGAAGCTACCTCCCTCCAGAGTTACATGGATGTTGACAGGGTCCCGAGGGGCCTACGCATTTACACGGTCCCCGCCTATGAGAACCCTGATCCCCAATTGTTAGAACAGTGGGCTGGATTGACGGCGGCATCATGTAAGGCCATGCTGGATTTATTGGTTAAGTTCCCATGGAGTGACAGGGCGAAAATACTGGAAGAGATTGACAACTTGGAAAAAGACATTGCAAAGGATAATGACAAAACGAAACAGGAACAACTACGAGAGGAAATGAAGAAACGTCTGATAAAGTATGAACTAAAAATCAGACAAAGAAAACAAGAAAAATATGAAAGGGATGAACGTGATTATGCTCTTGGGCGTATACTTACCTTCTCGAGGAAATTCGATGCTCCACGAAAGGCATTGAATAAGAAGAAAGGAACAGTGCCAACAGCACGGGTTGAAACCTCAGAATCAGAAGTAACTGAGGGGGAGCAATCGGGCGATGAAACAGCATCAACATCCAAGACAGTATCGAAAAGCCCTTTTCATTTGGAATTCAACCTTATACGCCAAAGTTGGCTCAGGGGAGGGAAACTAAGACCTCCAGAAAACGAAGAAGAACCCGAAAAGGAGGGGAAGAGGAAGAGGGAGAACAGGATCCCAGAACCCACACAAGAAGAGGGGCAATCGATGGTGATCCCCAATTCCAACCTCACAATCATCAACCTGACCAATAAAAACTTGCCCAAAGAAGAGGAGGATACCTCACAACTGGGTCTGACGTTTTGACCTAGTGACAAATTAGAATACACACAGACCAGAATAGATCTCTTCAAGTTGTTTCGCAAAATCAAGTTGCACAAATTCTTCGCATTGAAACCCTCAACCACAGAAGTTAAAAGAGCAAAGAAAAGATCAACTAGACAAGCTACATATACTTTAAGTACTAAGGATCTTAATCTTATTAAAACCTTGACAGAATTACGAACAGAACAAGATTCGGATGCATATGATGATCCAATAATGAGAGCTAGGAGAATAAATATTGAACAACAAGCCCCTGTAACCGACTTCAAGGCACCATCACAATTTAACCCACAAATGCCATATGACGCCATCGATACGTTTTCGAAAGCGGTAATTCAGGATTTGATGAAGTTTAGGATTACTGGGCAGAAACGCACCCCCCATAAAAGGAATCTCTCTCAAATTCAATCTAAAATAATATCTGATATCAGTAAAAATGATTAGATTATTGTAAAACCTACGGACAAGGGAGAAAATATTGTCCTGCTCTCAAGAGAACAATACTGTCAAGAATCTCTCCGTCAATTAGAGGATGTACAATGTTATATCAAAACTAATAAAGAGGAATATGTTCAAAGTATACAAACCTACCATGAGTTATTGAACAAATGGCGCAACAGATCAATGTTGGACACAAATGAATATTTATTCTTGAGAAATCATGAACGAATAACACCGACCTTTTACCAACTGCCGAAAGTGCACAAAGACCTCCATACACCACCAGGGAGACCGATTGTCTCTTCCAAGGGAGGACTTACTGAAAATCTTTCAACCTACATTGATTCATTCCTTGCACAATCGGTTGTAAAACTAAAATCATATGTGAGAGACACTAAAGATTTCATTGAACAAGTCGAAAACATCCAATGGGACACTACATATGTACTCATAACCCTCGACATCACAAGTCTATATACTTGTATCCGGCATGCCCAGGGAGTCGAGGCAGTAAGATACTTTTTGGAAAAAAGAGCAATGAAGTACACTGAACATGGGGTGATGTTGATTGAACAACTGGAATTCTGCCTGACACACAACATATTCTTATTCCAAAATGACCTGTTTAAACAGATCTCAGGGACAGCGATGGGCACCTGCTTCGCACCCAGCTACGCACATTTATTCGTGGGCTGGTGGGAGGAGCAGGTGGCCCTTGGGGGTGATAATGCCAAATGGGCAGAATATATAGTTGTGTGGCGTTGTTATATAGACGACCTTTTTCTTGTATGGAGGGGCTCCTTCAGACAGGCAGAAGATTTCATTAGGGATTTGAACAAAAACAATTTGAACCTGAAAATTACTAGTGACATAAGTAGGAATGAGGTGCACTACTTACATTTGAAGGTTTTCGTGAATGAGGGAAAACTTGAGACATCATTATACAGGAAGCCCACTTCGGGCAATAGCATATTGCATGCCAAGAGTAGTCATCGGGAAATTTGATTCGCAGTATACCTTACGGCGAGTTACTTAGACTCCGATGTAATTGCTCAAGAGACTCTGATTTTATTAGTGCAGCCAAGGAATCTATGACTAGATTTAAAATCAGAGGATATGACTCTACTCTGCTAGAGAAAACCTTTGACAGAGTTCTGAAAATACCAAGAAGGAGTCTATTCAATAAAAAAGAAAAAATTGAGTAATCAGAAATTACCAACAAATTCAGGATGATAACAACTTTCTCCAATGATGCTAACCATCTGAGAAAGATACTGACCAAAAACTGGCACATACTGCGATTGGATCCCACTATAGGGCAAGATGTCCCTCACGTCCTCTAAGTACCTTTCGCAAACTAAGTTCTTTAAAAGACAAGTTGGTACAGGGTCATCTTATGCCCTCTAAGCCTAAGAAAAGTAATACCCTAAAAGACATGAAAGGATTCTTTCTAAGCATGGGCGTAAAATCCGTTCCGCTCGCGGATTTCGCAGATTTTCGGTAAATTCGCAATCCGCGAACTCTCGCGAATTTGCCGAAAATCAGCAAATTCGCACACGGCGGATTTTTTTGCTTGGAGATACAATATTGATGTGCGCGGCGTTCACTTACTGTCATTCAGCATTTGCCGAGTTGTTTTTCTCGATATTTTGCGAGTGCTGCGCCATTTTGGATCTTGCTTCGGGATCCCGCGGGAGTTTGGCGACCGCGATTATGTCATCGCGGCTTGCCACCTTGCACAGCGAGAGTTTGTCCATGCGAGTACGCTGTGATCACGTATCGCGGGAGTTCGCAATTACGAACACATAGATGCGACGGGCAGCAACAATCTCGCACTCGCGAAATTACAAAATTAGCAATTCTGCACAAGAAATCCACCAGAAAGCAGCATAAACCTTCTGAAAATGATGATTTTTATCAGAATAACTCCTCAGGTTGACCTTTGGCTGCACTTTCTTTTGCAAGGAGTCCATTTTGGGGGTGCGGGGGGGTGGGAGGAAGGCAGTGCCCCACATTCTCCAACTTCCTGTTCCTGTCCAGCAGGCTCCTCCCAGTGCTTTCTTCATGTGCTGGTCACTTTGATTTGGATCTTGACCTGGAAGGATTATTTTTTGTGGATGCTGCTGGATATTTGGATTTGAGGCCTTTTTGACTTTCTTTGGATCACTTTTGGATTAGAAATTTCACAAGTAAGTTTGTTTGGGGCATTACAGTTGCTGCAACTACAATTTTGGAATTTTCGATTTTTGGGCTGTTGTTGGGGCCTTTTGCCCAGGGGTACTCAGTGGTGCATGGACTGGGTCTTTCTGTGGGGTCTCTTTAATGTAAACATCATGGAGGGCATGGATGGCATGGGATTGTGCTGATTTTTCTGTGGTTTTCGATTTTTTGGGCTGCTGTTGGGGCCTTTTGCCCAGGGGTACCCAGTGGTGCATGGACGGAGTCTTTCTGTGTGGTCTCTTTAATGTAAACATCATGGAGGGCATGGATGGCATGGGATTGTGCTGATTTTTGTGTGTTTTTTGATTTTTTGGGGTGTTCATGGGGACTGGCCATGTGGGTGGGGGCCATTTTGAGTGCTGGTACAGGCAGGCCCTGGCCATGTGCTGGGAGGCAAGGGGCCATTTTGAATGCAGGCAGTGTTCTCAGGCCTGCACCCATTTTGCCTAGCTTTCATCCATTATGCCCAGGGGTAGTGAGTGGTGCATCGGAATAGTCTTTCTGTGGGGTGTCTTGAATTTAAACATCATGGAGGGCATGGATGGCATGGGATTGTGCTGATTTTTCTGTGGTTTTCGATTTTTTGGGCTGCTGTTGGGGCCTTTTGCCCAGGGGTACCCAGTGACCCAGTGGTGCATGGACTGAGTCTTTCTGTGGGGTCTCTTTAATGTAAACATCATGGAGGGCATGGATGGCATTGGATTGTGCTGAATTTTGTGTGTTTTTCGATTTTTTTGGGGTGTTCATGGGGACTGGCCATGTGGGTGGGGGCCATTTTGAGTGCTGGTACAGGCATGCCCTGGCCATGTGCTGGGAGGCAAGAGGCCATTTTGAATGCAGGCAGTGTTCTCAGGCCGGCACCCATTTTGCCTAGCTTTCATCCATTATACCCAGGGGAAGTGAGTGGTGCATGGGCCTAGTCTTTCTGGGGGGTGTCTTGAATTTAAACATCATGGAGGACATGGAAGGCATGGGATTGTGCTGATTTTTGTGTGTTTTTCGATTTTTTGGGGTGTTCATGGGGACTGTCCATGTGGGTGGGGGCCATTTTGAGTGCTGGTACAGGCAGGCCCTGGCCATGTGCTGGGAGGCAAGTGGCCATTTTGAATGCAGGCAGTGTTCTCAGGCCTGCACCCATTTTGCCTAGCTTTCATCCATTATGCCCAGGGGTAGTGAGTGGTGCATGGGCCTAGTGTTTCTGTGGGGTGTCTTGAATTTAAACATCATGGAGGGCATGGATGGCAGGGGATTGTGCTGATTTTTCTGTAGTTTTCAATTGTTTGGGCTGCTGTTAAGGGCCTTTTGCCCAGGGGTGCCCAGTGGTGCATGGACTGAGTCTTTCTGTGAAGTCTCTTTAATCTAAACATTATGGAGGGCATGGATGGCATGGCATTGTGCTGATTTTTGTTTTTTTTCTCGATTTTTTGGGGTGTTCATGGGGACTGGCCATGTGGGTGGGGGCCATTTTGAGTGCTGTACAGGCAGGACCTGACCATGTGCTGGGAGGCAAGGGGCCATTTTGAATGCAGGCAGTGTTCTCAGGCCTGCACCCATTTTGCCTAGCTTTCATCCATTATGCCCAGGGGTAGTGAGTGGTGCATGGGCCTAGTCTTTCTGTGGGGTGTCTTGAATGTAAACATCATGAAGGGCATGGATGGCATGGGATTGTGCTGATTTTTCTGTGGTTTTTGATTTTTTGGGATGTTCATGGGGACTGGCCATGTGGGTGGGGGCCATTTTGAGTGCTGGTACAGGCAGGGCCTGGCCATGTGCTGGGAGGCAAGGGGCCATTTTGAATGCAGACAGTGTTCTCAGGCCTGCACCCATTTTGCCTAGCTTTCATCCATTATGCCCAGGGGTAGTGAGTGGTGCATGGGCCTAGTCTTTCTGTGGGGTGTCTTGAATTTAAACATCATGGAGGGGATGGATGGCATGGGATTTTGCTGATTTTTCTGTGGTTTTCGATTTTTTGGGCTGCTGTTGGGGCCTTTTGCCCAGGGGTACCCAGTGGTGCATGGACTGAGTCTTTCTGTGGGGTCTCTTTAATGTAAACATCATGGAGGGCATGGATGGCATGGGATTGTGCTGATTTTTGTGTGTTTTTCGATTTTTTGGGGTGTTCATGGGGACTGGCCATGTGGGTGGGGGCCATTTTCAGTGCTGGTACAGGCAGGCCCTGGCCATGTGCTGGGAGGCAAGGGGCCATTTTGAATGCAGGCAGTGTTTTCAGGCCTGCACCCATTTTGCCTAGCTTTCATCCATTATACCCAGGGGTAGCGAGTGGTGCATGGGCCTAGTCTTTCTGTGGGGTGTCTTGAATTTAAACATCATGGAGGACATGGATGGCATGGGATTGTGCTGATTTTTGTGTGTTTTTCGATTTTTTTGGGGTGTTCATGGGGACTGGCCATGTGGGTGGGGGCCATTTTGAGTGCTGGAACAGACAGGCCCTGGCCATGTGCTGGGAGGCAAGGGGCCATTTTGAATGCAGGCAGTGTTCTCAGGCCTGCACCCATTTTGCCTAGCTTTCATCCATTATGCCCAGGGGTAGTGAGTGGTGCATGGGCCTAGTCTTTCTGTGGGGTGTCTTGAATTTAAACTTCATGGAGGGCATGGAGGGCATGGATGGCATGGGATTGTGCTGATTTTTCTGTGGTTTTCGATTTTTTGGGGTGGTCATGGGGACAGGCCATGTGGGTGGGGGGCATTTTGAGTGCTGGTACAGGCTGACCCTGGTCATGTGCTGGGAGGCAGGGGGCCATTTCGTATGCAGGCAGTGTTCTCAGGCCTGCACCCATTTTGCCTAGCTTTCATCCATTATGCCCAGGGGTAGTGAGTGGTGCATGGGCCTAGTCTTTCTGTGGGGTGTCTTGAATTTAAACATCATGGAGGGCATGGATGGCATGGGATTGTGCAGATTTTTGTGTGTTTTTCGACTTTTTGGGGTGTATAACTGAACTGATGTTCCTCTGTCTTCCATTGCTTTTAGCTGCACAAGACTCGAGAGAACCACCAGTGCCAGGAAGAAGTCCTGCAGCGGTGTGTGTGTGCAGCATAACGTCACGTGACGTCACGTCTGGCCACAGACAATTCTGCAACTCATGCAACTGCGGCCTGCTGTTCTGACCTCAGAAGAAGATGGCCCCAAAAAAAGTTCCCCGTAGCTCCTCAAGCAAGAAAGTTGCCAGTAAGGAGCAGAAGAAGCAAGTTACCAAGGAGACTGGTGTGCCGCCCGCCACATTTTTGGGGAATACAAAAAAAAGTATGCCTGCAGCAGCAGGATCTGCTGGGGACCAAGCTGGGAGCAGCACCCCCGCTCCATTGGGCTCAGTGCCACCACCACCACGCCAACTTAAGTCCAAGCCCTTGAGTCCTGCAGAGGCAGCCAGTCTACTTCTTCAATCACCATCGACCAGTGATGTTGGCTCATCGCAAGAAAGTAGCAGCAATGTCCCTCAATCAACACAAGTTGTTATAACTCATCTGACAAATGTTGAACAACCACAGCCGCAACAACAACCACATGTGCAAGTACAAGCCCAAGTACATGTGGAAGGAGAGGCAGCGCAAGGAGATGCACAAGCAGAGGTGCATGGAGGGGCACAAGTGCCCACAATAGTTGTTCCTCCCAAAGTAGGAGCAAATCAGGAAATCGACATTCAAGCCGAGGTATCATTTGAGGAAGCCACTCCTGATCATTCATTGTCTTCCACATCCCTAGCAAGGAAAAGATCAAGGATGGTGTCTACATCTTCTTCAAGCCCACCTTCTTCTGATGATATGGATCAAACTTGGGAACCACCACTGCCGTCTGAGAGTGAGGCACACCATGATCTGACAAAGTTAGCTAAGCGTAAAAGGAAGGTCCCCAAAAGTCTCAAAGTTATGGAGTGTGAAGACGCTCAACAAGAAGTGGCGTATACTTCTGCTGATGAAGACTCTCACGACGACGACGCAGTCATCATACACGTCACTCCAGCATCAGCGGGCATGCAGCAAACAGACATTTTGACCCTAGCCCGAAAAGCTGCTGAGCGTGATGATGTTGTCGACGAGGAGGCAATGGGAACACCACCATCATTGGAGTTACCTAGTACACCACCTACCGCTTCCATATTTCTTTCTCGCCAGAAGGGACCTCCATCCACCTCGACCTCAATTAGTGGTGGTGCAAGTGAACAAAGTAGTAAAGTTCGGCAACACACATCCTCCACTTCATCTGGCATTAGCAGCATGACCACCACCAGTATCGCCTCCTCCGGACCCCACAGACATTTCAAGTCCGCAGTTTGGGACTTCTTTAGTGTTTGCACAAAAAAGGAAAACATAGCCATTTGTAGCATTTGTAAGCTTGCAGTTAGTCGTGGTAAGTTAGGTACCAACTATGGTACCGGAGGCCAGAGAGGTCATCTTGAGAGACAGCACACTGTCCAATGGTTTGCGCACCTAAAGGAGACCAAGGAAGCCTGAATTGGAAGTCAACAAACTGTAAACGTTGATGTTTCATCTGATGATGACGAGGAGGAAGAAGCGTCAAACACTTCACTTACACCCAGTACCCCTGTCAGCAGCACACCCCCTGTGAGCCGCACTAAGAGTGTGGGAGAGAGTGAGACACCAATGCGAAAAAGTTCATCATCACCGAGCGTAACTGGGTCGAAGTAGTCATCATCATCATCCCGTAAAATGGTCCAGGCCAACATTAGAACCATGTTGTTTTCAGAAGCGCCATTTGAACGCAACCACCCACTGGCGCGTCTGTATAACACTAAGCTGGCTAAAATGCTAGCTCTGGACCTTCTCCCTTTTTCTTTTGTGGAAAGGGGTTGGTTTTCTAGAATTAGTGGCAACGCTCAGCCCTAAATGGAAGGTTCCTAGCCAGTTCTATTTTGCCAGAGTTGCGGTTCCAGCACTACATGAAGATGTGCTGGAGGTGATTGGGGCAGCTTTGCAGAAGAGTGCTGTTCACACTATACATCTGACAACAGACATGTGGACCAGTGGCGCAGGCACTGATTACATGTGCATCACTGCACACTGGATCTCTTTTTCAGGGGTTAAAGCAAAGCTAAACGCAGGTTTTGACCCGGACAACGTTTTTAAAGCTGCTCGGAAACATGCAACACTAGCCATGTTTGGCATGGAGAAAAGTCATACAGGAGAAAACATTTTGAAGGAGTTTAACACAAAGGTCTTTCAATGGCTGTCCCCAAAAAAACGCACGATTGGGTATGTTTCCATGGATAATGGTGCCAATGTAGTTAAGGCCATGGACCATGGAGCTGGGTAAATATTTCAGAGTGCCGTGTTTGGCGCACTGTATAAACCTGGTTATTAAAAAATTCTTGAGTGAAGAAAGTCCAGTGTGCGAGTTAGTGACCACCTGCCGAAGAATGTGCAACCATTTCAGCCATTCTTTTAAGGCCCGGAAGCATCTGAGGGGCCTGCTACTTGAACGTTGAATGCCAGTGAAAGCACTCATCCAGGAGGTGCCAACACGTTGGAACTCAACCTTCTACATGCTTGAGAGTCTGTATGAGCAGTTTACGGTACTCGATCAGTATTTCTTAACACTGGGTACAGCTCAGAAGGACCTGAGGCTTGATGCGGCGCAATGGAAGCTAGTTAAAAGCCTGACAGACATGCTTCGTCCTTTTGAGGTCTTCACGCGTGCAGTCAACAGGGAGGACTGTAATGTGGGAAAAGCTATCCCATTGTTGCGCATGCTGGAGCACCAACTGAAGGCGGTGTCTTCTATGTTTTAAAAAGATGAAGAAAAGCAAGAAGCTTTTGTTTTTGCGGAGAAATTATTACAGCGCCTACTTGGCGATGAACATCTTCAAATGATCCACTCAGAACAGCATTACATTTGTGCTACTATTCTGGATCCACGCTACAAAAAGGCACTGGCAGGCAGAGCATTCTTTGCTTTTGGTGACACAGATGTTAAAAAGTACAAACATTGGCTAGCTGTGTCAGACATGAGGTTTGAAAGAGAACGGCAGAAAATTGAAGGAAAAGGCAGTACATCAGCATCAGCAGGCCATCCCCAGTAAAAAGAATCCACTTCTGCACCTGTGGCTGTGGCAGAAGTGACCTCTCAGCCGTTAAAAACACCGGCAACCGGATCATCTGCACCAGACACAACAGTAACATTGGGTGAAGAAGAGGATTGGCTAACTCAGCTTGGGTTTGCTTCTCAAAAGGTCCCAGCAAAAAGTAAGCAAAGTGGAGGAACCGTGGAGAACCTAGAGTCCATGGTGCAGGACTATCTGAAAGACTCAACAGAGGTCTATGTTAATGGTGACCCATTGGCGTATTGGCATGGGAAAAAAGAATTGTGGCCAGAGATCTCCAACCTGGCTATAAACTACTTGTCTTGCCCACTCGCAAGGGTGTCTTCTGAACGTGTTTTCAGTGCTGCTGGTGGCATTGTAACTTGCAAAAGGACCCGCCTCTCGCCCAATAATTTGGAGAGGTTAACAATGATCAAGATGAATCAGCACCTCATACCACCAGATTACAAAGTACGAGAATACACGCCGGAAGAAGACGAGGAGGACAGCAACTTAGATGAGGGAATTTCTTCTCTGTTAGGTGACCTACTCCCGCCTGAATTCCCAGAGTATGAGGACGAACTCTTATTCCCTGACACCGAGCCCTGAAAATTAGCCAATGAATCAATAACTTTCTTTTTCGTCCTTATTCACTTTTATTCCTATGTGTCTGTCTTTCTTTGTTTTGCACAGTTAATATAATTAAAACTTTAATCACCTAATCACAAATACAAGCCCATCAGCAGAACTGTCTTTACTTATTTGCTTATTGATTTGAAGGTGCCGCAGTCTGCATTCCTCAGGTTCACAAGTTCACAAGAATATGCTCATCTATCCTGCTCCTCCAGACTCCTATTTCCCTCAAAGCAGAGGGCTGGATTACGCCCAATGAAGAAAGACTCTGCACTTGTGGGGGTGTTCTACCTCTTTGAGGGTGAGTTGGCGGGTCTTGGGGATTTGCTGGGAAGGTCTAATACCGGATAAAACTGGTTTGGACAAAATCAGACTTGAAAACATTTTTGCCTTTTTGCTCACTATCATGTTTTCTGGGGCCTGTTGGGGGGGCTTCCTGGTGTTTGTGGGTGGGGTTCGGGGTCTGGGAGCGCTGCTGGCACAGTCTAATGTTGATTGCATTTGTTTTCTAGGACATCCATGGTGGAAAAGTGGAGTCATGATCTAGCTGCACAGCGCGTTTGGACAGAAGGCCGAAAAATATTGTAAGTATGAGATTTCCCATTTTTGCTTTTTGGCTGTTAAGGGGTGTTGTGCTTTTCTGCGGGTGGGTTGGTGGGTCTTGGGGCATTGCTGGGAAGGTCTAATACCGGATAAAACCACTTTGCACCAAATCGGATGCGAAATGTTTTTTGCGTTTTTGCTGACTTGCTTGTCTTTGAGGTGCTCTTTGGGGGGGTTCCGGGTGTTTGTGGGTGGGTTTTGGGGTTTGGGAGCACTGCTGGCACAGTCTAATTTTGATTGCATTTGTTTTCTAGGACATCCATGGTGGAAAAGTGGAGTCATGACCTAGCTGCACAGAGCGTTTGGACAGAAGGCCGAAAAATATTGTAAGTATGAGATTTTCCATTTTTCCTTTTTGGCTGTTTGGGGGTGTTGTGCTTTTTTGCGGGTGGGTTGGCGGGTCTTGGGGCATTGCTGGGAAGGTCTAATACCGGATAAAACTGGTTTGGACAAAATCAGACTTGAAAACGTTTTTGCCTTTTTGCTCACTATCATGGTTTCGGGGGCCTGTTTGGGGGCTTCCTGGTGTTTGTGGGTGGGTTTCGGGGTCTGGGAGCACTGCTGGGTATGGATACTTTTGATTGCATTAGGTTTGAAGCAAATCCATGGTGGCAGAGGGGAGTTAGGGCCTAGCTGCAGAGCGCGCGCGGAGTGGTTTTGGAAATTGCCCTGGAAATGACTTAGTCCCCATTTTTGTACTTTTGCTTTTTGGCTGTTTGGGGGTCTTCTACTTGTTTTTGCATGGGTTGACGGCTCTGTGGCCATTGCTGGGAAGGTCTAATACCGGATAAAACTGGTTTGGACCAAATCGGAGGCAAATTTGTTTTGCGTTTTTGCTGACTTGCTTGTCTTTGAGGTGCTCTTTTGGGGGGTTCCTGGTGTTTGTGGGTGGGTTTCGGGGTCTGGGAGCACTGCTGGCACAGTCTAATTTAGATTGCATTTGCTTTTCAGGAAATCCATGGGGGAAAACTGGAGTTATGGCCTAGCTGCACAGCGCATTTGGACAGAAGGCCGAAAAATATTGTAAGTATGAGATTTTCCATTTTTGCTTTTTGGCTGTTTGGGGGTATTATGCTTTTTTGCGGGTGGGTTGGCGGGTCTTGGGGCATTGCTGGGAAGGTCTAATACCGGATAAAACTGGTTTGGACAAAATCAGACTTGAAAACAATTTTGCCTTTTTCTTCACTATCATGGTTTCGGGGGCCTGTTTGGGGGGCTTCCTGGTGTTTGTGGGTGGGTTTCGGGGTCTGGGAGCACTGCTGGGTATGGATACATTTGATTGCAAGAGGTTTGAAGCAAATCCATGGTGGCAGAGGGGAGTTAGGGCCTAGCTGCAGAGCGTGCACGGAGTGATTTTGGAAATTGCCCTGGAAATGACTAAGTCCACATTTTTGTACTTTTGCTTTTTGGCTGTTTGGGGGTCTTCTACTTGTTTTCGCCTGGGTTGACGGCTCTGTGGCCATTGCTGGGAAGATCTAATACCGGATAAAACTGGTTTGGACCAAATCGGAGGCAAATTTATTTTTGCGTTTTTGCTGACTTGCTTGTCTTTGAGGTGCTCTTTGGGGGGGGTTCCTGGTGTTTGTGGTGGGTTTTGGGGTCTGGGAGCATTGCTGGCACAGTCTAATTTTAATTGCATTTGCTTTTCAGGAAATCCATGGTGGAAAACAGGAGTTATGGCCTTGCTGCACAGCGCGTTTGGACAGAAGTCCGAAAAATATTGTAAGTATGAGATTTTCCATTTTTGCTTTTTGGCTGTTTGGGGGTGTTGTGCTTTTTTGCGGGTGGGTTGGCGGCTCTTGTGGCATTGCTGGGAAGGTCTAATACCGGATAAAACTGGTTTGGAGAAAATCCATGCGAAAAAGCCTTTTGCCACTTTTTGTAACTTAGGGTTCGTTAGGGTTAGCACTAGCAGCAGGATTGCATGTGTTTCGGGGTGTTTTAGATTTTTGCAACTGAGTTCTGGGGTCTTACAGCACTCGTGGGAATGTGTAATTTTGGTTGCAAGTGATTTGAAGAAAATCCATGATGGGAAAGGGGGATTTCGCATAGTTAAAGAAAGCGTGTGCCACTATTCTTAACTTAGGGCTCGTTAGGGTTAGCATTATTTGTATTGCATGTGTTTGGGCAGGGGGCTGTTTGTGGGGGGGTTTGCGAGTCTTGGAGCGATGCTGGGTATGGATACTTTTGCTTGCTTGCAAGTGGTTTGAATACAATCCACGGTGGGTAAGGGGATTTGGGCCTACATTTACTTTCAAAGTACGTTTTGTCACCAGTTGTCTACTAGGCCTCGTTTTTTGAGATCTGGCCAGTCGTTTTTTGCGACTGGCTTTAGTAAGGGTCTGGGTGGAAGCACTGCTGGGAAGGTCTAATTTTTTTCTAAAACACAGTTTACAGTACACCTAGCTTGAGGGGAAAGATCCCCTAAATTAATTTGTACATACTTATTTATCCTTCAAAAGAGACTCAGACAGAGTACGCACTTTCAAAAATATTGTACTGTCTATTTGGAAACTCCAAGTATGACTTTTTGCACTACGCAGCGTACATACCTTATATTTATTTGTCAGTGGTGTTCTAATATCACTTCCTGTTTTTCCATCAATAATTACAGGCCGGGTTTCCGTCTGTGCAATGGGAAAAAAAGGATGAAGTCAGGCTTCCCATTAGCCAGCCGCAATTCAGCATCCGCCAGGCAGGCAGTGGACAGGGTGTCTTCTGGTCACCAACATTGATGGACAGAGCGTCAGCTGGAATGGAGGAGTCCCGCTAATAAGAGGAATGGTTTGATGCATGCAACTTACCAAATTCAACAGGACAACTACAACAACATACAGATACAGTATCCGTTATTTTCTAATTATCTTTAAAGTAATGTGTTATTGCTGTGAACTTCTATGAGTGTGAGTCTGCATTTCTTGGATCTTTGCTTTTAAATTCATCTCTACAGCCATTCTATAGGTTTTACTTCTGCTATTTTTTAAACCTAATTTAATGTAAGAAGTGTTTCTCTGAGTGCAGAGATAGGCAAGTGAAAACGCTGCAGCCCTGTACTGTCGCATTCTGTCATTCACGGTTGTCGAAAGTACTACTTACTTTTCAGTAACCATGCATGCAGTAGTGCATGCACTTCCTTTATGTCACTTAAAAGATTTATGGCTAGCTTTGTACCCAAAGATTTCTTTATTTTCAATTATTGTTTGTCCATGCTGTGCTTTTTCTTTTCTTCTCTCAACAAAACTTTCCCAAAAAAAAAACCCCATTCCCATCCATTTTCAAAACCCTAACCCTCTTCCCCCAGGCTGTGTGGTTTTGATTGATGTGTGACTAAATGACAGCAATAATTACACACACTTGCTGGGGAGGATAAGGTCATAGCAACAGGCTGGTGAAGGAATCCGAGGATATATTCTATTCTTACTCAGCTTGACACTCAGTCACTATTGGCAAAGGAAAGCAGATTTTCATGTGCGCCATCAACTTGATAGGTCATCAAGATTAGAACATCCTCCTCCTAGACGTGGCAAATTATTACGCTGCTGTGTCCTTCACCTTCGGTACTATTTCTTGTAGTACTAGCCAATGTCAAAGAAATTCAACGCAAGTACTAGTTATACTTTCAATACTTTACCATTTGTTAGGCTACATGGTGGCACTGTTCTAGTGTACTGTCACCTGCTATATTCTCTATTGTACCGTTCTAATGCTACGGTAAGGACAAACAAGGTTTCATTTTCTTTTTTTTCAGATGCTGCAACTGCCACTGTGTAACACCACTAGTACCAAAGCAATGATGACATTTCATCCGCCCAGGATTGCCAACCTTAATCGCCATTTGCAGTGCAGCCAGCCCTGTGCCTAGCCCTATTTCCAAACACAAATTACAGGTAAGATAAGCGTTTGGGGGGAGGAAGTATAATGGAGTATTAGGAGAGACGAGAGACTGACGATAGTACTAGTAAAGTCCTAGGACTATTGAATTCACTTACTCTGTGAGAGGCACTTAGTTTTGAAAACATTTGGGCAATTAATTGCACAACTTGAATCAAGATGCCACTTCAGTTTCACGAAAACAAAGTTACTGTTAAACCCCCACCCACCAGCCTCAAAAGCAGCAAAAAAAACATGTATGCTAAGATAAAGTTTAAAGTATATTTATATCCCTGATAAAAATAATCTCCCACAAGACCCAACCCACCCACACTCCCTAACCCCAACGAATGTCCGTGAAAAGTCCAAAAAAGTGAAAAAACCCAACTCCCAATTCCCACCTCCCAGAAGTCTTTAAAAAAGGGGCAAGGGACAGTCTCTCCTCCTACTGCTGGCTGCTGCTGTTGACTTTCAGGGCCAGGTCGGAATGCTCCTTGCGGAGGGTCTCGAGCAGGGTTTTCGTGTTGAGCAGCTCCTGCTCGAGGTAGGAAACCCTCAGGGAAAGGCGGTGCATCCGTTTTTTGAAACTGCTGTGGGGGGCAGCTGATTTCTTTGCTGCTCGGGGGTGGCGGGTGGCTGCGGCAGCGGTACCCCGGCTCCGTACCGCTGGAGACCTTCTACGCTGACTGGCTGACCCAGGGAGCGCGGAGGAGGATGCAGCTGTGCCGGTAGATGTTGTTGTAGACTGCTTGTCCCCCTCCTCCTGGGCCACCAGCCGCCGATATTCAGCGACAGTGGCCTCCAGCCTCCGTTGTCGGGCCCGTCTAGCCAGCTCCTTCCCGGTTGGTTTGGAAGGAGCATCTATATGAAGAAAGAAAGACATAGTCTGTAACCAATGCTCTTTAAGATTAACACAAAATGATTCAGCAGAAAGTTGTGTCACAGTAGAACTAGCAACTTGCAAGTGCAGTACATAACTATTGTGGCCAGTATCTATCTAACCTCCCACTTCTTCACCCTTGCTGGTGGGAGTTTAAGGAATCAATTCTACGAGCACTATGGACTCACTCCATTAGAGTCGACTATGACAGTACACCAGTCTTATTCTTCTTCTTCTCTCTTGTTTAGCAAAATTGGTACGTTAACTTCTGCAAGCCGGCATAATGCCAGCGCAGTCAAATTCCACCCGAGAAAAACAGACGCCCGCCATGATGAGTGAGACAGACTTGTGTTACTGTACCAGTCCAGTACATGTAGGTGGTGATGCTCTTACTTTTCTATTACGGGTGGCAATGAGAATACTCTGTTACAAGGGCTACTGCTTAATTAATTTAACTTTCACCCTACAGTGCCAATGAATACTAGAAAAGGAAAATGAAGAAGATAAATAATCTGATTATCTATCACTGTACATGGTATGTATTTGCTTACATATGGGATGACTTTAGGTGCTTTGCTTTTTATTGAGTGAACAGTGATACATCCACACATGAATGACCGAGTTCTACTAAACTTATTAACAGAGGTAGTGAGTGGCCATCGTAATAGCCGGATATATGCTGTGCTTGCAATACAAACTACTGCTACTATTCATGGTAGTATTCGGACAAAATTACAACTTCTTTTCCTTGCCTTTCCTACACTGGGACGGACGTGCGGGTGCGGTGTTACATGCTCTTCAAAGTAACACTTAGTTCATCCAGTGACCGTCTACTCTCTCTAGATACACATATGCTATCTAAGAGTCAGATAGTACCATGATCCAGGCATCCATCCATTCGAACTATGGGGCAGATTAGGATTGCGGATTTCCCACATCCTCCGGGCCGGCGGAATCCACCGCTGGCCCGGAGGATGCGGGAAATCCGCAGCGGACTGAAAAAGACCCTCCGCCAGATTAGGATGGCTGGGGGATCGTTTTTCAGTCCGCAGCTTTTCCGCCGCGGTCGCCTCCCGTCCGCGGCGGAAAAGCACTAACATGGCTGGCGGTGTCTATCAGACACCGCCAGCCATATTAGGATGTCTGGAGGAACATGCCTTTACACGGTGGCATTTCCGACGTGCAAAGGCATACGGATTTTTGTTTGGAGGCCCGTTGCGGGCCCCCAGAGGTGAAGGGGGGTGGGGGTGCACATGGGGGGTACCTATGGTACCCCCCTGCATTTGCATTTGCCTGCCGCTTTGTGCATGCAAATGCACAACTTACATTTTTATCATTGCGGCGGGTGCTGCTTCAAGCAGCACCCACCGCAATGATAAAAATACAGGATGTGACCGCCAGGGTGGCGGTCACATCCTAATTACCACGGAGGGACCGCCACTGCCCCTGCGGATGATCCCTCCTACTCTATGGTGGCGGACGGACTCAGGTCCGTCCGCCATCATAATAGGCCCCTAAATGTCAATCATTCTTCTTCATGTCTCTCATCTGGACAAACCTTACGTTTTCTCACGGGGAGTAGCACACTATGCAGTCTGCAATCTCAATAAGTAAGGAATATAAGAGCTTACCACTGCCCGCCACTACCGTGGCAACCCGCACAGCAGTTTGGTCCGGCACTTGCACCGCCTCCTCCCCAGAGCTATCCTCCTCCACCTCCGCGCTGGGCCCAGCACCAGATGTTCCACCTACAAAGTACATTTAAGAATGTTAGATGTAATAGACATACACCACTCACTAGTATTTTGTCTAGGAATGAAGAAATGTGAATACAGAAACCAATTTAATAATTTGTGACTGTCTACTCTAAAGTAAAAATGTCCCTTTTCCAGGGAAGGGTGTTGTCTTGCTACATTTTTTGGCACAACTGATGAATGCTTTCTTTTTAACACGCACCATTCCTCATAACAGACAGAAGCTTCACTTCTAAGAACCAATCATTAGGACGAAGGGACCAATGATTCAGCAGCAAAAAGAAAAATGAAAGTTCACACCAGGTGAGGGCTCGGCTCGCCCACAATAAATGTGTCAAATACAAAATGACTAAGCACTTTTCCATTTTTAATGAACTGTTTATGTTTTATGACAAGCTTGATTTTAATAAATATTTTTACTTTTAATAAAGCTTTAAAACCTAAATAGACTCTGTGGTTTTTGGTCATGAGTGAATGAGCAAAAGGTTTTGCAATTTGCAAGCATGAGTCCGTGCCTCGGACACTTCTGGACTCTGACTCCGTACTCTTGTCCTGCGTTGGATAATCATCATTGCGGATCAATCATCGATGAATTCGGGAGCTAAATGACTCTGCCACACTATCTAGTCAGTAAGGAGATTGGGGGCTCTTCAAAGTCTGATATCACTGAGGTATGTGGAAAGAAAGTCTACCTGTGCCTATTATAATTGATAAACAATGCACTATTTATTATCCATAGTTCTGTTTGTGCAGATTTGTCCCTGCAACAGTAGTAGAATGGATTGTCCGCCTATCCAAACCAAAAGTAAAGTAGTATCTTATTCTTTCTTGGTGGTCATTCACCTTTTTATTGTTGGTAATTGTCAAAGCATAAACATTTAGAAGACTTGAAAAGACATTATGGACAATCCAAGAGGACTGCACTCAGTGCATACAGCTATTGCTGACTAGAATGGGAGTTTTGTTTTACACCTTTTGCCAAATGTGCAATCTTAGTTAGCTACACAGACAGACTAATAAGAATAATCTAGTAATACCACAGGGAGTCATAGTCGAGGCAGGATAAGAATTTAGATCAGTGCCTAATTTGTAAATTATTAAGTGCAGGTGCTCAAATTTTTTAGGAGACCACACCCCTTCCCCCGGCTCCACCCACTTCCTCCACTGGCTCCACCCACATCCTCAACTGCCACTGCTGAAAGCCAGATGTAATACCGTATCTGAATTTTCAGCAACAACGCTTTCCTTAAGTAAGGGTTTGATAGTAGGTTCCCCCAGCCCGAGAACTTTTTGAGAAAAATTAAATCAAAAGTGCACTTAAAGCACAATTTTGGAATAAATTGGCTGAAATGACTAATGCACTTAAAGGGAACACCTAGGCTATAATTACTACCTTTTGGGCTCCCGTCTTCCTATTGTTTATGCCTACACCTAAATAAAATGTCATTAAAATGCCATGCCAGAGCTAACAGGGAAGGTTAAGTGCTGCAAGTGAAGCAATAATATAACACAGATAGACCGAGGCAGAGAAAGGATGAAAACTGTGAAGAAAGGAGAGATAGTGTCAGGCAGATAGTACAGGGCAGTAATGTTGGAGTCACTGATAGTGCTAATTTTTAACAAAAGGAATCTAGGAGTTTTGCCATAATATTGTTGTGATGCGCAGGGGTTGTTCTTTTGGGTATCTGGGTTAGACAGTTCTTGAAAGATGCTGAAGATTTCTCCTATTCAGTCAGACCAGCTAGATGAATTTTGTAAATTAAAACTTTTTGGCTCTCCTTATGGCACTATGGAGAAATTTAAGTAATTTAAGATTTTAAGTAGAATGTTTTTTATGTTTTATACTTTTTTAAAGATTTTAACAAAAGTTGTACACTGTTTTATTAATAACTAATTATGTACATTATCCTGAATTTTATTCGATTTGGTTTTAAAGACTAAGGTCTAAATAAAACAGAGTTTTTCTCTCTCTCTCTCACTATGGAGGTCTTACAGGTATCTTTAGAGAGGGACTATCTTCAGTTAAAATAGTCTTGTGCAACTTGCATTACAGGTTGAGACTGGTTTGTTTTACGTCCACAGGCACCACATGGAACCATTTTTAGTGGATTTAATGTCAAATTTAGTGGTTATTGTTTTGGTTGGTACCAACTTGCAGAAAGCAGTGATGTATTGTGGCATAGATTGTCCAGTAAGGCTTCAGTGCCATCCTAGTTAAGAAAGTTAGTTGTCACAACATTCTATGTTACCTCAAGCTTGTCTGTGCTGACATATTTAACACCTGGATGACATAATTGCATATCTTTTTCAAACAAATGCAAGCATTTCTAAAAACCTGTGTCCTAGTCCATTCGTGCATATCATATGGAAACATCTGCCATGAATGACGCAGGTGTCATCAAGTCAAACCTAAAGGGTTGCTGACTTAAAATGTGCTGAATGCTAATCATTGTGTGACATTTATGTTTTTGAAAAGCATTAATGAGGTTGGTGGTTTGAGATGACAAATGTAACAAAAAATGCACTTACTGGCTCCCCCTATGTTCATTATTTCCAGCCCACAACAAGACATGTGTTGTTTACTCCGTATCAAAGTTCGATTGCCATTAATTATATAATACAATTTAACTTCAACACTTAGTGTTTGAAACAAATGAATATTTGAATTGAGGACTGGAAATGTTCCCCGGCGTTACATCAGGTGTTATACTGTCAGCATTCGTTTTTATTAGCACTCCAGACTTTACATTTAACCACATAAGGCTGATTTTGAAAGAGTTTTGCAGTCACAAAGGCTGGAATTTCCAAAAAGGAAACAAAAAGTATAGAGGTGAGAAAAGTAAAAAAACATTAATGAAAGGAAAAGTGGAGAAAGGGTGACAAAAGGATGAAAATACCAACAGTCATCCTCAGCAAACTGGAAATACGTTTTGTATTTTTTTATGGGAAAGCATTCAGAAGCCATTTTTTGTTTGGAGAATTTCTTTACAACCCTATTTTATCATTAACTACGACAAAAGGTTTCTTAAGCACAAACTCCCCTGAAAACCTCAAGGATGGTGGGGTCCCTCTTTGCTCATCGGTGCTTTACAGGGATGGTCAAAGAGGGGGGTATTTTCCTTTTCTGGATAATCCCTTGTTTGGCATTGATAAGCAGTGTGACAAGCTGGCACCGGGGGCACCACGAGGAGCTTGCACCAGGGAAGTGCGAAGACCTGTCCTCATCCTACACTTCCCATTGCTCTTTTTATATCTCTCTTTCTTTGGCTCGTGGCCTGACTGCGGGAAACCATTAATTTGCACATAAATTCAATATCTCACTCCGGCATTAGACCACTCAAATACTTTGTCTTTGCTACTAATTGGCCTGTGATAGTCACACTGTGCAAAACGAACTTCCATCACCGAGCGCCAGCTGCACACCGAAGCTTCCAGGACAAACTAATCAAACCTTTCATTGACTTGTACAGAAATGGCAGACACTGAACGTTGCAAAATAAACAGATGCCACATTCAGGTGCCCGTGAAGAAACTACGGTCAGAAAACATTTATGAAAAAGCAGATTCCACCGTTCAATGACCTATGTGGCACGCTCAGGTGAAAGCAGAGTTAGTTATTACTTGATTACTGCCTTTTTCAAGAGGCTTGCTGGTGCACGGCAGGCTGCTACTTCAGTTAATTGTGCCGGACTGCTGGCTAGTGTGTAGTGCGTACATGCCTCAAAACGACATGCATAGCTGCCATTCCAACAAATGAGTGACACTTTCTTGTGAGCAAAATCAAGCAATGAAGACGAGGGAATCATATATATATAAAAAAATTGCACCCATTTGAGTATAGCTGCTAATGTACAGATTGCTTATGTGTGAGATTGTCATAGATTCAGTGGATTTATGAGAGTCATTCAGACTAACTGTGTGGCATTTTCTTGCAACCAAAATCATACAATGAAGTCTATGGAAATAGACAAATAACAGAAATCACACTCATTTGAGCAAGAAGAAAATAGAACTCTGCAGCAGGTGCAGTTAAAGCTATTATTTAATTTTTAAATAGTTATTATTTAATTTTTAAATACTCAGCACCCTTCACTCCAACCTCCACTCCAGTTAGCGGCTGAAACATATGTAACAAAGATCTCAGTGACAAATGCAGCAACACACTGAGTTAGCCACATACAATACTGAAATTCAATACAATACAATGTGGTGGTAGACTTTCTTTGCAGTAGACATCTTAACCCTAGGTGCTGCTTTATGGTCAGAGTGAAAACTGCCAGTAGACAAAAGTCTGACCTCTCTCCAGGGGTAACATTAATCACCTGACCTACCTCTAACTCAGCAAGTCTCACTGCGCTGGGAAAATAAAGGCTACTGCTCCATAGTACCTCTGTCAAGCACGGATATTAAACACTTTTCACAAATAAATCAGCAAATCTGCTAGTTGAGGCAAAACTTCCACCTTAGAAGGCCCTTCATTTACAGCACAGACTGACAAGTTAGTGTGCCCATTTTCAAGGCTTATTCCGTGCTGGAGTCCCCTCTCCATTCTTGTAACACAAACCTTTGAAATGTGAGCAGTAACAGATTAATAAATGAATATCTGACTAACCTGATTCTCCTTATAGCTGTCAGAATGATCTACCAGAGGAGCTGCAGATGTGGCTCTGCATGGGTCACTAGCCTGTCTCTTGGTCAGAGTCAGACAGCGAGCCCTGCTGCAGTCCAGCCTCAGCCTGTGCCACCTGCTCGCACTAGGAGACTCACGCTGGTGTGGTGAGTCCAGGGCATAAGTTGGGCTCTGCCTGGGCAGGGCAGACACAGCTACAGCACAGGTCCAGGTTAGAAAGTAATGAGCAGGTGGTCAATCCTTAAACATCGGCTTCCTCCTTTAACTCTAGGCCTTGCAGCAGGCCAAGGATTGATTTCCTGTGTGCTTTGGGGCCCCACTGGCAGGCAGAAAATTCAACAACCTGCCTCAGAATGCGCGCCGACCGGAGATGGCTCCTCCACAACAGTGTGTCCATGTGGGACCTGCCGTGACCCGGGGAGCTGTAACAGAAAGCAGGTTTGGCAGCGCAAGTTGAAATAGCTTCTTCGTATAATTAAGAAAGCCTTCAATGCCACAAAAACAGTCAGAGTAATTGATGCGTTTTGTTAGGAAGATAGGTGCCTCTGCAGAAATAGTATTGTCCGGGCACCGACCCTCCTGTAAAGTAAAGGAAGTGTGTGAGTAAGCTACCCCTGCTTGCCCCTGATAACATATATAAAATGAAAGCAATACCCTGCACTAACTTTCTGCAAGGGCTGCACCTTTGAAAAATCACACGAGTGCACTGAAGCAGGCCCATTTCATCTTAGAAGAGGTCGGAGCAGTTTTAACACCGTGACAGGGATCTGTGTCACTAAGGTTACACATGCTCCTGCAGCTGCACAGGACCAAATAGTGATCTGCCCATGGGCAAAACAGACGGAAGGCATTATTTTTTTTTCAGTTTAGCTCTTCACCAAAAAGACAGAGGTTCTGCAGTTGTTTATATTGGCGGACACTACGCACGTTGTGCAGCCGTTGATGTGAGTTGTAACTTGGCCCTGACTTCTAGACCCGGCCCTGATAAATAAGTGCCGGTGCTAAGCACCGGAAAGCACCGGCACAAATTAAGCACTGATTTAGATTTAGATACAGTCTACAAGAAGATCAAAGATGATTTAGAAAAAATCGACTGAGAAACGCTAGGAAAAAATAGGTACTCTATATTAAAATTAAAACTTACCGGGCCCAGCAAAGAAGATCGTCTGACTGATCCTGGCCTTGTTCAGCAGCAGCAGCAGCCTCCTCCAATGCCCTCCTGCCCCTGGGGGGAGCTGATGTACAACATGAAAGAAAGAAAGACCAGAAAACATGGATGATATTTGTCAACCAATCAAACATTTCAAAAGAACAATAACAAACTATTTTGGCGAAATAGCAAATGGACAAGTATTCCACGGGATAAATTGACCTATCTCATGTGGTCTACTACGATATTAGTATTGCTTGATTTGCGGACCGTCGACTTGGAAAGTTATGTAACTCATTAAACAAACTACTAAAAAGGTTCGCCTAGGACTGGCAGGCAGCAGTCGGCAGCACGCGAAGTGACAGACAAAGTCCATCGTGATTGCAGATCAGCGACAACACTAAAAAGATTCCTACTACATTAACCAGTCATTAAAATACTCAAACTATCAATCCACCACCACTATTTCTTCTTATTGCCAGGTGTACAAAGGAAGGACTGGACTTGAGTCTGTAGGGGCTGATTTAGAAGCCCCTTGCGGCTCTTTTGCTCCATTGTTGCGTGACTTTTGTGACACAGCGGCAGAACAAAAGAGGCGCCATGGTGCGGCGTATATTAACAACGTGACGCATATGGGAGATGCATCACGTTGTAAAACCCTGCACCATCAGGGGCCGTTCCGGCGCAAGGGAGGGCGTTCCTGCGCAGGAACGCATCCTAAATGTGGTTGAGGGAAATCTACAAGATTTCAATCAGTCACTTTGAGGACAATGATGCGTGACTCAAACCCTGCGCCTGCTTGAAGCAGACGTACGGCTTGACGCAGCATTGGGGAGGAGATAGGGCACCCCAGAGCATTGCTGGAGCTGCGCCATCGTTGCGACGCAACTCCAGCAATGCGCCGCCTTTACGGCACAGAAGCGTAACGCTTCGGTGACGTTTTGGGCCCATGGTGCGCCGCATTGTAAATACGGCGCACTATGGGTGGTGGTGGCATGGCGCACAATTACTGGTGCATCCCTGCTACTTTGCAGACATGCACCGGTAATAAAAAATCTGACCCTTCGTGTCTAGCATTACGCAGTTCTTTAAACTACACTCATACATAATTTCTCAGGCCAATGAAATGATCACAAAATCGAAAACAAAGAAGCATATTAGCAACGCTACTGAGAAGGAGAGCAGTGCACCTGAAATGCACAGAAGATTTTTAAATATAATTTACCTACAATGTAATCAGCAGCATTATTGCCCTTGGTAAAAAACAAAAAATTGCAATATAATAACACACAGAGCAGGAGAAAACAGAGTAGTGAAGAAACAGCTACTACTACTCACCAAGCCCGGGGATCTCAAGGCCGAGCAGGTCAATCAAGTCACGTTCCCGGTCCAGGAGATCCGTCCAACGGTGGGTGGCCTGGTTGTAGGTGCGCCTGACCCGAGAGTGTTGGTACATGGACCGGCACACCTTCTCCCACCGCTTCCGGCGCTCCCGGATCCCGTACCCGCTAGCGATCTTGCCGCCTGCCATGATGGTCCTGGGGAGGCGGCGCTGAAAATAAAAAACTAGTGCGGCCACCTCCTCCGCGCGGAAGATCTCTCGGGCTATGACCTGCTCCCCCCTCAAACGCCCGCACGGGAGCCGGGCACGGGGTGCGGGACTCTTCCCCTTCTCAGGATGCTTCCCGGCTCCCTTTACCATGGTCTGGGCAGAAAGGAAGGTAAATAATAAAGAAGAAATAGAATAGGGAAGAAGAAAAGAGAAGAGTTTAAAAAAAGTAGTTTAAAATTAACCAAAAGTAGCAGAAAACACAAAAATATAGAGCTAGAAAAATAGAGGGATAGATAATAAGTAAATAGATCCAACAAAACTTCAAACAAGCAAAGGATGGCAGAGATTCAGAGAGGATACAGAAAGCATGCCCAGAACCATAGCAATGAATGAGAAACAAGATGGCCGCGCCCGTTCACGACCGCGTGGGTAAGTTTGCGCAAGATTTTCCTCGCGATCACACGCGAACTTGTACTAGCGAGCCGCACACTTTGCAAGATTACACATCGCGCCCGGAAACGGAAATACGGCATGCAAACAAGATGGCCACGCCCATGAATGACCATGAGGGTAACTTCACGCCGTTGCGCTACAAGCGGCTCGCTAAAACGCACAAAACATTGCGAACTAACACACCGCAAAACAACAA
The DNA here is from genome assembly GCF_964263255.1 of Lissotriton vulgaris. Classification (NCBI taxonomy): domain Eukaryota; kingdom Metazoa; phylum Chordata; class Amphibia; order Caudata; family Salamandridae; genus Lissotriton; species Lissotriton vulgaris. The sequence goes on along the minus strand of NC_141695.1, from coordinate 166,623,341 downwards.
ATTGCATATTCGCACAAATTCGCGGCTTCCGAATTCGATCTCGTGCAAATTCGCGCCCCGCGAATCCTGCAAAATTGCAGAAAAACGAGTTTTGCACAATTGAAAGCACTCAGCAGGTGCAAAAGTTCAAACTCATCATTAGTAACCATTCCCTGTAGTGCTTCCTGAGGGGCCCCTCCAGAGTTCAGTTGCCTACTTGCAACTATTCTATGACCCTGCTCTGACCCTCACAGCAGGCTCATAGAATAGCTACAAGTAGGCCACAAAGGTCATGTGAAAAAAAATTGCACTGCAACAGAAAGCAAATTACAGATAAGGAAGCAGTTGCCAGACTGGAAGTTTAAATTCAGTGACACATTAATCAACCCCAAATTAATTCATGTCAGTTGAAGCAGGGCAGGTGTGCTTGCTTTTTTTCACCCCCATAATCTACAGTGATAAACCAACCAGAGGGTGGCAGTGATGTACCAGAGGGTGGCATGGGTGTACCAGAGGGTGGCAGTGGTGAAACAGAGGGTGCTGTGAACCTGTGATGATGAACCAGAGGTAGAAACAACATATTCGCGGCCGTTGCGAGCCGACAAGTATGTTCGCAACTGCGAACTGGTACAAAACCCTTGCGAACTGACAGAAACCCTTGCGAACACAAAAAAATAAAAAATCCTCAAATTCGCGAGAGTTCGCGGATTTTGCGGATTGCGAATTTGCAAATACGCAAATTCGCGAACCGCAAATTCGCAAAATTCACCCATGCTTAATTCTTTCCCTGTGCCAAATGCAAAGCCTGTGAGAACAGCAAACGGGTTCTATCATATAACATTCCTGGTCTACAAACACCTAGAAAAATAGCGAAGTTCATCACATGCCAAACCCCATAAGTTGTGTACTGCTTGACCTGTCCATGTGGTCTTAAATATATTGGCAGTACAATCAACAATGTAAAAATGCGAATTCTGGAACATCAACGTGCCATTAGTAACAAAGACGTCAACTACCCGGCGGCCCGGCACTTTGCCAAAGAACATCAAAGTAATAGGGATCTATTACAATACTTTGGCATAGATCATGTTCCGATTAATCCAAGGGGAGGGGATAGATTGATGAGGTTACGTAGACTGGAATCTTGTTATATTATTGACATGCAAACTAAACATCCACATGGGATGAATAGTGGAGAAGAACTTATGGTACATCTAGGAAAATGAATGAATCATGTATATATTGCCTTGTACCTCTGCAAAGTCGATTTTAATCTCTTCTTTCCAATTTTTTGATTCTCTTCTTTTTGATATCATGAGGTTTGATATTATGAGATATTGAATTGACATGCCTGTCCCTCTGCTTTATACGTGTTGACGAAGCTGTACTGAGAATATGACCAATATTGACTGTTTTATTTAGGACATGCCTATGGGAAAGATAAGTGTACAAACAGGAGTAATTATGAACCACGGTTGTTGAAATCGCAATACGCAATTGAATGTAGCTGGTGATATGCCGATCCATGGCTTAATAGTAAGGTCACACCAGCTAGAGCAGCAGATATGCCGATACACGGCAAGATTAGTTGTAGAAATAATAAACTGCACTATATTGCACATTCATAGATGGCCACCACATTCATATGCGTGCATATGCGATCTCAACACCGTCATTTAATGTTGATCGGCATGTCGCAATGACGTATTTAAAAGCAGCTGCCTCGCGGCATCTTGAGCAAACACTGACGAAGGACTCATGTCCGAAACGTGTCTGTCTAAACAGCTAATGGTGAAATAAAGAAATTCTTGCCTGTACCCCTGGAGTGCTGAACTTTGTTCTTTGACAAGGAAAATGGAGTCCGAGCCAGGATATATATATATATATATATATATATATATATATATATATATATATATATATATATATATATATATATATATATATATATATATATATATATATATATATACATACATATACATATATATATATATATATATATATATATATATATATATATATATATATATATATATATATATATATATATATATATATATATATATATATATATATATATATATATATATATATTCACAGAAAAAACCATAGGTTATAGACCATATATAGTTAGGAATTAGCATTTACAAAACCTTGAAAATTCACTGAAAAAACCATAGGTTATAGACCATATATAGTTAGGGATTAGCATTTACAAAACCTTATTTTATTTGCACAAAACCATTGAAATTCCATATATAGTTAGTTGCACTAACTATATATCGCGGACCCGCAATCCACTGCTAATGATGTCACATATTACATCATTCATGACATGGTCAGTGACATCACTGATGACATCACTGATGACATCTCAAATGACATCACTGATGACATCACTGATGACATCACTGATGACAACACCCAGTGACTGTATGTTTCTGTAAAGTTGAAATATGTCTTACATATTGAAGAATGAGTGGATGTATAAGTGTCTGGATGAAGGATTTAGTAGGTGCATGACTGACTGTATGAGAGAATGATTAAATGTGTCTCACTGAGTGCATGGGTTAGTGATTAAAGTGACTTAATTTGGCAATCATTATGTATGTTGTTCTGTAAACTGCTGCATGTTTAAATCAGTAGCTATATCAGTAACTATATGGGTTATTGAATGGTTGCCCAAGTATTTGTATGGGAGACTGAGTATGTGTGTGGGTGGCTGGGAGGTGTATAACTCTGTGCATAGATGTGTGAGCAGTTGATTCCCTAGGTGTATGGGTTCAAAAGTGCATGTAGAAACAGCTGTATGGACAGTTGACTGTGTGCATGAGTATATTGGTGAGTGAATGGATATCTCAGTGCTACATGTCAAAGTAAGTACATATGTAAAACACACTCCATGTGAGAGTTGACATATATAAATAACTGAACATAAGAGCCAGTGAATGTGAGAGTGGCTGTATGAATCATTGTGAACTTGTATCAAGGATTGTATAAGAGAGTAAATATGTGTTAGTATATGTTTGAATAAGTAAGGTGTGTATAACTGTATAGTTGAGGAAATGGAGATGTGATTGATTCTTTGCATGACTGACTAGGTGTGTGAGTAACTCCATGGATGTGTGACAGTCTGTGAGTGCCTGTTTACACTGAGTGTATCTAAGGTTATATTAGAGTCTGAAGATGTATTATCACATAAATGATATCATCAGTGATGTAATCAGTAATGTCAAATGAGATGTCAGTGATGTCATCAGTGATGTCATTTGAGAAGTCATCAGTGATGTCATCAGTGATGTCATTTGAGATGTCATCAGTGATGTCATCAGTGATGTCACTGACCATGTCATGAATGATGTAATATGTGACATCATTAGCAGTGGATTGCGGGTCCGCGATATATAGTTAGTGCAACTAACTATATATGGAATTTCAATGGTTTTGTGCAAATAAAATAAGGTTTTGTAAATGCTAATCCCTAACTATATATGGTCTATAACCTATGGTTTTTTCAGTGAATTTTCAAGGTTTTGTAAATGCTAATTCCTAACTATATATGGTCTATAACCTATGGTTTTTTCTGTGAATTTCATTGGTTTTTTAAAAGCTAATATCTATAGCTGTAAAATATATTCTTTATTAAGTGACGTAACACGTAGCCCGTGAGACGCCTCATGATGCATCGCATAACCGTGACGTATCGTCTCTGCAGCGCAAACCAAACCCAAAACGTAAGCGCGCCCGAACACGCTTAAAGATATATATATTTTTTTTAACCTTAATTAGACAAAATCCACACGTGCACATATCACAAACGTTCAAAAAACACAATATGTCGGACTCCTGTTACGCTGCCGGTTAGCTGCCCGGTTAACGTACCAGGAAGCACCTTTACTGCGAAAAATCGCAATTTTTTTTTTCTTTTGCCCCGCAGGGAACTTTAATAGCCCCCTCATCAATCCTAGGGGTTCAGGAGGGGTCTGCCTTACCCCTTTCATTCATTTACACCTTTTTTTTTCCACCTCTTGTCTCTCGATCCCACAGAGAGACAAGATGGCGGCCGCTCCAGACTGTTTACAATGTTAACAGCCAATCAGCTTCTCCTTAGACTCCCGTTACACTGCCGGTTAGCTTCCCGGTTAGCTGCCCGGTTCGCGTACCAAGACGCGTCTCTACGGCGAAAAAATCGGATTTTTTTTTTTTTTGGGCCCCGCGTGGCTCTATAATATCCCCCTCATCAATCCTAGGGGGTCAGAAGGGGTCTACCTTGCCCCCTTTCCTTAATTTCCCCCTTTGTTTTGGCCTCCTCTTGTCTCTCGATCCTACCGAGAGACAAGATGGCGGCCGCTCCGGACTGTTTAGAATGTTGACAGACACCGGAGAGCCAATCAGCTTCGCATCGCAAAGTTCCGTTACGCGAAAAGTACGCGAACCGGAGCGCTGCCCGGAGCGCTGTTACAGATATATATCTTATTTTAAACGTTAATTTCTCAAAATCCACTGAAGCACATATATTGAGACCTAGCAAAGGCACATCGGGCTAACAGTCCCTACAATTTTGCCAAGTTTCGTGCAAATCCATTCAGCCGTTCGAGCTAAAAGTGAGGCCAACCGCCCTATGGAAAAATGAATGGGAAAAACGCGTTTTGGGACCCCCCTTTTTTCTCGGCCCCCCCTTGATGACCCCCCCCCAAATTTTCAGGGGCTGCTCAGAAACAAAATGTGCCATTTTCCTGAAAATTTCTGCCGATTCCGTCCACAAACGCCAAAGTTATTAGACATAGAATTTTCAAAAGTTCCATAGAGAAAAAATCCTAACTAAATATACCTACTGGCTATCGCCAGTAGGTAATATATATATCCTGGCTATATATATATATATATATATATATATATATATATATATATATATATATCAAGCGCTCAAAACTTCGAACCAGTTTCCGAAGGAGACGACACAGCGTAGTGAAAGAACCTTCTTTATTTCATAAGTCGCTTACGACGCGTTTCGCCTGACCCAGCAGGCTTGGTCACGATAGGTTTTGTGTCAACACATACATTCATTTAAAGTGCTCAATACTGACGTGATGCATCACGTGACAAACAAATTCATAGAAATGGAAAAGTTATTTACACATGTTATCATCATGCACAACATTCGAGTAAAAAATTATTATTTTTCAGTGTCATTTAGATAAACGCCTCAAAATGCAATTTACATAAATAAAGCCTCTAATCAAAGTGGTAAAAAACGGTGAAAGAATGAATAAGAAACAATAAATATTTCTTTTATATATACTCATTCCTCTACCCCAATTCGGGACATTTTCACACAGTTTTTGGTAAAGCCAATGCAGCCCAAGTGGGCTTATTTTGATTCACCAAAACCACCTCAAACGGCAATTTATGAGCAGTAATCAGCTTCTAATTTCGATATTATTTAACTAGTATTCTCATTGTGCATAGATGATTTGCTGGTACTTTTTCCAGAAAAAATAGAGCCCCAGTGGGCAAACCCAATCTATTCTACTTATTGACTGTAAGAGCACTTAATTAAAAACAATCCATTACTTTAACTCCTAGAGAGAATGAACTTTTGTTTATGCAGGAAGTCAAATACACCACAAAAAATTAATTGATTTTAAAGTCATAAAATAAATCATAGGTGAGTGTAAAGATCTTCTTCAATGTTTAATCCATACGGGCTTTTTGTATTCAGTTCAACTATGTACCATGACTCTAGTTTGCGCAGTTTTTTTACCCTATCCCCCCCTCTTTCATTCAAGGGCACGGAGTCAATCACATAGTAGGACAGACTGTTTACATTCTTATCATGGAATTTTTCGAAGTGTCGGGCGACTGGATATGTCCTGTCAGCATTTTTTATCGCCCTCAAATGTTGTAGTATCCGTTGATGAACGGGTTTAATTGTACTACCAACATACTGTAAATTACATCCACAGCTCAAAACATAAATCGAAAATTCCGTTTTACAGTCAAATTGTCCTTTGATTTTTTTCATCCTATTTGAGAGACCTGGTTTGTATGTACTGGTGTTTCTCCCATGTTCACAAGCCTTACATTTCTTGCACTTAAGAAACCCATCCTTTCTAGCCAACCAATCGCTCCTATTTGTCTTCTTCTTTTTTACCTTAGTCAGTATGGTTTTGACTAGCAGCTGCTTAAAGGATTTTGCCTTTCTAAAAGTGATCAGAGGTCTAGTGCTTAAAGCCGGACCAATAATTGGATCATTTTTAATGACATGCCAATGTCTGCTTAGTATTTTCCTCACAGAGCTATGCAATTTGTTGTAGTTCGTGATTATTCTACACTCGTTCCCTTCCTGTTTCTTAATTCCCCTATCCTTGAAAAGAACTTCCTCTCTTGTCTTTTGTCTGACTTTATTAAAAGATGTCTCCAAACAGTTGTCACTGTATCCTCTTTGCTTGAAACGCTGTTGTAAATCATTTAAAGCATTCTCTCTGTCTTGTGGATCACTACAGTTCCTCAACACTCTATATATATAGCGAGACTGATTTATCACCATCCCCGATGGCAGTCCGCCAGACCGCTTCTGAGGCAGCTCCATTGGCTTCCGATTCAACACCGCGTCAGTTTCAAATCGGCCTGCATGATTTTCAAATCCCTTCACAACTCTGGCCCACAGTTCATTCAAAAACTTCTTCTTAGGTACACCCCCTCTCGCAACCTTCGCTCTGCTTCCCAAATCTTCCTGACTGTCCCTCGCTACAAGCTGTTGCGCAAGGGAGGCCGTAGGTTTGCCACCCTCGCTCCCAAGCTATGGAACTCTCTCCCCCTGGAGCTTCGCTCATGCACTGCCCTTCTTCCATTTAGGAAGCTCTTAAAAACATGGCTGTTCACCCAGGTTGCGGCCTAGTGCTCATGGCCTCTTGTAAGTTAGTTCCCCTGCTGGTCAGCGCCATGAAACCTTTGGGTGTGCGAGCGCTTTATAAAACTTTGATAAGATAAGATATATATATATATATATATCCTGGCTATATATATATATATATATATATATATATATATATATATATATATATATATATATATATATATATATCGTTGCAGAATCTGTTTTTTTTATCGGCGCTTTCCACACCACACAGAAAGAAGGACCTCCAGAAGCAGAAAAATTACTGGTGAAGAGTTTTAATAGCTCGCATGGAATAGTATTTTCGGCATGACGCGTTTCGGTTAACAGGTAACCTTGATCACATAACGACATAGCAATTTAGTTTGATTTTAAATACTCATTTTTTTCAAGTATTGCGATAATGTGACGAATAAACAGTGAAAAAAGTATTCTGTCCATATTATGTCCTTAAACAACAGTGGTTTTTAGTTGTGGGAATCAACCAGTAAAAAAAAAATATATATATATATATATATCACTAGTAATGTACGAGTACACATTTCTTGCGTTAATGCATTTGCTTTAGATTTAGATAAAATAATTTTGCATATTTAATAGTTTAGCTAAACACATGTAGATGCCTATTTGAGAAAATTAATTTTCTTTCTCATTAATTTTAGAACATTCCTTTTTGATAAGAGTAACGGCCTAAATGCCTTTCACATTCTTTTGCATTTTTTGTATAAGCATCTTATATATAAGAAAGCGATGATTGGTATCATAACAATTATACCATATAAGTTTAAAACATTTCAGCTTCAATGCCTATAAAATTAATATGTGCAAAATTATGCTTATTAGTGCAAATTGAATTTTCTGTGCAAAATACAGCAAATTGTTAAAGTAGTACCCTATACATTGTTCCAATCAAAACCAGCATTCCTATTTCAACTATCATGATTGTATCCCATGAGTTAACACTGGGTTATACGGTTATGAGGATCCAAGCCTGGATATCCAACATTCACCCCACTATATAAACTCACAAGAAATTATGGTTTATCGACTAGACAGAAGGTGCATAGTGCTGTACAAAATGAAAAAAATAAGTGAATACATGAATATAAAAAATTGGTGGATGCAGATATTTAATCAAATTTATCTCACAAATTCTTTTAGCAGAAATTAATGATCGAGTTATTTTTATTTTTATTTTCAACAACATTTCTTATAAGAATGTGTGCATATCCTCAGTGGTGTTTAACCCATTGGGAGACTTGCTATTAAGGTTAACTATATACTTCGTCTCCAGCTGCCTTAACATGTTCTCCCGATCTCCACCTCTTTTCGGGGTTTGAACCGCATCGATAACAAACCAGGATAGACACTTGAAATCTTTATTATGTTCGGTTCTAAAGTGTCTCGCCACTGGATAGGTGGAGTCACTATTAATGATTGCTCTGATGTGCTGTAAAATTCTCACGTGCACCGGCTTGATCGTACTGCCTACATACCTCAGGCCGCAGGTGCACGTGAGAACATAAACAGCAAAATCAGTGTGGCAGTCATAGTTCCCCCTTATCTGTTGATCATTTTTGCCAAAGGGTATATTGTATTTACTGGTATTAACACCAATAGTGCAGGCTCGACATGTAGAGCACTTAAAGAATCCTTGCTTCACTGGCATCCAAGTTGGAGCAGCTGCCCCTGCCCCCAAAGGTTGTGCCAGTTGAGCGGCCATGTTTCTACACCTCCTGAATATTACTTGTGGTTTATTTGGGAGGTCTTCTTTTATCGAGTGGTCTGTAAGAACAATTGGCCAGTTTTTGTTTATTATGGCTCTACTTTTGCGCTCCTGCTTGCTAAATGTGGTTATTAACCTCGGCACATCATTTTCTTTACTTGAATCCACTTCAACAGTGGACCTTGTTTGTGTAGGTAACAAATCTGATCTTAATTTTGTGTCAGCTCTATCTATAGCTCTTTTGAGTGTGTCTTCTGAGTATCCTCTAGCACGCAATCTTGCTGCACTTTCATCTCTACACCTTTCGTATTCATTGGGGGAGCTACAGATACGTTTGAGTCGCAATATTTCTCCATAAGGTATACTTGATATTAAGTGCTTTGGATGGGCACTAGACGCATGGAGAATTGCGTTGCCAGCTGTTGGTTTCCTATAGGCTGTTGTAGTTAGTTTATTGTCAACTATAGCCACCTGAACATCTAAGAACTCAATTTTGCTGGTACTCTGATGTGAGGTAAAGAATAAGTTGTAATCATTTACATTGATTCTTTTTACAAATTCCACTGCACTTTGGATGTCTCCCCTCCAAATGACGAAGACGTCATCTATAAAACGTCGCCACATGCAGATTTTGCTAGTCATCTCACTTTGATATTGGCAATCGAGGACCTGCCTCTCCCAGAACCCCACGTGTAAGCACGCATAGCTCGGGGAGAAGCAGGCCCCCATCGCCACTCCTCTTTTCTGTCTGTAGTATTCCCCACCAAAGGTAAAGTAATTATTCTCAAGACACCATTTGATCAATGATAACAACATTTTGTTGTGAGACACATATTCAGCTGGACGACTTTTTAGAAAATGTTCTACTCCTTTCAGACCTCGTTCGTGATTTATACTAGTGTACAATGACTCTATATCAAGAGTTAATAGTACCAAGTCTTCACACCAGTCAAATTCCTCAATTCGTGATAAGAAGTCCCCAATGTCTTTTAAGTATGACGGCAAATTCTTCACTAGTTCTTGTAAAAAATGATCTATATATTCTCCAATGTGCTCTGTCATGCTTTTAATAGCTGATATTATGGGTCGTCCAGGTATAGGTACTTTGTCCTTGTGCAATTTGGGTAACAGATATAAAAACGGCATTACAGGGTGGGTGTTATACAGGAATTTAAATTCCTCTGTTGTTATTAGGCCATCCATTTTCCATTTTGATAATTCTTTTTTGATGTTGTCCTTTGCTTTGTGGTACGTTTTGAGTGTTATTTTCTCATAGCATTCACCATTATCCAGTTGCCGTTTGGCTTCAGCCTCATAATTTTTTTGCTCCATAACACAATATTTCCTCCCTTGTCCGATTTTTTTATTATCACATTAGGGTCTTTTCTGATTTTTTCCATTAAGTTGTTGTATTCAAATTGATGTTGATTAAAGTCTGATTTCTCACGATTTGTTTGACAATGGAGTTTCTTTATTTCCTCGATTACGCGATCATGAAAAACGTCTATTGCATCCTTAGGCATTAAAGGAACAAAGGTGGATCTAGGTTTAAAGGGGCTTTCTCCCGCACCCTTTTGGAGTAGATCTAATTCTCTCAATTGCGATTGAGTCGATATTTCAGAGTTTTCTTCCTCATTGTTTAACTCATGTAGTGCCCATAATGTAGGTATATCAGCAGCTTGCAAGGTTGATTCAGCCACCGTTCTTGTTTTTGTTTTTGTTTTCTTGTCTTCCCAGACATATATATATATATATATTCCGCTCAAGGTTTCCACCAGGTTCCCAATAGAAACCACGCACTCCAGGGGTAATTCTCAGATGTTATTTTATTATATTTGCAACAGACGCGTTTCGGCGCTCCGCCTTCCTCAATGTTACAAACATTGTGGGGAGACGCCATGTTTTAACAGCAATCTCTGCGTACGTTTGTGATGAAAACAAACTAGGGACTTTGATCATTCGCCATATTGGGTGCTCTACACATTGTACATCACGTTATGTTCAAGTAAAAGAATATTTGCACCGTAGCTCGTCTATTATACATTTAGTTACGCTACAAAATGCTCGTATCATTTCATAAGCAAAAAAGGTTTTTTTAGGCGCACATTATGCATTCGAGTCATACCATTATGCGCATAATCCGGTGATCACGCCTTCACGCCGTGTATCGGCTACACAGCACAACAGTATCTGGGTTACCTATTTTCCCATACAATTAATCCTGCCACAATTCAATAGTTCGGCATATGTTGTTCGTAAAAGCATTTCGAACTACACTCCTGATGTCTAGTAACAGTGCCTATTACCGGCAGAGCCATCTTGGAATTCCATGCCCAGATCAAACTATATCATTTGGCCGTTTATCGGCATGATCAATGTACTTGAACATATTATCTGATGTTGCAATTGCTAAGGCCGTGGATCGGCAAACCTCCCTTGACAAAAAATTGTTTTCCCAAATCTCCTTTACAACTTATTTTTTTCTCTCTTTCATGTTTCATCAGTTCAAAAATTTCATTACGGAAGGGTCACTCACACTTTATATAGTACTAATTGCAACCAAAACCTACGTTAGTTGTCTTTACATCTAACATTAGATTCGATTGCAATTCATAGAGCATATTATCAACGCCGTTATCGCCGCTATATCTGCAGCTTTCTGCCGATAAAAGCGGCGTTAATGTTTTACCTATCCTTGAAAATATTCTGCTGCACCCTCTTGAAAACGGCATTACATCGCCTGCCGTAAGACCACTTTGCATATGTTGCGTACAGTAAGTTACTGGCATGCAAAGTGGGCGTAGGTCAAAGCACATGCAAAATGTGGTTGGAGGGCAAAACACCCTATCACAAAAAGAGGCGTTGCGAGAAAAAGAGGTGGAATAAACTAGTTTATCGCAGAACTGTTAAAGCCTGCTCTAATAAAACATTCAACATCGTTAACATAAGAGTGTAGAAAATAAAACTAAATCCACCCCGTCCCCTAATTACAAGGCACACATTACTGTGTGAAAACGTTTGTTTTCACGAGATAATGTTAAGTACCGCGGCTGTTACAGCATTTACTATCACATATGTGTTCCCATTGATATTAAAGCACTAACACCGTGGAAAATTCCGGCCATACCGTCGATATTTACAACGTCGAGCAGCGGCGATTTTTATCGCTTAGGAGCCTTGCTATTATGAAGGTTTATCTCCTAAGTCTCTGATTCTCAAACTATGCACCGCGGCTCCCCTGCGCGCCGCAATAAGATGCCAGGGGCGCCGCGCACACTGTAGACTGACTAACCGTCCATAAATTCCACGGACGTCCATACCCTGTTATCTGCAATTGTGGCCATCAAAAGGAGCTGCGCTGCTCCCCTCTGAGAGGCCTCACTCCCACTGCTGCAGCGGCCTCGCAGTCCTCCAGGAGCACAGGAGCAGCCCCTCCCGCCCATTGAAGTTCTGTGTCGGTCTCATTACCACTTAGTAAATGAAAATAAGCACTGAAGGATATTCAAGTATGTAGTACTCCTCCTGCTATAGCATACAGAATGGATTGTGTTAGGTATAAATAAGTGAAACACCCACGCTACAATCATATAGAACACTTCCTTTAAAGAAGCCTGTGAATAACTTTAAAAGATAAGGTTAACCTTCTTTTACTCTCTCATCTTTCTTGAACATAAGTATTTACAATACTATATTGAACAATGCCATGGTTGCTGCTTTTTTATTTTAAGAATCTAGCAATCATTCACAAAGCCAATAGTCATGGCTTCTTTTTCCAGACAAAAAACTTGCAATATTACATATCTACATAGAATGACAGAAAAAACATAACACTAGACGGGCGCAACACTCTGCTAAGCACACATTTTTAGCCTATGGGTCAGATTTATGTTAACTGGCACATCCCCAGGGATACACCAGTTAATGTGCGCTACAGTGCGCCACTGCTCCGCCACCCATGGTGCGCCGCATTTATAATGCGGCGCACCATGGTGCAAAAACGGCACAGATGCATGACACATCTGTGCTGGAAAGGTGGTGCATTGCTGGAGTTGCATCGCAAGTGTGACACAGCTCCAGCAAGGCTCGGGGGTACCCCATCTTGACAATGCTGTGTCAAGACCTTCGCCTGCTTGAAGCACATGCAGGGTTTTGAGGCAGCATTGGCCTGAAAGTGACTGAGTGAAATCTCATAGATTTCACTCAGCCACTTTCAGGAGGCGTTCCTGCACAGGAACGCCCCCCCCCCCCCCCCCCCCTGCACAGGAACACTTCCTTATGTTGCAGGGCTTTACAACGTGACGTATCTCCTAGATGCATCACGTTGTAAATATGGCACATTATGTGTACCGTCATTGCATCAAATAAAGTGACGGAATTGTGGCGCAAAGAGACGCAAGGGCATCATAAATCTGCCCCTATGTGTTTTAAAGTGCCCTCTAAATTACAACCAACACTCTCTTTGAAGAGACCCCCCAGTTTTTTTAATACCTCTTAACTCCTCCCATGCTCATGACAGAGCCGCTCCGTCATAAGCATCGCCTGAGCTGTCCTCATGACGGAGCGGTTCTGTCATGGCCCTGCCGCTGCGCTTGCGCAGCAATGATTTTGCGCCTGTGCGGCGCGTTCTATTGACTGAGCGGGGCCATGACGGAACCGCTCTGTCATGAGCACACCTCAACCGCGGCTCGTGAAGGAGTGGCTCCATCGTCAGCATGCGAGCGCCACTCAGCCCCCCACCCCCCTAACGCTGAGGCGGAATTGTCACAGCAGCAAAGAAGTTAAAGTCATGGAAAGAACACCATTTAACATTTAATATCATTTACCACCAATGTTTTCATATATTAGTGTTGCTGAACTCACTCAGTGAAATGTCGCTGATTTCATTAAATCACTTTTAAGGCACTCCTTATGACAATGCACCCAATCCTGTGTGGAAGTGCTTATGTTAAACATGACACTGGTATAACCAGGATAGACAAAGAAATGACACAGTGATGGAAAAGTTTCTTTATTTTTTATACTTACCTAAGAAATAGTAACAAAGTAAAAGTAAATTTCTTTTAAAAACATAGTATCTGTGGAAGAAAAGTAAAAATAAGATTATAATGCACATTTCATAAAACAAAAAAAAGTAGGATGGAATGAAACAGAAAGTAAAAGAAAAAAAGAGCAAGGGAGAGAGAAAGAGACAGAGACAGAATGTCTAGTATATAAATCAATAAGTAACATAATTAATTGAAAGAGATAATAGCACTGAAGGAATGAGTGTCTAAACGAAAGTAAAGTAAGAGAGAAAATGAAAGTATGATCAGTGATAGTACACGAAGTAAACAGTCTCTTAAAGAAACACAGTAAGAGTACAGGAATATCTTAAGGAGATAAATAAAATAAAGGAAAAACAGTAAGAGAAACAGAGTGAAAAAGGGTGAGTAATAGAAAGTAAACGGAGTACAAATAGACAAGCACTGCAAGACACATATAAATAGAAATTAAGTAGGGTAAGAGAAGTAAAGTATTGGCCTTATTTATGAAGGCCTTGCGCCGCCCATGCGTCACTTTTAACATGGCAAAAATTGATGCATCGGTGGCACAAGGCTTTCATAAATGAGGCCCTTTACATTTAAGTGTAAAAATTGAGCATAAATAATGAAAGCAAAGTAAGGGAACAAATATTAGATACAGTAACACAAACAAATTAAGATTCTAGAAACAAAGGTGATGCAAAGTCAATAAAGTTGAGTCACCATGAGACAACAGTAGAAACAAACTGAAGAGATAGATAGACTGAATAAGATAGTGACAGAAAAGATGTTACAGAAACAGGAAAAAAATTAAACAACACAAAATGTGAATGTGACTAAACAGTACTGAGAAAGGAAGGAGATCAAAACAATAAGGATAAGAGAGAGGCAGACAAAACTCTCGGATGTTATTAGTTGTACTTATCTTATAAATGTAATATCTGTGGAAGACAGTAAAAAAATCTGTTATAATACATATTTCGAAATCCAATGTAACAAAATAACTTAAACAACATATTACATGGTTTATTTTTGCTGTCCTCAGAATACATTGATTTTCACTATAAACAGTGATTTCAATATTAATCATCATGTAACACAAAATGATTGTGTTTAAAAAACCCATACAAGATCTCCATACATAATATAAATACCTGAAAAAAACATGTCTTAAATGTTTTTCTCTAATTCGCAATTTCTTGAGTAAGCACAGTACATCTTCCACAGTTACAAACTAATTAAACTATGCCACCTATTTTTAAATATATCTCAACAAAGCCCTGTGCAAGTATCTTCTTTAAAAATCTATCTTAAGTACACATTTTTTTCTCTCATACCTTTCCGCGTGGCCAAATAGTATAAGTTAACTCGTTATCTTTTAAATACCTCTCAAAAAACTTGTGTCCATATATGTTCTAAAATAATTATCTGAAGTACTCATTTTCTTGTCTCATATTTTTCCGCGTGGTCAAATATTATGAGTTAAGTAGTTATTTTCTGAAATTTCTTAATCTTAGTCTTATCTATTCTTTTCTGAATCTTTCCAGTTAAAAATTGTAACGTGTTCTGTACCATCAAACATTAAGTAAACTTGTACCTGATGCTATCACTATGCCAAATACAAATTTCATTTCTAGATTTGCACACCCTCAGTCACATGATATTTCTAAACAACAGAGTTTCATATCTTTACAGTATTAATCTTCCTACACCAAGTCATTTTACTGAAATTTGGGTTGCAAAAATAGCAGATAAGAGTTAGTTAAGTCAAAAGGCAAACGTTTCTTAAAAGTCAATTGACTATCATTGCAAAGCGTCCAGCCTGTTGCACACTTCAAATAAGCTGTGTAATGTCCTGATGATGTTGAAGGCCCTTCATGAAAAATAATGGCTACAGTTACAAATGTTCTTCTAGAAATAGATACTTGAGAAGCCACAACATTTTTAATTAAAGTTGACAATTTACTCCCATCAGCTCTGCATCGTTGAAACATTAAAATTACATATTGTCCATTTCTGTAGATACATAAAGTTGATAACATTTCAGACTTACATTGAGAACAGACCATGTTCTGATGCGCATCTTTAACTAGTTTATTAAAAGACACTTCTTTACAGTCTGGTAATGTTAAATATATAAATCTTTCACTGTGTATATCAGTAATACTTGAAATTGAGCAATTATCACGCTTATGTTCCCATTTATAAGAAAGGTCAAAAAGACTATCAATATCTACACCTTCATCTTCCAAAACTGTAAACATATACATAATAAATTCCTAACAATCTTGCTGAATATTCTGAGAAAATTGATTTAGTCCTGCACATATGTCTAAAACATTCCTTAGTTCTGAAACACTTGCTACTTCACTATCACCACTGCTACATTTTTCAAATACAGAATTTAATGAACAACAAAATGTTTGCTCACGATTTTGTACAATCTGTTGCTTAACATTTTTTTAGAAAAAAAACAACATTAACTACTACATTTGCATAGCAGTTGACACCAGACCTGTTTTCAAACTTAAATCCAACAATCTCTTCAATACTAACCTTTCTCTTAAGCCTACCAATGACAGCTACATATTTTTTCTTCGTTTCTCGACTACTTCGGTACATTTTTCCTCATTTCTTCTTTTCTGACTAACCATACGCCTTTCAATTAAAGGATATTGAGGTAAACTTGGAGCATATTCTCTTCTTAACCTATTATACTCCTTCACACAATTTAAATCTGCACTAATCTTTGTCTCATCAAAATCAATTAGATAAAGTCCACATAAAGTTCTAACTCGAGATAAAGCAACATACGCCATACCCTCTTTGAATACAGTGCTTCCAATATTTACCAAAGCACAATCTACACTTAAACCTTGAGATTTGTGAATAGTCACTGCATATGCCAAAGAAATTGGAAATTGCTTCCGACGGACATATAAGTCTTTCACAAGCAAAAAACGAGTTAAAGAGCGACTAATTTGTTGAACTTCCTCAATTCCATCAAATTTTATTCTTAAAAATTAAATCTCATCTCTATTTGAGTAATTGACAAAACCAACAACATTACCCATTGCTCCATTTACCAATCCTCTTTCTACATGTAAATTTCTCCGTAAAATTATCCGACAATTTAAACATACATACAGATTTTTCTCTAAGCCAGCAGTTTTAGATATAGTTTTCTGAAGAGAATCCAATTTTAACTTCAACTTTTCAGACAAAACAATAGTACTACCTTCATGCTCTATTCTATCTTTAGCTTCCAGTTTCTTAATTTCTTGATTTTCTAAATTCAACATTTTCTCATTAAAAACTGAACATTCTTTGAGAGTTGGCATCAAGCATATGACTGACTTATCTGCTACCTCTTTACTATATATTTTCTCAGGTACATTATCTTCATTAGGAAACAGCTTGGAAAGTAATCGTGTTCGTAGAGTGTCTTTCGCATCTTCAGTTAGTTTTCCAATCCTTATATCTTGAAGAATATTTCCATATTTAGTATCCTTTGCCTGTCGCATATTTTGAATCAGTTCAGTATATTTGAAATGTGACCATATATTAACATTTCCAATACTGCCCAGGCACTTTCTGGTCTCCTCATGCGTAACAGTTTCAAATACAGGTTGTCCTTTCACAGGAGTTAGCTGCAGTAGATCTCCCAAAACTATGACATGTTTACCTCCAAATAACACATCATACTCTGTATTAAGTATCTGTTGCATTCTTAAATGCACAAAAGCAAGCATTAAATTGGATACCATGCTTACCTCATCAATAATAAGAAGTTTCATTTTTTTAAGGACTCTAGAAACTTCAAAACAAGCTTCTCCAGATAGCTTGTGATATTGTAATTTATTTTCATGTTCAACTGGCAGCATCAGTAAACGATGTAAAGTAATACCTTTAATATTATGTGCTGCCAATCCTGTTGGAGCAGTAACAACACACAACAGTGTTGACTGTGTTCTTTGTTGTAGATATGTAGTAATTCCTTTAAATTAGGAAACTTTTACCAGTTCCAGCTTCTCCACTTACATATAGTCAAATAGCTTCAAATGACATACATGAGCAATCTTTTTTCTGTCACTTCATCATATATCTGTCTTTGCTCAAGATTAAATTGCTTCTTTAATTCTTCTAAGTTTATTACTTCCTCTTAACCTTGCTGCATTGCTCTTTCCACCTCATCCATGGCAGTTGTCAGGAATTGCGTAAGTGCACCTACAGAACTACAACTCCCATAAAGCTAGGTGTGGAAACAGAGTCTATATATTTATGTTGTCCACTAGAAGGCGTTGTAATTGATTACTCTTTGGAACCTGAAAGAGAGTGTGGTCGAGTTCCCTGTTCGGGAGCGTTACCCAGGATCAAAGATTGGAAGCCTGAATGTTTGCTGGAGTTTCTGGGAGGCGAGAACATTACGTTTGCCAAACAGACTTGGGGAAGGCTTTCCCTTTGTTCTTTCCTTCCGCGAGCGGCTGCCGCGAGGAGAGGAATGCGCGTCTCCGAGGAGAAGCTTTGTTTGAGTAAACTGCTGCCAAAAGAAGGCGTTCCTGTGTTCTTTTGAGATTTCCCGTTCGCGAGCGGCTGCCGCGAGGGAAGATCCCCGGTTTTGGTGTCCGACCTGAGAGGCGCTTTAATTCGAACTTTGTTGTTGCCAGTAAGGATATCTGCTTCGAGAAATTGTACTGTGCCTTGTTCCTTATCGCGAGTGGCTGCCGCGAGGAGTGAAGCAGCTGATATTGTGGCAAAACCTGGGTTGCTGGAAAACGAGAAAACTCATGCAACCAAATCTATGAAACATATGAAACTTATTTAAGGGAAGCTGGTAAGCCTCGGATGAGGAAGCATTGTTTCATTTCTATTTTTGTTAGTGTTCCATTATTAGTTGGGCCCAGCTAGGAATACTAATTCGAACACTATTTTTTGTCCTTGGATGAACTGGATGTGCTTGCAAAGATACTATCACGAATTCCTGATCTTCAGTGTTTGGAACTGAGGTTTTGGCAGTATCATAAACTATATCCACTGGGTTACTGGAGAGAACTCTTATATACTCAAGGAAAGCATAATAGGGTAGGTGTGTGGAAGGATTGGCCTTTTTGAAAGTTTGCTGAAGGTTGTTGAACAAACAGTAATACGTGGATTTCTTACAGGCAGCACTCTGGTATAGAGAAGTATCTATGGTTTAGAGGAAAGAGGTCCCCTCCTGATTTATTTGGTATGTATCGTTCCATTAGCGAGACTTGAATGAGAGTAGTCAGAATTGATGTGATAATCCTCTTTTCTTGTCATTTCAGCTGTCCCATCCGTTTCAGACCCCTTCCTTACCTTCCCTGATTTATCCCTCGCTTGATTACCTCTACGCTCTGTGTTATCTGTACAGTCAGAGTGTGGGGAAATCAGGAGGTGGACCCCTTTCGGCATCACCCTGATCCTGAGGTTTCCAGAATCGTGACAGAATCAATTACCCAAGAAAATACTGAACCTCCCGGTCAGGGTGTGCTGAAAGATGACCACACTTAAAGAAGTGATGCAGGCCCTAGTTCTTGTTCAGCAGGAGTTGGTGAATTCTCGTGCAGAAACTACTGCTCCTAAGGAAAGGTTTGATAGGCAGGCCAGAAACCCTTTTGATGCTTCTGCAGGTGTACCCCAAATACAGGTTACTGTGCCCCCGCCGATACCACTGGCTAGTCCGGAGGGATATGCAGGGGACCCTCTTAAGATTCAGACATTTTTGACGCAGATCACCTTGCATTTTTCGTGTAGGCCAGCTTCTTTCCCTACCAATCACTCCAGGGTGGCTTTTGCGATATCTTATTTGACGGGAGAGGCCGCAGACTGGGCAGTCCCTTTAGTACGCAAAGACGATCCTTTGTTGACGGATTGGGCGGCATTCCGAAGGGAATTTGAGAGGGTATTTGATAGAAGGGCTACCACCCTTAGTGCAGATCGCGATTTATTGGGGTTACGTCAAGGGAGAAAGGATTTAATAACCTATATGACGACCTTCAATAGATTGGTGGGGGAAACAGCATGGCCCGAAGAGAAAAGAATGGCACTATACTATCAGGGGTTGAATGAAGACATGAAAGACGTCCTGGCACAGATTGATCCCCAGCCCACGAGTTGTTTAGGGTTGATCAATCTTACCTTGCGGTTGGACCACCGTCTTTCCGAGAGGGGAGGCGAGCGTAAAAGAGGTGGTCGATCATGGAGTGGGTTTGAGGTAGAGAGCGTTACCCATAAGAAAGAATCAGGACCCGAGGCTATGGAGATAGGGGCTGTTCGTCCTCCGTTGACCAAGGCCGAAAGAGAGAGCAGACGTGCCCAAGGTTTGTGCATGTATTGCGGCAAAAAAGGGCACTATGTGAGAGATTGTCCTGCAAAACCCCAAAAAAGGGGTTTGTTTTTTCCTGCCAAAAAGATGGTGGCAGTAGTAGCGGAAAACACCTATGCTTTACAGGAGGCAGGCAAGGGGGCTGAGAGTATGTCTACACCCCCTAAGGAATGTAGAATACCGTCCTTGGGAATAGTGGATAGAATGGAAGCTGTGTCTCATGTAATTTTGCCCATGTATCTGGGGTCAGGACAGCATAAAGTTTCCGTGAACACTATGGCGGATTCTGGGGCTACGGGGAACTTTATAGACTATGGTTTGGTGCAGAAGCTGGGTTTAAAGAAAGTTCCCACTCACCTACCAGAGCTGGTGTTGGCGGTGGATGGCACCCCACTTAAATCAGGCCCCATTGTAGAACACACGGAAGCGTTAGAATTGACTCTTTGTGGACAGCCCTGGGATCATGTAGAATACATTGTGCTGAATATGATTGAGACTCCTCAATATGAAATAATCCTGGGGATGCCGTGGTTGTGGCAACACAATCCTTTGATGGATTGGAAGTTAAAAACTATCCAGTTCATTTCGGAGTTTTGTGTATCCGAATGTTTGCATGAGAATGGGGGGTCACATACACTATCCTTGGCACAGGTTTTTCAGGTGGCCACTGCAGGGGAGAAAGAGGTGGCATTGCCAGTCGAATACCATCAGTATTGAGCAGTGTTCAGCAAAGTGGAGGCTGAAAAGCTTCCACCTCATCGCGACTATGATTGTCGGATAGACTTGGTGGAAGGTTCCAAGATTCCTACTTGTAGGGTTTATGCGTTGTCTGATTCTGAGACGAGATATTTAAAGGAGTATTTAGAATATCTGTGCTCGTTGGGGTTCATAAGACCATCACGTTCCCCAGCGGCATCGCCTCTTTTCTTTATCTCTAAAGCCAACCGCGAGCTGCGCGCTTGTATCGATTTTAGGCAGCTGAATAAGATCACGATTAAAAATCGTTATCCTCTTCCACTCATACTCGTCCTGTTAGACCAGGTGAAGGAGGCCAACATATACACCCGGTTGGACCTGCGAGGGGCGTACCACCTGGTACGGATTCAGGCCGGAGATGAGTGGAAGACGGCGTTTAAAACGCGCTTTGGGTTGTTTGAGTATTTGGTGATGCCGTTCGGGCTTTGCAATGCCCCTGCGGCGTTTCAGTTCTTTCTTAATGACATCATGAAAGAGTACATTGATCGTTTTGTTGTCATCTATATTGATGACATCCTGATTTATTCAGATAATCTATCCCAGCATGTCAGTCAGGTTAAGTTGATCCTCCAGACACTACAGGAACACTGCTTATACTGTAAACTCAGTAAGTGTGAGTTCAGAGTGACTGAAGTGGAGTTTTTGGGTGTGATCTTGAATCCTCAGGGTTTTCGAATGGCAGATAGAAAAGTGAAGGCAGTGCAAGAATGGCCTGTTCCTAGGAGTGTGAAGGATGTAAAATGCTTCCTAGGTTTCTCCAATTACTATCGGAGATTTATTGCCCATTTCTCACAGCTAGCCTCTCCAGTAACCCGGTTGTAAAGAAAGGGTGTTACCTTTTGCTGGACCTCGGAAGCAGGAGAGGCATTCGAACAGCTTAAAAAGGCCTTCTGTTCTGCACCTATCTTGAGACATCCACAGCCTGATGTTCCTTTTGTAGTAGAAGCTGATGCTTCGGACATCGCCATTGGTGCAGTTCTGTCGCAAAGAGATAAATCCACCGGTCAGCTACACCCTGTTGCCTTTTTGTCCAAAAAACTGAATCCTGCAGAGGTGAACTATACAGTGGCAGAAAAAGAACTGCTGGCCGTAAAGAGGGCCTTTCAGGAGTGGAGGCCTTACTTGTGGGGGGGTCAACATCCGGTTACCGTGTTCTCTGATCACAGAAATCTGCAATTTATGAAGACTGCTAGGCACCTTTCGCAACGTCAAATGCGTTGGATGTTGTTCTTCGCAGAGTATGATTTTACTATTACTTTTCGTCCTGGGGCAGACAACAGAAAGGCAGACTCGTTGTCCTGCCAATTGGATCCTGGAGCATCGTCAAAGGGAGAACAGTTGTCGATCCTACCTCCCGAGTGGGTGGTGTGCGCTACTACGGTTGAGATGTTTATTGAAGCTGTCCGGAAACAACGTTCCGCATCTCAATGGCAGGTTTGGGCTGGAAAAGAAAAACAACGTACTCTGAAACATGGATTGCCAATGCGGAATAACGCCTTGTTTCTTCCCACGCATGAATTGCGTCTGATGGCCTTTAATTGGTGTCATAACGCCATGGTGGCAGGTCATCCGGGACATGCGAAAACCCTACAGGCGCTACAAAGACAATTCTGGTGGGAAGGAATGATGACTAATGTAAAGACTTGGATTGGGCAGTGTGAGATTTGTGCAAGAGCTAAGAGTGAACAAACCAGGAGTAAGGGGTTGTTGATGCCACTACCTACCCCCTCTAGACCTTGGCAAGTGTTAAGCATGGATTTCGTGCTGGGACTACCGTTGGATAAGGGTTGTGATGCTATCCTGGTAGTGGTGGATAGCCTGACCAAAATGGGACATTTTTTTCCATGTCCTAATCTCCCTACAGCGGCTCAAACAGCGCAGTTGTTGTTGACTGAAGTGGTACGGTTGCACGGAATCCCCAAAGTCATCATTTCGGATCGTGGCCCGCAGTTTGTCGCAAGGTTCTGGCATACATGGTGCAAGGCTCTACAAGTGACGGATGCCTTGTCTACGAGTTTTCATCCCCAGTCTGATGTCCAAACAGAGAGGCTAAACCAAACACTCAAAAAATATCTGAGATGTTACGCCGAAGAGGCTAAGGATTCCTGGGTCTCCTTGTTGTGGCTAGCCGAATTGTCCTACAACAACGCATGGCATAGTTCTACGGGGGAATCCCCTTTTCGGGCCAACACGGGTTATCATGCTGACATCTTGCCTGTTACTATCCCTAGCGATGTGCATAACCATCCTACTGTTGCCGCCAGGATGAAGGCTTTGTTGAAGATCCATCGCCGAGTCCAACAGCACTTGGAAAGGGCTAAAACCTCGTATAAGAAGTGGGAAGATCGACGTCGTCAGGAGGGTCCAGAATACAAGGTGGGGGATAAGGTGTGGCTGTCGACAAAAAACATTCGTTTCCGCTACCGCAGTATCTTCCATCCTCGTTTCATTGGACCATATGAAGTACTGCGTGTGGTGAATCCCGTGGCATATAAACTGAAGTTGCCAGCCTCCTTACGAATACATCCGGTATTCCATTGCAGTTTATTGAAACCCGCCAAAACTGGGAGGCATCAAGCGGTCCCTCCAGTGATGAGAGACGGCCAGTTGGAGTATGAGGTGCGTCGTATCCTGGATTCCAAATACCAACGAGGGAAGCTGTGGTATTTAATATCATGGAAAGGATACGATTCGGAGGATGACTCCTGGGAACCCTGTACTGAAGTGCATGCCCCTCTTGCGGTTCGAAGATTTCATGCCCAGAATCCAGGGAAGCCTGGTGCTAGAAGGCGCCGTTAAGGAGGGCATACTGTCAGGAATTGCGTAAGTACACCTACAGAACTACAACTCCCATAAAGCTAGGTGTGGAAACAGAGTCTATATATTTATGTTGTCCACTAGAGGGCGTTGTAATTGATTACTCTTTGGAACCTGAAAGAGAGTGTGGTCGAGTTCCCTGTTCGGGAGCGTTACCCAGGATCAAAGATTGGAAGCCTGAATGTTTGCTGGAGTTTCTGGGAGGCGAGAACATTACGTTTGCCAAACAGACTTGGGGAAGGCTTTCCCTTTGTTCTTTCCTTCCGCGAGTAGCTGCCGCGAGGAGAGGAATGCGCGTCTCCGAGGAGAAGCTTTGTTTGAGTAAACTGCTGCCAAAAGAAGGCGTTCCTGTGTTCTTTTGAGATTTCCTGTTCGCGAGCGGCTGCCGCGAGGGAAGATCCCCGGTTTTGGTGTCCGACCTGAGAGGCGCTTTAATTCGAACTTTGTTGTTGCCAGTAAGGATATCTGCTTCGTGAAATTGTACTGTGCCTTGTTCCTTATCGCGAGTGGCTGCCGCGAGGAGTGAAGCAGCTGATATTGTGGCAAAACCTGGGTTGCTGAAAAACGAGAAAACTCGCGCAACCAAATCTATGAAACATATGAAACTTATTTAAGGGAAGCTGGTAAGCCTCGGATGAGGAAGCACTGTTTCATTTCTATTTTTGTTAGTGTTCCATTATTAGTTGGGCCCAGCTAGGAATACTAATTCGAACACTATTTTTTGTCCTTGGATGAACTGGATGTGCTTGCAAAGATACTATCACGAATTCCTGATCTTCGGTGTTTGGAACTGAGGTTTTGGCAGTATCATAAACTATATCCACTGGGTTACTGGAGAGAACTCTTATATACTCAAGGGAAGCATAATAGGGTAGGTGTGTGGAAGGATTGGCCTTTTTGAAAGTTTGCTGAAGGTTGTTGAACAAACAGTAATACGTGGTTTTCTTACAGGCAGCAAGTATCTATGGTTTAGAGGAAAGAGGTCCCCTCCTGATTTATTTGGTATGTATCGTTCCATTAGCGAGACTTGAATGAGAGTAGTCAGAATTGATGTGATAATCCTCTTTTCTTGTCATTTCAGCTGTCCCATCCGTTCCAGACCCCTTCCTTACCTTCCCTGATTTATCCCTCGCTTGATTACCTCTACGCTCTGTGTTATCTGTACAGTCAGAGTGTGGGGAAATCAGGAGGTGGACCCCTTTCGGCATCACCCTGATCCTGAGGTTTCCAGAATCGTGACAGCAGTAGCTGCTTCATTATGGATAATTGGTTGTCCCAGTGGATCTTGACTTAATGAAGCCGAACTTTGACTACCTTGTGAACTATCTCTAGCAATCTCCGCTGCAATTGTTGCTTCTTGCTCTATTTCATCATTCAACATTTGGAGATAATTACTAAAAACAGGACATTCGATACTACTTTTAGATGTGTTGAATGAATCTTCATAACTATCAAAGTCACCAAGTAGTTCCTCTTCTGTACGCCATGGTTTAAAGAGTTGCTAAAGAGCTAAATAGTAAAATTCTCTTTTGTCAGGTGTATCGCAACTCAGTTTTCGATGATTAATCAAGTGTCCTTTTCTTTGTTTCACCAGACATCCTTCATGTCCAATTACAGCATGTACACCTTTATCAATATTCTCTGTAATATTCCTTTTAAAAGTGTAGTTTTGAAGTATTTCATACAGACAAATGTTTTCAAGCAGTGTACTTCTATTTGGATAGTATGTATCCAACATATTTGTTTTCAGAATGTCTGTACTGTTTGGTTCTTTCTGGGCTAAATATTCAATTTCGTGCACAGGTTTCAGAACACGGATTCGTGTTTCTGCAAGACCCAAACTCACCCAGAGGATAGTCCTTGATTTTGCATGAAGATTTGCTGATGATAACCAATCACAACATTCATATGCTCCAATTTCTCGATGAGACAACATCTTCAAACTGTACGTATACAATTTCTTGCTTAGGCTCTTTTCATGAGAAATGTCTTCCCACACCTCCTTCAGTTCCGTCTTTTCAGATTTCGTGATGTAAGACATTACATATCGAGCCACAGCAATAGAGTTGTGTGCACCATATTGTATGTCCATGTTAGCATTCCACATGGACAAAAGGACTGGGTTATAGTCATTTATATATTTGGATTCTTCACCTCTTCTTAAATTGTACGTATTTTTAGGTGACCTTCTTCTGATGTTAAGTCGCAAAGATGACATCAAATTGTTGACTCTTCCTTTTGAAAGAACTGGTCGTGCAAATCCAAAATGACATTTGGTGTAGAATTTACTCTCTGATTTGAATTTTCGCCGACAATATTTTCCACAACGATGACTTTGAAAGCGTAACACTTTTCCTCTTAAGTCCTTATCAGTTGTACTATTAGGTATGTCACAAGTGGTATACTGTTCAATAAAAGACAGTACAGTCTCATCCGAGTCTGTTCCAAATTTAGGCGCATCCTTGATCCATAACAGCATATGAATATGAGGAGCACCTCTTGCTTGGTATTCTTTTCTCCAAAAGAAATCCAGTACTTCACCAAGAGGCGGATTTTTCTTGTTTGTAATAAAAGACATCATAGCTTCAAATCTATGATTAAAATATCTGCAAACATTAACCGGATCTAACGAACACAGTTCTCCAGGTGTCTTGTAGTTTATATTTTCTATGTTTGCATTCGCCTCCCGAAGAAATTCAAGTAAATCTTCCCAAGCATACTCTGCACAGCTTAGAGTTAAAAACCATGTAGGTGCTCCTAGGTTTCTAAGCATGAACTTCAAATCTCCATGACGACGGTACCAATACTCATTAGTACCACGCTGACAAGCCATTAAATTAATTAGGTGTGAATCCAAAACACTATCTTTCTGTTGCACTTTATCCATGAATTCCTTTGCTGAAATATTTTGCAGATGAACTCCACTTTTTAAGATATGGTTTACTGCATAAGACAGACCAGATAAGTTACTCTCAAACAGAAGATGAAACAAATATGGAATGCATTGGTGAAACCTCGGATCTTCTGCATATAATCTTGTTGTCCGGTACTCAGATGCTGGAATTTGCATAGGTCGATCATCATATCGTGTACCTTCACCTGTAGGGAATAACTTTGGAAAACAACGACCTTCCAAACTTTCTTCCCATACACTAATAGGATTTCCTTTTGCTTTTTTCATCTGAAATAATTCAATAGCATTCCCTATTGCTTCTTTGGAATACAGTGGATGAACACTGTAATGCTCATAAATTTCTTCACTTCTGGATAAGTCAACTTTTTCAATTTGTCCAATAGACAAATCATTGTCCTCTTCTTCACTTACTTCTTCTTCTTGTACGTATACATCTTTATAGTACTTATTATTTTGGACTAAATACAACGCTGCCTTTTTGACTTTTCTAACATCCACTAAATCTTGCCAGATTGTCTTACTCTTTGTAGGTACACCATTAACTAGAATAACTAGAGGTTCCTCTTCTACATTTTCAACACCAATTGTTTCCATATTTTTTTTTAAATCAAGTGGCAAATATAGAACTCTACCCTTTAATCCTCTTTGTAAATCTGAAGGATTTAATTTGCCAGTCTTAGGCTCCATACGAACAATAGCCTGAAAAGGATGTACACATTGAATCAGAATAGTCTCATAAGTATTTAAATCCATCAGTTCCGATGGAATATTTATCAACTCAAGATTATTATGGACAGCTCTAGCAGGCATTCTATTTTCATTTAATTTATTATAACAATATTTACAAATACGTTGCTCAAAACCCAAATCAAAATAGTTTTCCACCAACAAATAAGTTGCAAAATCTTTCCATTGACTATTACTTTCATCTTCACTTTTTAAATATAAATCA
Organism: Lissotriton vulgaris; assembly: GCF_964263255.1. NCBI lineage: Eukaryota > Metazoa > Chordata > Amphibia > Caudata > Salamandridae > Lissotriton > Lissotriton vulgaris. Next base: position 166,595,929 of record NC_141695.1, on the reverse strand, counting down.
ACTAACCTAGTTTGACTTTTGTAATGAATGCGTCGACAACACACACAAGAAAAATTTGGTTTCTCACCTGCAATGACCTTAAACTTTGTTATTTCCTGTTCAAAATTTTCAATATTAAAATTTTCAACATTTTCTAACACATTTCCTTCTATAATTATATCAGTTTCTGCATTATCTTCCTCTGGACCAAAATAACTTACCTCAATTTCTCCACAAATCTTCTTAACATCTAATTCACATCCATGCAAAAGAGCACTATTTAACTGTTTAAGTTTAAGTGCTGGACTTTTTGCATAATACAACTTTCTCACTAATTTTCTCATTTTGGTATGATGTACTGCTAACATCCTGAAGTGATGAAACACACTCTGGCATATTTTTTTAGAAAGACAAGCCAGAGAATGGCCTTGCAGACCTATTTTTTCTCACACTCTGCAATGATCTAATTCTTGCAACATTACAATTTTTTTTAAGACTTTCCTTAGTGTACTTACGTAAGAAATTGCAAAAGAAATCAATTGAATCCTGTCGTGCACTTCAAATGCTACTACAATTCCAACTGTAAACAGGAACATTAGGACGTCCCTCCAAAACTTCACCAGCCATCACCTCTTCTCCATTTCTAACCACAATTTTCTCTTTCTCAATTACACAACCATCCTTCACCTCATATGCTCGACCACTGGTGACAACTGCTTGCAACAAATCGTTACTTTGAAAGTAACTCTCTTCATTAAAAATGGCTCAGAAGTTGAAGTATGCATCCACTTCCCAGAAAACACTTTACAAAAATTACTTCTATTTATGTGTCTCTTCTATTTACTTTTAGCTTTTAATACTCGGATTGCCTTATTTAGTGTATTAATTCTATTAAGTACTAAAATAAATAATTTTCTTTTTGTCTCAAACGCACGCTGAACAACACCCTCTATATGTTCTTTCTTCTTATAAAAAGCAGATCTTCTTTTACAAACTTTCTCCTTTTTTAATAAATTTGAAACTACTCTGTTATAAAACATACGCTTCCTGATTTCCGTAAACTGATTCGTCCGAGTTTTACTAGAAACATTTTCCTCTCTGCTGATTCCAGAAACATTTTTATGTTTTGTTCCATTTCTCCTTCGAGATACTGATAACTCTTTTTCCTTTTGAACGTTATCGATAACACTTTTCCTTTGACATAATCTTCTTAAAAAAGCTTTGGTTTTCTTACCAGGAGCACTCCTCCTTTTATCCGTCCTTTGTTGTTTTGATAATTCTTGAATTTCTTTCTTCTTCAAATTGTATGTCTGTTTATAGAGCTTTCTTTTTTCACTTCTGGTCGGCATACTAATTTACCTTTCTGATGAAAATGACAATCTGTAAAACACAAACATAACAAATATTATAGTTGGCTATTAGCATATAACATACAAATTAAAACCACAGATTCATTTCCTAAGTAGAATAAAGACAAAGAAATAGTCTCTGAACAGAGTAGGAAATCCTGTAGTGAATGTTGGTTCTAAATTTATGACAGTCCATAGCTGTGTTAACATTATAGACGTATTTTCTAATTCTATTTTTTAAAGCATACAAACAGTACACTTTTTTCAAAAACTATCGGTCATCCTAGTGCTTTAATCTTTTTTACTATAATCTCTTATACACTTCATGAGAACATGTCTTGTCACTCTCATAAAGCAGATGAACGACAAATAGGAGAAGAAAACTGTCTTCAAGAATGCTTTACTATCAAAAATAACTTTATTCATTTAAAAGTTCATAATTTAAAAGAACTTCAAGCATAACGTCATCAGGTACTTCTTGTAATTCATAATCCTCATCTTCAAAACACTCCTCTTCCCCTTCCACCATCTCTAAGTAAGCAGAGTCCAATGAAATGTCCATAAAGTCATCATTTTCATTTTTTATTTCCTACTGAAACACTGCTTCTACTAACTCCTCCATCAGTTCATTAATAATTTCAAAATGAATTTCTTTTTGTTGAGAACAGTTCTCCATCTCTATTTACTTTTCGATCTTCTGTATCCTTTTAAAAAAATATAAAGACTAAATTATATCTTTTTCATAAATATATAACTTAAAAGTACCTTTACTAATTTTTAAACTACATATATTTTTATAATTTCTAACTTATTAACTACATATATTAAGATAGCACCTTAGTCTTGTTTTGAAAACAAATTGGCAGTATAACCCTAAACATTAACACTGTTCCTTTTTTTAGCATTAAATAATGACTGCTGTAAAAAGACATTTTACTGTAAAATTTAGTTTTTAGATTTTCTAGATATCAGAAATATTGATAAACTTTATAATTAATTTTTAGAGATCCATTTTCTGAGTTCACCACTACAAAGTGCTATTCAAACTCTATATACTCTGAAGGGAAGGCTCACATTGTACAAACTATAACATTCACTTAACAGATTACTACTTCCCACAGAGAGAGTTGTTTTTATGTTTGAACAGCATACTCAGCATGTGAATTTCATAGCATATAAAAAATGTCATGCTAACCATGAAGAACCACATCATAATAAAGCTCTGCAAATATATGTAAAACAGTGCATATAGATAGTACAGTCAGAGATATGCAGGAAAGATGTCCATCACACCAAGAGCTATATCATAATACCCCTCTGTAAATGAAGAAGAAAGACTGCCAAAGATAATACAGCATGATTTCAAAAATAATGAACACTTCGCAAGAATTATTCCATGGAAACCAGAAAGAATTATACTCAAATGATACGTAAACCAGAACTCCGTCAAAAAGAACACATGCACCAGGCCCATAAAAAGATAATTTGAACTGTCAGTGGAAAAATATCTCAAAATACATATCTAGTACAAGCAGATACAGCCATGGCAAAAATAGAAGATAAAATTATGGTCCAAACCGAAACTTTACAAATATTTAAAAAAATCTTCTTTAATATTTTAATGTGCACCCAAAAAAATTGCCTTTCAAAAATGCCAACTCACCTGAAAAAAAGAATATATTTCTGAAATTCAGAGAAGTGGAAGGCAGGTTATGCTGTTCAGCACCAAACACTATAAAAAAGAGAAAGAATGAAATTTAATTAACATATTACAAACATATTTATTATACAACATAGAGCCATTGTAGCAAAGAACAAGTATAATAGATAAATTCCCTAAGATTCTCTACCATTAGATATCCTAATGCCTAAGTAAGTTCAATAATTGATTATTCAACTCATGACATAACTAAATATCAAAAATAAAATATCAAATATAGAGTAAAAAATAGATACAGGACAGGAGAGATACAGACTACAGGAAAGTGAGAGACAGTAGCAGGAAGAGGAACATACAGAGACAGACTAGCATTCAAAGCACAAACAGATAGGCAGAAAAATAACACCACCACTGAAAAGTCAAGAAAGAAACGGAAGGTACAATAAAGAAAAAGATGACCATACAGACGGAGTCACAAAGTAGAAATAATAGACAGAGAACAAAGAAGACAAAAGACAGGAGGTACAGAGACAGAGAGGACAGCAGGCAAACACTACAATAGGGTGAGAGAGAGCAGAAGGAACACAGAGATGGACAAACAAAGCAGAAGACAGAGAAAGATGGAGAGAAGAAGAGTTAATAAGAGGAAAAGAGATATACACCACCATACAAACAATCTAGGAGGAAGACTGAGAACAGGACACAGAGAAGCATACAAAAAGAGCACGAGAAGGAGAGAGATATCACAAGGGACAGTGAAGGTAAGAGTGCTTTCAGGCCAAAAATAATACAATCACAGAAATGAATAAATATAGTGAAAAACACAACCAAGACAAAGAGACCAAGAGAAACAAAAAGAATAGGACACAAAGCGTCTCATTTATGAAAGCCTTGCGCCACAAATACGTCACTTTTTCCCATGTTAAAAGTGATGCACCGGCGGCGCAAGGCCTTCATAATTAAAGGCCCATGTGAGGGAGAACAACAACTGCATAGAGAGAAAATGTATGAGAGACAGGAACGGTAAAAATCAAAGGATAGGCAACATGGAGAAAAACTGCACAGTAGACAGAGATACAGAGGGCGAGCCAGACACACTAAAATATATAAAGTAAACAGCACAAAAACAGTATGTTGAGAAAACGAAAACAACAACACAGATATATGTATACTGACTCCACTAACTTAGTGCAAGAACATAACTGTTACAAGAACTTCTGCATAATCTTAACTCACAACTCTTTTTTTCCTTTTAGCCCCAACACTTTCCCCTCTGAACTCTCACCCACCATTGCAGCTCTCGGCCACAAACCACACTGTAAATTTTGCCCTCTAATTTTTTACATATAGGTATGGTACAACACGTAACATCATACCTACAGCAACTAAGTACTAATACCTTTGACACAGAGTAATAGCTGCACAACTTAACTAAAAAGTCTGCCTACACCAGGCCTCAAAAGTGCAGCCCAATACACAGCAAGCCTACCTTTAAGAAACTGCCTGTGCTGAAACTCGAACAGACCCAGCCAACTTAAAGCCCTGAAACTATCTTAATTTTCTCCTCTCTCTTTAATCCAGGAGTCTCCAACCCGGTCCTGAAGGGCCGGATCTATGCCATATTTTTTGGATATCCCCATTGAAATACATGTAGTAATTTTTAAAATCTGGCATGCATCTGGCCCTCCAGGACCACTTTGGAGACCCCTGCTTTAAACCTTTACATTTCATTTTCAAACCACGTTTGCTTTCCATAACACACGTTTTTTTCCAATGTTCCACATTCAACGCCTAAACACTTTTCCCTTTTTAGTATCCGAAGCCACAACTGCAACATGGCTAATGCACTAATTAATTAGTCTACCTTTCCCGTTTTTTCACTCTTTAAATTCTATAAATTTCTTCACATAAATAGATACCAGCAGCTCAATACCTCCTACAGTCAAAAAACGAAGTCGCTCCCTTTCACTTACAAATGCCTTTGAGACAGCAAAAAAATGTCGGGCAGATTTACAATCCCCTTACGCCACTTTAGCATCACTTTTAACATGTGACAAGTGAAGCAAAACTGCCGCACGGAGCATGTTAATCAGCCCCTAAATCTTTATAGAAATGACTGTACTCAAACATGTACTTAGTCGTTCACATGCAGGCACTTTCAATCACATGACTTATTTAACTAGAAGCGCTGTAATGTTGCATGTCTTTTCAAAGATACACCAGTGCCTGCTATAATGCCTACTTTTTCTTTATTCTTCAACAGTGGTTATTTTTTTTTCATGTAATGAAAATTACTATGACTTTTTAAACGGCAAAGCTTACGCGGTAATAATCACTCTGCATATGCTTCCCTGTAAGAATTTAGTTTATCTACCCCCGCATGGGAACCTTGATCTTTCCATCTGGCCGCGAATTGCAGCCTTGAATCACAAGACATGAACAACAGCCTTATTGTCACAAAAACAAGTTACCCTACCATCTGTTCGCAAACACATCTTTCACTTAGCTAATATTCACAGAGAAGTGCATTCCTTATAAAATAGTGACCTTCCTTTACAATTTGCTGAGGTGACTCCCTTAATTTTTAACGCATCCTCCACTTCAAGACAGCCCTATTTTTTTTATAACTACTAAGCAATGGTTTAGTGACTTGTCTGCCAGAAATTATTTGAAGTCATTCTGCTACTCTTCACTCCATAGTCGGCGACCTATTTTTCAGGACTTTCTGTTCTACTACCAGTGACTGCGACTTTAGTGCTCCTATTTTGTTTATTACAAAATGGATGTCCCTCCTGTCTTCGCAAACGAGCCGGAGCACTTAGAACTATTTCGCCAGAGGATGCTTGAGTACTACGGCATCTTACCACTCTCGACTTTGAGTGCATCATATCGATTATCATTTCGATTTTCCTATTTCACCTGTGTGCAGCCTGTATTTCATTGCCTGAGCTGGGATTTCATGTGGGCCCTGGACTTATGTCTCTGCAACTTGGTATCTCCGGAAGTGAATTACAATCATCTCATGAATCCGTTAATTGATCATGAACAGCTTTGTTCCAACGGAGGGATTATGGCCTTTGGAGCGATACAAGGAGTTCTGGGTCATTGGAATATATTCGCAGCGGCGCAAGATTTCCTGGCACACAGCTACATAGAAAAGACACCAAGTTGCCCTCTGATGGTACTAGAGGCTCCGGTAATTAAAGAGCATGTATGTTCTTTTCCTCTTTTCAATTGGATGGCTGACATGTTTTCGGATCATAACAGTGACTTCCTTTTAGAAGCGGTAGCTGCTTATTTCGCCTACACAATTGTAGGATGACTCTTATGCAAGCCATTGTCGTCCACATTTTGTTTTGCCTCCCTATCTTTTTCACGTTTTCTTGGATTTTTTTTTTACATCAACAGACCTATTGGCTTTACTAACAATGGACATTATAATTTCCTGCTGGTCAGATTTTTGTGTTTTATGTGGACTACATTTTTTTTCCTCAGCTACTCAATTTTGAACTTAACTTTTTATTAAACTCTAATGTCAACAATTCAGTTGCATATCTTATCTTATCTTATTTCAAACGTACTCGGAGCTAAATTGGGTAATATGTGCTACATGTGCCCTGATTAATGTGTAAAGATAGCATGAGTTTTTTATAAGTGTGAACGCCATTTCTCCTTTGAACTGCTTATTTGCGCCTCACACACCTCTGCTGCTTTAGTTTTCCATGTACTGAAATATTTTTAATACATACGAGAAAAATATGTTCTTTCACTAATATTTGCATTACTTTTCGTGCTGTATTTCAGATGGAGTACTGAAACCTTCAAAAGATATGTCAATATAGTAGTTCTTCTCAACACTAATTTGCGAACGTTCCAACATATTACATACATGCACCTCCAGCCAACTTCTTGCTTTTGGTGCCTTTTTTTTCCTTACACAACAGCATAAAACAAACTTGATAGTGCTTCGCATGCAGAGAGCTGATTGTTAATGAGCTGATGTCTAACCACTAGCATTTTCATGTATTGTTCCTAAACTGAAAGGCAAGACACCTTCTTAGATTTAATAAAATATAATGTACTTCCTCATAACAGTGTACAATTAATTTTGCTAAACCATATTCATTTTACATCAACTATACCGTTTGTATTCTATGTACTAGTGACTATACCGATTACTTTGTTTCTTACAATGTCTGTACTCGTATTAGATAAGAGACTTGCCTTGAAAACAGTGCATTTCTTTTTTTTTATTTTTTTATTTTATTTTTTTTTGTCCTCATATATGCCACCAGTAAAATGATACTCTGATTTAGCGCTCTTCAAGCCACTGACACAACCTTCTGTTGCAGCCCTTGTGATTGTGGATAGCCTGTGAAGATTGCCCAGAGGTAGGGTTGTTACCCGTCCAACTTCCTCTCGTAATGATGCTTGCTGCGTAGGAAGGACAGGACCACAAGACCTCTGGCATAATCATTGGACTATTAGGATTATTTTTCGCTCCAAGTTTTTAACTTCGACCATAATTTAGCAGACTTTTCACCCCCACACAAAGTATCCAATTTACTCACCCCCATAATGTTTTGGAGACAATCTGCAAACGTCGGAGAGAGCGCCGACTTCCAAGCTTTACAAATCTCTCTTCTAGCGATCACTATTACGTAGAAAATAAATTGTGTTATATAGTTATTGACAACATAATTTGGAGTTAGACCAAAAAATACCAAGCTGGGGATACATATAATTGGGAAAGATAGTACATCCTCCAGAAACTTACACACTTGTTCCCAATAGTTGCTTATATTAGGGCAATCCAAAAACATATGTATGTCATTTGCATCCTGTGAGTTACATCTAGGACAAAGGTACGAGGTTACTGACAACTTGGAAAGCTTAGCTGGAGTCCAATATACTCTATACATTGTATATAGGTGGTTTCTTCTTAAATTGGACGGTTTAATTATTTTCTGGGATATCGAGAAGGAATCTGTCCACATTTTCTCCAAATTTTCCAAGTTATCAGCAATCGGGACCGTACTCAGACCCCATAGCCTAGTGATTTCTAACTCCAAGTTATCTTTATGATCTAAAAGAATTTTATAGCATTGGGCGGTCTCTCCTTTCTTACCAGTACAACTACTAATGAATCTCAAAAAAAGATTGTCGTCTTCAGTTCCCCAATACTGGGTTCCCCACCAGGCAGAGAGTTGATAAAATTTAAATCTCGTAAGAGTTCCGCCAGTTATACCCACCAAAAAAACCCAATCTAGACTTCGTGACTCATCGCAAAAATCTCCCCATCTAAAAAGACCTGCTCTCTTCAGGGGAAGGGCCAATTGGTCCGTTAAACATTCAGGAGTGCCGGGGGAATCCCAAATTGGAGCGTATGAATGATAATAGGGGATATGCAATAACTTACAGATCTGTGTCCAGTAATATAGAGCAGCCTTCAAGAGCTTTAATCTAACCTTTTTGAAAAACTTTTTATCACCAAATTTAAACAGAAAAAAATCTGCATCGTATGGTAGATCTTGCAGCATTGCCTGAAACAACAAACTATTGGAAGTTGAGTCCAGTTTGTTGGCTAATAACCGAAAATTTTTAAGTTGAAAAGCATAACAGTAAAATAATAAGTCCGGAAGAGATAGTCCACCTACTTTCAATCCTCTCCTCAACTTCTTCCAGGCTATCCTTGGAGTTTTAGTTGCCCAAATAAAAGATCCTATCCTGCTTTGCAGGTTAGTAATATCTTTTTTATTAAATATTAAAGGAATAGAATTAAACAAAAACGTCACCTTAGGTAGGATAATCATTTTAACTAAATTGACTCTACCATAAATATTGAAAGGTAGTGCATTCCACCTTGACAAAAGTTTTTTAATCTCCTTTATTACCTCTTCCCAACTAGTATTAGGAATTTCCTCCAATTTCTGAGTTAGATAAATACCCAGATATCTCATCTTTGGTTTGGCTTCTGGGATGCGAACCGGGATGTTCCAACACATAACCTCAGTTTTATCCCGATTAATGGAATAACCGGAAACAGTACCAAAATCCTCAGCTAGGCTAAATAATCTTGGGATTGCTACTAGTGGATTAGAGGTGTAAAGGAGAAGATCGTCTGCATATAGTGCCGTCTTAATGGATAATTCCCCAATACTAAATGAAGAAATTACAGGATCCTGCCTTAAAACACAAACAAAGGGTTCAATATATATATCAAACAATAATGGAGACAGGGGGCAACCCTGTTGCGTCCCTCTGCAGATATTCAACCACTCTGACAAACCCCCATTCACCAAAATCTTAGCTCTCGGGCCCCTATATAACGTTTCAATACCTTTTATATAAATCTCAGGGAAGCCAAATTTCTTCATCACTCTCCATAGATAGAGCCAATTCACTTGATCGAAAGCTTTGGCAGCGTCTATTGCCACAATTGCAAGTGGCTTTTCCTTGTGAATTGCATAATCTATCGCCCCAATCACTTGAAATGTGAGTTCATTCAGTTGTCGACCAGGAATAAATCCTCGCTGATCGGGATGAATAATAGTCTTTATAACCTTAGCCAATCTATTTGCTAGTATGCCCGAGTAAATTTTTAGGTCAGAGTTCAAAAGTGAGATGGGTCGGTATGACCCTATTATTTCCGGGTCTTTATTCGGTTTTACGATTAGTGAAATTGTAGCATCTAACCAAGAGGGGGGAATTTGTTCCCCCTGAATAAAAATCTTGTTAAATAGTGTCTGTAGTGGGCCCAAGATTTCATCTAAGTTATCCTTATAGATCTCTATTGGCAGACCATCTGGGCCTGCTGCTTTATTCCTTGCCATCTTATTAACTTGCAGTCTGATCTCCCCCTCAGTTATTTCTTTTGCTAGGAAAGATATGTCATCATTGGATAACTGTAGTAAGTGTCCCAGGATCGTCAACTTTTCTAGGTCATCGGTTGTGTTATTGATGTTTTCTGAATAGAGTTCTTCATAGAAGGATCTAGCTTCCTCCTTGATCTCACCATCTTCAGACAAAACAGTGCCCGTTCTTCTTTGTTTTAAAATTTTAATATTATTCCTAGTCCTCTCAGACCTGGCTTTCCACGCTAACAGTGACCCACATTTTTCCCCATATTCGAAATTTCTTAGTTTGCTTATTTCCCATTTATCTCTAAGTATTTTTTCATTTCTTAACCTAAACTTTGTTTATTAGTGTCAGGACAAGTACTCTAGAAGGGAAAGTATCGACACTTGTAGAGTCCTCAAAAACTAACTCTAAAGATATAACTGCCTTAAAGGCTCAGAATCGGACTCTAACAATGGATCTGGAGAGGTTAGAAACTCAACAACGACGTAATAATTTGAGGATTTTAAAAATTCCCGAAGGGGCAGAAGTGGAAGACATCAAGGGATTCGTTTGCAGATTATTGCGAGAGGATATTCTCAAAGACAGACCAGACATTAACTTGGAAGCTGAAATTCAGCGGGTTCATAGAGATCCATTTAGGTTGCATCCCGATCGAAAGGCGCCTAGAAAGATCCTGGTATACTTTCAGACTTATAGTATAAAAGAGTTGATTCTCACTAGGTGCTTGTCTCGTACTTCCTTGCATTTTCGTGCTAATCCCTACCATATTAGATCGGATATTGGTAGTAAAACTGCTCAAAGACAATGGGAATTAGGCTCCAGAATGCCAGATTTACGTTCATACGGTGCACAGGTCCAGATGAAATTCCCAGCGCTCCTCAAAATAATGTGGAACAATAAAATGTACACTTGCCATTTCCCTGAGGAAGTTGATGCAGTTTTGACTAAGATGAAAGAATCGGAAGAACAGGAGGAATAGAGTTTATCTAGGGTGCTCATAGGGTATCCATTATATCTCCCATTACTTCCTATTATTCGTCTAATTTCAAGTACCTTTAAAACAGAATAGAGTTAGAAATGAGAGTTAAAAAAAAAAAAAAAAAAAAAAAAAAAAACAACACAACACGATGTGGGGTGATTGATAAAGGTTTGGTGGGAGAGGGGAAAAAAAAAAAAAAAAAAAAAAAATATATATATATATATATATATATATATAAGTAAATATATAAGAATTGTGAAAAATGATGAGTGTGGTAAGGAGAGACTCAGTAAAGTAGGGGGTGAAGAAAAAAAAAAAAAAAAAGGGAAAACTCCAAGTAAATAAAACAGATATAGATAGGGATATAGAGACCGACTTTTCTTGATGGGGTGGGCAATAGTGGTTCGGGGCCTCATAGGGCGTATCTTCGCCAATCAGGAGGGAAGGGTTCCCGGGGGGGAGGGTGGGTAGGTTCACAAGGGTGAGGGGAAAAAAAGCAGTGAAAAAAGTCCTCATATGCCTTAAAATATCACTCTTTTTATTTTTTATTTTTTTTAAATTGTCAATACATATGTTCTGGACAAGCCACAACTTATAGTTTAAAAGCTCAACATGTCTCAAGTTAGGTATACTAAAATCCTTTCCTGGAATTTGAACGGTTTAGGAAATCGCAAGAAGCAATTAAATGTTCTCCATTTCTTGGAGAATAAAGGGGCTTCTTTGATTTTTTTACAAGAGACCCATTTGGAAGTAGACGAATGTAGGAACATTTTTTCAAAGAGTAAATGAGTTCAAGATGTTTTGTGTTCTAAACAATTAGGTAACACAAGAGGGGTGGCAATAATAATCTGTGCAAACAAAGGAATTGTTATGCATGATTGGGCCACAGATCAAACAGGCAGATGGTTAGTCGTAGTTGTTTCAATTTGTACTGTTAAATTTTTATGTGGGGTTTATTATGGCCCAAATGAAGATAAGCCATGTTTTCTACAGAAATTAGAAAAACATATGTTGAAATATACTATACCTATTATATTAGGAGGGGATTTCAATTTGTTATTAGACCCTGCAGTAGACCGCACCTCTAAATCTAAATATAACTGCCCTAAGAAATCTTTGTTAGCCTTGAAAAATATCATGAAGGAGCATCTGCTGTGTGATGTGTGGAGAGTTAAGCACGGTACCCGCAGTGAGTTTTCTTTTTATAGCAAAAAATACCACCAATTCTCCAGGATAGATTTCTTTCTGGTTAACAGATCATTGCTCGCAGACATTAAATCCATTTCCTACATTCCAACCGGGTTGTCTGACCACTCAGTAGTTGAGTTAAATATTAGCCTCCAAAAGAATTTCTTAGAATATAGGTGGTCTTTGGATAGGACCATTTTGTTAAATGAAAAGTATAAGATTAAAGTTAAGGAGAATATACTAGAGTTCTTTCTGTTTAACCATAAGACTGCCCCAGATAGTATAATATGGGACGCATTTAAATCCGTATTAAGGGGAATATACGGCTCCCAAATGGCTCTGACTAGAAAGCTAAAAAAAGAAATGGATACTAACGATCTTAGAGCGATTAAACTAAAAGAACAGCAACTTCTTTCTGTCACCCCCAATGATCAAGCTGGTATATCAAGATTGGAAAAAGAACTTTCTGAGTTACAAACAAAGTTTAGGTTAAGAAATGAAAACAGTGCATTTCTGAATAAACATTTCAAATATACACGTTCTCTCTTTTAATCCATAATCTCAACTGAAATAATTGTATACTAAAAGAATATTCATGTGTTCCACGTAACTAAGCATGGGCGGAAAATCCGTTCCGCTCGCGGATTTTGCGGATTTTCGGTAAATTTGCGATCCGCGAACGCTCGCGAATTTTACCGAAAATCCGCAAATTCGCACGCAGCGGATTTTTTTTTCTTGGTGATACAATTTTGCGAAGTGCGGCGTAAGTTCGCAATTGCGAACATGTAGGTACGGCGGGCAGCAACAATCTCGCACTCGCGAAATTACAAAATTTGCAATTCTGCACAAGAAATCCACTAGCAAGCAGCATAGACCTTCTGAAAATGATGATTTTTATCAGAATAACTCCTCAGGTTGACATTTGCCTACCCTTTTTGGGATTTGAGGCCTTTTGACTTTCTTTGGATCACTTTTGGATTAGAAATCAACTTTCACAAGTAAGTTTGTTTGGGGCATTACATTTGCTGTTCTGCAGAAAAACGAGTTTTGCTAAACTGAAAGCACTCAGCAGGTGCAAAAGTTCAAATTCATCATTAGTAACCATTCCCTGTAGTGCTTCCTGACTGGGGCCCCTCCAGAGTTCAGTTGCTAGTTGCAAAAATTGTATGACCCTGCTCTGACCCTCACAGCCGGATCATAGAATAGCTACAAGTAGGCCACAAAGGTCCTGGAAAATAAAATTGCACTGCAACAGAAAGCAAATTACAGATAAGGAAGCAGGTGCCAGACTGGAATTTTAAAATAGTGACACATTAATAAATCAACCCCAAATTAATTCATGTCAGTTGAAGCAGGGCAGGTGTGCTTTCTTTTCCCCCCCATAATCTACAGTGATGATGATGAACAAGAGGGTGGCATTGATGTACCAGAGGGTGGCATGGGTGAAACAGAGGGTGGCAGTGTTGAAACAGAGGGTGCTGTGAACCTGTGATGATGAACCAGACGTAGAAACAACATAGTCGCGACCACTGCGTGCCGACAAGTAAGTTCGCAATTGCGAACTGGTACAAAATCCTCGCGAACTGGCAGAAACCCTTGCGAACACTATAAAAACAAAAAAATCCGCAAATTCGTGAGAATTCGCGGAGTTTGCGGATTGCGAGTTCGCAAATACGCAAATTCGCGAACGCCAGATTCACAAAATTCACCCATGTTTACACGTAACCTCAGCTGTACTAACTTCTTGTTTTTTTTTGTCGACCTGACTTACTCATACTAGAACCCGCAGGCCGATGACGGCCCGTCAACCCTTTCTTAGTGGGTCGCGGACCTTTCAAACAGTTGTACCTCTGTAAGAAAATAATTTATTACTGTTACCAAGCACCGCCGCAGTTCCGCTTCACTCAGTGTTAATCACTGCTCCCCCGCTACTACAGACCAGACGCTATGTCGTATTTCACTACTTATCACGCTTTCATCTCCACAATAACAAACACTTCTCCGCCAGCCACCAGAGAACACAGTGAAGATGCAAAAGCACTAAGAAGTCAAATACGACATACTCTCTGCTCTGTGGAGCCAACCGAGCAGTAATTGTGAAAGTAGACATTCACTAGCGCTTCAAAAAAGCATCTCAATTATATAAATACTTTTTTGAAAACCTGCCAAGTACTTTGATGCGACTATCTGTGTGTGCCTGCAGAGCAAACTTCCTCAGCCCGGACTGAAGGCAGACACAGACAGACACACACACAGTAAGATAACACAGGGCAACGGAGACGGAAAGCAGAAGGGAGATTAAGATGGAGTCAAACGGCAGGAGGGAGAGAGATATTTGTATACTCGGTCTGCTACCTCAATGTATAAAGGCATGTACTGCACGAACCTGTGTACAACCTCATGGTCACAACTTTTCATTTTATTTTACTCGACCACCTCCCCCTCTCACCCCACCCCCACCAGTGCAGGCCGCGGCCACAAACCACACTGTAATTTTGTCATCTGACAGAAAGTTTATGAATACCTTAATCATTGCCACTTTTTGACGACGGTTTCACATTTGTACTACACGAACCTGTGTACAACCTCATGGTCACAACTTTTCATTTTATTTTACTCGACCACCTCCCCCTCTCACCCCACCCCCACCAGTGCAGGCCGCGGCCACAAACCACACTGTAATTTTGTCATCTGACAGAAAGTTTATGAATACCTTAATCATTGCCACTTTTTGACGACGGTTTCACATTTGTACTACACGAACCTGTGTACAACCTCATGGTCACAACTTTTCATTTTATTTTACTCGACCACCTCCCCCTCTCACCCCACCCCCACCAGTGCAGGCCGCGGCCACAAACCACACTGTAATTTTGTCGTCTGACAGAAAGTTTATGAATACCTTAATCATTACCACTTTTTGACGACGGTTTCACATTTGTACTACACAAACCTGTGTACAACCTCATGGTCACAACTTTTCATTTTATTTTACTCGACCACCTCCCCCTCTCACCCCTCCCCCACCAGTGCAGGCCGCGGCCACAAACCACACTGTAATTTTGTCCTCTGACAGAAAGTTTATGAATACCTTAATCATTACCACTTTTTGACGACGGTTTCACATTTGTACTACACGAACCTGTGTACAACCTCATGGTCACAACTTTTCATTTTATTTTACTCGACCACCACCCCCTCTCACCCCACCCCCACCAGTGCAGGCTGCGGCCACAAACCACACTGTAATTTTGTCGTCTGACAGAAAGTTTAGGAATACATTAAGCATTAGCACTTTTTGACAACGGTATCACATGTAATGTACCATTTCGCTCTCTATCTGCATTATCTGTGTCTCTGCTATACCATTTTTTCATTTCAAAATCAACTTCTCTCATTATATGTAAACGCTTCAAAATCACACAAATAATTACTGTCTATATTAAACATATTTTATATTCCATTTTTTGCTGTTCACCAAAATTATATACAAAACTATAATTTACATTGGAAAGAATATGAAAAAAAGGCTTGCAACTCCCATTAAATTCACAGGACTTCAGGCCCACACCCCCCTCCCGTCTGGTGTAGCAGCCTAAGGTAACATATATATTCTAGGTACACACACCACCGCACCTGAACGTTTCACATCTCTATAAACATCCATTTGAATATTAAGTAGGCCTTGCAGTTATTTTACCCCTCCTAAAAGCCCCTGCACCTTTACTCTGCCAACTAATTAAACATTCAAGTTCGCCTAACAAATTTATTTTAATTTGCCCCCCCCCAAAATTTTGTTCCAGTTTCGTCTCTGACTCACAGTGAATTTAAAAATCTAACAGTAAAAGATTACATAAGAACATGACTGAACACCATTTAGCTTATTGAAATTTATTATGCTAAATGTAAAACTAATAATTGCAAACAAATAATGTCGATAAAGAGTGATGAAACGAAATGGAAAAATAGTTTTTTTTTTTTTTTTTAAATTTTTGGAAACCTTTATTGTGCATAAAAAGGAAGGACAAATACGGGCCTACAACCGTCAGGCCGGCCACAAAACAATTAAGCACAAAAGCAAACAAGTTAAACCCCCCTACGGTATCAGGCAATATAGCATCAAATAAAGCAGTTACCCAAAAGTGAAACATGCCGTCAAGGGGAAGGATCAGTGAAGGTTAATTTTAAAAATTATATCGAAACATAAATCAGTAAGAATTAAGACAAGGAGAACTGAGTCCATACAGTACACTTACAGCACGTGTAGGCAGCAATAAACAAGGCAATAATGATAACACCCAACAGTTCGGCGGCACAATCTTAACCAACAAGAGCATCAACCCGCATTAGCGTACCACCCACAGCGCTACCCACTCCATACAAACCCTCTTTACAGACCCAGAACAAGGAAAGAAAAAATAATAAAAAGATCATAAAGAGATACCATAGAACTTACGAAACTAAAACATACCCCCCCACCCTACACACATGCAGAGGCTATGGCCTGCCCCCCCCCAGCAGAGTGTCTGTCGCCCCATAAACCCGAAATGCAGCAAGAAAGCGAAAAGGAAGGAGAAGAAGAAAAAATAAAGTCCTAGTTCGGAAAGAGTCAGAGAAGAAAAAGCGTCACATTCGACACATAGGGAGGAAGACAAGTATGCAAACTAGCCTATAACCCCCCAAAAATGAAAAAGGGTGGGGAGGAGCCAACAAATATCAGATCTCCACGCTAGCGAGCGAAATAGCAATTAATATCCCAAACGGAGCTTCAGAATTAAGTGACCTCACAACAAGTATAAACAGGTCGCCCTCCCCCAGGCCCCCCCGCCGCCCAGTACCAGGATATCACCCACAAAGTATAACCAAGCAATCAACCTCCAGGCCTCCCACACCGCCCAGAGCCGCCATATTGACTTCGGTAAAGCACCGATAGGGTGTCGTTGCCATCACCTTCAAACAAAAGAAGCGTTCCCCCCAGCGCATCGAACAGAGCAAGAAACGTCCCAGGCCATGTCATCTCCGATTAGTTGGCAAGTCATTTGCAAAGGATCCTCAGCCCTGACCAGAGCGCCGAAAGACATCCAGGCATTTCCACTGCCATACACTCCCCTCCTGCCGGACAATGAAACAAAATGGCCACCTCCGAAACTGAGGGCAGAAAGAAAGAGGAGGCGAGTACTCCCAATTTTCGACACTAACCATATCTGGGTGGCAAGTCGCCCCCCCCGCCACAAGTCGATGCATACTCCACAGCCTCGGGGAAAAAGTCGAGATAGTAGAGGCGGGGAGGGGGACCAGCGCCCGGGGAGCCTCTGAGGAGTGCCACAGTGTCGGAGGGATAGCTACAGTTTCCAGCAGAATAACAGAATGCGACTGTGTAGCAGTGTTCCCGTCAATAATGGGGCTGACATCGGTACATCCAGGGGCCGGTCGCACGTCTCCGTGCGCGTGGCGGAGAGCAGTCTCTTGAACAGGGATAGGCAATGGCAGCGGGGGGGCAATCAAACCCAGTTCTGTGATATACGAGGCAGCTCTAACTATCTTCTGTTCCAGGATATGGGCTTGTTGCCGGCATGTAGCTCGCAATCCGAGTAGGGCAGTCAGGATGTCGCCATAGGTGGGCTCCCGTTGTGATGCTGGCTGGCGTACACCGCACGAACATTCCCCCGGGACAACCATCAGGTCTGCCATAGCAGAAGTACTGCCCGGTGAGAACAAAGAAGCCGCCATCTTCCTTCTACAGGGAAGGGGACGTCATGGCAGACCAGCAAGAAGCTCGCTATGCAGAGGGGGGGGGGAATGGCGTTGCGGACAAGAAAGAAGGAGCGGGAGCCACCAACAATCCAGCGGCACGCAGGTCTGGGGCAAGGCAGGGAGAGAGATTAATCTCCAGCCGGCAATGTAAATAGGCTGCGGTAAAACAAGCACCCCAAGATGGACTCCGGGCAGCCTATGTGCAGTAAGTCGGGACGTGGCCGTCGCGGCTCAGGTCCAGTGTCTCTCGGATGAAGGGCAACCCAGCAAGAGCCTTACCGCTGAAAAGGTAGGCGGTGAAGTCCGTAGCAATGATCAGAAGCGCCCCTGCCCCAGCCAGCTCCGCCGCGACGTGCCCGTCTCACCGCATCCAGCCGTGTCCAGTGGCAGGCATTCAGCTCCAGGTCCCGGGTCAGAGTCGGGGGCCGAAGAACGGCACCAATACACCACGGAAGTGAGCGGCGGAGGTCCCAAAAGAACGCCCGCAACCTCCGTGCTCACACATCCCCGTTTGTGCAAGAGATATTCAGGATTCGTGTCAGGATCACGGTGCAGGATCGGACGGCTCGCGGAGCTCAAGGCTTACGCGTCCGTCCCGATCGCCATCTTGGCTCCTCCCCCGGAAAAATAGTTTTAAAAATACAATACATTATGACAGCCAAAAATGAGGTTACTCAGAGACTGTGAGGAAAATGAACCAATTTTAGTGACTAAACCACATTTTACAGTACATGACAAAGCAAACAGTTACAGACTTACCTTTACCAATGCTTTGTACGATGTAGAACAGTAACAGTCACAAAACAGATATTCGTTTGCGGAACCCTGAATAATGCTTCTATCACTGCAACCAAAATTCAATGGCACAGATATCCTGTCAATACAGACTCTTATATGTGTCTTCAACCAATCATATTTCTTCCGGCAAAATTTTGAAATCAAATTAACATTTCAGTTGGTTGTCCCTCACAATATTTTCAATGTCACATAAAAGTCACCCATCACCCACTGCCTTCTCTGGCTGTTTCCATGGTAACACCTCATTCTGGCACCTGGCTGAAGGCACAGGTCAAAAGTTCATATCTCAACGTTCTACATCAAACTAAGAAGACTGTTTTCCCTCCAGAAACACCTACCTATCCACAGCTCTGTTACATGTCATTTTTTTGACACCCAATAGTACTTTTCGTTTTACATAAACATTAACATGCAACATAGTCTTCAATCTTGAGGTATTACAATCAACCAATCATTTTTATTTTTTCAACCACACCAAGCCTCATCCATTTTTTTATCCTGACTTTCAGCTTCTAACTACCATTCCACTTCCAGAACCCATCGGAGTACAAGTGCATTTACCTTGAAAATGAAGGTTTGGCTTTTAGGCACAACTATATTCACTGGAGTGGAAAATATGCAGCAAACAGACGAATTTCCAACCTTGATTTACCAAATGTGCAGATAACGTGGATTGGCCAGAGAGGATTGAGATGTCACCAATTGATACCTTTGGTGAAAACTTTTATGCATCTCCCAGAACCAGACCTTATAATTGTGCACTGTGGTGGGAACGATCTAGGCACATTGACTGGGGTAGGTCTGGAAATGCTTCTAAAAGACACCTTTCGACAATTGATGACACTTTTTCCTCGAACTGCCTTGGTATATTCCAATATATGCCAAAGACAGAAATGGAATTGGTACAATCAACATTGTGCACAAATTGAGAAAGCAAGGAAACATGTAAATAAATCTGTTTCTGCTTTCCTCAGAGATTATAGCATGGGTTTTATTTACCACAACAACTTGCGTTACAACATGCAAGGCATCTATAGGAGAGATGGTGTTCATTTCACGGATGAGGGAAACAGAATCTTCCTCTGTAACATGAGACTCTGCATCGGTACTTACTTATAAATGCAGAAAAAACTCAATTAACACAAGGGCTCTTTTCAGAGCCACCTTATATCTAAGCACTCAAACTTCTGATTTATCTCCATTTTCACACTCTTGTAAATAGGTGTGCGCGACCCCGCAACTTTTTTTAAAAAAAATTTAAAATTCTTTTTGCGTTCAAGAGCCTTACTGCACCCCCTGAGAAAACCTACGCGGCCAGACAATCTCTACCTTGTTCCCTTTCCATGTTCCAACGCTTTGAAATGTACAATATATTCACTCGCACTAACAAAATGCGGTCAACACTTCCTGATTTCCTCTGAATCGAACGTTCACAGACGTCACACAGCAAAAAAAAAAATTCCGCTTGCGCACAGCCGCACGAGTTTGCGCACCCGTGCGCGCTTATAGATATATAATTGACTTTAACTTTAATTTTCTCAGCAACTACTGAACGGATTTACACCATTAAAAAAAAGCGTAATCTGCAAGCCGGACTCTACCGTTTTGGCAAATTTCTTATAAATCCATTCACCCGTTCGAGCTGTAGCCGTGTCTAAACGTCCTATGGAAAATAACATGGAGAAAACACGTTTTGGGACCTTTTTTTATCTCAGCCCCCACTTGACGAATCCCCCCCAAACTTTCAGGGAAGGACCGCAGCGGACCGAGCCATCTTCTTTGAGAAATTCGGAAAGATTCATCCACCGGGGCCAAAGTTAATCCAAATAGAATGTTGAGGATTTCCTATGGAAACTAGGTCCTAACTATAACTACCTACTGGCGACCGCCATATATATATATATATATATATATATATATATATATATATATATATATATATATATATATATATATATATATATATATATATATATATTATACTTACCTTAACTATACTGACCTTGCATGGTAAAGGCATGCATGGTAAAAACATAGGCGTGGTCAGGTAAACCCATGCATGGTAAAGTCATACATTTAATCTTTTCTGTACAAGTACTCCTTCCATAGGTAAAAATTAACTACTTCTTGGAATTCACAAACTTCGTCAGTCTTGAATTCACAAACTTCAAGACATACT
This sequence comes from Lissotriton vulgaris, assembly GCF_964263255.1. Taxonomy (NCBI): domain Eukaryota; kingdom Metazoa; phylum Chordata; class Amphibia; order Caudata; family Salamandridae; genus Lissotriton; species Lissotriton vulgaris. The sequence goes on along the minus strand of NC_141695.1, from coordinate 166,575,182 downwards.
AATAGAAATCAAACAACCAAAAGTTGATGGGACGAATGCCTGCAAGTAGTCTAACCAGTGGCAATCAATCTGGGTAACATTCTAACCCATAATTTTTTGCCCACTGTGCCAGCCTAAAAAGAGTCCCACCTAATGCAAACCAGTTCTGCACCTATTCCTTGTGGAAATAGTTAATCACCACCCCCTTTTGTACCGCTTTTGGCCGCCATAAGTGTGGCAGGGTATGCTCAGACGTGAGTCCCTTGCTCACTTTGCCACTGGATTCAAGCAAGCCGGGCTGAAGACGGCTGGAATGCCAGAAACCGTTCCTTGGAAGCTTGTTTCCAGTCCGAAGACATGGCTTGGCAGTTCGGGCTGGACTGTTCCCATGAGGCACAGGGTCAGACTGATTTGCATAAAGCCATGTCTGAACTGGGGTGGCAGAGTGGGCTAAAGAACGGTGATGGATTAAACCCAGATCTTTTGACTGGGTGTGAGTGTTTGATTGATTCAGATGCTCCGTCCATCACCACCCCCTTTTTGTACCGCTTTTGGCCGCCATAAGTGTGGCAGGGTATGCTCAGACGTGAGTCCCTTGCTCACTTTGCCACTGGATTCAAGCAAGCCGGGCTGAAGACGGCTGGAATGCCAGAAATCGGTCCTCGGAAGATTGTTTCCAATCCAGGAAAGACATGGCTTGGCAGTTCGGGCTGGACTGTTCCCATGAGGCACAGGGTCAGACTGATTTGCCTATAGCCATGTCTGAACTGGGGTGGCAGAGTGGGCTAAAGAACGGTGATGGATTAAACCCAGATCTTTTGGCTGGGTGTGAGTGTTTGATTGATTCAGATGCTCCATCCATCACCACCCCCTTTTGTACCGCTAATAGTCCATCTTGGACCATAGCCAGCTCAAACCTCTACCCTGCAGCCCATTTATTTTTTATTTAAGACATCTGAGATGCAAGCCCCACCCCTTAATATCACTGACTAAGCTACAACCCCTGATTACAATACCATATCCTGATACATAATTGCAACCAGAAATTGGCAGTTGCATTATTCAGTATTCAGACATCTTGTTATAACAGTAGGCTTGTTAGCAATAGTAACCAGTAGAAAGCATGCCATTCCAATATTACTACCATTTACTTGTATATAAGCCTGTGTGGGCGTATTCACTCTATCTAGAGCACAAAACAGTGATCAAGCTTGAGCCCATGCTATCTGCTAACCAATAATGCTAAAATAAAATATTAGAAAAGATGTTAACATATTTTCCTTTTCAATGTCTTGATAGGGCGCCATCTTACCAGGGTCCGTATAAAGCATGAATAGAAACAAAGAGGGGCTTAATCATGCCACATTAGTAAGTTGTGACACCGCTATCTTGAAAATGCTCAAAACAGTAAATTCAACAGTTTTTTACAGTTACAGATATGTGTCAACTAATATTAGTCACATTGAATGCACCAAGTAGAATAGTGAATGACCCAACCAATAGCATGACAAGGGAATGACCTGTGACCTGTAGATCTGGCTTCTCCATTAGTTCCGCTAGACTCACACCAGCTCAGAGCCAGGAGACCCTCTGGGTGATAGTGCGCTCTACAAATCTGTATAACATAAAATAACAGCATATCAAGAACGTAACTTCGTAATCTAGGTCTGCAGTAAAGTTGAACATTGTCAGAAACCAATAACATGTCTCTTGTCTTTGTTCACTACAGTAGCAGGCTTATATTTCTAGTCCCATGTCATATCCATCACCATCCATGCAACAACCCTGCAGAGGCAAGAGGCCAGCTAAGAAAGAGTGAAGAGAGTCTGAGTCCAACCAGGGGTAAAGCAATGGAGAGAAGTGAGGGTGCAGGATAGAGATGGGGGAGTCATAGGTGGTACTGGGGAATCAGAAGGGGAGAGACTTAAATGACAGTAGACAGGGCAAGGAGAGAAGTGGCAGGCTGAAAGGGCACATCTGACCATCATTTTAAATTTCCCAACCTGTGCACTGCAGAAGCACAAGTAACGCCAGGAGAAGACAGCAAATGCATCTGCAGTGCACAGGAGATGCAGCTGGGGTTGCCACCTTTCCCAGAGAAAAAATACTGGCTATTTGTTTATGTCTCAAGATTCTGCAAAGGCCGGGACAGGATTTTAAAATTGAATTTTATTGAAGATCGTCTGCATTCATTTTTAAAAAGTACTTTGTGCCTATATTTACCATAATTATCAGTCAGGGGTCATTAAGGCACCTCGAGAACATATTTTAAAGAGCTTTCATCTTATACTTACCGTTTAAATCCTCTACTGAAAAGGCAGAAAATACTGCCTTTGAGTAATTTTTGTCATTGTTATACCAGCCTGTACATTAAATACTGGTCATGCTAAAAAAAATAGATAATGTGGCTAAATTAGATGCAGCCTTGAGCCCGCTTCCAGCACACAAGTGTGAGCAACAGGTGCATTCATAGCCTTGCCAAGTGCCACACATCATGGTTCAGAATTAAGACAAATCGTTAGTCATTCCTGCATTCCCTCACTAGCACAATATTGTCACAATATTGTCACGCCATTCTGAGAGGATTTTTGAGGTCTTCACCATTTGCTGCTTTGTTCCATTGTTTCTAAAAAGTTATTTGTCGTTAGAGTTACTGATCTTGTTTAGTTGGGCCTTTGCCTGAAGCCCCTGGATAACCAGGTGGTAAGGAGAGGGCAGGTTTATCATGATTCTGCAAAGCAGGTGCTCTTTCTAGGAGAGGGCCCTTCCTTGCCCGCTATAGATTTCAGTAATAAACACCCTTAGACAGCTGCACTGCCTCACAGCGATGGTTATGGCAAACCCAAGCTTGATATTTGTGCAGAGCAGGAATATCGACGGAGAAATATTGAGAGACATAAATATTGCCGCAAAAATATCGTGGGGAAGAAATATCGACAACATAAATATCGTTGACAAGAATATCCACTGACACGTAAGTAATATCGATTACAAAAATATTAACATCTTAAATATCGTTTACAAAAATATAATGTTATGTATTTATAATGTTATGTATTTTAGGGGCCCATTAGTATATCGGGCAGATCGCCAACGCCCGCATTGCGGTGGTGATCCGCCGGACACATTCCCCCGCCCGCATGCAAATTTCCCCGGCGGACGGAAAGACCGTCTGCTGGTTTTCCGCCCGGTCAATGAGTCCACCGGACGGAAAAGCTTTTAATATGGTGGCGGTGTCTGTTAGACACCACCATCCATATTAGCATACATGTGGGGACATGCCTTTCCGTGGATATTGTACCCCCCTGCATTTGACAGTACAACGTTGTACTGTCAAATACAAAATGTACATTTCTAGCATTGTCCGCCGCAATGTTAGAAATGCGGGATGCCCCCGCCAGTGTGGCGGGCGCATCCAAATGGGATGTGCGGGACCGCCGCGTGCATTGCGGCTGGTCCCTTTTTCCGGGGTTATGTCCGCCCGCCATGCTAATGACCCTCTTAGTGTTTTTAATGAGAATTGTTTGTCATTTAATTATATGTTTTAAAATGTTACTAGTTATTAATTTATTTAAAGTTTAATTTTGTGTTTTTAGTTCCGTAGCGGGTTGTGGGTTTATAGGGGAATAGGGTGAGAAGTGATTTAATTATATAGATCTAAATAATCATTTATAGTTGTTAATACATATTTTTTTTATTGAATTTTGCGTTTTTAGTTCCATAGTGTGTTGTGGGTTTATAGGGGAATAGGGTGGGAAGTAATTTAATTACATACATTTTATTGAATAATTAATATGTATAATTGTGAATTCATAGAGTTAAATGTGTTAATTGATTAATTAATAATTGTTTGATAGTAAGTTGTTAATTAATTTCAATTAATCAATTAATAATTCATTATGTTCATTGTTTAATTCATTTTATGTGTGTGTTGTGGTATTTATATGTGTAAATGGTGTGAAGGGTGGTAAGTAATACATTTTTTATTGATTAATCATTAAATATTTTTTAATTATTTTCATTAATTAATTAGTCATTATTAATTGTAATTGGGTAATTAGTTTTAGGTGTGTGTTGTGGATATTATAGAGTTAATGTGTAATTAATGATTCTTTATTATCTTTGTTAATAATAATATATTTACATTTAAATATTAATTATGTTAACATTGGAAATTAATTTTCATAAAAATGTTGATGTTTTTGTTTTTTATTGTTGTGGGATCCAGCACTTTCCCTACTGTTGCACTCACTGGAAAGAGAATAGCAATTTTTACCCCTCCACTATCCACCGCTTTCCCTAAAGTTGCACTCACTGGAGTGGTAATATTCATTTTTACCCCTCCCCTACCCAACGCTGTCCCTACTGTTGCACTCACTGAATTGGGAATAGTAGTTTTTACTCCTACGCTATCCACCCCTTTCCCTACTGTTGCACTCTCTGGAGTGGGAATAGTAATTTTTTCCCCTCCGCTATCCAGCGCTTTCCATACTGTTGCACTGGAGTGGGAATAGTAATTTTTACCCCCTCGCTGTCCAACGTTGTCACTACTATTGTGTTTATTTTGTTGAATGTATGTTTTATTCTTTTTTATTAGTTAAATGTGTTCATTAAATATAGAATATTTTATTTTATTTTAAATTATTTATATATGTGTATATTTTATTTTTATATAATTTCAAAAGTTTATAAATTAAATAATAATAATGGTTATTTAAAATGTATTTAAGTAATTATATCTATATGTACATATTTGTTTGTGGTTATATTTATTAAGTTAAGTTTATTTGTTATAATTATTTAAAACATATATTTAATTTAATTTTTTTGTTAATAATATTAATATTATTTCATTAGTTTTATTTAAGTAATGTAGTTTTTTTAAGTCAATATTTTTTACTTCTATATTTTTTACATCAATATTTTTGTATTGATAATATTGTACTCACCTGTTTAAGTATAGGGTGTCGCTATTTTTAACATCAATATTTTTAACATCAATATTTTAACATGGATCCATGTTCAAAAACACCGCACAAAGCACCACCAGCCTTATGTTTTTTTTAAAGATAAAAAAGCAATACATTTTCATTCACAGGACATATCCCGGACTCGCATTTAAAGGTTTCTCACATATGTCATTATGCAGAAATAGGAGGCTTGGTGAAATAAAGAATTTGCCAAGAATCACAAAATGTGATCAAGCGGGAGGTGGCGTCAGTATTGATCCATGTTTTTACATGGTTTGGCAGCAGGATGTGAGGCCAGCACTCCCTTCACCAGGCCACTCGTATCCCCTCTGCAGCATATCGCCTGACTTCTTCTGTTATGGGTGTTCTCAGTTGTCCCTGACTGCACACCCTCTGCCCTGCTTCATAGCCCTATTCATACGTTCCAAATTGTCGTGCTCACCATTCAGGTCCAGTCACCTTCAGTGCACTCTCAGCACTTGATATGCTGCATGAAGAGAGACAATCGTGCAGTGCATGGCAGGCTGCAGTGAGTGTGAAGCAGACCACACGCCTCAGAGTTGACCACCTCTTGTGTCAGTGCAGCACATCTGTTAGACTTTAGACACATGGGCTCAGATTTACTAGTACTTTGTGGTGGGTTTGTATCACTTTTGTCTCACAAACCCAATGCAAAGTGTTATGCTGGGATTCACTAACCAGTGCACATCATGAGTTGTTTTGGATGGCTTTCCAAGGTAATGCTAAGATGTGCTATGCACTGCTTTGTAAATGTAAATGTAAATGTAAATGTATAGGCATTTATATAGCGCACTACTTACCCGTAGGGTCCCAAGGCGCTTCGACCGCTGCGAAACCCTTCCTGGCTTCCCTGAGAGATGGTCCCTTAATGGGTATCTCCAGGGTGAGACCAGGCATCCCCGGCGGTCTGGTGGGGCCGTTAGTGAAGATGAGGCAAGCTAATGCCCAGAGTTGCCGAGTGTGATCGCTGATCAGAGTGGGCACCGAGGCGAGAGAATTATCGAGTCCGCTGACCCTGGTCCAGAAACCTGCCGCGCCGGGAATCGAACCCTGGTCCCGGGCCGTCCTCTGCTCTCGGGTCTGCCGCCTCTAACCAGTGAGCCACACTACTTCACTACTTTGTTGCACGGGGGCACGCCATTGTTGGTACATGGGTGTGCGGATACAACCACTCATGGGTTTTGATGCAAATACCTATCTACAAACATTTCTAGACAGACATTTGTGCCAAAATATTATTTCTCTTTGAGGCAGGAGGATTAAGGAGAAATGTTTCCATACCTCCTCATTTTTCCTACTTTGCATGTCACACATAGAGCAGAGGAAACGTGTTAAGGATAGCTTTGTACTGGAAGGCTCTCTTCCAGGAGGAAAACTGTTCCTTATGAAACACACACACCATTGCACTATAGCTCGAGGGTGTGTGCGTTAGTTTATAGCAGTCAGACGTGCACCAGCACAGGGAGAAAGGAAAACCGTGGCTTAGCTTAGTAGATACAGCACTATTCTACTCTCTCTCTTTCACACAAATCAGCACAGAAACAAAAGTTGTGTTGCCTGAATTGTTTGCGAGGGAAACATCCTTTACAACGGAACCGTTACAACGCGGTACCCTTGCAATGCAGGATTTACAACGAAAGTCGTTACAACGACTTTCGCTGGAGGGCGCTCTAGGATAGGGGATAGTTTAATTTACTATCCAACACCTTCCCTACTATCCACGGGAACTGGAGTTGGAATAGTAAATTAAATTATTCACTATCCAGCGCCCCCCAACGCAAGTCATTGTAACGACTTGCGTTGTTAAACCTGCGTCGTAAAGGTACGCGTTGTAACGGTACACATTGTACCGTCATACATCCGTTTGCGAAACTGGGCCCTTGTGTCTGCATTGTGCAGCATTATAAAATGCTGGCTTGACCTGAACTCCTGCTATGATGATCAATTGTTGCCTCACCAATAGAACCATTATATTGTAGCCCAACAGCTGTGTTAATGACCTTCCAGAAGCACTTTGGATGGAGCTGGTGCAGCTGTTTCAGTGCAATTTCTACAACTTTTTGACATTCATCTCATTTCATGGATTTTGCTGCTTGGTTTTCACTGGCGATGAAGTGCCTCTTGAAGTGTCACGTGAGGCATTGGGGTGTCACACATAAGCAGGCGTGAATCCCGGGAAATGTCACACATAAGCCATCTGAAAACTTGCCAGCTATGGATTCCTGTCCTCATGGAGTGAATGTAGTGCAGATGTGCTGATTCTGCAGGACTATCTCTCACTGTCACTCGACACTGCAGCACCTGTTTAGACCGTTTTGTGGGGCACCCTACATATACACATATTCTCTCCTGATTTAAGGAGACTCGGCAAAGCCTCTTCTTCTGTCTGGACCATAAAGGAACCGTCAGCCCAAGAACATTCTGTACAAACATACATCCTTTCTGACTGAAGCACTCCCAAACTGAGGCCTTTATGCAGTCAGATGTAGAAAGAAACAGTCAGCCCTAGAACATTCTGGAATAGTTCAGCAGTTGTACCTGAAGGAGCAGAGGTATTATGTAAATCAAAGGGATGATGTATTACACATTTTTTTAAATAATAATTCCACATTTTGTAAAGGGCAAACTTATCACCCCAAAGAGTATCCCGGCGCTGGGGGCCGTCCGAGAGATTAAATGAGCTATTGCCCAGAGTCACATGATGCTGAGCTGCCACGGTGCCGGGAATCGAACGGTAAATCCCCCGCTCCACAGTCAGCGGCTCTGGCCGCTGCGCCACACCTCTCCCATATCATCTATTAAAGTGAAAGCTGAGAATTGGGTTGAAATGTCAGCAAAACAACTGAAATTGTGTCAAATAATAAGAAGGAGGGGCAAACAAGAAAATCAACATGTGCTTGTTTAATCATCTGCGATTAATCTGTAATCTATGTATTATAATAAAAAGGATACAAGCAGCTGGTAGATCACACACTCACTGACGTTGCAGGAAACAGATAATTGCATTCTAATTTTAGAAATTGAAGTTACACATCCTCTTCGATGCTGGTGGCATATTACACCACCTTCAAAAATATCATGAGCCGGTATAGCACAAGTGCAGCAAGTGCTGACAGCGCGTGCACAACTGTGGACCTTGATATATTACAATCCATGGGTCCCACCTCGATCGGAATCAGCTCTTGCCTATTAATGCAATAAACATATCACAGAGGCATAATTACAAAATGTGGCATAGTGCTAAGCCTGCATTCTGGAATGCCACCATCGTTGAAAAGACTGAGGGGCATATTACCAAGGGTGGCGATAGGCAATTTTCGCCGGTTTAGCGGCCGTTTTCGTCCGCTAAGCGGCGATAATTCTATCGCTCTATTAGCAAGCTGTCGCTAACTGATGTTAGCGACAGCTTCTAGGCGATAGCGAGCGGTTAGGGGCCCGCTTTACATGTCAGAGATATTTATCGCTAATGACATGCAAAGTGGGCGTACCCAAACTGTTAGCGACTGAAAGCAGTCACTAACGTCGCTATCGCCTATTAGCAAGGCAGGCGTAGCCATGGAAATATTCCCACTATCACCAAAAACTAACGCCTGCTCAGACCAGTTCTTAGCCATGTTATCCAATGGGAGGTGTATAACATGGCTAAGAGCATCTCATCGCTAATGCGTGAATATCACTGTATTCTCAGCGATATTCACGCATTTCGCCGCTATCGCTGGATATTTTAGCACAATGGAGAAAAACGTTGCTAATAGCATGTTTTCTCCGCTAACATATCCAGCGATAGGCAGCGATAAAAAAATCGTCGCTAAGCCTATTTAGCGATAAATATCGCTACCTGTTGGTAATATGCCCCCGAAAGACTAGAACTTTGTTGTCATCTCGGTGCCTAGCGGAAAGTAAACTTAAAATGAAGCGCTCTATCTCCCTATTCCAGCTTGTAAGTGTTTTGGAAGTGTGGTGTAGAAAGGCAGGCTTAGCAGTCCTTGCTCAAGGGGTGACTTGATGCTGAAACACACTGTAAACCATAGAGGTGCACTTTCGTAAAGGAGAACTGATGTATATCAGAAAACACATGTTGCGACCGTCTCACATTCAGCAGTGAAAATATTTGTAACCTTACCTTTTAGAAATGTGGTTTAGCTGTATAACTTGATTGCGCTTAGCGCTCCTTCAGCGGATTCTAATGCCAGCAATACATTTTGCCCCTTATTCAGTGGTTTTGCATTATAAAAAAAGTTTCATTGGGTGTAGTTGTCACTTGCACCAATGTGCCACTGGAATTATACTTGTTGCACTAAATATAGTTATGCCCTTAAAACACAGATTAAAAAAAAAAAGTGACATTTGCTTCACACTGCCCGGTCATGAAAAGACAAAGAGGCGACAGAAAGAGCGGCCAACAACAATAACAAGCAATGAGGGACACACGGGCAAACAGCGATGAGGGTGGGGGTGGGGATGGGCCAAGCAGCTAAGCAGGGGAGGGTTGGGGCTCAGAAAAAAGCATCTGACATTTGATCACGGTCTTTGAATGCATGGCAAACATGACGAGATAAGATCAAGATTACAGTCCTATTTACAGAAATGGTGCTTGGCATGAGGGAAAACACGAGCTTCCGTATGAAGTTCTTAAAATTAAATAAAAAAGTAGGAGCATATTATCAAGAACAGGCGATACAATTATCGCCACTTTATCGGCAGGAAACTGCAGCTAAACCGGCGATAATGGGCTTGATAATTGGCCCTTGTGAATTCCCATAGCAGCCCAGGTTCTGGTGTTAACCTGGGCTGCTATGGGAATTCACAAGGACCTATTATCAAGCCCATTATCGCCGCTTTAGCGACAGTGCATGCGCTGCCTAAGCCAAGACCTAAAAATAGCATAAAATAACTCATTCAAGTCAATGTTTGGTTTGTTTGAGTTATTCTTGTGCTCCCACAATAGGAGTTTACTCAAAAAATCTTTTTTATTTAATTAAATTGAGGGCATTACATACAACAAATAGAATTATTAGAAATGGCTCCTAGTGAGGTATTTTGATAGTTCTGGCAACTGTTGTGCATGGAATTTGCTTTTCCTCAATCTAGATTTTGCTGAACCCTAAATAAAGTTGTTGTCTTAGAGTCAATGTCAGAAAGCAGTAGACAGGGAATACCCAGGAACACCATTGTGAAAATGTAATTAAGGTGTGGTGCTACTGCCATTTTCTTGGCTTATACCTTAATCCATTATGAGATTTTACAGGTTGCCCTATATTGGCAGACTGTAGATATCCTTTACATTATAGTTTATTGTATTACAGTACTCAGATTATCATGGACCATGTCATTGAAGCTTCTTTACTACAGCAGGTTGGTGGATTTTAGTGGTGATGGGTTCCATGGCCCCAGATGAATAGTAAGAGAGACAATGGGCAGCCCTGCCTCATGCCTTGCTTTACCCCAAGGGCACCAGAGATGAAACCATTGCATGTGAACTGGACTAGAGGGACTGAGTAAAGCCACCATGTCTTACTCACCTAGACTAGCCCTCTACAATATCAAAAGAGAGTGCAAGCCTTCCATCGAGGACATCCCCAGCCTGCCCCAGATCAGGCAGCGTTCTAAAGTTATCCCTGAGGACCTCATTGGAATAAATACTAGTTTTGTTGTATGGATGGGGGCCGGGATGAGTAGTCCATGCTTATTTGGCAGGACTTAATGGGTATTTTAACATTTACCAAGTGATATGGGTCTTTACCCATCAGAGACCAGTGGGTCGTTGCCAAGTTTACGTCTCACTGGCCTCGAACCCCAAATGCAAGATACAAGCAGTCCAGCCACAAAGCAACTTTGAATGCTTTACCCAGCAATTCTGAAAGCTTGGGTTTGATGATCCTATAAGTCTCTACTTGGAATCCAACTTCTCCTGGGACCTTATCTGACGTGTCTTAAATAGCTTTCTTAGGGCCCGATGTAGATAAATGTAATTTACCGACTCTAAAATACCGAATTTTACCGATTCGGTATTTTAGAATCGGAAAATGGTATGTGGATAAAAATTCAGTATTTCTTACCGATTCAGTAAAATTCGGTATCTGTAATTCGAAATTTCCGAATCGGTATTTACAGAAATAGGTATTTACCGAATCGGTATTTCCCATTCATTCCTATGGGCCTTTTAGCCCATGGGAATGAATGGGAAATACCGATTCGGTAAATACCGATTCGGTAAATACTGAATCGGAAAGCAAGTAAAACTGAAACTGAATCAGGCAGCCAATCAGGTGCTACCACCCTCCCCCTCCCTACCAGGAAGTGGCTATACAGGCAGCTGCAAGTAATTAGAAGGTTCTGGAGAGGCAGTTGGAGCTGAGCTGAGTGCAGGAGCCACAGAAAGAGTTTTGCACTTTTAAATTTTGAAAATGGCGAGCAGCAGTGAAAAGGAGCAGCCAGAGACGAAGCGGAAACTAAAATTCAGCTCCATGGACCTACAGATCCTTGTGGAGGAGGTGGTGAAGGAATACCAGAATTTATTTGGCAAGCTGTCCCTGACTGTGCCTGAATCTGCCAAGAGAAAGATTTGACTGCACATTCAAACAAAGGTTAATGCTGTTGGAGTGACTCTAAGGGACATAGAGGACCTGAAGAGGTGGTACGACCTCAGGAGCCTGACCAAGAAAAAACTCTCTGAAATCCACAAACAGGCAAACAAAACTGGAGGAGGGAAGAACCGTGCACCCCCCTGACTGACCCGGAAGAGCTGGTATGTTCCCCCATTGAACCTGAGAGCGTCTGTGGACTGGAAGATGCAGACAGCTCAGCCAGAGCTGCAATCAAAAAGGGTAAGATGCATGCACAGCAATCACCCCCACCCCATCAGCCTTCCCTTTCCCCATGTGGGATAGTTAACCTCAGTCCAGTAGAGGTTGCACTATACAGGAGCAATGCATCATGGGACATGTAGTCAGTAAATGAAAGACCATGTCATTCAGCACAGCAAGCAAGAAGTCAGGCAAATCATGTCAGACATAATGAAGCGCAGGCAACATGTAAAGTGTTTAAGTGTGACAAATGTAATTGTAGTGGTTGTGAGGTAGTAGCACTGAGCTAATGTTCGTTTATATGTCCACAGGCGAGACATCTTGCAAACACACCAGGGAGACGGAAGGCATGGCACCAGAGAGGGATGAGAGCCAGGATCCAGGACCAAGTGCAGGGAATGTCACAGAGGATACAGGTGCTCCAACTACACAGTCACCATCCCAAGACACAGAAATGGCGCCACAACTGCATGCGTCCCCAGAACGTTCAGGATCCCCTCTGCTACTGTCCTCACCTGAACTGCCTGCATCACTGCCTCTGACACAAAAGAGCAGGAGGCATGTAGTTGCCCCACTAGTTCAAATGGAGTTATCAGCAGGTGACATGCAAGGTGATGACACACAAACCATGGCAGGTGAAGGTAGCCCTACAACACAGCAGCCCACTGCATAGGCTGCACGTACAGCTACCAGACGTCGCATGCACAGACAAAGCATTGTACCAGCACATGTTCAGGGTCCCAGTGTCTTCAATGGCCTTGAGGGGAGCATGGTCAAAATCCAGAGGATGCAGTGGAAGAGCATCCAGTCTTTGCAATGCCAGATGAGGAACCTAAACACACATATGGAAGGAATAGGGAAGGGCATTAAAGAACTGGTAGATGTGAACAAAGAGATGACACACTCAGTGCAGCTTCTGTGCACCAAAATGGACCAGGACATGGCAGCTAGGCGCAAGGAAAAGCAGCGTGCGCAGCAGAAAAATAAAGCTATTAACCGCCTGGCCACAGCCACTTCCCTGCTACGCAAAAGATGCATTAATATGCAGGAAGGCCTCACACACAACAGCAATGAGGTGTCTAGGGGCATTGCCAGTTTGACAAGTGCTGTAGAGGTGCTGGTTAGTTCTCAGACAGCACAAACTGCTGCTCTGGATGCACCAGAAAGTGAGGAAAGCACCAGTAGAAGCAGCATGGCAAGCCCCCTTGTTGTGGAGACACGGAGGAGCAGCAGGCGCCATGGTGAGTCAGCAGCCGAAACGCACAGTGAAGAGAGCCAGCCACTTACATCTAGCAATGGTAGGCGTGGGCGTAAATGACTTGTTCAGTTAATGGGGAAGTGACCCAGGACTAACATTATTGCCTGGATGACGTTTGAGTTGCACAATTGTGCTTTTGACCACCTGCGTAGTGACAAATATTAAACTACTTTGGGTGCATACACAACCTGTCTGTGTCTCTTTACTTACTTAAAAGTAGTTGCGTGTGATCTCTTCCCGTCTGTGTCTGCCATCTGTTGGTCTTGCAACTCCAGCTGTGTTGGGTTCAGGTAGTGCTTGTTCGTCATCATGGTCCTCATAATCAGATAATTCCACCTCGGTGCCCTTTTTCATGGCAAGGTTGTGCAACATTGCACAGGTTGCAATCATCTGGCAGCAGGTGACTGGTCTATACTGGCATGCCCCTCCCTTTTTTTGGAGACGGCGGAACCTGCTTTTCCACAGCCCAAAGGTGCGCGCCACAATGTTCCTGGTAGATTTGTGTGCCCAGTTGTATCTCCTTTGGCTGGGGGTTAAAGGGTTGAGGTAGGGAGTAAGGATGAAAGACCGGACTCCAAATGCACTATCCCCTATTTGTAAAAGAAAAATACATTACTCACATGCACATATACACATAGATGTGCAATATGTATCAAGGGAGTGTCACACAGTGTTTTACCTAGCAGGTATCCTTCACCAAATTCCCCCGCTATCAGGCGTGTGTGGATCCCACTGTTTTGAAAGATGTATGAGTCGTGGGTATTTCCAGGAAACTTGGCAACTATGTCCGTGATGATGTACTTTGCATCACAGATCACCTGTACATTTATGGTGTGGGTAGACTTCCTGTTCCGATAAATGTACTCTGTGGCAGTAGTTGGACATATTGGTATGTGGTATGTGGGTGCCATCAATACAGCCAATGATGTTGGGGAAATGTGCCATTTGATAAAACTCAGTCTTAGTCCTGAGCAGTTCTGCGTGCGTTGCAGGGAAACTGATGTAATAATGCATTCTCTGCATCATGGCCTCTAGGAATTTCCTAAAAAAACGGGACAGGCAGCTCTGGGACACCCCACCTACCACAGCAACCACACTCTGGTAACTCCCAGAGGCAAGCAGGTGTAGACTACACAGCACCTGCACATGGGGTGGGATGGCGTGCGCCCTTGGGGTTGGGTGCTCCAAAAGTGGGTGGAGGTCCCTGATCAGCTCCAGGATGGTTTGGGGGTGTAGCCTGTACCTTTGTAGGATCTCTGGCTCAGTCAGTTGGAATAGGGTGATTCTCTGCCTGTAGACCTGCTTCTCCCTTCTCCAGACCCTCTCTCCTTCTGCCTGTTGCCGTAGCCGCCTCGCAATCACGTAGAATGCTGCCATTCTGGTCAAACTGTTGCATTTTGGGCCCTTTTGTATAGCCTGCACCTGGTTACCACATGATTTTAATCCATGGTAAATACAGACTCTTAAATACCGAATTTCATGCAAGTTCGGTATTTTAGAGGTAACCTACATCTCTTTTTTTTTTTAAAATTTTTTTTATTTGAACCAGGACAGTACATTGGATACACATCATTTCATAAAAAAGAAGGAACCAAAAGAAAAAAAAAGAAAAAAAAGAAAAACAAATCTATAGGTGTATTTCCACCAACATAGAAAATTACAACAGCAAGAAGAAGTGGTATCCTTTCAGTGAAGCATAAATAAGAGGTTAACAGCAAAAAAAAAAAAAAAGAGAAACATTTTTAACTAGCTCTCATGGTAGGATTTATACCTTCCCGCCATCGCAATATAGGATCCCAAATAGCCTCGCCCAATTTCCTAGCTTTCAATCCTCTGGTAGCATAAATCGATGTCTCATAATTACAAACCGCTAGGAAGCGAGCTAGCCACATTTGGAAAGTAGGGGGGACAGAGTCTTTCCAACAAGCTGAGATAATTATTCTTAGTATAGCCGCACCAATAAAAACGAGTCTTTTTTCGCTTCTGGTAAATGTTAAGGACCCATCAAAACCCATTAACTATAAGCAGTCAGATTCGGGTAATCTATGCCCGAATATAACCGACCAATAATCTGCGATCATACTTTTTACTAAATCAAGCTTACCACAGCTACTAAACATGTGAATATTATCTGCTGGACCTGTTGCGCATCTAGGACAAAGATCATTTTCTCTTTTCCCCCAGGTAAATAGTTTAACCGGGGTATAATACAAACTAAACACAGTTTTATATAACTGGGCTTTAAGATTACTAGACATGAGCAGGCGATTAGATAGTTCTATACATTTATACAGATCAAAATCAGGATTTTCAAGCTTCACAACCCAGTTTACTTCTGTTTTCTCTAGATCATCGCGAATTTCGCACATAAGGGTATCATAAAGGGTGCCGATTCTTGTATTGGATCTATTCAGCAGGTCAAATAATTGAATATTGGAGAGATCTAGAGTTGCAACATTGGATTTGAGTTTAGTAAATAATTGAGCATACTTAAGAAAATCTCCATTGGGCAGATTATATTTCGCTTTTAAGTCAGAAAAGGAAGTTTCAATCCCATTGATCAAAAAGTCGTGAACCGTTAAAATACCCAGGAGTTTCCATTTTCTAGCTGTAGAATCAAACCCAATGTTGGAGGTGATAGAAGAATGCCACAAAGGTGTATATCTGGTGATCTTACTAATTTGCATGTGTTTGTGGATTTTCTTCCAAACTTTAAAAGCATTAGTGATAGTTGTAAATTGTCGAAATTGTCTATAATAGGAGGTGTCTGTGTAGCGAAGAAACAAGCCATCAGCATTACTTCCCAGAATTAGCTCGTAAATAGAAGGAATAGAATCAATTACGCTGTGGCCAATCACTCTTTTAGTTTTAATCAGAGGGGCAAAGATCTGCATAAAGGCAGACCAATGATACAGAATTGTGTTAGGGATAGCTAAGCCTCCTCTATCTAAGGGTAAGGACAATAATTTATGCGACCTCCTGATCTTGCCGTTTTGCCAGATGAACTTGGACATAAGTGAGTTTATTGTTTTCAAAATCTTATCGTCAATGGCTAAGGGGATAGCCCGGAAAAAATAAAGAAATCTTGGTAGGACATTCATTTTTAAGAAGTTAGCTCTCCCTATAATAGTAAGATATAAGCTGTTCACACGATCAAGATCCTTTTTAATTCTATCTAGGAGAGGGTCGAAATTAGTTTTAACAATAGTTTTAACATCTGGGCTGATCATAACTCCCAGATATGTGGCGTTATTCGTCACCCTGGGGTCATTGCAGACTATGTTGTTGGTGCATATAATTAAAGTTTTCCCCTTATTAAGGGAATACCCTGAGTATTTACCATATTCGGTGGTAAGGTTTTCAATGGTGATAATAGACTCAGAAGGATCAGGAGTAACAATAGCTATGTTGTCTGCGTAAGCCAATACTTTTGTTTGGTATTGACCGCAGACCACGGGCTTAATTAAACGAGTCTCTAAGAATTTTAAAATTAAAGGATTGATATATAATGCAAATAATATAGGGGAGCAAGGACACCCCTGTCTAGTGCCCCTGGACATGCTAATCTGACCAGAAACTGATCCGGGTAGTTGAATCTTAGCTTTAGGGGAGTAATACATGCTTTTAATTGATTTTATAAATTTGGGGCCAAAATTAAGGTGTGACATAACCGCCCATAAAAAAGACCAAGAAACGCGGTCAAAGGCCTTTTCGGCATCTAACAGGATCATTGACATCCGGCCGCCCGTAGCAGACATGGAATCAAACAAAGTAATAACTCTGTTAATATGGTTGGTAGTACCTTTTCCTGGGATGAAACCATGTTGCCACGGGGAGACCAAATGTTCAATGACCCTGCTCAGCCTGACAGCCATCACCTTAGCGTATAATTTGGAGTCTGAATTAATTAATGAAATTGGACAGTAAGAGGTAACTAGTTCCGGAGGTTTTCCTTTCTTTGGAAAGACGACAATATTAGCTTCGTTCAAGGATTCGGGAGGTATCCCGTTGAATTGAATGCCTAAAAATAGATCATGGAGAAACGGCCCTAGCTGGTGAGACAGGATTTTATATAAATCCATAGGAATTTTATCAGGGCCTGCGGCCTTGCCGGAAGCCATAAGTGATAGGGCAGTGAACACCTCTTCTATTGTGATTTCTTTTTCCAGGTCTCTACGAGAAACATCATCAAGACGTTTTTCAGCATTTGGGAAATTAAGTAAGTTATGTAGATAAGTAGCGGAGTCACTTTCGGTATACATGGCATCTTCAGAATATAGTTTCTGATAATATAATTGGAATTGTTTGGCAATATCATCAGTTTTGGTATATACCTGTCCGCTGTCCTGAATAGAAGTAATATTTTTGGAAGTGGTCTTCTGTCGAGTGCGAAGTGCTAATTGTCTGCCGACTTTTTCTCCGCTCTCATAAATGTCCTTTCTGTGTACTCTATACGTTTGGGCCGCGTTCTGACTAAGATTGTGGTTAAGGTCTGTTTTTAGGGCTATGACCTGATATATCTCCTGTTTTGCATCACGACCTCTTGATATTTGTACGATATGTTGTTGCTCAGCAATCTCTAGAGCTTGCATCTTTAAATTAAAATCTTTAAGTAGCAGCTTTCTGGCATGATTCTGAAAACTAATGGTTTCACCTCTAAGGGAGGCTTTAAAGCTATCCCATACTGCATTCCTCGATGCGCTAAATCGAATGGCCTCAAAAAATTGCGTAGTCCAAAGTTTTATATGAGAGATATATTGAATATTAGCCAGAAGTTTACGGTCAAATGTCCAGGATCTGCGTTGACTGGTGGGATCGGGTATATTTGTTAAAGAAAACGAGGGAATTATGATCCGAAATGATCTTTGGGTATTTGCTAATTGAAGAGTGTGCTAGAAATTCATGTGATACGAAGAAATAATCAATCCTGACGTGTTTTTGATGGGGGTGTGAAAAATAAGTATACCCAGGATCATCTTTATTAGAGTAATTCCAAAAATCAACTAACCCTAAACTACTGGTCAGTCTGACAAGTGCTTTAAAAACCTTGGGTTTACGACCTGTATATCTCTGCTGAAATGGGGTTACATCAAGTTGTACTTTAAGAGATATGTTGAGATCCCCACAGATGATAAGTGGGCCTTGCCAAGTTGGGAGCTCTGTTTCTAGAAAGTCAAGAACAGCTGGGTCGTCTTGATTAGAACCGTAGATAGTGCAAATTAAAATTCCCGAGGCCAGTTTAGCCACTGCCCACCTGCCATGCGGATCTGACATATGCCGAACTGCTATCCCAAGATGAGTTTTTGCCAGAATCGCTACACCCCTTATATTCGAAGTTTGTGTTGAGTTTGTTAATACATTATAGCCTCTTAATCTCAACAAAGATCTTTTATCCCAGGGTATATGTGTCTCCTGAAGACATAAGACATCAACAGGGTTTAAGCCGACTAGTTCAGCCAAAAGAAAGCGTTTATTGGTAGTCAGTAGCCCCCCTACATTCAATGTTTGGACCGTAAGCTTACCCATTGTCAAAACTGTGTGTTTGATGACGTGTAATACCTGTGCATATTTGATTATAGAAACCATATCTCGGCATCTTCTTCTGTTTAGAATTTATTTTACAATAGTTCATAGAAACTGTGCATCCTTTTATCTGGCCTGGTTCATTTTTTTTTGTTTTTAAAGCACCCCCCTCTGAACCCCCCCCCCCCCTTCCCTATCCCCCTCACCCAACCCTCCCACCACAACCCCCCCCCAAAACAAGAGGCATTCAGACTCAACCAGAGTCTGAGTGATGAAGAGCAAAGCGATACCTGAGCTACCACTTAAAAATTAACATAATATGTAGAATCCAGACAGGATCACCTAGAAAGGGAGCAAGCCTATTATGACATAAGAGACTAGCAGCTCAAAAGAGATGGAGGCCTTAAAGTTGCAATGCATTAGTCTATTTACTGAATCCCATCTAGGTAAGCTTTGGCCTTAATCTCCGAGGTAAAAAAGACAGTCTGTCCAGCATGTACAACTTTTAATTTAGCAGGATTGTTCAGATAGGCTTGGACTCCTTTATCTTGAAATGGCTTGATCAATGAGCGTAAACGCCATCTTCGCTCTACAGTTGCGTGACAGAAATAAGGCCTAGTGAAAAAAGAGCAATCTTTAAACTTCAATTTGCGATCAGGTCTAGCTTTCTCTGCAATAATCTGCCGCAACAAAAAATTCCCAAAATAAACTAAGATGGCATGCGGGTAGGCACCAGGTTTAGAAGGTATTTTAAAAGGGACTCGATGTGCACGTTGAATCTCCAAGTCTAAGTTCCAATCCTTAAGTTCAGGCATTGTGTCTCTAAAAAACTGCACTACAAATGTCCGGATGTTCTCGCCCTCAATTCTTTCGGGAACTCCCAAAATACGTAGATTACTACGGTGTTGTCGATTCTCGAAATCCTCGAACTTCCATTTCATATCTGATAGTTCAGTGTCTTGTAGTTTGATTTTTTCAGTGTTAACCATCACCTCGTTCTCGTTAGAGAGCACTCTTGACTCAATCTCAGTTACTCTCTCTCCAAATGCAGTGCAGGTCTTAGTAAGCTTTCTGACAACCCCCTGGACCTTACGTAGTGCAGCTCTAGATTTTTTGCTTTCAAGGGTGGTCTCTTCTCTATGGGCTGCAATCGCTTGCAAAATAGTCTCCACTGCTGCCGTCGAAGAGAACTCGTAAGAATCAGGATGATGAGAGTCATGAGCAGGGGAGAGAGACAGCTTCGGTGGAGGATGGTCCCCCTCTGTGCATCTAAGTAATGGTCTGGAGCTTGCCCCTGGTTTTGTGAGGACAGTATTAGTTTTAGAGTGATCTTCATTGGTGTCTTCAGAAGAACTACAGATATATTCCGATTCCTGTCCCTCCTCTAAATCAGAAGAGAGCTCGGGGTCTGATTCAGAATCAAGTTCTAGAGAGCCATCCGTTTCAATCTCAACCCCTGCTTCGTCAGAAAATGAATAAAATTCAGAAGGTTCTTTATCCCCGTCTGTAGTTATGCGTACTTCTTGCACTACGGTGACTGGTGTCTCAAGTTCAGGGATAGCAGGGGGTAGGGAGGGTTCTAGAGCTATATTTAGCAAGCTGGGATTAATTAGTACAGTGCTCATGTTGGAATTCATTGGGGTTAGGACTGGCATAGAGACATTTATATCCTCCGGGTGAGTCAAGACTTGGCCCTTATCTTGAGTGACTGGCTCATCTAGAAACTCACCCCACAAGATGTTGGCACTTTCACCTGAAAAAGACATACAGAGCTCCACAACGTCTTGTTCATTTTGCTCGATTGGCTCTAAACTTAGAGAGTTAGAGGAACCCCCC
Organism: Lissotriton vulgaris; assembly: GCF_964263255.1. Taxonomy (NCBI): domain Eukaryota; kingdom Metazoa; phylum Chordata; class Amphibia; order Caudata; family Salamandridae; genus Lissotriton; species Lissotriton vulgaris. The sequence goes on along the minus strand of NC_141695.1, from coordinate 166,554,789 downwards.
GGTTCGTTCCTAGCAGTATTAGCCACACTCTTCACAGTCAAAGAAACAGAGCCAGTACTCACAGTTTGTGTGATCGGTTGAGGTGGTGAGATGGAAAGCTGAGCTGCCGTTAACTGTTGAAGAGGCAAATTGTCATTCAAAATCTCATTCCCGCTGGGTGTAGTTGATTGATTCATGTTAAGAGTACCTTGCTTGCGCCTCAATAATTCAATTACTGATCCCCCTGGAGAAGGCTGAGTTGGGGGTTCAGTTTCCTTCTGGCAGCAAGAGCCTCGTGTCTTGGGGATCCCTCCGAAGGTAAAGGTTTCTTTGTTTTGCCCTTGCGCCGCCCAGTTGAAGCAGAAGCACATTCAGATCCAGCTCCTTCTTTTCAAATCCGTTCCGATTCTTCCCTGACTGTCCGGGCTGCCTTAGCGAGCCTTGCACGAGCAGCAGCAGAGGAAACCGCTGAGGCAGTTTTTGGGGGCATATCGGAACGTTCCTGTTCAAAATTAGCCAAGAACGAGTCTTGCAATGTCTTTCCACACGTTGCCGATTCTGGCTGGGCTGGAGCAGGCAAACAACAGGTGAGAGAGAATTCCTGAACAGTCACAGGACGAGCTAGTGCGCAGGAGACGAGGTGAGCCCAGAGCGTGTTTGAAGGTAAAGCGGCACAGAGGGATTTGAAAACGGCGTGTTTGAGGCAGGTAACCAAAGAACTCTGCTGTGCCCCTGCAGCGCAGAACACGCAGATTGAAGAGTCTTTCAGGGGCTCATTTACCATAGTGCTTTTGAATTATTTGTTTGCAGACGATCCGTTTGCTGAAACTTAAGTACGTTTTTTTTTTTTTAATTAAAACGTTACGGAGCGGTAGCTTGTGCAGTGGAGAACGAGGAAATTCTTCCATAGTGAGAAATTATCCCATTGATGAAAAACCCGCCGTAATCACGGTAAAAATCCTGGTGATCCAAACGGGTTACTGGAGCTCAGGTACGCTGCTGCTGCTAGCGGTTCGGATCAAACCGCCATCTTGCCACCAGATTAATTCACTGAGGTAACCTACATCTCAATAGTCATTTTTACCATTTCTTATTTACCGATTCGGTAATTTTACAGATTCGGTAAATTTACTGATACAACGTTTTTGTGGCCCCTACATCTCAAACACCAAATACAGGTGGGAAACGGCGGAAATTCAGTATTTTTGGCCATTACCGACCGGTATTTGGTTACCTACATCGGGCCTCTAATCTCCTCTTCAGAAATCAAGCCCTCTCTGTTTGTACAAAAGTATGCTATGTGTGATTGTAGTATTCTTTTTTCTTCTGCCAGCAAGTGCTTTCTTACATGCGTACATACAGCAGCAGCCCAGAGGTCCTGGCATTACAAAAGGCCTAGCTGTAGTAGCACAGAAACATGCTCTGAGGTGCAGCCTTTGAGAAAAGAGCAGAGTTCAACATTGGGCAACGTGAAAGTCAAAGTCAAGAAAAAGGGAATGCAGGTTTCAGTGACATGCATACATAATACAAATATGTAATTTCTGTTTGGTGGGTTCAACAGCCTATATAAGTCAATAAGTATGTAGTCACTCAGAAGGTCATCTAGTAGTCTAGGGTCCCCAGTGTTGCCTGTGTCCAGTCTATGTGATCTGTCAATAGTCATTTTCCATACTACTCTTATTATTTATCTACATCTGTCAAAGTCCAGCAGCACTCTTGAAAAGACGGTTGCATGTATACTTTCGGAGCATATATCAAGCTTTCCACCAGGACTGTTTCTTGTATTGACAGCTTCATGAAGACTTAAGAGCATTTGTCATTCACTCAGATTCTCAGCACTAAAGCGGACACTGAATTTCCAAGGAGCATGTCCACCCCACATTGTTTATAAGCTGCAGACCACTGTCCTGCCTTTATGCTATTGTGCCCACCCAATATCTCCTCAACATCTGGGCTCTGAGTGGTGGGAGGTGTGTCTCCTGTAGCAAGGATGTGTCTGGTGTCTTATTTTGCCAGGTAAGACATGGGGTACTCCCTTCTGAAGCAGTGGATAAGGCCACTAATATTTAGGAATACTATTTTAAGTGGTTTATGGTGGGACTAGGGCTTCTTGGTTTTGAGCGCTCATCATTGTACATAACCAGTAATGCATGTTAAAGAGTGACAAAGATGTCCAGGGGAATAAGGTACAAGATGTTCCAAGGAAGTGCTAACCACCAACAAATCCTGGGCATGGAAGATGGACATTGGTAAACAATAGTAAATTTGAACAAGATAACGCAAGAAAAAGATGAATACAATGCAGAGAAAAAGATTAAGATGTGCACTTTCTCAGCGGTTGAGTTCACTCATACAATCTGGCTACTGATGTTGGTGGGGTGCAATGGAAAGCAGTAACAATTAAGGGTTGATACTGTGGACTAGTACAGATAGGTGATGAAGCACTACTCACATGAAGGACCAGAGCACTCTATAGAAATGTTTAAACAGAAAATAGTTTGTTATCCGAATGTGAATTTTGGACAGGCTGCTGTTTGCCTTGATCCCTCCATCTGGCATCCATCCTTAGAATCCCAAGCAACACCTGAGGCGTGGCAATAGGGGTCAATATCTAAAGAGGCGTCAACTTAGTAGAGCAATGTTGGACCTGGCCCTTTCTGTAGGGTCAAACTAAACATTTTGTTTTCACTCTTCCTGTTTTTTTTTAAATTTATGTATGTTGCTTTTCGGACTCTCTGGTAACCAATGCTAAAGTGCTTGCTGTCTCTACTTAAAATATGGTAAGGAACAGATGACCACAAGTGACGCTTTGTGCTTTTAAAAGCTATATTTTACAATTTTAAAATTGTATATTTCCGGTTCTCCTGATTGGATTTTTGTTATTCCTTGTTTAATTTGATTTATTAAAATGTACTCTATAATTCTAAATGTAAAGAGTTTACTTGTGCTATATTTTCACTGTATTACTGTTTGCATGCTGCATAAATACTTTACACATTGCCTCTAAGTTAAGCCAGACTGTTTTTGTGTCAAGCTAGCAGAGAGCTAATCACAGGTTAATTTATTGACTTTAGTCGTCCACCCTGACAAGAATCATGCTTTGTGCATAAGTGGGACTTCCACCCCTATCCCAAATGACCAGATTCTTTACAGTGGTGTTTAGTGGTGGGATTCAATACTTGTATTTGTGCAGTGCTTCTCAGGGAATTGTGCAAAACTAAAAATCCCATAAAAAATAAGCTGACATTATTAAATTATCCTTAATTGGACATCTTTCTGCTTTTTCCAGGGTGAAACCCTACCTCACTTGTGCACCTGGAACTCTTGTATGCAAGCATGGAGATGGATCTCAGAAACCTTGAAAGCTACTCTGTGGCAGAACTGAAAGAGTTTTGCATGGTTAGGGGGCTACTAGCAACTTCGGGGTCAAGGATGCAGGGCTCCAGAACGCCTTCAGGACCTGGAAGGAGGCCGTCCAGCTGCTTGCTACAGCACAAGAGCAGTAGGAGGATGGGTAGGTTGCAGGAGAAAAAGAGGAAGTGGAGGGTCTTCCACACCCTCAACCAATACCCAATTTCTTACAAGCAACACTAACAAAAACCTTTGCATGTCCTTCATGCAGAGGTGGGGGGAAAAACAATTCTGGTTTTCTTGGAATTGAAACCATGTACGTGGCTGCAACAGTGCTGGCCCAATGGCTCACATACAAGCTTTTTTACAGTAACAACATTTACAAGACATTACTACCACAGAACAACAACATATTTGGAATCAGAGTAATGATATTACCGATACGTAATCAATGCATTGGAGCTCTTGGTTCGGCAGAGTGCAGGCAGTCAGGTAGGTTGCAGAGCTCATTCAGGTTTGAGGTGGTTAGAAGCCCACTGTCAGTTTGCAGAACCTCTAGGAGCGACACCCCTAAGTGCACAGGTATAGATCTCCACTCCCAATCCTCACTCAGCTAAACCCTCGATACCACATGGTCATGTAGATAGCAATAGTTGTTTCGCAGAGATACACAAAGCTGCACTCAGCAGTGGCTATCTTGTGCACCACCACACCACTACGTACCTGTATTTTTTGTCCATTTTAAGCGTAGTTCAGTTGCATTCAGCTTCAATGAACATATTTGGAAACGATGCACAGTTTAGGAACGAGATGTGGAAGGTATCTCTCAACACCTTTCATGCAGGCACCCACTTCTTTCAATGCATGATTTCTAAATGCTACTAGCGGTTCTGCAGCACTGATTGTGCCACCCACTCAAACCTGCCATTGCAGAGCCTGTGTATGCAGCTTAACTTGCCATTTCGACCAGGCAAGATAAACTTTTTTCCAGGCTCAAACCTTCCTTTTCAATACCTATACGTCATCTCTAGGGTAGGCCCTGAACAAACCAGCGCACAGGGTGCAATGTACCCAAAATGTAGAACATGTACCTTTACATTTTTCATGTCCTGGTACTGAAATACTGCTAAATTAGTTTTTTTACTACTGCAAGGCCTATCTCTCCCATAGGACAACACTGGGGTTGCCTTATCTATACTACTATTATAAAGAGAGAACTTGCACCTTTTGGCCAGGTAAACTCGGGAACCACAGCGCCAATCTACACACCCGATACATCTATGAAAATGTCAGGGTGTGTAGATGGACATAGGCTATATAAATAAAAAAAAAAAAGTAAATTAAAAAAATTACGTTTGTAAACAAAGTAGTGCCCTGAAAGTAGCGCCGGCCGGGACCTAGCGCTGGCAGCGACGCGACGTAAGTGATGACCGCGACGCGACGTGCGTGATGACGACGAAGGAGGAGTGGCGGGGCAGTGACGAGCGGCTGTGCAGTGAGGAGCGGCGGCACAGGTAAGGAAAGCGAAAGTTAAACTCTCAGTGCGAGACTGTGTGATGCAGGGGGAGGCGAATGTCGGAGCGGGAGTGAGTCGGGGCTTGAGGGAGTCGGGCGGGAGGGGGGCCTGGTCCGTGTGCAGGGGGAGGCGAATGTCGAAGCGGGAGTGAGTCGGGGTGGGAGGGGGGCCTGGTCCGTGTCCGTGCATGGGCATGCACGGACAATGTCGGGGCGGGCGGGGGCCTGGGCGGGCGGTTGGCCCTGAAGCCTCATTGCCCCCAGGCAACGCTGGGGCGGGCTGCTAGTTACACTTATAAGTGCAATTTCCAATTGCAAGGAGATAGACTTTTCAAGTTTGTGTCCCTATACTCAAAATTTTAAATCCTAACTTATGGTGAAGTCAAAATTTTAAATTACAGTTCTGAAAATGGCACTTTTAGAAATTTGACATTTTCTTGCCATATTCCTGTGATGACTGCTGTCTGTCTCTGATTACATCTGGGGTGGGTGGCAGCTGGCCTTGGGTATTTCTCCTATACAGCCACAGATAATGGAAGCCTAGGTGTGACTAGATGGGTCTTGATAGGCCATCTCGGGAGGATAAGAGGGAGGAGATGGACCCAGCCTCACTTACACCTGAATAGGCTGTGTCCTGTCCCTACATAAAGGGCCACATCCCCCCTTGTAGTGAGCCTGGAGACAGGGCAGGATGGGGCGGGGACTATGTGCAATACAAAGGAAAGTGTTTGAAGTCTCCCCCCCTTCCGAGGCATGACTGGTATACATTCTGGACATTAGACACCACCACTTCAATGCACTTCTGGGCCTGCGGATACTCTGAGAGGAAGAAGGACTGCTATGTTGCTGAAAGGACTGTCACTCTGTTGGACTGCTACTCTGAAAGAGCTGCTGCCCTTCTGTGCTGACCTGCTGCCTCCTGACCTCTTGCCTGGAAAATTAGATTTGGACCTGGAACCCATCTTGAAACTAGGACCCTAGAGTCTCAAAGGGCTAGTCTGCTGGCCTCCTGATCTGGGCCTCGGGCCATACCCAGTTGGTGCTTTGTGCTTTTAAACACTATATTGAAGTTTAATCTTTAAAAATGCTTAACTCTGGTTCTACATATTGGATTTGTTTAATTTTGGTCTGTTTCTTTCATTCAATTAAGCTCTATTTTGCTAACCTGGTTTGGCATTGTTTTGTGTGGTGTTGTCACTGTTTTACTGTTTGACGTGTTGCACACATACTTTACACATTGCTTTTAAAGTTAAGCCTGACTGCTCTGTGCCAAGCTACCAGGGGGTCTACTCGGGTCATTTTAGGACGTGTTTGCGACTTACCCTGACTAGGGTTGTGGTTACTGCTTGACCAGGGCTTCCGCCCCCGTTATGTTATGTTATGTTATGTTATGTTATGTTATGTTATGTTATGTTATGTTATGTTAAATCCACTTTTATAGTGAAGCGACTCACCCGGGGTCATCTCGGCACTTACCTAGTGAAAGAGAGGGGTGTCAGACCGGAGTTGTCAGAAATAAAACAGAAACGTTTTTAAAAAATTCCTAAAGACAGTATATGAGGAGCATTCCACAGTGCAATGGGTAGTTGGCTCCAGTACCGTGGGGCAAGGTACAAGGAAACCTTGCCTCCCTTTTAAGAGAACTAAGGAGTTGGATCTGAGGTGTCGTCCAGATACTTGTTTAGTACGTTTCTTTTGTAGATAGAGGAGACCTTTGCCGTTTAATGCGTTAAATGTGAGGCAGCAGATTTTGAAGTTGGATCGCTTCTTCACACGTAGCCAGTGTAGCTCTCTCAACAAGGGGGCTGAGGGAGAGCCTGGAGGACGATTTAAAATAATTCTTGCTGCAGTGTTTTGAATCACCTGCAGTTAAGCAAGCAACATCTCACCAATTTCGACTAGCAAAGCATTCCCATAGTCCAGGCGGCTGATCACCATCACCTGGACCAGGTTTCTGTGGTGTTTAATAGGCAGATAGGGCAGAATCTTACATAGAAGACATAAGCTGTAGTAACAGGAGCTGGTGGTGGCATAGATATGATCTTTCATGGAATGTGTCTGGTCCAATTTTAAACCAAGGTTTTTCATGGATTGGGTAGGAGTGGGGGCACCACCCAACTGGTGCGGCCACCAATCCTCAGCCCAGATGGTTGGGGCTTTCCCCATAAGATTAACCTCAGTTTTGCTGGGATTCAACTGAAGACAGTTCTCCGTCATCCAATTTGAGATGGCGAGCATACCCGCCGAAAATCGGATTTGCTCTGCTTCTATATTGGGGCAAATTGGGAATATCAGCTGGGTATCGTCAGCATAGAAGATTATTTCGAACCATAGTGGTTCAGCAATGTTTTGCTAAAGGGGCCATGTATACATTAAATAATGTTGGACTTAAACAGGAGCCCTGTGGAACACCCTTATCGAGACAAGCTTTCTGGGAGAGATAGTTTCCAAGCATTATCGATTGCCATCTTCCATCAGAAAATTCTGCAGCCATTTCAGGGCTGTGCCTCGGATACCACATGAATGTAGTCTCTCCACGAGCAAAGAATGTGAGATGGTATTGAATACAGCGGAGAGATCTAGGAGGATCAGAACTGCTAATCCTCCTGCACACATTACATGTCTTAAGGAATCCGTCACTGCCAGGATGGGGGTTTCAGTGCTGAAACCTGGACAGAAACCTGATTGTGAGGGGTCTAGGATTTTATTAGACTCGAGGTAAGAGTTTAGCTGCCTATTTATTATCATTTTCAATTGTTTGCCCAGCAGGGGTAACAAAGATATTGGTTGATAGTTACTGAGAACCTGCGGGTCAGCTATTGGTTTTTTCAAGATGGGTCGTACGTATGCTTCTTACCAAGGGGTGGGAATAATGCCTGATTGAATTGAGCGATTAAAGATTTTGTGGATTACCGGAGCACAGCTTGTGGATAGCAGGGCCATGATTTTTGGAGACCAAAGGTCGGAGGGCGAACCAGATTTAGCCAAGGATAATGCGTTAGTGATTTCCTCTGGGGTAGTTGAATCAAACTGGTCGAGGGTAGTGGCTGTCGGTGTCTTAAATTCTTCTAAATCAGTTAAAGTATCTGGTTCAGAGTCCTGGTGGTCGGAAAATTGGCATAAATAAGCTCAATTTTTTCCTGAAAGTGGACTTCTTAGGATTCGCATAGTTCCTGAGATTCCACAAGGGATTGTCTACATGTTTGAGGTGTTACAAAGTCCTTAACTATATTAAATAGGGCTTTGGATGAGTTAGAGGACTGGTCAATTTGATTCATGATCAAAGTGAGCCTGGCCGTTTTCATATTTTGATGATAGTTTGACAGAGCTAGTTTGTAAGTCTGTCTGTCCAACGGATCTTTGCTAAGTCTCCATCGTCTCTCTAATGCCTTGCACTTAGATTTGTCAGCTTTTAGCTCCACTGTGTACCAGTCAACCCGAAATCCAATTTCCAACATTGGTGATCAGCAATGAGGATAGGACTTGTGTTTGTGCAGTGCCATACAGTGATTTGGTGCACACTACTATTCCACATCTAAAACCAATTCAAGTTTAAATTCTCCTGAATTGGCTTTTGTTATTTCCCCAAAACTTTACTGATTTCTACTACTGGACTGCCTGATACCATACCTGTAGCAATTGAGCTTGAGCTGGCCAACCTGTAAGGCAACACAGTGGCTGAGGGCCTGCACAGAGGTTCACCAGTTGATGGCAGCCACAGAGGAGAAAGAAGGAGGAAGGAGATGAGGATAACATGGAGGATCAAGACCAGGACAAGAGCCCTGAAATGCAAGCTTAGAGGAGGGGGGACGCAGCTGCTAGAGCAGGAATCGGTGTTTTATCACTTGGCCGGTCCCCAGGGGAACTGATGGACAGGAAGGCAGAGAGGCATTTAAATTGCAAAAGTAGAGGCAGAACCAAAAGAAACATGCAGCTGAGAGAGCCTTGTAGGAGAAAAAGTTACTCTTGGATCATGAGCTGAGTTTGGAAGAGGTGAATCTCAAGGCCAAGTAGGAAGAATCTACGAGCAATGGTGGCAGCAATTCTGCAGTTTCTGATGGAGAGAAAAAGGTTCTTATCCCAAAGGACTGGTTGCCCAATTATCTGGTGGGAAGTTACACTAACAAGTGATTTTCTGCCTATGAGGTAGCCCTAGGGGTCCAAAAAGTTTCTGAAGAGCATTGCAAGGGTGATCTGAGGAACCACATGACTATGCCGGGGTGGGGCACAATTCTCACTCTAGACGTTGGGGACCAAACCAGGCACTCTCCCATGAAGGACATTTTGATTGCTAAATTTAAGCTGACCCCTGAAAAGTACTGCCATAGGTACAGGGACAGCCAGAAGATCCCCAACCAGTCCTGTGGAGATTTTGTGGATTTCTCCAGCAAGGCACTAAATGGTTGGGTGTGAGGCAACAAGGTCAATGATTATGTTGGGTTGTAAAATTTAATAATGAGAGAGCACACGCTTAGAATCGGTTTTCCAGAGCTACACCAGCACCTAGTTCACAGCAAGCTGAGTGATCTAGGAACAGCCACCCACTTAAGTAGCCTTTTCAAACATGTTTTAGGCCTGCCATTTCAACCTGCAAAAAAAACGTTTGCCAGACCTCAACGTTCTATTTAGTATGCATTAGTCACCCCTAAGGTAGGCATTAAAGTGCCCTTCGGGCAGAGTGCAGTGCATTAAAATGTTGGACATGTTTTACATATCCTGGTAGTGAAAAACTCCTACATTTATTTTTCGCTACTGCAGGGCCAACCTCTCTGATTGTATAACATTGAGTTACTTTATTGCATTTAAGAAGTGATGACTTTTGATTGGGAGTCGGTAGGAATGTCAATTTTCATCTCTTTAATAGTAAATTTGTATTTTAAGCCACAATTCAGAATATTACACTTTTAGAAAATTGGCATTTTATTGTCCTAACCACTTTGTACTTGCAGCCTTTATCTTGCGACACATAGCTAGGTGTAGTTTGCAGTTGACCTTTTATGTATTCCTCCCAGACAGTGATACAATGGAGAACTAGGTGTTGACAGGAAGGGCCTCCTTGACAGCACAGTAGGGTGAAGCAGTCACCTATCACACTTGCACTTCAAGCCCCTTCAGCCCACTTTAAAAGAACTTCACTCTAGCCTATTTTCATCCAAAATTCTAGAACCATATGTGGGTTTAAGTCTAGAGGTTTCTCCCACTTCAAAGCTGGCATCAGGTATACATTGAGGACCCTGAGACTAAAGCTACTGAGCACTTATGGGCCTGTGTGAGACTCGGAAAAAGGATTGCTCTGCTGCACTGATGCTTCAAGGACAGACCTGCTGGCCTGCTGAAAGAATGACGACCCTTTTGCCCTGCTACCTCAAAAAGGAAGAGTGGGCGTTCTCTTTGAACCCAGAAGTACCAGAGTGACTCCAAGGACTAGCTGAATGGACTCCTGTTCTGAGCTACAGGGACATACCAAGCTCCAGAGACCTACTTTGCATCTGCCCAGCTGCCCACACCAACATGGAGGTGCCTTCCCAGTCCAAGACTGTTAGACCTGGCACCCTTGGCGTGGGTCTCCCTTCCATTTTTTCACTGTTGCCTCCTATGTTTTTTCTATCTTTTTGCTGGTCTAGATGTTTTGGGCACTTTGCCACTGCAATTTAGTGCCAAAGTGAAAGTAATCCCTATTGTAAATTGTTGTAATGGATTAGTAACTCTGTGATTGGCTTATTTGATTTACTTGTCAGACCCTAGTACAGTGCACCATGAGTGCCCAGGGCCTGTAAATCAAATTCTGCTGGTGGCTTGCAGCACTGATTGTGCCACCCACAGAAGCAGCTTGTAAAATATGGCTCTACATATTAGTCACCCCTAAGGTAGGCCCAAGGGCAGGGTGCATTGTATGCCCTGATGTGTGTGGCATGTCCTGATGGTGAATTACAGCCAATTTCGTTTTTCACTATTGCCAGGCTATCTCTTCCCATAGGCCAGAATGGGCAGTTTGATTATAACATTTTATCATCCTAACTGACCCTAGGAACAAGATAGGAAAGTAAAGTTTAGTATTCCTGAACTCGGAATGTTAAAATACGTCTTTTAGTGTGGGTGATTTTTACATTCTGTGTTTGAAAATACCACTTTTAGAAAGTATGTATTTCCTTGCTAAACCATCCAGCATGCCTCTGCTAGGTTTTTGTATTCCATGTCTGGTTTGTGAGTGACAGGGTTCTGGAGAGGGCTTTGGCTCCAGCTGTCTGATGGGTCAGGGCTGGGCTGAATAGGACCTGCATTGAATAGAGAGTAGGGGAAGGAGATTTCCTTCTCTTGCCTTAGTCTTTATAGAAAAGAGAATAGGGGAGGGGGCTTCCTTTCAGCTACCTGGGCCAGGTCTGCTTTCAACAATGCAGTCTGGGAATCAAGACAACCCTTTGCCAAGGAGAGAAACCAAGGAAGCTGAAGGAGGAGAGAGCCCCTGTGCTGGTTGCTCTTTATGGTTGGCCTGCAGTGGTTTACTCATTGCCAAGGAAAGAAGAAAAGGAACGTTGTGTGTACTTTTACTATCTTAAGGAAGATCTCCAAGGGCTTAAAGTTGAGCTTGCCTCCTGTTCTGAAGTCTCAGGGACACAAATACTTCACCACCAGCTCCCCCTGAATTTCCCTGCTGGGAATTCTGCCTGCAGAAATGTGCCTGCTGTTGTTCTGGGCCCTCTGGAGTCTGCGTGTCGCTGAGAGCTCGAAGCGCAATGCAACGAGGATGAAGAGTGTCGCCACCGCAGCAGTTGCCGTCGCATTGCTGTAGAAGCGTGTTGCGGCCACAGCTGTTCGCCGCCACATCACCGTCAAAGCATGTCGCATCACCTGCGAAGCATGTCACCGCCACAGAGGTTGCTGTCGCATCACTGGAGAAGGGTGTTGCAGGGCCTGTCGTGGCTCAAGAGTCTACCCAGTTTGCCGCATGGCCGCCAGGCGTGCACGCATCGCATCCATGTTGTCGCATCGCATCAAAGACGTGATTTTGGCACAGCGCACCGGATCGTCGCATCATGGTACCATCTTGTTGCATCGTAACTGGAACGCAGTAAGAAACTGACGCATCACATCCTCTCTAGTAAGAAAACAACGCATCATTCCCCTGCGCTGCAGTAAGGAACCGACGCATCACCTCCCCCGAAGCAAGGAACCAATGCATCACCTTCCCCGCGACCCTTTTGTTAATTTCGTGAGACGAATCCAAGGTACTTTGAGAGTAAAGTGTCACATTTACTATCTACATTGAACTAAGCCATTTCTACCATTCTAAAGTCATATTTTTGAACACTGTAGTGTGGATTTTTGTTGTTTGGTCTTGGGTTAAGTCTTGATAAAGATTACTTATTTCTCTAAACTAGTGTGGTGTCCATTTGTAGTGTTTTCACTGTATTACTGTATGTGTTCACAAATGCTTTACACACTGCCTCCGAGATAAGCCTGCCTGCTCGTGCCAAGCTACCAAGGGGGTGAGCAGAGATTATTTTAGGAGTGTATCCCCCTTACCCTGACTAGAAGCAAGGGCTCCTACTTGGTCAAAGGTACCTACCTCTGCCAACTAGAGATTCCCATTTCTAACATAGATCCTTGGCTGGCATCAGAGTGTATTCCTCGTGATTGGCACCACATCAGATGCAGCACCTCGCAGCTCATGATCAGTGGCCCTATTGGAACAGATGCAGAATGATGCATCTTGACACAGATCTTTCCATCGCAGCGTCTTGAAGCATTTCACAGCTCCTGATTAGTGGCCTCATCATAACCAGCACAGGGCCATACACCTTGACCCAGGCCCTCACATTGCAGAATAATCAAACTCCTGATTCATGGCTTCATTGGGACTGATGCATCGTGACGCATTCAATGCAGAACCCCCGGCTCTTGAAATGCGGCCTCCTTTGAAACAAATGCAACAAATGCAACTCGATGCAGCACAATACTGAACCTCACATCTCAGTTAAAGTACACCCAGAAACTTTGCTGAGTGGGCCACACTCGGTCCTGTACCTTGCCCACTCTCCATTGTGGATGCTTTTGTCCTGGTTCTGTAATGACCAGATAACCAAAGTTAGTGTGGTGGTTTGATTGGCGCTATATAGATTTTTTTTTAAACAAATTTTATTGTTTTTTAATTGTTGCTGCAGGTCACATTGAAAACTGACTATAGGCCCTCGAGGGTAGCCAATACCATTACAATTATAACAGCGGGTGAAAGCATATATCAGAAAAATTATATTAGTCTCATGACAAAATGGACTTCATTTTCCACACCAACAGGCCTGACCTTTGGGCCACCATCTTTAATTCACTCCTCCCCGTCTCCAAAACCACCTTCACAGAACACAACCGTAAACTAACAATCTCCCCCCTGAGCCAACAGTCCCTGACCGGAGACATCTCCATCACCATTTTCGTGAATGGCACCATACTAATTCAGGCGAAAGACTAGAACCTAGAGCTCTTCAACTCCCTCTTCCCCACAATTAAGATGTCAACATCTCACTACCCGCATCTGCCGATCCCCTCCCCCCAATGGCTCCTTACAAACTCCTAGTCTTCGGAGCACGCTTTCGCCACCTCAGCGACCCCACCCCCCTGTGCTTAGTCACTCCGCCAGTCATATGTCACCCTCAGCCCGAGCTCCCCCTATCTCCCTACCCCATCCTCCACCCTTCTCACCCATCCTCCCAGGACTCAGCCCCCCTCCAATCCCCAATTGACCCTCAATCCCCGATCCCCCAGCTCCCGAGGCACTCCTAGTTCTCAATCTCCCGCCCTGAGAGATCCCAGATCCCCAAACTACTCCGATTCACAGCCCCCACTCCCGCTAACCCCCACTCCACTAGTTCACATCGTCCCACCCAGTGATTAAAACTACCACCCCCAACGGGACCTCAACCCCCCTCCCTCTCTAACCCTCCCACAGTCGAACTCTAAACCTGAACCAGCTCCTCCCCCCAGTTAACCCCTCCAGTAGTGACTCGTCCCAAAGCCCCTCACACTCAGGGCTCAGCTCCACCCACCCTCCCCTCTTCTCCCCCTCACTTAAGCTGACGCAACGCCTTGACCCCTTTTGTACCCCCTTTTGTACTGCTTTGACCTTTTAGAAGCGCAGATCAATACCCTGATTCATGGCCTGAAGGAAACCTTATCCTCCTAGGGCAACTCCAGCTGTCCTCCCCTCACTCCGCAACACCCCACATCCATCTGCCTCTCATTAGGAATGACTCACTTACCCTAACCGGTCCCTCCCCCCCAGGTTCCCGGCCTCCACTCACTAAACCCAGGACTGAGTCGCGAGCAGACCGTCCCAGAAGATCTATTCCCATCTCTCCCCCCAGGAACTGCTCACACTCGTCTCTTCATACGATCTCCCCTCTAACCAGCTAGCTCAAGCTCCACCCTACTCTACTCCCATCGACTCGATCCAAGTAATTACTGGAGTGGGTAGGGACCCGCCACCCCAAAAAGCCACTAGACCCCCAACGTATCTATCCTCCATACCCAGAGCCAAGCCTGACAATATTAAAGCAAAAGAAGACCCTCCCATTAACTGTATGCTTATCAACAGCCAGTCCGCCGTCAAACATGCAACGGAAATAGCTGAAACCATCCTCTCACATGATCTGGATGTAGCTTTCATCACGGAAACGTGGCTAAACACCCTGTCCCACCCCATTCTGGACATGCTGGTGCCGCCCGGTTTCTTAATTATCCACAAAGACAGGCCTAAACACAAAGATGGCGGCATAGCAATTATTCACAAAAGTGACCTCTCCATCTCAGAAACTCCCGCCGGCCTGTATAACTCCTTTGAATGTCTATCAGTCAACTTCAAATCGCCCTCTCATAGTTCACTTCAATGTCATCTCCTATACCATCTATCAGGCAACTCAAACGAATTTGGAGCTCAGTTGTCGGATCTGATCACCCAATCTGCACGCAACAGCGACTACAGAATAATTCTGGGTGACCTCAACCTAAGATGGAACGAAACAAAAAACCCGCTCATTCAATCTCTCAACACCCTCCTGCAAGACAACGATATTATCCAACACTGTTCAGAGGAAACGCACCATAGACGAGCGATCCTGGATGCAATCATTGCGGACAAAAATGCAATCACGATTAACTACATCATCCCACTGGACTGGTCTGACCATCACATCATTCTTTTTCACATCAACCATCCGGCCCTATCCCTCCCACCCACTCAAGCCTCTCATAAATGGGTCAGGAATACTTCCAGAGTCCCCCAAGACAAGCTGGTACAAGGACTTAGCTCACTCCTCCCCTACACGACGGAGCTCCTCTCAACCACGGAACTCACCTCGCTCTACCATTCCAACTTGGAGCTCACCCTGGATCAGCTGGCACCTCTGAAACTTAAAAAACCCAGAAGCATCCCCTATGTCTTGGTTCACCACAGACATTAATGAGGAAAGACAACACCTCAGATCCCTGGAAAGATCCTGGAGGAACCTCCACCGGGATCAACTCAAGGCAGCACGCAAAAACTACTATAACCATATCAAGAGCAAAAAGTCATCCTTCTTTTGTTCTGCTTTAGATAACGCTAAAAACCGCTCCAAACCAAATCTTCAAAATCATCAGGAGTCAAACCTCCAATCCAGTGACAGCCAACATAGTGGCGTCCAAAACCCACTGTGACAACTTTGCAAACTTTTTCAATGAAAAAATCGCCAACATTTATCGATCATTCAGCTCTAAGCCCTCCTACCACACAGAGTCCCTGACTCCAGCAACCAACCACAACTCCCCTGTAACCTCGTCTATCTGCTGGTCATCCTTCCAGCACGTCCAGGATGCAGTGATAAGCAATCTAATCGCCTCCGCTAAACCCTCCTCATACTCCCTCGATCAGCTACCCTCGAGACTGACCAAAGACCTGAAGCTTATCCTAGCCCCAATCTGGGGCAAGATCATTAACAGCTCTTTGAGCGAGGGATCCATTCCAAATTGCCTCAAAATAGGTCAAGTCACGCCGCTTCTAAAAAAAACCTGGTCTTGACCCCAAGGACATGAACAACTTCAGACCGGTATCGAACCTCCCTCTCTTATCCAAAATTCTTGAAAGATGTGTGCTGTCACAGTTAACCCAACACCTAGAGAACACAAATCTATTTGACCCACACCAATCAGGGTTCAGAAAGGGCTGCAGCACTGAAACCGCAATCCTAAATGTCCTAGATGATCTGCACATGTCACTCGACTCCAACCAATGTAGCCTTCTCATCCTCTTAGACCTCTCGGCTGCGTTCGACACAGTTGATCATACCCTACTACTCAACGTCCTCCAGGAGAGAGCGGGCATTGTAAAGACGGTTCTAAAATGGTTCTTCTCCTTTCTCAACAACCGCACCCAAAGAATAAAAATCAACAGCTTTGAAGCGGACCCCCTCCCCATTAGTAGAGGAGTTCCACAAGGGTCAGTACGCTCCCCGCAACTTTTCCACATCTACATGGAACACCTCACCTCACTTCTAAGGAACTCCAACATCCCCTTCCACCTCTATGCAGAAGGCACACAACTCTATCTGGAAACCACATAGATCGCAGACATTCACAGACTGAACGGTACACTCAGGGAGGTCCAAAATTGGCTCTCTTCCAACCACCTCAAAATCAATGAAGAGAAAACAGAAGTGCTCCTCATCTCGAATAGAGATGAAACCCCCTAAATAGTAGAATGGCCCAAAGCCTTAAACGCCCTCAATGATACTCTTGTGCCAACGGACTCTGTAAAATCCCTTGGGATTACTCTCGACCCCAAACTGGACATGAAAAACACATCCCAAAAACCGCCAAAAGTGCGTTCCTTAACCTGAAACTTCTCTACAAAATCAAACCCTTCCTCCCCCAGAAAGACCTGAAACAGGCCACCCAGGCACTGGTGCTCTCCAGAATTGACTATGGCATTGCAGCTCTGACTGGAACAGCCAAATCCCACCTGGGACCTCGTACCACTACCCTCAACGCCGCTGCGAGAATGGTCACAGGAACTAAGAAATTTGAGCACATCTCACCGGCACTCAAGGAACTGAAGTGGCTCTCTATAGACCAACGAGCCAGCTTCCGTACAGCTTGTGTTACACACAAAGCCCTACACACAGGCAAACCAGAATATCTGGCCGCCAAACTCAAAAGAGTCTACGAACCTCAGAAGTTCCAACACGCTCCTACTCATCCCTTTGAAATCACAGAAACACAAAACCTCAAATAAATCCTTTGCGGGAAATGCTCCCAAGATCTAGAACTCCATCCCCCCCATATCAGAATGACCGTCTCCTTCCCGAAATTCAAGATTCTACTCAAAGCCCTCTTCCTCGAGCGCTCTGGATCGCAATGAGAAACCCAAATTTGACTGTGAAAGACAGCTATCTCTCTGTTCCCAGTGCCGGATGATTCGCTCTTGATCTCCGTCCCGTATGGCGCTCAAGTTGATGTTGTGCAGACTTTTACTTCCCGCTTGTGCTCCTTGTTCTTGTTTATCTTCCACATTTTCTTTTTGGTGCATATCTGTATTTGATGTGAAGCGCTCTAATACCCTCGGGTCCAGCTAGCGCTATACAAAACTTCAATAAATAAATGACATCATCCTCACAATGAGTCCATGCCAGCCACCTTAAGCCATTTATCTCATACACTAGTATATTTAGCAGGGCCTCCCCAAACCTCGTAAACTGGCTTCTCTTGCTGAGCACACCAGTCACCTCCATGCCTCCACTGTGCCATATTTGAGGACTTGAAAGCCATCCAGTGTGCCGATATGTCACATTTAGCTACCATCCCAGCCATTCCTAGGAGAGCTCGAGCCGCACGTTTCCCTCCAGCATCCTCAAGTGCTCCCAGTAGGATCATTAGCGGGGACGGCTCTAAATCCAAATTCAAAACATCGGACATTTCAGCGATCACCAATGCCCAATACCATGTCAGTTTATGAAGGACTGGCAAGAAGCCCTGCTTTGTATAGCCTGTCTGGTGAGAGCTATGCGGTGTGTAGATAGTATGTCACAAACCTCCACTGTCATGGGTTCCTCTAATTATTGGGGGGTCAGTGTTAGAAACTTGGGGCAGTGGTATCTATTAAGAAGAGGTGCTGCTAACTCAGCCACTGGCAGTGGGATGCCGCATAGAGCGACAAGTTGTAGTCTTCAAAAGTTTGAGCGATGGCGGGGGAAGTGCCGTGGATGAGGCCATCGCCATCTATTATCTCTGTAATAACCCTGCTGGCGAGTGGCCGGGAGGCCAGCCAATTTAATAGCTTCTCATTTTTAACTCTCCATCCATTAATCCACGCCATGGACGCACGCCAGATTTGTTTTGCTGCTTCTAGGGAGAGGAGTCTAATCTTCTCATAAATCAATGCCAAGTGCCTTGTGGTGCCACTAAGTGTTGCAGTAGGAGGGTGCATTTCTAGTTGGATGGTCTGGGTTACCAGTTCTGTGACACGCTGATGCCTCGCTTCTCATGCGTGTTTAAGAAGACTCTTAGTGTGCCCCCGAACAGTAGCCTTGCATGTTGCCGACAGAGTGCTTGCTGATTGCGCAAGCCCAACATTGAGCTTGAAGTTTTGTGTGACCTCTTGTCGCACTACATAGGTATATGTCTTGTCTTGAAGGTGCCAGGCATTATGTTGCAACATGCAGTGGCTGGGCTGCACTGGAACCACCAATTCAGAGTAGTATTGGGGAATAATCAGAGATCCCATTTGGGAGCATTTGTACATGAGGCACTGAAAGTATATCTGAGGTGGGCAGGGAATGCATGCCAATGGGTGCATGGGTATGGTGTGCTGCGGTGGTATGTATGTGCTGTCACTACATTGGATGTACGGGGGAGGGGCAGGGAGGAGAGTAGTAAACTCAGGCTCACGACCGGAGTTATGTAAATAAATAAATAAAGCAAATTTCATTGCGTGCACTGAAACGCCAAATGCATTTCAGCGCACGCAATGAAATGCGTTTTAGTTATTTATTTATTTACATTACTCCGGTCGGCCGTGAACCAGAGTTTACTACCCCCCACCCTGTCCCTCCCCGCCCGCCTCACCCCACCGCCCACAGCACTCTCTCCACGAGCCGCTACTGCAGGTTAATTTTGTAACTTTTGGTAGTTCACCCTATGTGTATTGGGGATGTTGCTTGAGAAGCGTTCACACCACCATTACAGTGACGGTTCCTCCATGTGAGTGGAGGAACGTTGTCCCCCACTGCAAAAACAGCAAAGGTGAAGAATAATATGATAATAAAGTGAATTTATTACCATGTTATTGTTCAAAGCTGCTCTCAGTTCAAACAAAGAGTCAGGAAGGGCTGGGCCTTTGCTACTGTTTTGCAGCAGGGGAGGAGGTGCAGACTCCTGTTTAAAGTACACATGTCACTTTGGCTGGCTGTCTCACGAGGCCAGCCTGACATACACACTTTAAATCTCTCCAGCCAAGCTGTCTTAGACAGCTGGGTGGAGAGCAGGCACAGGTCTTCTGAGCCTAAAGGAGAGTCAAGCCAGCCCAACCAAGGCAATCCTGGTACCGCTGTCATGCTGCTGACCATTATCAGCAGCATGACAGAAGCGTCTGGAGTTGTAGAGGGAAGTTGGCGGAGGCTCCAAGACTTGTGCTGGAACTTCAGATGAAGAGAACACTGAGGATGCGTGGGTACGTAAATATTTAATTCTTATTTACTTTTTTGACCCACTGACAGGTGCTGTGAGACACTCGCACTGCCTTCAGCCTCAAGTTCCGACCTCTCAGTCATGGGTAGGTATAAATAAGGCACTCTTAACAAGCCATGAGAGCTTTGGACTTGACACTAAAGGCAGTTATCACAGTGCCTGTCAGTGGGTTCAAAAATCCACTCTGCTGCCCTCCACATCAGTAGATCACCACCCGACACTGCTCCCTCAAACAACAACCCAATTTCTCACACTGTCACTTTGCAGACTGGGCCTGGAGTGGATAGTCAGTAAGAGGTAATTGTGCACTTAGACATTTAAACCCAGTGGCGGCTGGTAGAGAAGGCGGGGGTTTAGAAAAAGACTTACATGCTAATCGCAGCTTGGTCACCATCCGCAGCATCTTCTCTGTCCTACTGCTCTGCTGGCTTCCAGAAGCACCCAGGCACCCCTAAGCCAATCCCCACGCTGCAGACTCCATGAAGCGAAAACTCGGCAAGATGCAAGCAGCTACAAGTGAACATTGCAGTGCATGCGGCAAATAAGACACGAACAAAAGAGGCGTCGCCCTTCCCCAAACAACGGCGTCGTGTAAACATACCGAGAGCCTGAAAACCTGGTGTGCCTCTCGATAGAAAGCCCTCAATAATTTCGGCCCAGAAGACATGAACTGGCAGACATGAATGCTCATTAAATTAATAACGCCAGTCAAGAGTCTGAAATAAACAGAATAGACCAGTTTATACATCACAAAGAGGTACACAACTAATGAGCCCTGAAGAAAAGTCCGATAAATGAAATACGGGCTTGGAAACGCGACGGCTTTGGTACATTCGTCGTAAAAACGAATGCTCTTTCCGCAAAAGGCCCTATAATAATTCCATGAATGTAATGGATAAAAAATTACGTATTATGTTTTGAGCCTTTGCGTAATCAGGTTTTAACCAAAAATGTCTAATATATAAACCTGGTAGAATTATTTGGTAGGGCACAACCGTGAAGTTAGACAACAAAAATATTTTTTTGATAAATGTATTGTGTAATGTGTAATGGTGAAATGTCTTCAATGTCTTTTGTATTGTAAAAAGTGTTTATAGTAAATGTAAATATATGTCCCGTGCACGGCCACGAAAAAACCTCAGACTTCTTCAAAAAATCGTTGAAATTTGTATTATCCCTTTTGCTTAAAAAAAAGTACATAAAAGCACCCAAGGATTAATTACCTTCGGGTGTGATTCTGCTCAAAATAAAAGAGTGGCAGATCAAAACGGTGGCCGGGTCCCTCTTTTTTCATAAACTTAGATGTTGTCCTGCCCGGCCACAGTGCAGGACAAAACCCCCCTTTTTTGTTGCAGTCTCCATGACAGCAGTGCTGTGATTGCTCTGAGCACCGTGGTTCGGCGCTCAGACAGTGACTATCAGCCTGTGTATATTCTCCACCCAGGTTGTGTAATACAGCTGGTGGAGAACATGCAAAGTGCGCAAGACTGTTTGGCTGGCTCAAGAAAACTTCAGTTATTATCATTTTATTTTAACTTTTACACTGCTCCGAGAGCAGTGGGGCGTTGCTCCACCACTTTAATTTAACCATGGTTTGTCATCAAACCGGTGGAGAACCTCCTACAGGAGAAATTTTGAGGAATGATCTAATAGATAAAAATATATAAAATATTCACATACAGGTCAAAGCTAAACTCATTGTCTCCTTCATTCAGTCTACTGATCTCCTGGAGGTGGTGGCTGACGTTACTGTCCTCTAAGAAGCATGTTGTTCCCTTGTATTACTGGAGTTATTGTTTCCTCCCCCCCATGTGCAGTTCTCTGAAAGGTGGTGGCAGGAGTAAATGTTTTCTCCAAGCAATTTGGTATTACCATATTGGTGACTATTAACTTGATTGTCTCCTCTTAGCCCTGTGCAGCTAACCTGCAGGTGACAAGAGGAACAGCTGTTTTGCAATCGAAAACCTGTTCACCGCCACATCTCGGATTTGATCTGCTGAAATATCTGACTGTATGCATAGAGCACAGGACATGAGTGTGGAGAAACGCAATGGGGAACAGGAAGCTGATGTAAGTCAAGCATGGAAACCATGAAAGCAGAAACACAAAACATTAGTCAATGTTATAATAAAACTCCAAACCACACTCACATTTATTATATCCGGCACCAGCAATGAATCACTAGATCTGACTGTGTTGCACGCAAAGAGCAAAAGGAAATGAGGACAGAGAAAGCCGGGCTCCTTTAGGATGGGGTTGTGTGGTATCCCTTGCATTGTATTAAGTGGGCTGTGGAATGTATAGTGAGGGTTGGAATGTTCTTATGTGTTCTGTGTTGGGGTGTTCTATGAGAGTCAGTTGTTTGCTGTCTGGGAGACTGTTGGGACCTGTTGTGGTTGTTAAGCTGCTCCTTCATCTGAAGAATAAAACTTACCCCGGAACCTACTTGAAATCGGCTGTATCAGTGCTTTAAATGAAAGTATATAATGTGCAGGGCCTCACAGTTTAGAGTACCTGCTTGTCCTTGAGAAGTGCCGGTACTCTCCTGTTAAATGCATTTCTCCTCTGCTGATGCGCGCTGGTACTCTCCCATTCAAGTTAAAGAAGTGCAGTACCTTCCCATTTCTATTACTGGACTCTATGCCTTTTCTCCTCATCATGTTAAAAGGGGGCATTTTGGGCAGTAACGAGGGCAGTTGCTGACAGCCTGGGACTGATTTAAATCTTGGCGGTGGGATACTCTGCCAAAAACGTCATATTTGTATTTGTATTTGGATATTTGTAGAGTGCAACCTATCGCTCCGAAAGGAGCATCTTGGCGCTGTGCAGATGTGTCCCATAACGATGAAAATCTAGATTGCTGCCATTGCGATACTGTCTGATAAATTATAAACCCAGGTTTTAAGATGTTTCCTGAAAGCACTTTCTTTGGATATGATATGCCGTTCGACGTATTACAAGGGCCATAGGATAAAAAGCACTTATTTTTGTTATTTCTGCGATTTCTTTGGGAGTGGGATCTTTTTATTGAATTTTATCAATTCACTACTGAAAAATACAAAAGAACCTGTGTCGGGTGTGGTCCATCTCTCAATACAATAGATATGGGGAACTGATGTTCCGGAGTTGCAATAACAAGATCATTCGGACGATACAGGAATCAAGCACCAACTGCCACAGGAGAAATCTTGGCATATTTTTTGCTGACCCCTGTTTTTTACATCAGTTTCTCTCTTTTGATGCAGCTGTCCATACCTCTCATCCACTCAGCAACAGTTGGAGGAGCGCCCCTACCCCAATTTTGCGTTATATCATGTTTGTCTACTATGTATCCTAGTGCTACCAAGGAGCGGGTGCTACGTGTGCCGCCAAACTCATCCATGCGCCCAGCAGGATGACCTTCAGGTCTAGGTACATGGGCCTGTCTACCACCCGCCCAAGCACGCTGTTAATGGAGGGCCAGTCCCTCTGGATCAGCGGGCACTCCCAGACCACATGATAAAATGATCCAGGTGACTCCACAAACCTCAGGTAGGCTGGACCGGCCAATCTTCCCCTGCTTCACAACTTCTCCGGGTCATACTAGTATCTATGAAGATATTTAAAATGAATGAGCCTGAGGTACTTGTAGATTGCCAGAACTCTGGGAACCATCATGGCCTCCATCAAATCAGCATCCTCTAGTGTCCTCAGGTCTTGCTCCCACACCGCTCGAAGTCAGTGTAGGTGGTTCGGCAAGTTGTTACTATAGTCTTAGTTGCAAAATATCCCCTCTTCCTAGTATCACATGGGTTTCCAGTGGGCTGCTGTCTGGCAATCCAGACAAGTGTTCTCCATAGGCAAATAGGTTGTGTCTCATCTGTAGATATCTGTAGAATTAGGTACTGTGCAGTTGGAATTTAGACGCCAGATTGGCAAATGCACTTAACATGCCACCCCTCCAAACATCTCCCAGAATCGAGATACCTTTGCGGTCCCTTTGGCAGAACCATGCAAGCCTGGCAGCGTGCCCCATCCAGGTATCCTGCCAAAGTGGGTTCGCAGCCGTCAGGACCTGATACCTTTTCATGTGCCTTAGGGCCGCGTGCCAACCAAGGAGTGGGAGTCTAGTAAAGGGGAGTAGTCTATGCGGCGGCGTTCCAGAGTTAAGCAAGTTAAGAAGCCTCAACGAATACCAGCTCCAGAACATAAGTAGGGTCATATCTGTTGCCATGCAGCCATTTGTTAATCAGCACCAAGTGGGAGAACCCTTAGTATCCCTGTACATCGACCCATCCCAACCCTGACTCATGCAGCAACTAACAGCACTTCCCATAGAACACCCAATGCCTCTCATCCACCTAAACAAAGTAGCTGGTGAAGAACTGCAGATCATTGAAGAGGGAGGGGGAAAACACATAAGGGTAGTGTTGCAAAACATACAGGAAGTAAGGCAGTAAAATCATCTTGAAGAGTGTGCTCTGGCCTGCCAAGGAGAGTGGCAAGGAAACGTACTCACAAAACTCCATCCTGTTCTGGGCAAGGAGTAACGCAATATTATGGTCCCAACTACTCCAGGGGTATGGACACTCCTCATGCCTAAGTATCGGAAGTGGTCATCAGCAACACACAGACCCATGCTTTCCGCTAACTCAGTGATGTGGTCCTTAACCGGTCTCAGTAAGGACTTGCCCCAAACCACCCACCAAGCCTGATGCAGTTCAGTTGATACTGAGGAGATTTTATACCAGGGGAAGCGTAGCTTTCAGGCGTCAGATGTACGAAATCATGTTGTCTGCGTAGAGCAAAACTCTGCGCTTGTGCCCATTTCCAGCATCCACATGGAGTAGCTCCGGGAGGGGTACCATCACTAGAGCAAACAATAGGGGCAAGGCTGGGTAGCCCTGTCATGTCCCAAGTTCTATGGGAAAGGGTTTGGACAGGATTCCTTTCACTTTAAACTGAACCCACAAGCATGTACACAGGATGGGAAGGAGGCTGAGGAAGCGGGGTCAAAAACCCCTTCTGCTGAGATCACCTTCATAAATGGCGAGTGAACTGTATCATAAGCATGCTCCATGAAAACCAGGAGGATGGCACTGTCTTCCTCTAGCTCGTCCGCACGTGTGAGTGCTGCCTGGTGCCCTTCTCTGGCATGAACCTTTTTTGGTCCTTGTGGATCAGAGAATGTATTACCTGGGCAAAGTGTGTAGCAAGGACTTTGGCAAGGATTTTTACTTCAGTGTTGATGAGTGGAATGGTATGGCAGGAAGCACAGGAGTCTGGGGATTTGCTCGGTTTATATATAAACTTGATTGTCGTCCCTCTAAAATCATAGGGCAGAATCTGCCACACAAGGGCACACTCGTACATGGCTCGGAGGTGGGTAACCTGTGGCGAAGAGAACTTTTAAAATAACTTGACTAGGAAGCCATTGGGACCTGAAGGCATGGCAGGAATGGGAGCATGGATCTCGTGTTTAGAGATAGTTAGGTCAAGGTCCCCTTGTTTGCTCAGGGATAACTCCTGCACAATGAGGTCTTGAACCGAGAAAGTGGAGATTAATGTGCCATCTGTAGAAAGGACAAAGAAGTAGTCCAACCTGGACAAGGTACCGTGTTGAGAGGGGGTAAGGGTAGGTGAACTGCTGTTAATCTTGGTGGCACCTACGCGACACTTTCACCAATCCCATTGTAACTATTCAGCTGCCTTCAGACATTTCTGACTCATATTTCGTCAAGTGCAGGGTTGGTTTACGTGAGACTCGTCTCCAGGGGAGCCCACCTCAACTGCACAGCCACAAGGTAGGGGAGTGCACTCCTCAACCCATGCCCTGGCCTTCTCCGGGGTCTCAAAGAAGTGAGAGGTGTTGTTGAAGAGAACATTAAGTTTTCCAGGAAATAAAAGTATAAAGCGGATGCCCATTGCATGCAATTTCTGCTTCATGGGGTCAACATTTCTGCGCTGCACTAGATTAGTATAGTCCAGGAAAATCAAAATTTTGAAGAAGGTGTGGAGCATCTCTGGGGCCACATGGGCTGGGGGGAGGATTATGTCTCTGCAGTTTAGTATATGGGCAATCATAGTTCAGGACGATGTACCTGGGGGCAGATGAGGGCCTAGTGCCCAATGTGCCCATTTTGATCATTTAATGGGGGTCAAAGCTGTGTCTTTGAACATCTCCCTGATCTAGTTCATGTGTCAACACCCTCTGCGCCATTAGGGAAACCCACAAAGAGAAGATTATTGCATCATGATATCCCTTCAGCATCTTTGGCTGAGCTCCATAGCCCCAGGTTGGTGTATTTCAGCTTGCGCACCGTGGCGTTCAAGTGTTTAACTGAAGTCTCCAGTGTAGTCAGCCAAGATTCTGACTCTGCGATGTGCTCAACTGTTACTTGGAGGTCTTGGGAGAGGAGAGTGACCACTGATCCCATAACCTATCTGAGCCTCGAGGGATTTCTTAGTATTCGCAATCACCAGGAGAATGGCATCTGTCTATGCTGGGGGACCACCGATCTCCCCAGGAGCCTCCACTGTCCCTCTGTCCAGCGGGGTAGCAGTGGGCAGCACAGGCCTTGTGAACTTGCATGCCTTCTTCTACTTGGTGGCTATGGCTACTGCTTGCTCCCTACCCCCTTTCCGGGCAAAGATTGAGTTGTAAGAAACTGGGGGAGAGGGGAGCAAGTAGGAGATACACCCTACGGATCTGGAAAATGGGTGACACAAACCGTCCGCCATGCAGCATTGTATAGTCCACGGGGAGTGGGGAAAGGGCCTGAGTCAGGAAGCCAACAACAGTCTTGCCCCAATTCAGGCCCAGGCCTGGCAGGACACAAACACAACAGGTGCCTCACTTCTGGGAGATTAATCTTTACTGCAGACCCCACCAGGTCCTCTGTAGAACCCTGATTCCACAGGCGTCCACTGCTGCACATGCCCCCAGACGTCACCTGCTGCATGTTTCCAAGGTCCCGGGAAAGACAGGGAAGGTGCCTCCTCCACAACGGCTGGGCCACTCTGTAGTCCTTTCTGGTCTCTGCCAACTGGCCACCCCCCTCCCCAAGCCAGAAACATGAATATTTTGCCCAGGGCTGTCTGCAACCCTCTAGCCACTTCAGCCACCCGCTCACCATGACGCAGGCCCTTAGGGCACCGAGGGCTGGTAAGACCGAGTGCCCCAGCCTGTCTTCACTCCAAACAGACCACAGCCAGCAACAGGCCCACCACCACCAGGTGCCAGTCAATTTCCGCCAACAAGTCCTCCATAGCAGAGTTCCTTTACAGAGTCCAGTGGGCTCCCCAGGAACCACAGGTCGTAAGGGAAAAAAGCAGCAGGTCCAGGTATATGGATGTTTTAGGATTTTGTTCGGAGGATCCACTGGAGTTCTGGCAGACAACCTCCACGACCTTGCCCATCCAGGCCGCGGCCCATTTCTGAGATGTTAAAGCTGATTCTCACCCAAACACAGTAAATTCATCAACCAACTGCCTCAGCATTCACTGCAACACCCTTTGCCCACCCATTTCACACTAAGTATATTGTGAAAGGGTGCCTTTTTTACAAGGCAGCATTAAGCACCATTAAGTGGCTTAACGCTGCCTTTTAAATAAGGCAAAGCCCCTATCACCACAGGAACATCCATAAAAGTTATGTTCCGGTGGTGTGGGGGCTTGTAAATATGCCCCCAGTCTCCAGTTCTTTATTTATCCCAACTGTGAAGAGGATTATAAAGTGAGAATCGGTGACATGGAGTATTCACAGGGGTGTAGCTACAGGGGAGTGTTTGGAGTGTGACACCCCCAAAATGTATTTATCAAAACAACAAGTGGTCCTGAGCATACTAAGATAACGAAAAAAATGGTAGATATAGATCACGATGGAATTCTATATAGTTTAAGATTCCTTGACCAGCCGGCCAGGGAATATTTATTGGTTCAATTGTTTAGGATCTCAAAGATACAAAAATTAACCCAAATGGTAAGGGTTAAATTGGGGCACAGTCCTGTGCCATATAGAGAAGAGCAAGACAAGAGGGTAAAGGTAAGTGAGAAAAGTTATCAGGCAAACAAAAGTGAGCTAGCAGGTCATTGGCATTAAATATACATTAGCAGTGTATCCTGGAGTCATTCATACAAACAGTGGTATCATATAAGTACATGTATTAACTACTCTGAGGTCGACGTTTCGATCCCTAGCTCGAGTATCACGGGATCATCATCAGGACAAGAAATTGATATTGCCTGAAAGTAATTATTTATAACACCTGTTTTGAAAAGGAGAAATAAAGAAGGAAGAAAAACACAGATATACATAGTCATTGTTTGTATAGTCAATGCTCACATTGTACCAACAGACTTTTCATTCGGAAACGCAGTGGTCGGTGTTGCCATGAGGCGTGCGTATTCCGTGCAAACCCTCTGAGAAGCATGCACTTACTGTGGGCGGTCAGGCCTGGTGGGGTGAAGTGTCTGTGATGGGGCACATTGGAATTGTGAATCAAAGTGGTGGAGGGAATTTGGGTAAGCCGTGAATAAGTGAGGCTTGTGTTGGTGGGACAGTCGTCGGGGGCGAATTATCAGGGCTTGGGGTGCATGTAGGCCTGGGAAACCTACCAGGTTGGTGGCCCGGGGTGGTTTAGGCTTCACTTGAGAAGGACCTTGTTGCCGGGGAGAGCTCGTGATTCTGTTGAGAATAATTGGTATTAATACCGGTCTCATAACTCATAGGAAAAAGGAAACTTGGTGTTGAGTGAGCCTGGGTACCTTGGTAGGTGCACCGTAATTCAGATTGCAGTTTCATCTGAGATTCTGTGGGGGCGCCGGTATAGGTTAGATGGCATGGCCCAATCTAAAAATAATAATAAAAAAAAAAATAATAAAAAAAGGTTGCATACTTTTACTAGGTGCATGCACGTTTGAGGTGTTGCCACGGTGAGGAATTTAAATGGGTTACCTTCTAGGTTGGTATGGGTTGAATAATAACGAAGTCACAATTCTTTGATGTGTTCAGTTTTAGGGGCGTCTGCACCTCCGCAATCATTTGCTATTAAGCGGAAGAGAGAAAGCAGGGATTAATTTACATTAATTTTTCTGCTAGTGGTATCATGGGGTGTCGAATAGGCTGCAGTTACCCTCGTTCGGTGGGGAATGGCATAGATATAGCATAGGTCCGAGGCAGTTACTGAAGGTACTGTCTGCTGGATCTAACTGGAGCGCGACACATTGGTCAACCTGTAAGGAGAAACGTGGATGAGCGCAATTAGCTTAGGGGTAAAGTGAAAAGTTTGTGGGGGGTGCCGGCGATTCGTGTTATGTTACCAGATGTCTTCCGGGCGGGTGCGCTGTCCTCACGCGTCTTACAATGGAGCCGGGTGAGGGAATGCGGCCAGGTAAATAACTGGTCCGCTGTGGGTTAAAGGAGAAGGAAGTTAAATTCTGGCATGTTTCTAGAACGGGGGCGTTCTAGTCAGGATAGAAACAGACATACGGCGAGCTTACCAGTGGGAGACAGCAGTTCTCCGCGGATGCCGGTCACTGAGGCTGCTCTCAGTCGAACCCTTCCGGATGCCTGGCAGGCACCCTGAGTATTGGCTGGGAGAGCGATCATGTGATTAGGGAGGGTGCGTGGTGATTGGCTTGTCACAAGTCATGTGACAGGGGAAGCCGGAGGCCATAATGGCTTCATTGCCCACGGGGGCGGACATTTTGAGCTGGGTAAAGCTGTTGTGATTAAAAATTAAAATTACCCATTCACTTACTTTAGGGGCATAAGTTTTGGAATATAGGGACTGGGAATCAGTGGGGGATAATGGTAAAAACAATTATAAAACCATTTAAAGGTGCAGAAAAGGTGCTTGAATAGTAAATAACGTTTTTGTGAACGTTACTTTTCAATCACATCTAGTGTTTAAAAGTTCATGACCAAAATTGTACTTTACATAATGTCTACAGAAAATTGTCTTTTCAAGGTTTGGGGGTTCTAGGTCAAAGTCAAATAGTTGTAGGTGGTTAGCCAGCTCACAGCAGGGTTGTCCAGTCCTCACTTCTGTTTAACCCTGTGTGGATGGTGTCAAATTGTATGATTGTCTTCAGTTCCTCTCTGTTGAGGAGTTGAGCCAAGTTGCCTCCTCTTTGTGGGAGTTTCACTGTTTTCAGCACTGTCCACTTGATGTCATCCACAGTGTGTTTCAGATCTGTGTAATGTTCAACGAGCGGTGCGTTTGGGGTCCCACATCGTATCCGGCTTCTGTGCTGGCCAATGCGAGTCTTTATTTTCTGAGTAGTTTGGCCAACGCACATTTTCGGACAAGGGCATAGGATGGCATAAATGACTTTATTGCTGTTGCAATTAGTGAAGCTTTTCATGGTCACTGTCACATTGTTATGGCTGAAATTGCGCGCCTCAATAGTAAATTCACACATCGTGCAACAGCCACACTTAACGGGCCCTAGGATAGGAGGGAGGCCCCAGTTGGTTTCAATTGTGGTGGATGGGGTAGGAGCTGGTAACGCTGCTCTTATCAGATGGTCTCTTAAATTTTTGCTTTTCTTAAAGCAAATACAGGCCTCTCTAAATTAATTGGACCTGCATTTAAAGTGGGCCAGTGCTTGAGAATAGATTGTCGAATTTTGTTGGACACATGGGAGAAGGTGGTCACACACGCTATGCATTCGGTTTTGTCCCTTATTTTTGGTGTCAGGAGGGCTTCACGAGGGCAGTACCAAGCCCTTTTCGTGGCTGTTTTAATCAGTCTTTTGGGGTAGCCGCGCGCCCTCAATTTACTCGAAAGCACATCAGCTTCCCTGAAATAGTCTTCTTTAACTGAGCAATTTCTTCTTATTCGTAGAAACTGGGAGTAGGGTAGGGAATCTTTTAGTGCCCTAGGGTGGTTGCTTTGATAGCTTAATAATGTGTTACGTTCCATTGGTTTGCGGAAGAGGCGTGTCAATAGTTCATTTTCATGATGAAAGATGGTCAAGTCTAGAAAGGCTATCTGGTTTTTATCATGAGTCAAAGTGAATTTTAAGCCATCACAGTTGTTATTAAGCCAGTGATTGAAAGATTGCAGTGAGGGTATGTCCTGGTTCCATATGAGGAAGATATCGTCTATGTACCTCCGCCATAAGTAAATCCCTGCATAGAAGGGATTGCTTTCTGTCAAGATGTTACTAGTCTCCAAGGCATCCATAAACAGAATTGCCAAATTGGGGGCAAAAATAGCCCCCATAGAAGTGCCCTTCACTTGCTGGTAATAAGTGTTGTCAAACATGAAATAGTTTCTAGTGAGGCAAAGTTCAAGGAGCTGTAGGATGAAAATCGAGGGAACCCTGTGAGGACGAGGATGGGAATCTAAAGTTTTTTGGGTGACCAGTAGAGCCGCTGTTTGTGGTATGTTTGTATAAAGCGACTCCACGTCCATTGTGCATAGGGTATGAATTGTTGGGTCAAAAGGGTGATGTTCCACTAAGTTGATCATTTGCATACTATCCCTTACGTAGCATGTGGTGGTGGGTACAAATTCTTTTATAAAGAAATCAACATAAGAGCCCAAGGGCTCTAAAATTGAACCACAGGCAGATACTATGGGTCTGCCCGGAGGACTGTTTATGCTCTTGTGCTCTTGTGAACTTTTGGTAGGGTGTAAATAACTGGCTGTCGAGGGCTTTTTACGTTGAGAAATAGATGTTCTTTTTTGCTCAGGAAACCTTGGGAGACTGCATCTGTGGTGATCTTTTGTATCGTTTCTTGTACTCACCAGTACAAGTACATCAGAATTAATACCAATTTTTAATCTATCCAGTCATCAATTGAATGACACTGAGACAGCCTTATTAAAGAAAGGCCTTTCCTTTGTACCCACCATTCGCCCTGACTTCATGGAGCTGCAAACTGAGCTCCTTAGGTTCTTCAGACTAATTCGCTTGAAAGCCTTTTTCCAACTACATCCCCCGCCTACCACCACTGCCAACACCCCGTTCCGACCACCATCCACATTCCTCCCATCTGCGAGTATGATTCCCGCTGAGGTTAGAACTTTTGAAAAACTGGTACACAAAGATCTCTGCACTATTGAAAGCAAAAAATTGTATGTACCCTATAACATATCAGTGGCAGAGAAAGACGCCATTAAAACATTAAAAACGAATCCCCTTCTTGTCATTAAAAGTGCCGACAAGGGCGGAGGAATTGTCCTCCAGGATGTCGATGCATACAAACAGGAGATCTTACGGCAGCTAGGGAACACAGAGCATTATCAGGGGCTACCTGGTAACCCCACCAAAAGTATACAAGAAACGATACAAAAGATCACCACGATACATACGATACAAAAGATCACCACAGATGCAGTCTCCCAAGGTTTCCTGAGCAAAAAAGAACATCTATTTCTCAACGTAAAAAGCCCTCGACAGCCAGTTATTTACACCCTACCAAAAGTTCACAAGAGCATAAACAGTCCTCCGGGCAGACCCATAGTATCTGCCTGTGGTTCAATTTTAGAGCCCTTGGGCTCTTATGTTGATTTCTTTATAAAAGAATTTTTACCCACCACCACATGCTACGTAAGGGATAGTTTTTCAAATGATCAACTTAGTGGAACATCACCCTTTTGACCCAACAATTCATACCCTATGCACAATGGACGTGGAGTCGCTTTATACAAACATACCACAAACAGCGGCTCTACTGGTCATCCAAAAAACTTTAGATTCCCGTCCTCGTCCTCACAGGGTTCCCTCGATTTTTATCCTACAGCTCCTTGAACTTTGCCTCACTAGAAACTATTTCATGTTTGACAACACTTATTACCAGCAAGTGAAGGGCACTTCTATGGGTCTATTCTTGCCCCCAATTTGGCAATTCTGTTTATGGATGCCTTGGAGACTAGTAACATCTTGACAGAAAGCAATCCCTTCTATGCAGGGATTTGCTTATGGCGGAGGTACATAGACGATATCTTCCTCATATGGAACCAGGACATACCCTCACTGCAATATTTCAATCACTGGCTTAATAACAACTGTGATGGCTTAAAATTCACTTTGACTCATGATAAAAACCAGATAGCCTTTCTAGACTTGACCATCTTTCATCATGAAAATGAACTATTGACACGCCTCTTCCGCAAACCAACGGAACGTAAAACATTATTAAGCTATCAAAGCAACCACCCTAGGGCACTAAAAGATTCCCTACCCTACTCCCAGTTTCTACGAATAAGAAGAAATTGCTCAGTTAAAGAAGACTATTTCAGGGAAGCTGATGTGCTTTCGAGTAAATTGAGGGCACGCGGCTACCCCAAAAGACTGATTAAAACAGCCACGAAAAGGGCTTGGTACTGCCCTCGTGAAGCCCTCCTGACACCAAAAATAAGGGACAAAACCGAACGCATAGCGTGTGTAACCACCTTCTCCCCTGTGTCCAACAAAATTCGACAATCTATTCTCAAGCACTGGCCCACTGTAAATGCAGGTCCAATTAATTTAGAGAGGCCTGTATTTGCTTTTAAGAAAAGCAAAAATTTAAGAGACCATCTGATAAGAGCAGCGTTACCAGCTCCTACCCCATCCACCACAATTGAAACCAACTGGGGCCTCCCTTCTATCCTAGGGCACGTTAAGTGTGGCTGTTGCACGATGTGTGAATTTACTATTGAGGCGCGCAATTTCAGCCATAACAATGTGACAGTGACCATGAAAAGCTTCACTAATTGAAACAGCAATAACGTCATTTATGCCATCCTATGCCCTTGTCCGAAAATGTACGTTGGCCAAACTACTCAGAAAATAAAGACTCGCATTGGCCAGCACAGAAGCCGGATACGATGTGGGACCCCAAACGCACCGCTCGTTGAACACTACACAGATCTGAAACACACTGTGGATGACATCAAGTGGACAGTGCTGAAAACAGTGAAACTCCCACAAAGAGGAGGCAACCTGGCTCAACTCCTCAACAGAGAGGAACTGAAGACAATCATACAATTTGACACCATCCACACAGGGTTAAACAAAAGTGAGGACTGGACAACCCTGCTGTGAGCTGGCTAACCACCTACAACTATTTGACTTTGACCTAGAACCCCCAAACCTTGAAAAGACAATTTTCTGTAGACATTATGTAAAGTACAATTTTGGTCATGAACTTTTAAACACTAGATGTGATTGAAAAGTAATGTTCACAAAAACGTTATTCACTATTCAAGCACCTTTTCTGCACCTTTAAATGGTTTTATAATTGTTTTTACCATTATCCCCCACTGATTCCCAGTCCCTATATTCCAAAACTTATGCCCCTAAAGTAAGTGAATGGGTAATTTTAATTTTTAATCACTACAGCTTTACCCAGCTCAAAATGTCCGCCCCCGTGGGCAATGAAGCCATTATGCCTCCGGCTTCCCCCGTCACATGACTTGTGACAAGCCAATCACCACGCACCCTCCCTAATCACATGATCGCTCTCCCAGCCAATACTCAGGGTGCCTGCCAAGCATCCGGAAGGGTTCGACTGAGAGCAGCCTCAGTGACCGGCATCCGCGGAGAACTGCTGTCTCCCACTGGTAAGCTCGCCGTATGTCTGTTTCTATCCTGACTAGAACGCCCCCGTTCTAGAAACATGCCAGAATTTAACTTCCTTCTCCTTTAACCCACAGCGGACCAGTTATTTACCTGGCCGCATTCCCTCACCCGGCTCCATTGTAAGACGCGTGAGGACAGCGCACCCGCCCGGAAGACATCTGGTAACATAACGCGAATCGCCGGCACCCCCCACAAACTTTTCACTTTACCCCTAAGCTAATTGCGCTCATCCACGTTTCTCCTTACAGGTTGACCAATGTGTCGCGCTCCAGTTAGATCCAGCAGACAGTACCTTCAGTAACTGCCTCGGACCTATGCTATATCTATGCCATTCCCCACCGAACGAGGGTAACTGCAGCCTATTCGACACCCCATGATACCACTAGCAGAAAAATTAATGTAAATTAATCCCTGCTTTCTCTCTTCCGCTTAATAGCAAATGATTGCGGAGGTGCAGACGCCCCTAAAACTGAACACATCAAAGAATTGTGACTTTGTTATTATTCAACCCATACCAACCTAGAAGGTAACCCATTTAAATTCCTCACCATGGCAACACCTCAAACGTGCATGCACCTAGTAAAAGTATGCAACCTTTTTTTATTATTATTTTTATTTTTTTATTATTATTTTTAGATTGGGCCATGCCATCTAACCTATACCGGCGCCCCCACAGAATCTCAGATGAAACTGCAATCTGAATTACGGTGCACCTACCAAGGTACCCAGGCTCACTCAACACCAAGTTTCCTTTTTCCTATGAGTTATGAGACCGGTATTAATACCAATTATTCTCAACAGAATCACGAGCTCTCCCCGGCAACAAGGTCCTTCTCAAGTGAAGCCTAAACCACCCCGGGCCACCAACCTGGTAGGTTTCCCAGGCCTACATTCACCCCAAGCCCTGATAATTCGCC
Organism: Lissotriton vulgaris; assembly: GCF_964263255.1. Classification (NCBI taxonomy): domain Eukaryota; kingdom Metazoa; phylum Chordata; class Amphibia; order Caudata; family Salamandridae; genus Lissotriton; species Lissotriton vulgaris. The sequence goes on along the minus strand of NC_141695.1, from coordinate 166,519,756 downwards.
CCCGACGACTGTCCCACCAACACAAGCCTCACTTATTCACGGCTTACCCAAATTCCCTCCACCACTTTGATTCACAATTCCAATGTGCCCTATCACAGACACTTCACCCCACCAGGCCTGACCGCCCACAGTAAGTGCATGCTTCTCAGAGGGTTTGCACAGAATACGCACGCCTCATGGCAACACCGACCACTGCGTTTCCGAATGAAAAGTCTGTTGGTACAATGTGAGCATTGACTATACAAACAATGACTATGTATATCTGTGTTTTTCTTCCTTCTTTATTGCTCCTTTTCAAAACAGGTGTTATAAATAATTACTTTCAGGCAATATCAATTTCTTGTCCTGATGATTATCCCGTGATACTCGAGCTAGGGATTGAAACGTCGACCTCAGAGTAGTTCATACATGTACTTATATGATACCACTGTTTGTATGAATGACTCCAGGATACACTGCTAATGTATATTTAATGCCAGTGACCTGCTAGCTCACTTTTGTTTGCCTGATAACTTTTCTCACTTACCTTTACCCTCTTGTCTTGCTCTTCTCTATATGGCACAGGACTGTGCCCCAATTTAACCCTTACCATTTGGGTTAATTTTTGTATCTTTGAGATCCTAAACAATTGAACCAATAAATATTCCCTGGCCGGCTGGTCAAGGAATCTTAAACTATATAGAATTCCATTGTGATCTATATCTACCATTTTTTTCGTTATCTTAGTATGCTCAGGACCACTTGTTGTTTTGATAAATACTTGCTACCCATGGTCCCGAGTGATTCAATGGGTTCCCCTTGTCCTCGTTGATGACCGCCAAAATGTATGCATTCGTGGCTGGGCGGTTGGGTCTGTTGGCCCTGAGTCAAGCCTGGTACGTTTGTGTTGGTTGTTCTCATTGTACACCACAAATAAGACAAAACTGTGACTTTTGAAGTGGAACAGGAGAGAGAGAGACAGAGAGAGACGGGGTGGCTGCGTTTCAAAATGTGAATCCAGAGAACCTGGAATCAATACCATCTTCACTGCTTCTACAAATTGTGTAATCCTTGGCAAATGATTTATTTCACAGAACCTTGTTTCTTTTATCTCCAAATATGAAAGCCTTTTTAAATACCTGAGTTCCGAATATGTGCTCTCCAAGCACCTGTTACAGTTTGATTAAATAGACTATAATGTTGCATCCATAATAAGAATCTAGGCCACTTTTAGAGTGAATATGACTACTGAAAATGGCATTGTCATTGAGGCTAGCTAATAATGATTCTAAGTTAGGGTTTGCAAACTATCACCGTTAATAAATATCTGTCTATGCAGTGATATAATCTAATGAACTAAGGTGATACGCTTTCCGCATGTTAAAGAAATACACTTTTTTGAATTTTGAAGAGACTGTATCACATTTTTATATTATGTTTGGTGCATGATATACATGCTAAACATGTTCAAAGCTTGGCTCACTCAATGACTCTTAGAACAAGACAGATATTTAGCTCTGGTCTAGCTCAGGTCCCCATAATAATTTGCCGGTGTGCCCATCTTTATTTGCAAGTCAATCTTAACCCCTTCGGTGCGAGCCGTCATGAGTCACGGTGGGCATCTGCTGATGATGGCCGGGAGCCGTCATGACTACGCCCGCAATCGGAATGTCCAGCACTGGCGCGGAATTCCAGCCGCAGCCAAGGTGTCAATACATGGGGCCGTGAGTCACTTGATAAAATTATTTGTAAAATGTGATTACTGAAAATGTGAAGCTGTGTCCAAACGCACCAATTTGTCAACTCTGTCATCAAGGTTTCTCGCAGCAGAGACAAAGAACGGTGCATTCAGTGAAAATACATTTAAAATAAGGTAACCCACGGAAGGGACTCCAGACTGATGTGTTGTATGTGACTGAAGTCATGAGGTTTTATGGAGAACTACCAGGCTCAGGTGAAACAAGCAGGGATGTGGCTTTGGGGCTTTGAAAGGGGAGGAGGGGAGGATTTGGGGGATGTGACACACTCTAAATATTTTTGGGTCTTGGTAATTGAATCTGAGGTCCTTGAGTCAGGTGTGCTATGTCCATTTTTTTTGTTTGTCGTTGTCATCTCACTAATCGCTTTTAACTGAGCGGGATCTGTAGTGAATGATTTATCAGAAAAAATAGTCAATCTGTGCCTCTGGAAGTACTCCCGGAATGGCTGCTAATTTACTCCTTTGTGGTCTTCACAAAATTGGCAGTAATAGGCTTGGAAAGCTCAATTTTACTTAGGTCCAGGCATACTACTCGTGATCAGACACCCAAAATGTGATGAGGGAATTGCTTGAAATGTTCTAACTATTGCCAATTGCTCGCCATTAGATTCTATCCAATAGTTTTTTATCCACTGCGCCACTCTAAACAGAGACTGACCAAATGCAAATCCGTACTGACCATGCTCCCCCTGCAAGCAGTCCATTCAGAACCTTGGATATGAATTTGAGATTCACATGCCCCGAGTCTCACTTACAAAGCTATCCATCTTGTCATCTTCTGCTTAATGAACCAACTGTAAGGCGTTGACTTTCCTCCTTTGTGTGACTGGCATCCAATGAAGTTTCACCATACTTTCAGCCAATAATTCATTTTTTTGAAGATTAAAAATTAATTTCCATCTTGTAATCTTCTGCTTAATGAACCAACTGCAAGGCTTTGACTTTCCTCCTTCGTCTGACTGGCATCCAATGAAGTTTCACCGTACTTTCAGCCAATAATTCATTTTTTTGAAGATTAAAAATTAATTTAGCCACATCAATGTAGGCTAATTGTGAATTATTTAAAGACTTGGCCTGCAAGCCTACATAGATGGCATTACAATAGTTTAAACTTGATGAAACAAAGGCATCTGAAATTGGCACCTTTTGTGAGTAGTCAAATAAATAAAAGATTCTCCTCCAAATAGAAAACTATAAGAAACAGTTCTTCACTCCGACTTTATTTGTTTGTCTAATGACAGCTAAGAGTCAATTGTCACCCCAAAATCTTTCACTATCAGATGAAGGTTTGTCAAATATTGTACAAGGCTAAAAATTAAAGTCCCTAATATGTGACTGTCCATAGGATGTAAGAATCTCTGTAATATACTTGTTCAGGTTTTGGGGGGGGGGGGGGGGTTTCTAGCGCAAACTCAACCCAAATGTATTAGAGCGCTTTACAGGAGCAGTAGTTCAATTACAGATAAACACATAAGGATGAAAAAATATACTCCCTGAAGAAATTATTTAGAGAAGAGCCCTTACACACCAACAAACAGTACTCCATTTTTTCGGTTCCCAATAAAAAAATAAATTTGCAAAAAACTGGGGCCGATAAGGAAGATCAAGGAAATTCCACCAAATTTATTCCTGATGATGATGGAGGAGATAAGTTCCCTCAAATAAAAATCATTCAAGAAAAAGAGGGAAAAAGTAGGAGAAGGAAGCCGTTAAGAAGAATCAATAAAAAGAAAACCCGTAAGCTTAAATTTAAAAATCTAATCACTCCTCAAAAAAAACAAGAGGGACAAGATGATATTACAATACCAAATATTCCCATAGTAGAGGCAACCAGTGTCAGAAAAAATACACAATCAGTAAAGTTATTGAATTTTAGAGCGAATGAATATATTCCAGCCATATTTACCGAAAGAGCAGGACAGATAAATAAGGGATTAAGCGAAAATGATGATAAGATATCTCTAGGCGGAGAACAAACATCGTCTAATCACTTACTATTTGAAGAACTCTTTCCCATTGATAATATGCCCTTAAATCGAGGAAGGATAATCAACCTTTTACAGCAAATACTGCCTTTACAATCTCTAACCAGCAAAGAAATAGACCTGGTGAACTTTCCCATAAAAGAAAATTGTAAAATAGCGGAGGTATCATTCTGGTCATCAGTACTCCCCGGGATTATTCTAAGTGAAAAAGAAATATTACATAAATGTGGTTATGACGTTATCGAAAGATCTGTACCAAAGGAAATTAAATCTAACAAAAGGATCACTGGCCTCTTTGGCACAAACTTGGATACGCCAAATGACAATTATTACAAAAATAATCCCATTCTAGATGATTTAGGATCAACTCGCTCAAGAAAGAATACATTGAAAATTCATGTGAACAATGGTGAAAGAAAAGTCTGGAGCCAAGACCTAGAAGTAATAGAGGACAAAAAATCAATAAAGTCTTGGACCTGGGTCTCGGAGATATTAAACAGTAATAAATTAATTCACCATCAACAACCTACTGTTTAACAATGGTTTGGAGATCACTTCATGGAACATGGCCGGAAAAACAATTAATAAAATGATTGAAGCTACCAAAAATCAACCTGATATCCTGGCTTTGCAGGAAACCTGGGCAACAAAATCTTTCTGTCAGAAGGGCTACTATGTCTATGATATATCTGCTAAAGCAACAAACCGGGGCCATGCAAAGGGTGGATTGGCAATTTTGTTAAGTGAGGAATACTTATGGGACCAAGAAATTGTTGAGTCTAATACTGAAAATTTTCAGTGTATTTAGGTTTCGCTGAAAACACATAATGTAGATCCACAAAAGGCTTTTCTGCTCTTTAATATGTATGCCCCACCCGGCACCAACCAAGATGCCATTTTTGAGGACACCATGGAAGCAATCGCTCAGATAATCAAAGACCGAGCAAATATGTCTTATCTAATCATGGGTGATCTGAACGGAAAAATTTCAAACGTCGAGATCAGAAAATGGGCAAACCTCTATGAAGAAGAAACACTGGAAATGTCCATCCCAAAATTTCCCAAAGGAAAAGCTTCGGACAAGAGAGGAAAATTGTTATTAGTATGTTTGCCAAGTTTAAATGGGACAATTCTGAATGGCAACGTGGAAGAAGATATACCGGCGTCTTATACAAGGCGAGGAAACGTAACTCTATCAATTATTGACTATATAATCTGCAGCATGGAGCTAGTGGAGACAGTTTCACATTTGTGTATCAACTTTTCAGATGAAAGTGATCACGCTCTCTTACACTTAAATACCGGTTGGTCGGTTAATCCCTTCTCGACAAACCAAATTATGTTCCATAAAAGTACTATTGAAATCAACAACAATCAGAGACGGATCTTTTGGAACTCATCAACCTTGGACAATATAACCGCAATGATTACATATACTCAACTTTTAACTAGCATTCACTCTGGCGACCTAATAACATATTTTGAATGTATCATTAATAAACTCACGTGTGCTCTCTCAGATATGATAAGACAAGACAGAAATAGAAATAACAAGAAGAACAATAATAATAAAAATATAACTAGGAAAACATCGACTGTGAAAATGCTCAACAAACTCATTCGAGCGCAATACTTGAAATTTTCACCTTTAATCCAGCAAGAAATTAATAAACTAAAAAATCAACTGAGAAGAGAGAAGCACAGTCATGAAAAAATGTTGCAGGATAATAATTGGGTAGATATCCAAATTGCCGCTAAAAAATACAATCAACGAAAATACTGGTTCTTAATTGCTAAAATAACAGGTACAAAAAAGAAACTTCATGCTATACCAGTCCCACCACAGGACTGGGAAATCTATCTGAGTGACCTATATAAGATAAATGTAATTAAATCAGACAGAAAAGAGACTGACATTATTACGGAAAAGAAAACTACTCCGATAGCAAATACTACAGCATTTTCCATAGAAATGCACATTCGAAAAGCAAGAAGTACCGGTGCGTCAGGTCCTGACCAAATACCCATCAAGGTCTTTCAAGCAGATCCTAAGGAGTGGAGTCAGATGTTACTACCTCTCTTCAATCATATTTTTAAAACTGGGAGAATACCAAAGTCATGGCAGGGGAGTATTATAATTCCCATCTATAAAAAGGGGAGCAAAACTACTGCTGGCAACTACCGCCAAATAGCGTTGATGGATGCTACAGGGAAAATCTTCCCCGCAGAGGTACTGGATAGATTAAAAGACTGGGCCTTCTCGCAGGGTTTAATACCAATGTACCAAGCAGGCTTTCGACCAAACCACTCTGTTATTGACAATATTTCAATTCTCCAGACTATTTTAGACAAATATATTGTACGAAATTCACAGCCAGTGTATGCAGCATTTATTGACTATTCCACTGCTTTCGATCGCGTAGACAGACCTACATTGTGGAAAAAGTTAAGGAGACTGGGAATCCCTGAATATCTGCTGCAGATTATAATTAATCTCCATACCAACACTTGGTGCCAGGTGCAAATGGGGAGTGAAAAAGGATTAACTAAATCAATCAGAACGACTAACGGGCTCAAACAAGGGTGCCTTTTAGCACCAATATTATTTTCACTATATCTTAGCGATTTACCACACCATCTGCAACAAGGTTCAAGTTTGCCTCCTAGGATTGCCTCACAAAGTATACACGCCCTGCAATACGCAGATGACATTGTAATGTTGGACCTTACGCCCTTTGGTTTGCAAAAGCTCCTAGATATTTTAAATGAATACTCAAAGGACCACTTTCTAATTCCAAACTTAACAAAAACCAAAGTGGTCGCTTTTTCCGGTAGGAAACAAAGTGTTAAATATTGTTGGAAGCTCGGCGGGGAAAAAGTAGAAGAAGTTGACGAATACACCTACCTCGGCAGGATTTTCTCAAAGAACTTACAAAATACAAAACAGATAAATAACTTAAAGAGAAAATCAGAATTACACGCCGGGGCTCTTTCTAGATTGTACTCTGCTACAGGAAATAGGCACTTCTCTTCATTGTTAAAAGTATATAGAGTAAAAATTCCTCCGGTTTTATCTTATGCTACTGAACATATTCCAATAAAGCAATGGTCTTATATGGACCAAAATGAAGGGAAAATTTTGAAAAAAATCTTGAAGGTTTCAAAATCAACACCTGTTCAAGCCTTAAGACTAGAATTTTCAATAACAAGCTCTTATGCTACAGCTGTCGCCAACGTTATCAGATGGGCTTATAATATCTTGCACGCAAAGGAAGGATCATTGCGTTCCTTGCTAAAGATTGAGACTTTTGAATTAGACGCGACAAAGCTTAAATTTTTCAGGAATATGACAGCGGCATTCGAAATTGCTAAACTTAGCAAAGATATTCTGCTCACTTGGTATACCACACAATTGAAACTCTTTCTAAAATGTTTTACGCCTAAATTGAGCTTTGATATTGATTTTGCACATTGTAGTAAGTTATCTTCATATAAACTCTATGCTGAGACATTGGAATACAAGCAAGTACAGCCATATATAGGGTTCTCCCTTACGCATGGTGCAAGAAGGGCAATAACAATGTTGCGCTTAGGTATTTTACCTGTGTTAACCTTTACCTCTAGATGGACACCAGATGGATCCCCGACATGTACATTCTGTCAAGGAGGCGATCAGACCATTGAGCATATCTTATTTGTATGTCCCCACCCAAACATAGTAACAGCACGGTCAAGATATCTTGACCCGATATATTGTAAATGTAGAATTACTACAGTAAAAAATCTGTTACTTGTGTGTAAACAACCACCCAATGAATGGGTATGTTATAACTTTTATAAATTTCTAAAGTCTTTTCTAACATTATATTAACTCTTGACGATTTGTCTCCATGTAAACTGTTTTTTAAATTTGTGGTCCTCAGTAGAGTACCAAAACAAATAAAATATTTTTTGACTTTTTTGACTTTTTTTGGAGGACGCCTTCAGAATGATAGATGGTTAAATCCAAAAAGGAGATGGCGGATTTGTCCACAGTACTGGTGAATGTCAAGCCAGAGCAGCTGTTGTTGAGCCAGTGGATGAATTGTTGGAGACTGTCAAGACTATAATACCAAATGAGAAAAATGTCATCAATGTACCATCTCCAAATGGAGATGGCAGATGAGAAGGGGTTGGTGAGGGGCCCCCATGGATGTACCTTTGACCTGCTGGTAGTATTGCTGGTCAAAAATGAAAAAATTCCTTGTGAGGCATAACTCCAGTAACTGGAGAATGAAGAGAGAGGGTACCTGATGTGGTCTAGGCCTAGAATCAAGAATATTTTGTATGACAAGTAATGCATCTGTTTGAGGTATATTAGTGTACAGAGATTCAACGTCTAACGTACAAAGCAATTCATTACCCTCAGAGAAAGGGAGATCTTCAATGAGATTGACCATCGCCATACTATCTCTCACGTAGCATTGGGTGATAGGCACGAAGTCTTTGATGAAGAAATTGACAAAATGTCCAAGGGGCTCTAAAATAGAGCCACAACCTGACACTATTGGTCTCCAAGGTGGATTGGTGACACTTTTGTGGACCTTGGGGAGGGTATAAATGACGGGTGTTCTTGGTGATTTTACATTAAGAAAAAGAAAATCTTTCTGGCTGATGAACCCTGCCTCTAATGCCTCTGTAGTTATTTTAGAAAAAACAGCTTGTAATTCTTTAGTTGGGTTGGTGGGAAGTCTAATGTAATGGTCAATGTTGGCCAGTTGCCTGAGAATTTCAGTGGTATAGGTGTCTCTGTCTTGCAGGACAATACCACCTTCCTTGTCCGCACTCTTGATGATCAATGTTTCTACAGATTTGAGGGATCTGATGGCTTTCTTCTCTTCCAGTGGCAAGTTATAAGGAATGTATTTCTTGGATTCCTTAAGGGAAGTGAGATCTTTTTTGACCATTTTTTCAAAAGTAATGACTTCGGGTGGGACCATCCCCGCTGTGGAGGAGAAGGATGACGGAGGCCTAAAAGGGGTGTTGGAGATAATCAAGGGTGAAGGATTGAGTTGAAAGAAAGCCTCCAGTCTTATCCTATGAAAAAATCTCAGGATTTCTGTGTGCAAGTCAAGAAAATTAGTAAGTATGGTTGTCACAAAGGAAAGTCCTTTGTTAAGGAGAGATATTTCGGCAGGGGAGAGAGTATGTGTAGATAGATTGGATATTGGGATAATCTGTGCATTGGAGAGATTATCAGTTGGTTGGTTTACCATAGATAAAACTTCTGGCGTGTCTGCCGCTCTCCCGGCGGATTGTACCATCGTGGTACTCGTTTGACTCTGCTTCGTTTCGGTGTGTCGTGTTGGCCTCACCCTAAAAAATTGCTATTGTTAGGGCCTTGGTTCTACTTGAGCTACCTGGGTTTTCTGTGGAGTCAGAATTATCAGAAGACTCAATGGAAGAGTCAGAGAGCTGACAAGAGTTTGGCGTTGGTTGAAACGTCCCCAGGGTCTACTATTACGTGGGTTTGAATATGCCCTGTTACTATAGACATTTTTCTGGAGGTATGGGTAGGTGGTTTCAATGTGATATGACTTGATGTCTTTTTTGACTTTATTGGTCTTTTTATTTTGTTCGATTCTGTAGAAGTCGTCTACAGTTTTCTGAACTTGATCAAGTAGTGCCTTAGCCTCAGGGACTGTGTTAGTTTCTTGAAGCTTTTTCTCAATGGTATCAATTTCTATGGCAAGAGCTGTCAATGTTTCTGTTGCGATTTCAATGCCCAACACTAGCCAATGCCTTGCACAGGTAGTGCCAATATGACTAAAGTTATGGATGTATTTGGGGCTATCTGTGAATATCCCAGGGATATTACGGACCTGAAGGCCAACAGGAATGATGTCAGCTTTTAAATATTGTCTTAGCATATGTGTCATTAATTGGGGACGTACTAGTTTTTTCCGTACGTTCTCTAATTGGTCTGGTAGAGGTGACGTGACATTTGAAGGGGTTGTGTCAGTGGAGTCAGAGAAAAGAGAGGGTCCCTCACAGATCTTTTCAATGTATTCATCCGAATACAGAGGAGCTAGGTCAGACATACTATGCTGGCAAGAAAGTGACAAACATAAATGGTACAGAAACAATACAATATATACAAAGGTACAGGGGAACCCACTCAAGGACACAGGGCACAGGGGCCCGGCACCATGGCAAAGGGTTTCACCATCTTGGATTTGGGAAGAGAGTGGCACTGTGGCATCATTTGCAATGGGGCACACAGAAAATGCTGTAAAAGTAGCTACGGTTACAACAGGAACTTTTTCCCTGTTGGCTAAGGAGGGCTAGGAGTCACCCCCACCCACAGGCAGGTGCCAGGCATAAATGTGGCACCCCTGATACCTTCTTCAGAACACACATGTCCTTGCATTTGAAAGCTCTTCACTGGCTTCCAATAAAAAATTATTGTTCTTATATTCCTGGTCCTTGTGCACAAAGCCCTGCATATTTATGGAGCTGAAGATTTGAAAGAGAGGATTCACGACTATATCCCTTCAAGAAACCTTAGTTCCTCCTCTGAGCAACTAGCTAGAGTTCACAAAATCCATCGGGCCAGAACTGGTGGCAGGTCATTTTATGATTTCGGGCTGGTCACTTGGGATAATACCCTCAAGAGATATGAACCATAAGAGAACGCCCCACTTTTAAGAAAAAACAGAGAACATGCCTCTTTCAGTAAGCATAATAGGACAATTGTTGTTGTAGGTAGCCTGATTTAGGGTTGGGACACTCTTTTGAGTAGCTGTGCGCTATGCAAATCTCGCTATAACATATCTACTCGACCTGTGGAAAACAGAAGAAGGACTGCACCTGTTGTTGAGACCTATGATGAGACCCTGAAGGGCTGGACCTGCTCCCACGTGTATTCAGGACAAAGAAGTGAACTCCAAGGGTCAGTTGGCTGGCCTCCAGGTCAGTTGCAAGAAGCCCTTTTTTCCTGATTTGATCTGCTGATCAGTTCCAAATGGACTTGCCCTGTACTGCTGGTGTCTTCTGCTGGAGTAGGTCTTGACCCTCTGAAGTCCTTAAACCCTTGGCTGTGTCAAAGTGCACTCATCCTAACATAAAGAGAAACCCTGGACTTAGAAAAGTTTTGGCTTAGAAAACCTGTGGAGGACCGGGACAAACCTACCAAGTCAATATGATGAAGGTGTGTTGCCACTAAGCTGAAGATTCAGGTTGCTCCTGCTCTCAACTATCCGCAGCAGCAAATCGACATCATGGAGAGGGTATCCAGCCTTGTGTAGCCCAGGTCAGCTACAGCTTGCAGCTCTACCTTCTGGACGACTCCAAGCTCCAAAAAAGTGTCTAAGTCTTAAAGTAGGAATCATCACTGGGTGAAGGCGACAAAAGTGTACAACCAGTGAGGGGCACAATTCTTTTGGGTGAGAATTCTGAGCTTTCTTGCTAAAAGTCAATGGCTTTACTGGGACTTTTATTACAACTCAATGAAGAATGTTCTGAAGCACACCCATAATGTTCTCCTTTACAGTTAGTTTTATCATCCTTTTTCCTAGTTTGGTGTGCATGCCCGTATTAGTGCGCCGTTCCTTTTGCACCAAGACATCATTCAATCAAAAGTGTTGGCCTGCTGGTTTAGCAGGTCACAGCGGGTTGCACAGCTGTATGCACATTTGTATCTTAAAATAATAAAATTTCACCAAAGTAATCAGTTTTAGTCCGTTTAATTTTCTTCACTTTTCATCATCATTTTTCACATCTTTTTTCATCACGTCAAAAGCGGTGACATTCGTTGCATATTTTTTTGCATGTAAATATTTCTATGTATTGCCCATCCAGACCTGTACATGAACATATTCCAAATGTTCTTCCTCTTGATTCTATGCACATCCTACTCAATGCATTTCGGTTAAAAAACCTTCATCAGGAGTATCTGCAAGTTGGAAAAATTTACTCATAAGTCACATTTCAATTCCGTCCCATATAATATAAATCAATATAATATAACTCAAAAGTCCCCCTGAAATCCCATGCTTCTGTTAGTGCAAAATAGTTTGTGCATATGTACCCATGTGTCCCAATTCCATCCCCCATACAGTAACTCCCTGCTATTTCATCCTGCTCAAACTGTATTGTGTGATCCATTCTCTACCCCCTAGCATAAACACTCTTCCGAAAGAAATTAAACAGAACTAGTTTCTTTAACCTCATCTTTAACACTTTTGATTTACTGGGACTTTGTCTGATGGCTATCTAACTTTGTGGACCCTTCTCCACCAAAGCCTCCAATCTTTTCCCACTGATGATTTTTTACTTCGATTTCAGAGACTAGTTCACAAGATAAAGTAACCGACCAGGTCAAATCTGGTTTCTGTAGCCAACACACTTCCCATTACAGTTGGAGTGAATCACTGCTAGCTATTGGTGAAGCACACCCAGATGACCATGGATGTCTCAATGCTTTTTAGTGCAATGTTCATTTAAAATTGTAAAAATTCACATGTCTGGTTTCTTTTGGTGGATTTTCATCATTCTTGTTGTCATTTTGTTCATTAATGTATTCTCCTTTTTTTAAATTAGAGTGAGATTTTTATTGTGCATTGTTTTCAACTTTTTAACTGCTTTAATATTTCTGAATGATTTAAACATTTTCATAAGTTACGCCTTTCTGCCCTGTGCCATGGCTGCCAGGTGTTGAGCTCATGTTTAAATGACTGCAGACCTAACAAGAATAGTTACATTATTACTTGGGATGGACTTCCATCCACCCCAACTAACATTCCACTTTCACGCAGTAATTTATTTCTGGCATGGCCACATGCGTGCCTGAGGCAAACTTATCTAGGCTCATTCGTCCTCTGGTCTTCTATGCTGCAGTCTAATATGCTGCTATACAGAATGTGTATTGGCCTATGCCATGGCTGTTGATCATGATAAACCTTCCTTTCCTAGAAACAGTCACCCACTTGTACTGTTTTTATAATTAACGTATTATTTATGGCCCTGATTCTCCTAGATTCCCACCTAACAAGGCAACATTGGAAAAAAGGCCCTGTAGAAGATAGCTGCTCAAAATACCACTGCAAGTTTTATTAATGCTCGCTCCTCACCTAAGCAACTGATAGAGATCAATAGTATGATCCATGGTGAATACCTCTAAGTGTTATTGGTAACTCAGATCTGGCTCTCCTACTTTTTTGTTTGATATTGCTATCACTACCATTAATATTTATTACCTATTTAGAAAGAATTGCTTAGCTGACTCACAAGGGAAAAGTGGCGTGGGCTACTGTCCACTCAACCTGGCTAGCTAATGTTCAATGAACTCATATTCTGCTTTGTACTTAAATACTTTTACTTCAAATATTTCCTTGGCTTGTCTTTACTATTCTCATCAATAACCTTTATGTTGTAATAGGTAGCCATCTAGCTTTCTTTGAAACATCATCTCAACTCATCACTGCTGCATGCCTAAGTTCAGCATCTTTAATAGTAGTTGGAGACTTTAGCTAATAATAAGCGGACCTATCCGATGTCACTATCAACTTCTTGGCCGAACTCATTTTTAATTTTGTTTGTACTAAATGAGCTAAAGGACCTATCCTCGTCCAAACTCAACGACATGAACTGATAATAGTGTTACATTTTTGCTTTCAATGTCAGAAGGTCTAAAACCTATATATATGTAAGGTAAACTATTTTTGCATGATTGAGCTTCATTGTCAAGGTCTGTCTTGATCTCTGACCTTGGTAAGTCAAGTTATCTTGCCTCTATCCCTCCTAGTGCAGTGTATGCTTCCTTTTAACACTGGGTCAATAGTGCAGAGGAAAATTCGGCACCTCAAGAAAATAGGCTTGAACATGTTTGTAGTAAGCCTACACCTTCATTGTCCGTGTATCTTGCACCATTTCAGAATGGCGGTGAACTTGGTCGATGGTGGCACACTAATCCTTTTACATTGGTTGGCTGCATTTGACTCCAACAATAAACCATGCAACAGATTGCCACTAGAAGGCTGGTATTAATTACTTACCTCACCTGGATCCATTCCTTTCTAAAGGATAGACCTCAGTCAGTAAACTTGTCCTTTTTTGCCTCTGAGCCTCTTTGTTTCCAATGTGGAGTGCCTCAAGGATCCCCCCCCCTCTTTTTTAAGATCTGTGTTCGACCAGAATCCTCCAAACCTTTGGCCTTCAGGCACCATAGGTATGGTCACAATGCTCACTTTATCATCGGTATCGGCCATACTGACATGTCAACAACTTTTACCATTATTCCTTGAGAGTGGTCGGGAGTGCAAGTGCGACCATCACCTCAAGCGAAATGTGGGTATGATGTAAATCCTTACTACTTTGTCTCAATCATCTTAGGAAACTACTAGACCTTCTCAATGAGATACCTGCCCTCTTTGATTGGCATTAGCTTGTAGTCTAAGGGTGACATTTGATGCCTTTCTGTCCTTGTCTCTCTATATATCTATCACCTTGTAGAGTTGCACGTATTGTCTGTGGTGTCTTTGGAAAATGTGTCCATACTGTAAACATAATGGTAAACGTTTTCCTACACCAGAAATGATAAGTTTCAAATCAGCCCAGTCAACTTCTTATTTTTGGGCTTGCCTTAGTTCCAGGTGACTAGACTGTGAAGCGGCTGAATGTCTGATCTTGAATGTTCCTCATTTCAGCCTTGCCTCACCTCTTTATAGATCCCTCCACTGATTACCACCAAAAAGATCTAGGGGCATATTATCAAGGACGGCGTTGAAAATTATCACCGATTTAGCGGCAGAAAACTGCAGCTTAAGTGGCCATAATGGGCTTGATAATATGCCCTGGAGAATTCCAATAGAAGTCCATGTTCGGGTGTGAACTTGGGCTTCTATTGGAATTCTCCAGGGCATATTATCAAGCCTTTTATCGCTGCTGTAGCATCAGTTTTCACTGCTAAACCGGCGATAATTGTACCGCCCGTCCTTGATGATATACCCCCAAGTGTTTTTTAAAGCAGTGTCTACTATTCACAGAACTGTTTGTAGTCATTCTCCTAAGTTGCTCAAAGATAGATTCTCTCTTATGACCTGCTATAGAACATAAATTCTTCTCTACCAGCCCGTTTGACTTTTAAAATGCCAGAATGGGAGGTCATTGCTTTTTCCTTTCAAGCCCCTTCCATTTGGAATGTTCTCTCTCTCTCTCTCTCTCTCTCTCTCTCTCTCTCTCTCTCTCTCTCTCTCTCTCTCTCTCTCTCTCTCTCTCTCTCTCTCTCTCTCTCTCTCGTCAGTGCCTTAAGATGTTATTTGCCAAACTATGCTTTTTATAAACTCTAATTTTCTACATTTCTCCTTTTGTTCAAAAAAGTTGTGTGTGTGTTCATGCAAGTACAATAAAACTTTTTAGGGAACGGGGTGTATAAATGTCGAATAACATGAACTAACATAACATTGTGAATACAGTCGTGCTCATGGTGTATACCAACATGAAAAAGAAGTGAATGGTAAAAATGCTGGTTCGATACAAAGGTGCACTTAGTCTACTATGACCCAGATGTGTTCTTGATGTAGGCAGTCTTTAATGTCATGTCTCACCCTGCTTTTCAAGGGGATGTAACTGTTAACAGGCGCCATTCCAGCGTATAACACAACGTGGCTTCATATACCTTTAATTTAGAATGTAGTATTAGTACTGCAAGTGGCTGTTCATTAAAAGCGGGAGACTAACGCTTGTCTTAAGGGTAGCACCACACTCCAGGTCCACTCGCCTGGCGTTTCTATGCCAATGTTTCGCTTTCGGCCATGTGCTGGAAGGCCACAGAAGCAATGAGGTGAAACATAGGGTGTGTGTCTTTTTAACCAGTGCAGTTTACTAAACACATCCAAAATAAACTCATATTCCACAAGATTTGGCTAAGCCAATAGTTCTGATGTTTTTCAGATATATGTGGTATTTAGGTTAATGCCTCTCAGTTGGCTTCGCCCAAGTATTTTGTGCATGCCTATTGGTGCCTTTGTATGTGGGTTTGAAACTAAGTACTTGCATGTCTTTTGATGCAGAGAAACCAGGCTGCTTATAAGAGGTTGTAGAAATTCATGATTCAGACTTCCCTATTATGGAAGGGCTGTTTTAGAAAAAGGCTCATATGTAAACAAAGAAAGTATGGGCCTCATTTATGAGGCTGTGCGTCACTTTTACGCCACGCACTTGGCGTCTTTTTGTGACGCACCACTGACGTACAAAATGTGCCTTGTTGCGCCATATTTACAAAGTGACGGATCTAGGTAGATGCGTCACTTTGTAAACCCCTGCGCCACATTATACCTGTACCAAGTATAATATATGCAGAGGGGGCGTTTTGATGCAAAAAAGGGTCATGGAAGTGACGCAGTGAAATCTATAAGATTTCACTGTGCCTTTTCTTGGCCGCTAATGCGTCAAAATCTTACACCTGGTTCATGGCAGGCGTAAGACTGACGCAGGCACTAACAACATGGGACTTGCCCATGTGAAAGTACACATTGCTGGAGTTGCGTCACTTTTGTGACACACTCCAGCAATGCGTCACTTTTGCGCATACAGATAAGTCAGAAATACTGACGTATCTGTAACTCCTTGCAACATGATGCGCCATATTATAAATATGGCGCATCAATCATGATGCAAGGAGTGTGCAATGAAAAGTGTTGCATCGCTGTTTTCACGCAGTGATGCGTCACTTTTCATAAATGAGGCCCGATGAATCTCATGGACCTTTGCAATCTGGTTCCATGAGAGGGTTATAACTCTGGACCTCTTGTACATATGCTTCTTCTATAGCAGAAGAGGCTGGCAGTGTGCCCAGAATGTGGGTATTGCCTGTTGAGAGGCCCCACATCTCTTTAATTAATGGGCAAAGAAGGTCTACATGTCTAATGGCGCTCAGGCTTAGTGCATAAGTTCACTGTGGTCCATAGCCGTGGCGTCATTTGCCCCGAGAAGTGTCCCTAACAGCCCCAGGCAGTACCTTTACGACCACTGGCTTAAGAGACTACACCTTGCCAGCCCTTTCTGAATTGTATGTTCAAAAGGTACAGAGGAATACCACTTAGCACAAAACCAGATACCAATGGTACATGAGATTTAAACTTCCTGCAATTACATATAAGTCTTATTAAAAAACAGCCCTTTCAGAATTTGGAATTCTACATCAGAAATTGCAGCCTTTCTAGAGCCTCCTGAAACCAGCCTGATCTCTTTCAAAAAAGGTACACAAGAGCTTAGCTTCTCTGTGCACACAGGTTTGGCTACTAACTCTTCTTAACAAAAATTAAATGATGAAGTAAGTCTGTGGGGGGTGAAAGATGACTTGCTCATTCAGCATAGGGGTTGTTCAAGAGCCAGGAAAGAGGGTTAACATAACGTGTGTATTTGTAAATTTACACATAGGTGTCTTGGCACTTAATAACAGATGTTTATTGTTACCCAACTCAATGGTACTCATTTTATCAACCTCAGATGGGTGAAAGGCTAAGTGGACCCACCAGGATTTGAACCTGTGACCATTAGTTCGAACACAGGTCTCTGATTGGCTGCTTTAGTCCACTGAGCCACCAAACCTGGCATTGGGGAAGTTGTCAAGACAAGGCGGTGGGTAGAATGCTTCGAAGAGCCCCCTCACATGATTTACTTGCCAAAATTCAATCCTTGTTTTTCCCTTTTTTCTCCTATGGTTTGCCTTTTTCTTCTTCAATTACTTTGAAGCAGTAACATGAAGGTGGCTAATCTCTTCGTGATGGGTGGGATTTGATTATTGACACATTCTATTTGTTATGTTCTAATATGGGGAAAAGAAAGTTATTAGAAGCACCGATGAGGACATCTAGATCCAAGAAAAAGCCTTACCTCTGCAGTAACTAACACCCTAGTAGAGACAGTCAATCTGATTGAGGAGTTGGAAACCATGCTGCATCCCAAGCATTCTTCTGCTGGTAACTGTACACCTTCCATGTGTGCGCTGCCACTCTGTTGTGCCAAGGGGTCTGGCAAACCATTGCTGCGATTTTTGAAAAAATCCATGGTCAAAAGTCTAAAACATCTCGGCCACAACCTTGTGACCCCGTGTGTAAAATGAATGGTTGCATTGTGATGAGCACTGTGGCCATCAGTCCAGCCCTCTGGTCTTCTCCACTTCACCCCTTACCACTTTCATTGCTCCTTGCAGCAGTAACTGTGCCTCCCTGGCAAGTCCAGGGCATTCAGACGTCACTGAGCTGTCCACTGAGCCTGATGCGCGCCAAGGAAAGCCAAACAGTTTCTTTATTAAGGCGGGTCCAAACAATGCTCATGGGGGATCTTAAACTGGAGGTAAAGGACTTAAAGGTAGAGATTACATAATTAATTGGTTCATAAAACACCACCTTGTTTTCACTCCTGTCAACCTGCTGTAGGAGATCCCCCTTTATCGGGTACGAACTTTCTGGATACCGACACTTTGGAAAACCTCCGGGCAGCCCCACGTGGGTCAGTTTGGTTGTATTCCCCCAGTCTCAAGCTCCTCCAGCCCCTCCCAGTGGCTGGGACAGAGGATGGGAGACCCTGTTGTGTTAGACAGCCTTTACTACACTTATCTTCCTCCAGGTCCTCAGCATCAGTTGAGTCATACACCTGACAGCACAAAGCTGGCTGTCTCCTGCTCAATACCGAGTACTGGGCCTGGGCTAATGAATCAGTCTCTGGTTGGAAGTCAAGGCACCTCTGCCTCCAATGTGTTACCAAAGGGGGCACGCAATTTGGAGAAGTGAAGTACCATCTTTATGCTCAATGTCTCAAGATTACCTGAGGGGGACAGAGAAGATCAATACTCACTAATTAATACAACCATTCATTGGCTTCTCACTGTGAGGAAACCTGCATCTGTCATCTGCCAGGACATTGTCTGATGTGTCAGACACCGTTGAATAGTACTAGGCTCACCCAGCCTAGCCGACAACCAGATCACCCTTGATTTGCATTTTCCAACCCCAGCATCAGCCACGATCTGCCTGAAATTCAATGCCTCAAGTAGCACAGCTAAGACTCAAAGGTCTCATTCTCAGCCTAGGGGCACAGATGTACCTGAGGTATTTATTTATTTATAAATGTGTATGTAGCGCGAACATGAACCATCGAATAGGCATACCAAAACACAAAGGTTACAATCAAAAGAGTAAGTTATAAACTAGTACTTAGCAAACTAAGAGAGGAGCAAATGATTAGTAAATGTTTGATAAAGGGAGAATAACACCAATCGCAGGGCTTAGGGTGTAAGTCCAATGTATTCATGAGGAATATTTTTACTTCCAATTTGAAGGCAACCTTGGAGGAGATTCTGCATATTTCTGGTGGGAGAGAGTTCTAGTTCTTTGACACAGAGCCGCAGAACGCTCGATGACAAGTTCTCTTTTTGTGAAAGATCTGTGGTTTCAGGAGGAGAGAGTTAGCACTCCTAGAAGGTCAAACCCCTCCAGATAATTCTAGCTTTTGTGCTAGATAACCAGGGGTTTTCAAAAGGAGGGCTTTGTGAGACAGGAAGGCAATCTTTAGCTGAATTCTTGCTTCATAGGGCAACCAATGTAGGGATTTTAAGACCGGGGAGATGTGCGTATTTCTTATGGTACCCATAACCATTCTGGCCGCAGCATTCAGAGAGGCCCTTAGTGGGGCAAAGAGGCCATAGAGCGTAGCACTGCCATAGTCTAGCCTCAGAAAAACAAGCGCTTGGACCACTTGCTTGAAGTCTGTTTGTGGGAGGAAAGGTTTGAGATTCCTGAGCATCCTCATCAGGAGATTAGCTCCCTTGCACACATTGTTGATATGGTTCTTCATGTGCAGATGCTTGTCCAGGGTGATTCCGAGAGATTTGGCTGAGTCAATGAGGGGGGTGCAGTTGATGTCAATGAGGGGGTTTATCCAACGGTCTAACTTGGGGTTTTGATTCGGAGAAGGGATTAGAAGGAATTCTATTTTGGAGGTGTTGAGCAGGAAGTTGTTCTCAGTTAACCAGTTTTGAGTATTTTTTTGGGGTAGTGTTTGGTGATATGAGGTTATTCGGGGAGGAGATTTTCAGATAGAGTTGTGTATCATCCGCATACATATGGAAGAGAATGTATGTGGAATTTAGAGCATTAGCTAATTGTTCCAAGAACAAGTTAAAGGGTATGGGACATAAGGCGGTCCCTTGGGGGACCCCCATGGATACTGGTGATGGCCCGGAGAGAGTGGTTTGCCTTTACTTTTTGGGATCTGTGGCGGAGGAAGGATGAGAACCATTGCAGCACTGATCCAGAATGGATAGGAGGTTGTCGTGATTAACAGTGTCAAATGCAAAGGAAAGGTCAAGAAGGATAAGGAGGCAAGATTCTTTTGGTCAAGCATTTCTAGAATGTCATCCATAACGTGAGTGAGAGCCGATTTGGTGCTGTGTCCACTCTGAAAGCCAAATTGATGTTGGTCCAGGAGATGGAAATTCTCGATGTGAGCACAGAGTTGAGATTGGACACATTTTTCTAGGAGTTCGGATAGAGCTGGGATGTCAGAAATAGGGCAGAAGTTGTTACGGTCAGACCTAACTGCGGTAGGCTTTTTTAAAATAGGTATTACATGAGCAGCTTTAAGCACTCCAGGATCATGCCTTGTGGCAGAGACACATTGACAATCTTTATCCAGATGGGAGTGATGACATCCTTGATTTCTTTGAAGATGGAAGGTGGTAGCGGGTCACTGAAATGTTTAGATGGGTTGATACTCTGAAGAATCCTGTTAATGTCTCTTTTCTTGAGGGGATTGAAGGTACCCAATGAGGCATTGTTCTTGGTGCTCTGGCTCTAATGGTTCGATTTACTCTAATAGGGCCAGGGGGGGGGGCGACCCACCGGCTAGCAATAGAGCCTTCCTGGAGTCAAGATCAATATTGATGAGTCTAGATTTCTCAGTAAAGAAAGCAGCTAGGTCATCGCATGAAGGTGGACTGACTCCAGAGTCAGAGTGGTTTGGTGCTTCCATCAATTGCTGTTTAACCAACTCAAAAAGCTTCTTGGGGTGTTTAGCGGCTTGATTAAGTTGGGAGCTGAAGTAGTTGGCCTTAGCAATCTTTTTTTATTTTTTTTTTATTTTTGAAAACCTTTATTGTGCATGAAGTAAAGAAAAAATATGGGCCCACAACCATCCGGCCGGCCACGAACTCTCATATAGCACTATAGCATGCAGTATGGCGACACAGTAACGCAGCAGAACAGCGGTTTTTAAGCAGAAATCAAACTGGAGGGCGCCGCAATACCGTGACACAGGAGTAATAAAGGTTAAATTTTAAATATTTTTTTTTTGTGCAACTATTGAGTTCAGGTCGTGGTGTTCCGTACTCGTAAAATAGGAAAATAAGAGCAAGGTCCATGCAGGTGGGACACGACATTAGCTACAGTGTCTGATCAATTCACATATCGATAAGCAAGTCCCGACCAGGCAGGATGGCCTCACATTATCCACGCTACAGGGTAGCAATCTACATCCCATTCGTATCTCTGCCGCCACCCATCACCCAGTATGCCTGAACATGGGCCAAGAGAAGGTAAAATTATAAAAGAAGCAAAAATAGGTCCCATAGAAACTAACAAAAATTAAATATAACCCCCCACCCTACACACATGCAGAGGCTGTGGCCTACCCCCCCCCTAGCAGCGTGCCTGTCGCCCCATAAACCCGAAATACAGCAAGAAAAGAGAAGGCAGAAGAAAAAGGGAAGAGAAAGCAAGAGAAATGTAGAAAGAAGGAAAAAGAAGACGATAAGAAATGAAAAATTATCACTCTTGAATATAGGGAGGAAGAAAAGGACAAGCTGATCTACCACTCCCAAAAGAAGGAGGCGGGGAGGAGCCCACACAGTAACCGATCTCCCGGACTCCCAGCCACTTGCAACCCCTACGCCGTGTGAAACAAATGGTCAGCGCCATGCGGAAGGGGAGGAACAATTCTAATGGAGCAAGCAAAGCAAGCCAGGAACAGTCCCAACCTGGTCCCCGCCCGCCCATGCATCCAGCACACTAAGTAAGACCTAGCCCTGGCCCGATCTGGGACGTCCCCCTGCGCCCGCCCCTCCTGGGAAGCCAGCAACTGCGAGAAGAAAGGGAGAGCCCACCCCCACAAGAACAAAGGGACAATATGGCCACACTCGGCAATAGAGGAAAGTCCGTGGACTGAGTAAAATTCGCCAGTCCCAACCAGAGTCAACACTTAAGTAAAGCAGCATGACGAAAGCCACAACACCACACATTGCGGAAGATAACGATGTCCCCAAGAGATAGGCACAGTCAGGCAGGATAGGCAAATTCTGCAGCAGCGGCCCCTGGAACTCCGTGGGCGATGTTGCGCTCCGTGTTGGGGAGAGAGACATTGTAGCAGTACACAGGCGGGAATAATGTAGCTCGCTCTCCTTGACACCGCGAAGCTGCTGATTAATTCCACACGTCCCCGGCAACAATGTTTCACTGACCGGGATCAGCAGAGGCTGTTTAGTAGAGCAGGGAGAGAGGATGGGCAGAGCGTATTCCGAGCCAGACAGGCAGCCATCAACCTTCTCCTCCAGCAGTAGCAAGCACGTACGCCATTCACTCCGCAGTCTAGTTAGAGCCAGGAGAACAGAGGCGAGGGTAACTTGAGAGTGCTCCTCCATTACCTCCGTGGTATGAGACGCTTCAGTCAAGTCAGCTCCCCAATTAGGTGCAAGCCGGAGATTTCGAGCAGGAGCCAGGGCGCCATCCGCCATTACCACAGATGAGCCGGCCGTCATGGTCCCACCTTCGGAGCAAACAGTGATTTCAGGCAGAGCCGGCGTCAGGAGGAAATGATCCGCTCCCTCAGGACAGGACAGGTCCGCAGTCGCAGGCTGCATACAGTGGGGGGGGGGCTCTTCGC
This sequence comes from Lissotriton vulgaris, assembly GCF_964263255.1. Taxonomy (NCBI): domain Eukaryota; kingdom Metazoa; phylum Chordata; class Amphibia; order Caudata; family Salamandridae; genus Lissotriton; species Lissotriton vulgaris. The sequence goes on along the minus strand of NC_141695.1, from coordinate 166,497,115 downwards.
CGATCGGCACAGGAGAGGCGAGGCAGTGAGGGAGTTACGTCTGCTGAGGCGCCCCGGGCATAAGATAAACAATGAGTGGTTATCCTGCAGCGTTTCACCGTGGGAAGGAGCAAGTCAGGCTTACAGTCGGCCAGCAGTCCCAGTCACCCGAGCGCCCCACGTAGAGGCCAGTTTTCCAGTCGGCCAGCCCAGGATGACGGCGCCGCTCCGGGGTAATCGGCCCCTGTAGCCACGGCAGTCACTGGCGGCGCTGTGTGTAGCAAGTCCCGGGTCCAGGGCTAGGGTCGTCCCCTGCGTGGTTCTCGACGTTTCTCAGGTTGCCGGGCAGGTAGAAACACCAGAGGGACACCCCCGGAATCAAGAAACTTCCCCAGTCACTCCGCCGGTACACAGGTACAGGATAGGAAACAGGATTATTGTGCGGGAAACAAGGGCTCGAGGAGCCGGGAGATCACACGTCCGTCTCCGCGGCCATCTTGGCTCCTCCCTGGCCTTAGCAATCTTGATTTGTTTGTTATAGAAGCTCCTTACCAATCTGAGGGTTATTAGCTGGTCCAAGGATGGTTTGGATCTCCAGGATCGTTCAATTGCCCTAAGGCTGCAGCGTTCCGAGTTTAAGTTGCTGTTTAACCACGGTTTGGATATTTTTGTTGAGGCATTTTTTTGTTGGAGTGGAGCAATGGAATCCATGATGCTAGCGTTAATAGAGTTGTAGAAGTCAGTGAGCACATGTACCTCAGACATGTCAGACATATCAACTTGTGATGAAAGGGCAGATTTACAGTGGGTTGCTAGATCGGCTGTATTGATGTTTCTAAGGTACCTTTTCCAAAACTTTGATTTCGTTGGTTGAGTGTTCCTCAGAGAGGCCTCCATGTTGATATAAAAGAAGATGCTGTGATGATCTGACCAATCGCAAGGGGTAATGGTGTCCAGTGTGATGGTGTTACCTTTGGTAATGATGAGGTCTTGAATTTCACCTTTATTATGAGTTGGCAGGTCACAAAGTTGAAACAACTCGTGATCACTTAAGAAGGATGTGAGGCATGTTACAGCTTGGTCTTTGGGGTTGGACCAGTAAAGGTTGAAGTCACCGGGGAAGGTTTGGGACATAACAGAATTAACATTGCCAGAGATGATTTAAATTAATCGTTCAATGAAGGGGAGGTTGTCCCCAGGGGGGTGATAAAATGTGTGCAGGTTGCACACCAGAAGGTGCTGACTAGAGATGTTGAGACAATGGTATTCACATGAGGATGGCGTTGAGGACTCAGATTGCGAGACCGCCCAGCTTCTTAGATCTGTCTAGACGGATTATGTCATGGGTAGAAGGTAAAAAGAGGGCTAGGATAGGAGTGGTCTGGATTGAGCCAAGTTTCAGTGAGGACGATGATGTCTATCTCATTGTGTTGGATGAGGTTGAATATGTTAGAGGCGCGTTTGCTGGCTGATCTGCAGTTGAGTAGTACGAATTTGAGTTGTACCGGTGTATGATGTTCACTCTCATAAGGCTGTCATTATTTATGCCTCTAAGGTTGTGAGGTGGTACTCTGTTTGGCTTTGCATGAATAGCTTGAATTTGTCCCGGAGTAATCTTGATGGTGTCTAAGATAAGCAAGTAAGAATTTAGTAAGTCAACAATATCGCTACATACGAGATAGGCCTTTGCTCTTCTGGGGCGGGAGGGAGCATTAGGTAGGGGTTCAGTTTTAGAGATAGAGAGGGGGAAGGCTGACCACAGCGAGTTCAATCACTAGCAGAGGCTCCGTGGAAATTTGCACAGGAGAGGAGGGAACAGGGGGAGGAGTTCAATTGAAAGGGCTTTCAAATCATGAAGTTTGATGTTGAGAAGGTGCAACTGGAGAGATATATCACCGAGGCGCACCACCAGGTCTGAGAGCTGTGACAGGGGTAGAGGTTTGTGGGGAGATCTGGTAGAGAGGAGGGGTCTTGATGTGGGCCAGAGAGGTCTAGGGCAGTCTTTTAAGGTTCCAAAGGGGGGAGTTGGTCATCCAGGACTTGTGGTGTCCCATAATGCATGGATAGAGGGCCAGTCAGGTAAGGATTGAGTGGGTTTAGCTGAATATGGTCCGTGGAGGGCAAATGCCGGGACTCCGACCTAACATGTCGTGTAGAAAGAGGGATGCATGACGGGTAAACGTTCGTTGAGTGCAATGGCGGTAGGGTGAGATGGAACGTCAACTCTCGAGAATCAACCTGTATCGGATTGTAGAGTGGCGAGAAGAGCAAGTCAGTATGCTTGCACACCTTCTGGGTTGAAGGTCTAGTGTATTGGGTCAGTCTGAGAGGGAATTGAGAGGCTCTTTGATCATTTAAGGGGGGGGAGAGACTTAGGGAGAGTGTGGAGCTCCCAGCTGAGGAGGGGGAGGACTGGTTAAGTCCAAAGTGGTGATAGGGTGTGGGTGAGGGTCAGTGGATTTAGCCAAGACCGACTTCTTGAGTGTATGGAAGATGTTGGCCATCATGGCTAGATTGGCATTAGAGGCTTGGATAAGGATGATACCATTATTGTAGAGGGTGATAGTGGCTTTAGTGTTGAAAGTGAGTGAAGGCGACATCGTTAATTTGAGACCATACAGAGTTTTCCTAGAGCCTGATATTCGAAGCATGGAATAGATCACATTCCGCCAGCCTGCTCGTTTTCTGGTATAGAAGATGAGGTCATTAACTATACTACTCTTGTTTGTACAGAAGTAGACATCTGAGATGAATGTATTGGGTCTGCCTTTGAGTATGCAATGTTTGTGTTTTTTGGCTGCATTTTTGGAGAGGTTAGGGGATAGTTAAAAATGAAGGCATTATATCCTGAGGAGTCAGGACTTATCTCCATTCTGATAGTATGCCCTAGCGAGGAAGGGGCTCCCAAAAATATATGGTTTGACAGCCAATCCCCCCAGAGGATCCAACTACTGTTCCCTATTTCAAGCAACCAACCTGAGATCTGGAACATCTTGTCATAAAACATTGATGACCTTAGTTCTTATTGGGCTGATCCGGACTGGGTGTTTCCATCGATACATCTGACCTTTGCATGTTCCAGGAATCTTGGTGGGGTGAGCCAGTGTACAGATCGGGGTTTACACCCTTTTTTGTCCAGCTATCTCTCAGGGTAAGGGAGCAACCTGCGTGTGGATTAGTTGTACGGATTAAAAAAGACTCTAGCTTGTACTGTCGCAATGTGCGATCTATATTCCCTGGATAATTTGGGGTTGTCACTAGCTAGAGATGACCCTTCTTACTACTTTTTCAATGTTTACAGCAGAACAAAGAGGGCATACAGACCATCCTTCACTCTTATAATTATAACATTTTAGAGGAGCCTATTGGCTCTCTCCCTTATAACAACCATGTAGTTATTGTTGGTGACATAAATATAGCATTTAAACCCTGAGCTTTAATCTCCTTAACTTAGCGGGGAAGAAGAAATGGAAGTGCACAGTGGCCATAACCAACTGATCGGGTTATTCCATCTACTCGGCCACAGAGCTTGCAAAGATAGGTCCATACCAGACCAAAATGGTGCTTTTACTTTCAAGTATTCTAAAAGATAATCCTAGGTCAAATATATATTTTTATCTTCCAGTTATGACCCTCCATTATACATATATGGTGGTGGTCGAGCACAATGCAGTGACCATAACACCCTTAATTTGACTCCTAAGGGGTTTGGGCCTCCAGTTCACCAGTGTGGCATTTCTAAGTTACCAGGAGTTCTGACCCTCTCACATAACAAGCAGGACCTTTGCAGGATTAGTGGGAGCATATCTGTAGGTATCCATAGATGTTGGCTTCGATCTATGGGCAGGTTGCACACACCTTAGAAATATTGACTTCCAGTGCCAAGATTTCTCCAGATCCTGTTCTTGTGTCTTACTCCCATGAGAAACTGTTTATTTCTCTACAAAGCCTTCTAAGTAAAAGTGATAGCAAGGCTGGCATACCTAATTCTAGCTGTCGGTGGTTTGACAGACATTGTAGGAACCTCAACAACCAAACTGGGTTTGGGCTCCCAACAGCACTGCTTGCCACAAGCAATTCAACAACAACTGAGATTGCAAGTGCTGCAACTCCTTTCCCTCACTTATTTTCAGGAAGAACTACTGACCATTAAACAAATGTCCCTGACACCAAATTGTCTCCTTTACTTTTATTTTATTTGAAAAAAGGGGATTATTATTTTTTATTATTTGAATTTCAACGAACCTTTTCGTTGAAATTCAAATAATAAAAAATAATAATCCCCTTTTCAGGGACATTTGCTTAATGGTCAGTTGTTCTTCCTGAAAATAAGTGAGGGAAAGGAGTTGCAGCACTTGCAATCTCAGTTGTTGTTGAAAGACATTGTAGGAAGGCAAGATCCATTCTTCCACAGTCTTTAAAGGCAGGGAATAAAACCAACAATCTTTGGGCCAGGAAAGCCTATAAAGATGCATTGCTGTTGGCCAAACTAGCATGAGGAAGCAAGGTCCTGGAAGACCTGGTAGTAGCTGTCAAGGCTGGGGACACAAAGTCATTCTGGGGTGTAGTGGCTCATTGTAGTAGCTATGCTGCTACCCGGTTGACCTATCAACCTGAGACCTGGGTGACCTATTTTCAGAAGACCCATGCACCCAAGCCAAATTTCACATGCAGTGATACCAAATTATCCTCCATTCCTCTAGAAAGGGAAGCAACTCCGTTGACTTTCCAATTCAAACATATCTTGGATGCAATAAAGATGATTCCCACAATAAAGTCCCTCATCCAGATTCCATCTCCGGGGATTTGTTCTAATCAGAACCTTACATCTGGGTAGCCTATTTGTTCTGAGTTTCATTCCACCTTGGAAGGCAGTCCAGTCCCTGGCTGTCGGACAGTCGGTCAATATCTCCTCAATATTTAAAATGGTGTGTAAAGATGACACTGGAATTGCAGGTCAATTAGCCTGAACAATGCATCCAAGAAATTATTTTTCCATCTTGGTTTAGGGGAATTGACGGAGTGGATTCAGGACAACTGTATTTTCTCAGATATCTAGGGAGGAGTTAGTAGCAGGGTTAGTGCTGTTGATCAAATTATCTGATTCTGCAGTATATATTAGAAAACCATAGCCCTTGATAAAGACAATTTATATCTGGTCTTTATCAATCGAAGATCACTTTTTGTTTCTACGCCGAGAGCTAAATTGTGAGACATGTTGAAGCAAATGGATGTTCCTGACAACATCTTGTCTGTCCTAGTTAGGCTGCATGCTTCCAATACTGCCCGGAACAATGGAGAGCTAATAGAACACTTTATGATCAGGACTGGTGTTCGCTATGGGTGTGTGCTGGCACCAGCACTATTTACACTCTATATCAATGATCTAGTAAAAGAGCCTGACTTCCCTGCTAACGATGCACCCACACTGGGCCCTTATAAGATTCCTTTTCTGCTCTATGCAGATAACAAGATCTTAATTTAAAAAAAATAAACCGTGAACTGCAGGCAGTAGTTGACCCTGGGGCTTTTAACTTTATATAAAAAACACAAGTATGACCTGCAATGCTTACAAAGGAGGGAGGATGGACATTATGGTGCAGTGCGTGCCGTTGGAGCAAGTCTAGGAGATTGTGTACCTTGGGGTGTATCTAACACATTAAATGAGTTTCTCTATGCATAGTAGCACAAGCTCATTGAAAGTTTTGCAAGAATCAGGTGCAGTGATCAAAAAGCATAAAAGATATCCGACCTCACCCTTGCCCTAGCAGTGGAGAAAGCCAAATCCTCAGTAATGTATGGCGCTGAACTTTGGGGCTATGCGAGGGCCGACGACTTTGTCAAGTCTGAAAACAGGTTTGTTGGGAGTCTTATGGATATTGGCATCTACCCGATTAACCTTAGTGTGATGCTTCAACCAAATATGTACTGTCAGAGACTCTGGTCCACAGATAAGCTGGACTCATTTAGAGCCATGACTAAGAACCACGGGTTGTGAGAGGATCCCTTGGCTTGCCTACATAGGACTTCATTTCTGAAAAGTGTTGTAACACTTTTCATTGCTCTCTCCTTGTGACACCGTGGATGGGCCGTATTTACACTACGGCACTCCATGTTGCAAGGATTGATCAGATGGAGCAGGAATCCTGCCGTTTCTGGTGGCGCAGTAATGATGCATTGCTGGAGTGTGTGGGTCAAATGAATAAGACCCACTAAATCCATGCTTCACAAGACTGGCTTGTCCTTTCTGTGGGACAGCCTGGAGCAAGGCACATCAGGCTCTCGAACCTTGGTCAAAAGTCCTTGAAGGAGCATCTCTGGCTGAGAGAGCTGAAGGGTGTGAAGGCAGGGACCCTTGCTGACCTTCCTGACATCAATATTACACCTGCATATGAATTGTAGCTTGGCATTGTTCTGGGACGGATCCCTCTACAAGTTTATTTTAAAAGGAGATGTGGGGTCTTCCCTGTGAACAATTGGTGAAAAATTGGTGTTTCAAATAGTGTGGGGAATACTACACCAGCAAGAGCCCCTTTTGCACTTCAGTTGTGGAATCCTTAAATCACTTTGCTTTTTTTGTGCCCCGCTTATGCACTACTTCGTAAAATATTGGCTCATATCTTTATGCAAGATATTGGGATTCACTCAGTTTCTCTATGTGCTACATATATTAAGCACTTACATGAGAGAACTGCATGTAACTGCAGTGGGATGTATGACGTTACAACGCATACTTTTACAACGCCTACCTTTACAACGCATTTTTTACACCGTAACATCCATTACAACGCATACCATTACAACGCATGCCATTACAACGAATTCTTTGAAACTACCTTTACAACGCATTCCACTACAACACATACTACATTTACAACGCATACCATTACAACACATAACATTACATTGCATGTAAGGTAAGTATTGGATAGTGTAGGGGTACAAATTACAATTCTAACTCCAGGGGGTGCAACAGTAGGGTAAGTGTTGGATAGTGTAGGGGTTAAAATTACTATTCTAACTACAGGGGGTGCAACAGTAGGGTAAGTGTTGGATAGTGTAGGGGTAAAAATTACTATTCTAACTCCAGGGGGTGCAACAGTAGGGTAAGTGTTGGATAGTGTAGGGATTAAAAATTACTATTCTAACTCCAGGGGGTGCAACAGTGGGGTAAGTGTTGGATAGTGTAAGGGTACTATGTGTTGTAATGCTATGCATTGTAATGGTATGCGTTGTAATGACTGCTTTGTAATGGCATGCGTTGTAGTAGTGTATGTTGTAGTGTCATGCGTTGTAATGGTTGTGTTGTAAATGCATGCGTTGTAATGGATGTTGCATTGTAAAAGTTTTGTTGTAATGGTAGTGCGTTGTAAAAGTTGCATTGTAAAGGTTGTTTCCCCTGCAGGGGCTTGTTTGTAATTGATGGAGTGATGTATGTTTATCAGTGCTGGCTGATCTGTGCGAATTTTTATCGTAGTACATTTTTGCATTTGCACTTTATCTCTTTTTTTTATCGCTGTAGTTATCTTGCCCGTTTTAAATGTCTTTATAACTCTATGGATTTGATGTGACTTATTATTGTCAGTGAATAATGAGCTTGTATATTTTCAATCCGCCTTTAATTATTGCATTTAGTAAACAACATTTTAGGAAAATAAATTGCAATGTCGTAATCCATGGCAGTGTGAATCAGCCTCTGTGTGTTTCCATTTGCTTAAAAAGGGTGGCGATCCCCACCCTGCCCAGAGCTATCTCGCTTCATAGCTTGCTTCTGCAGATTACAAGTCTGCTTGACTCTTCCATTATCTGCAGTTTCTTAGAATTTGCATCAGGCATTTCCCCTGTACCTTTACAGGGAGGAACAGGAAGGTCGAACTGCAGATGCTGACGGCGGATAATATTTTACACCTTCCTCAGTCCTGGATGTTGACATATGTGCAGTGTTCGTCTCTCTGGGGTGTTGCCTTGCAGCACCATCATGTGGTGGACAGGTGGAGGGGGTGCTTTGTCCTGCTCTGAGGATGTAGTTGTCATGTGCAGGAGATGGAGATGTGTTCCAGGGATGTTGCAAGCAAACGTGCAGAGAAAAAAACAGCAAACATTGCAGGTATGGCTACTTCCAGCTCATACTGTTCACCAGAAATAGTGTGAGTCGTGAAAAAAGGATAACATTCAGAGGGGCCTTTATGATAGGTTTGACATTAAATAGACAATATTCTTACATGCATGAGTGGAATAAAAACCGTAGTCCCTGACCACAATCACAATACTGAGCTTCCCTGACACACATACTACCCCATCACTTCCACTGACATTGATGTGCATCTAGGGGTGAAGCTTACTCAGTGAAACGCTGCTGTGAATCACAAACTTCCCAATAGGGTCAGTACTAATTTGCATTAAGTGGGTCTCTGTCTACATTGACACAATTGATGAGTTGGAATGCTACCCAGTGCAATTGTCAATGCTTAGACTATTTGCAAGCATTTTTCCCATCACCTTTTGGGTCTTTGATTGCAGGTAGTATGTCTGGATCTTGAGATTGGTGCAGCTTTCCAAGCCTACCTCTGCCAATCTTTGTGATTTCCAAAAAATAGTACATTTGCACAAATTCAAGTAGCACTTTTACGGTTTCAGATGTACTGCTTTTTTGGGTAAACAAGTCAATATATATATTTAAGATCCCAATCACAAAATGTACAAGTTAAAACCTCTCAGTGAAATGAGAATGGCATGAAAAGCTGGCACAACACAGCAGACCCAAATCAGGGTCCCCAGACCTGATTACCAAACCAAGAATGCATTTGAGGGATATCCCACCCCAAATGCACCAGCTGAAGCTACACCATGCTGCCCCCCTGGCCTGGTAGTTCTACTTGAAACTTTATGACTACAGTCACTTAAAACACTTAGATCTGGAGCCCATTCCCTGGGATCACTTATTTTCAATGTATTTTCACTGCGTGCACTCTTCTATGTCTCTGCTGCAAGACGTCTTGATGGTAGAGTTGTCAAATCTGTGCAGGGCTCCATGTTTCTAGCTATTGAGGAAATATAAATTCTATGGTCAAGTTGTGTTCCCTAGCGCGTACCCCACCGTCTCCATGTACCAGCTTAAAGTGCATGTAACTTCCCTCCTGTGCCAGCTATGAAGACGCAAATACATTTGCGTCCAACGTTAACATGTCCTCTTTCAGACCCACCCTGAATGGGTTAAATAGTCCGTTCCTAAGTATGCTATGCCAACGTCTTTTTGTAGTGTACCTTACACGTTTTTCCAGCTCTGGCAAAGTAGGCCCTGAATTTCTGCCATCGAGCCTTTTTTCTGGCTTCTGACTCTGAAATCCTCAGCCCAGGCTGCCTTTGTACCCGTGAACTCTGACTTACTCCCAGCGCGGCCCACCGCGCTTAGCTCAGCCTGCTGCCTGCCAAGACTGACTACAACCTTCGAATTATCTGTTCCGCTTCTCGAAAATACATTCCTGCCTACTAGTTTCAGTAAACATCCCCCTCAGCTGCAGAGCCAAAGGGCCGGCCTGTCTCCGTGCAAGTAATTCATAGCCTTTGTTACCATGCTCCCCTGGAAGGCCCATGCCCCCACGCTTCTCATGCAGACACTCAGGCGCTTATACACGCACTCACAGTCAGTATAGAATAGCTTCTGCCCCAGAGACCTTTTCCGTTCAGATAATATGGTTCCCAAACATCAGATATCAGATATGATAGAAGTACGAGTTGACATGCCAGACTTCTGTCTCTTTCCGTCAGTGTAAATGGCAAGCCCCCTGCACCCTCCAGTTTCACGTCAATCACACGTCATGCAGCTGCGCGCGCAGCCAAGCTTCCGATTTCTGCTGACATTGCAACATTTCTGTTTAGTGCCACCCTCTTGTGACACCTACCTGTGACGTTTCTAGCACACACCTCTAGTTCACGCCTAGTCCACGCCTTCTGATTACGTACTAGTAACACGTGGATGCTGTTATCTTGTCCTCTCTCAGCTGTTACGCCTACTATATTGCTTTCTATGGTGTAAATTAAGTATATAAGCTATGGTCAATAAAAATTTGCTCTATCCCTTCTTCCACCCCTGTGGTGGGAAGAACATGATACCCAGGTCTTGACCATTCCTTTTTAAGGAATAAAACCCTTAAGAACTCTAACACCACGGACTCTGTTTTTTTCTTTCCGATTTGAGTTATTATTGATTAAGTACTTACCTGCATAGAAATTAAGACGGTAAATTATATATTTACAACATTTTGGCGCCCGAATAGGGACCCCTCCCCCACCTCACGCGCCGGTTGGTGCGTTGCAAGCTCTGTCCCCTGCCATCAGTTAGAAGGAAACTACGCGTACCGGCAGGATTTCCTGCATCTCCCTCTGGCCCACGGAGGTGACGAAGACTGCGATCAGTACCCAGACGAGGCGGTGAGGAGTGCGGAGGATCCCGACCAGAGCCTAGCCGAAAGAAGCAAGGTCCGAGGTGTCAAGAGGCCCACCAGTTTTCCGAAGTTTTCCGAAGTATCCACGTGTCGAGTCGAGTCCAGTTGAGTTTTCCGAGGCCTTCTGTTTCCGTGCTTCCCGGTGAGTACCATTGCTGGGACGTATCTAGACGGGTTTGGGTACACAAGTCCGGTCTGCACTGTTTTTAGACAGTGTATCTGTACTGTTTAGCAGTACATCCGTTATTTCAAGTTTCTGCACTGTTTTAGCAGTGTATCTGTGCTGTTTAGCAGTACATCCGGTATAGGGGGTAGTCATATATGTCTCAAATGTCTTCTTCATGTGATTAATGTCGTGGTATGAGTGTGACTGTTTTTAATGTGCATTATTGTGTTCTTGTATAACCAACTATATCCAGTATTAAGTAGTTAGGATTGAGCATTCAGTATTAAATAAACAAGATGCCGTTCTTCAACAAGTTAAAGCAGATAGGAACTAGGAAAGGGATACTAGAGGAAGAAATTCCTATCCCCCCTAGGGACACTCCAGGAAATTTTATGTACCACAAGCATGGCATAGATGCCATATTATATCTAGACTTATGGGCCGAGTATACTAAACATCTAGACGAAAGACACAGATGGCCTGTTACCGGAACATGGGATGCCGAGTGCATCATGAAGGTAGAGGAAGCACTATGGAAAAAGAAAGCCAGACAATCTCAGAAAGACGCCATAGAGTTTTGGCGTAAGGAATCACATAAGCGTGCTGAAAAATAATTACGTAGAGAAGATAGACTTAGAGAATCAGATAAGGCCCAAGAAAACGAATTAGTTACTGAGGGGATCCGAGTAAAATCAGAGCAAGTAGACCGCGCACGAAACAATCTCGTAAACGGTATGTATCTCGCGGCCGAGGGTTCGCCTGAGGCCATTTCAGAAATACCGAAAAATCTGCCGCCACCATTGGTTCCAACTAAAGTAACTCATAGGACCACTAAAGACATATTCCTGAATTCCTATCTAGAGGATGTTGCACCCGCTTACACCAATCTGCCTGTCCGCGCCCTGCCTAACGACAGGGACGGGGGTGGTAACCCGCCCCAAGATCATATTCCGCCAGTACCACAACAGAATCCTCCTGTTCCACCACCTCCACCACTTCCCGTACCTAAAGTTGATTTACCGAAACCACGTCTACCTGATCCTACTAAAAGACAAATTCAAGTTCAAATACAGACTCCACAGAGAGATAATGTTCAAGCTTCCGCCTCAGGGGGTGCGACCGGGGGTCTTCACACCCCGCCCTTAACGCGCAGGTTACAGCTCGGGGACTTGCAGAGTCCTTTCACGTTCAAATCACCCCGCCTTGACATACTCAAAGAAAACCTTTCAGTTTGCAGATATGATCCAGTACCCGGCAAAGACAATAGAATGATGATGGCATCACTACGGTTAAGATCTGCTACTGATTTCCTGCTGTACTATGCAGGAATGAAGGAGCGCCTCAATAGAATATATGAGTTTGTTCAGACTGGGAAAGACCCTGACAGTATTAAGGATGCCCTGGAGCATCAGAAAGTTGACGTTCAAGCACAGATACTACGTTTTTTCATAAATTGCCTAATAAGAGAACGAGACAGGCCTGGGACAGATCAGAGCGAATTAGATGCACTGAACAAGTGGGGTCAAAATATATCAGAAGGAAAACACGACAAGGGGACTTGCATAGCCAGTATGTACAAGAAAATTAGAAAGGCAGTGATAGAAATACACGAAAAAGAGAAAGAAAAGGCTTCCTCCGAGGGGGAAGAAGAACTTGAAGAACCAGAAAAGACTACAGATACTATAGCGTATGTAGGTAAGGGAACTTACCTTAGGAAAGGCACTCGTCCAGAAAGCAAGAGAGTATTCCTCTCTGCCTTAACAAACCCGAATTCTTCTGAACATCAGTTCCAGGAGACTGATAAAAGACTCCGAGAGAGAATGGGGTACCATGTACTCAATTCTATGGATGAACAAGAACTAGCCCGGTCAGCCATATTATGGACTGAAAATCCGGATATATACAATGATGACACCGTAGCGCAGACATTCCTGAACCTTTCCCCAGACGAGCAGAAATTAGCAGGTGTATACATGATTCAGCACCTCCTCACGAAATACAGAAACCAACATTCTGATCCAGGTCCCTTACATGAAACATTAGAAGCACTACTCATGGATAGATGGAGAGGTCTCAGTACCAAGTTAATACAAATAATTCTAGAACAACGACATAGATATAACACTTTCATAAGCTCTGAATATGTTCCCGCCCCGCCCCCAGAAAGAAAAATGTATCATATGGGATGCCTGAATGGCATTGAAAGTCAGAACCCCTTACGAGAAGTGCACCCAGTTATGGGTGAGGATCATACCTTGAAACGTGTGTATGTTCACACGCCTCTGACTAAGTTAGAACTGTTAGAAATGAAGAAACTAGTCCCGTGTCATGATAAAGACCCTGCAGGTTTTCACCGAGAGCTTAAAGACATGTTACTGATGGGGGATTACACGTATGAAGATATCATGAAAATGTTAAAGGTACTGCTGCCCACGGGCATCTACGAGAAATTAAAGGAAAAAGAATGGGAGGTTGGAGAGAAAAAGATTGTATGGGCAGAAATAGAAGACGAAGAGAACAAACGTGTCCCAGGGCTAGGCCTTGGGGAAAAAACTAAAGCATTACCAGGTTTGATAGTACAGGTTCTGCCAAGATTATTGACAACTAGAAAAGAAGACTGGGATGCAATCTCAGCATGTAAACAGAAACCCGACGAAGATACTAGTGACTTCTATTCAAGATTCGAGAAATGTTTTATTATTAATAGTGGTCTTAAACCAAGTAGCGAGTCGTACCCGCATCTTTTTGTATCCAAGTTAGTTGAGAATTCCCTGTTAGCAGTCAAGAATCGTGTATACAAGGTTGAGAGTACATGGCAAGCAAATACGCCATCACAGATGTTACAAATGTTACAATACCATCAGAACAGAATTAGAGAAGAACAGGATCAGGAACAAAAACGTATGAAAGACACGAAAATGAAAATGTTAGTAGCCCAGTCGGTCCATACCGACGGAAACAGAAAGGGTACGACCCAGACAGGTCACGCCGCAGCTCCCGTTAAAGGGACATGCAATTATTGCAAGCAGCCAGGTCACTACGTACATGAATGTCCAGTTCTGAAACATAACATATCAACAGGTAAAACTAAAGAGAGACCGCATCCACCAAGACAAGATCAGGTCCAGCAACAGACCCCACAGAATGTACAGCCCATGCAGAACACACAGCCTATGCATGCTTCACCTCATACAGCACAGACAGTAGCGGTATCACAGCCACAGCCTCTTGCCGCAACTCAGCAAGTTTCACAACAAATGTATCAGTATGCCCAGTCCGCTTACCCCGATTACCAACGATACGCATGAAACAGCCTAGAGAGAGAGATGGGTTTGCCTCTTATTGAAATTCCTGTAGATCAAGATGGTCCTTATGTACACAGTCAAGTATTGGGAAAAGACAGAAAGTTTTTAATTGACACAGGGGCAAGCCGCACCACTATAAGCCATGACGAAGTCCCAGGGGCACCCCTCTCAGGCTCACAGAATGTTTCCCTTGGTTTTTCAGGACAGCTCATTGTAAATGAAGTATCAGAACCAGTCCCCCTGGCTGTGGGTCCATTATCACGAGTTACAGACTTGTTACTTACGAAATCATGTCCAGAAAATCTGTTAGGAATAAAAACGTTGAAGGCTCTAGGAGCCGTAATTTGCTGTTCCCCGGAGGGAGTTAGACTCTTTCTGCGGGATTTCAAGGGTCATTACGTTTTACGAGAGTTTGACGTCAGATTGAAAAATGTACCAGATTACTTGTGGGCAAAAGGCCCAACTGATGTAGGTTGTATGCATATCACACCATACCGTGTTACACTCAAGACAGGAGTTGTTCTACCACGAATCAGACAATACAAGTTACCACCCGATGCTGTAGTGGCTTTACTGGAAATCATTGAAGAGCTCATTGCCCAAGGAGTGGTCGTAGAGACCGACTCCAATATCTGTAATTCACCCATCATTCCAATTCTTAAACGTACTGATCCCAATGCACCGCCAGTATATCGGCTGGTGATTGATCTGCGAGAGCTGAACAAATGTATTGTACCACAGTACCCTGTGGTCCCCGATATCTCTTCCCTATTGACTGCTATTGATTCAGAAGCAACGTTCTTTACTGTAATTGATCTCAAGAACGCTTTCTTCAGTGTACCTATTGATCCAGAGAGCCAATATCTCTTCGGATTCAGTTTAAATGGACGAAGTTTCAAATTTTCCCGCGCACCTCAAGGATTCACAGAAAGCCCCAGCATCTATAGTCAAGCACTGAAAAGACAACTAGATTGTATTTAAATGCCAGTTAACACCGCTTTACTGCAATACGTCGATGATCTATTGATCACCGCACGAAGTGAGCCCGAATGTGAACAAGCATCACTGACAGTTTTACATTTCCTGGCAGACAAGGGACACAAGGTGTCTCCTTCGAAGCTACAATTCTGTGTTCAGCAAGTTGTGTACTTGGGTCACTTGCTGTCCAAAGTGGGGAGACAGCTCACTCCCGATCGCATTCAGTTAATTGTAAATATGCCACAACCCCAGACACAAAAGGAAGTGCGGGCCTTTATAGGCCTCACCTCGTACTGCAGACAATGGATTCCTCAATATGCATTTCTAGCTAAACCACTCATCCAGTTAACGACACAGGAGGCAGCGACTTCGACTGTCCTCGCTTGGACTCAGGAACACACACAAGCCTTTGAGGAATCAAAGAAAGCATTATGCCGAGCACCAGTTTTAGCAACACCATGTTACAGCAAACCGTTTACACTTTTTGTTACAGAACGTGATGGCACAGCATTGTCTGTCCTCACTCAAGACCAAGCAGGTTCACATAAGCCTTGCACTTATTTTTCAAGTACATTGGATTCAGTAGCCCAGGCACTCCCTGCGTGCTTAAAGTCAGTAGCAGCAACAGCACTAGCGATCAGACAGAGCGATTCAATTGTTTTAGGCCATCAGCTAACAGTACAAGTTCCACATTCTGTAGAGGTTCTTTTAAACAGAACCCAGACCCAGCACTTGACCATAGCACGACTGACAGGTTACGAATTAACGCTATTCCAGCCACACATAGAAATCAGACGCTGCAGCATTCTGAACCCAGCAACACTGTTACCTTCAATTAGGACAGATCCAGCCCCGCATGATTGTATAGAAATCATTGATGCAGTAACAAAGCCCCGACGAGACTTAACAGATGTTCCACTGACAAATCCAGACCTGACACTTTATGTGGATGGTTCATGTATGCGAACAAGTACAGGAGAATTAGTGGCCGCATATGCAGTGACCACTGAAACCGAAGTAAAAGAAACACATCGTATTGACACACTGTCTGCTCAAGCGGCAGAGCTTATTGCTCTGACCCGAGCCTGTATTCTAGCCAAGAACAGAAATGTCAACATATACACTGATTCCCGTTATGCGTTCGGAGTTGTACACGACTTCGGAATTTTATGGCAAGCACGAGGTTTTTTGACCTCTCATGGTGCCAAGATCCAACACGGTCCCCTCATTCAAGCACTGTTAGAAGCAATACATCTGCCTTCAGGCATATCCGTCATGAAGTGTAAAGCACATACTAAAGTTACAGATTCTGTTTCCCAGGGTAACGACCTGGCAGACCAGACAGCAAAACATACAGCATTTACTCACACTCAGACAACTGACATGACAAAGACAATAGGACCGACAAATTGTATGACAGTCAGGGATTCCACACTAGATGTTATCGATATTCAGACACATGCTACTCCAGATGAAATAAAGAAATGGATTGAACTAGGAGGGATCCAGACAGATCAAGGTTGGATGACGAAGGGAAAATCTACATGGTTACTCCCTGACTCGATGGTTCAAGTCATAATAAATACAGCACATAGTCCAGCACATCTAGGAGAAAAAGCGATGTTAGACAGTTTACAAAATCTTTGGAGCAATAAACACTTACGAGCAGCAGCAAAACAGAAAGTGCGTACTTGCATGATCTGTTGTCAGTTCAATCCAGGTAAAAGCGTCCCTGTAGAGCAAGGTGGATTTTATCCTCCCGATCACCCTTTTGAAGTCCTCCAGATGGATTATATCCAGATGGACCGTTGTCGAGGATTCAAATATGTCCTCGTAATTGTTTGTGCACTGTCCCGTTGGACCGAAGCATACCCAGTCCCAGATTACACTGCTCCGACCACTGCCCGGCAGTTGGTTCATGAATTCTTCCCACGGTACGGCATGCCTCGTGTCGTGTACTCAGATAACGGCCAGCCATTCTCATCCGAATTAATGAAGCAGGTTTCCTTGCTGCTAGGATATCAATGGAAATTCCATTGTGTCCGACACCCCGAAGCCGCAGGCCTTGTAGAGAGGCATAATCAGACATTAAAGACCCGCCTTGGAAAAATATGTCAAGAGAAAGGGGTCGACTGGATAGTCGCCCTGCCAGTGGCACTGTTCTATATGAGAATGGTCGCCCATTCGAGATCAGGACTATCCCCGTACGAAGTGGTCTTTGGCAGACCACCGAATATGTGGGGGACGCCCATTCCTAAGAAAATTACTGATGTTGATTGCAATATGTTGACAGATTACCTTGCCTCCTTGATGTCTGCACTCCAATCATGTCGTTCACAGGTTGCCGCAGCCTTCCCTGACAACACTGATGTAAAGCCGCATGATGTCCGTCCAGGCGACCTGATTTTAATAAGGAACTTTGACAGGAAAAGTCCGCTGGAGCCCCGCTGGAAAGCGCCGAAGACCGTTCTACTTACTACGAGGACAGCGGTGAAAGTGGAGGGCCGAAAGGGGTGGATCCACACGAGCCATGTTAAACTATGTAATGAACTGAAATCCGACCCAGGCTCGTCCACCCCTTCCAAAGACTGTATCGAGCCCAGTGACTTTAAAGTTTCCGAACGAGAGAAAACTCCACAAGAAGAGTACAGATCAAAGCTCCGATCTAGCAAGTCAGACAGTTTAATTGTTTAAGTCCTCCCCTAGGTGAATCGGTTAAATAGTTTCTGACATGTATCCCCTAGATCGAGATAGAGAGAGAGAGAGACAATTCAAGAAACGTACATACTGCAAATCACTGCGTAGTCACTGTATAGTGACATTGTTAATAATGTTTTTTCTAAGTCTTATGATTATTGTTGCCAGTATACTCCTTCCTATCTATTGTCCTATTTTCAAGCGTGAACAATCTGCTTACAATGTTTCTGCTGAACATACTTTTAGCGAGTTACCTCCACATGAACTCTCTTACAGACTTGCGCTGCGCAACAACACTTTCATTAGTATGCTACATCATTCCCATCAGACTAATAATGCTACAAATTGCTGGATATGTGGCCGACTCCCTCCCTATCAGAATTACAAGGGAGCTCTGCCCCTCTTCCCGTACCCGTTCACTCACAATGGCTCCTGTGGTGCATGGTTTAAAATAATTAATTCCTTAGATCCTGATATTGCTGTTTTCGACGGGAGCTGGGTTTGGGGAAACTTGAACTTGGTCCTGCTCGACGTCTGTTACCCTGATAAAGAGGGACTCCCCATTAGAATAGGAACTGATCTAGAAAATGAAGTGTATGGATTAAGTAATTACACAATTAACCTTATGATTCTTACTGTTGAATCCGAAGCTGCACCAGTTCTGCCCGCTATGTCAGTATTACCCGTCACTGGTGAATTATGTGTCAGAAAGAAAGGTTCAGTACACTTGGGTCATAGTAAATGTACTACTGTGGTCGAATTCAGTGATCATGGTAAATCGTCCTTTAAAGCTATCCGTCATTCCTATTTTGTTTGTGGTCATACCGCATACATACGCTTACCTCCAGATTGGGATGGTACCTGTTATATTGCATTCCTTCTGCCACCTGTTTTTCTAGCTCCTCCTGATTATCACAGAAATACAAATCTAGTAAAGAATAGACTCAGAAGAGATATCCCACTTGTCGACTACACAGAAACGGCATGGGAACAGTACACCGATTTTAATAAAGGATTCTTTTTCTTTTTAGGCCCTGTCCAAAATAGTAAACTAATACGCAGATTAACTAGAACACTTGAAGCAGTAGTGAATGAAACTGCCTCCGCCCTAGGTAACTTAACCGAAGAGCAGTCCGCCATGCGGGTTGTTGTCCTTCAGAATCGTCTTGTTATTGACGTCATCTTGGCAGATAGAGGTGGAGCCTGTAAGGTCATCGGGTCAAGTTGCTGTGTTTTCATTCCAGAAAACGCGCCATCTGTATACAAAGCTATTACACGTCTTCATAAAATTGCTAATCTGATACATCAGAATCCAGGCACCTGGACTTGGTCCGGTTGGTTCTGGACAACGTTAACCGCTCGGGGATGGAAGATCCTATCCTTCCTAGGCATTGGCCTAGTCCTAGTATTCAGTTGCTGCCTGTGCTTACAGTGTGGGCCAGCGATTTGTGGACTGTGTGCCACTTCATGCATTGAACATTCCAGTTTCCTTTCAAGACGTAAAAGAAAGAAAGAAGAGCAAATGATGTTGCAAGAACAAACTGATCGATTCATGAGGATCGATATATCATGAAGGGTCCGTAGGGAACAAGGAGGGAATGAGGAAATATAAATTCTATGGTCAAGTTGTGTTCCCTAGCGCGTACCCCACCGTCTCCATGTACCAGCTTAAAGTGCATGTAACTTCCCTCCTGTGCCAGCTATGAAGACGCAAATACATTTGCGTCCAACGCTAACATGTCCTCTTTCAGACCCACCCTGAATGGGTTAAATAGTCCGTTCCTAAGTATGCTATGCCAACGTCTTTTTGTAGTGTACCTTACACGTTTTTCCAGCTCTGGCAAAGTAGGCCCTGAATTTCTGCCATCGAGCCTTTTTTCTGGCTTCTGACTCTGAAATCCTCAGCCCAGGCTGCCTTTGTACCCGTGAACTCTGACTTACTCCCAGCGCGGCCCACCGCGCTTAGCTCAGCCTGCTGCCTGCCAAGACTGACTACAACCTTCGAATTATCTGTTCCGCTTCTCGAAAATACATTCCTGCCTACTAGTTTCAGTAAACATCCCCCTCAGCTGCAGAGCCAAAGGGCCGGCCTGTCTCCGTGCAAGTAATTCATAGCCTCTGTTACCATGCTCCCCTGGAAGGCCCATGCCCCCACGCTTCTCATGCAGACACTCAGGCGCTTATACACGCACTCACAGTCAGTATAGAATAGCTTCTGCCCCAGAGACCTTTTCCGTTCAGATAATATGGTTCCCAAACATCAGATACCAGATATGATAGAAGTACGAGTTGATCTGACATGCCAGACTTCTGTCTCTTTCCGTCAGTGTAAATGTCAAGCCCCCTGCACCCTCCAGTTTCACGTCAATCACACGTCATGCAGCTGCGCGCGCATCCAAGCTTCCGATTTCTGCTGACATTGCAACATTTCTGTTTAGTGCCACCCTCTTGTGACACCTACCTGTGACGTTTCTAGCACACACCTCTAGTTCACGCCTAGTCCACGCCTTCTGATTACGTACTAGTAACACGTGGATGCTGTTATCTTGTCCTCTCTCAGCTGTTACGCCTACTATATTGCTTTCCATGGTGTAAATTAAGTATATAAGCTATGTATTGTCAATAAAACTTTGCTCTATCCCTTCTTCCACCCCTGTGGTGGGAAGAACATGATACCCAGGTCTTGACCATTCCTTTTTAAGGAATAAAACCCCTAAGAACTCTAACACCACGGACTCTGTTTTTTTCTTTCCGATTTGAGTTATTATTGATTAAGTACTTACCTGCATAGAAATTAAGACGGTAAATTATATATTTACAACACTATATAAAATCATTTTACCAAGTAAGTGACATACCCATTTACTAAGCTCGAGTCACTAATAGAGGAAGGTGCTCAGGCAAAATGATAGGATGAGTTGAGCCAGAGCTATGCCATGGTTCTGGTGTGGCTCTAAGAGTCTGGGTAGAAACAGAACCATGAAAACGGTTGGCATGTATATCATTCATCAAACATAATGTAAAAATATTATACAATCGCTTCAAAATTTTAAAAACTTGTATTTCTTCAACATGCAGAAGCATTTCACCGCTGTACATCAGATTATACCACCGGAAAGATAGACATTTATTAAAAGTGAAGATTTTGGACCCTACCTCTTCCGGCACCTAAGCAAAGCTAGCAAACCTATATATTTTTTTAAACTAGAAATCCAGGGAAAACCAGAAGGGGGTGACTTGCGTGGCTCTCACTAAGCTCTGGTACCCAAAAACCTCAAACTTTGTAAAAAAAAAAAAAGGTCCTTCCATTTCTGTGATGGAAAGTTCTGGAATCTGTGGGTAGCCACATACTCTCGCCCACCTAGCAGTCTCCCAGTAAAAATAGTACCTCTCTGTGTGGGTAGGCCTGTTGCCCGCTACAGGAAACTTCCCAAAACGCAACGTGGACACATTCCATTTTTCCAGTGAAAACTGACCCTTTTTCTTAGCATGGCTATCCGTGGATTTTGGACCCTAGCTCTTCCGGCACAGAAGGAAACCTAGCAAACCTAAAAAACTTTTTAAACTAGCCATCCAGGAAAAACCACAATGGGGTAACTTGTGCGGCTCCAACCAGGTTCTGCTACCCAGCATGCCTTACAACTCTCAACCTTTGTAAAAAAAAACACATTTTTCTCACATTTCTGTGATTGAAAGTTCTGGAATCTGTGGGTAGCCACAAACTTCCACCCACCCAACATTTCTCAAAGTCTGCCGATAAAAATTATACCTCACTGTGTGGGTAGGCCTAGTGCCCGCAACAGGAAATGTCACTAAACGCCGAATAGGATTGCGGTGAATCTTCATCCTCCGGGCTGGCGGAAGCCACCGCCGGCCCGGAGGATGCAGATTCACCTCTGCGGTGCCTTCAAAGACCCCCCGCCACATTTGGATGGCTGGGGGGTCAGCACCGGACGGGAAGACCGTCCGCCGCTTTTCCGCCGCTGTTGCCTTCCGTGGCGGAAAAGCTCTAATATGGTGGCGGTGTCTATCAGACACCGCCAGCCATATTAGGGTGGGGCAGAAAACATGCTTTTCCGCGGTGGGCTTTTTGGCCCTTCGTGTTTGGGGGCCCGTTTGCGAGCCCCCAGGGTGTTGGGGGTTGGGGGTGCACATGGGGGGTACCTATGGTACCCCCCTGCTATGGCATGCACCGGGTGGCAGGCACCACGCGGTGCATGCCAAGTTGTGCATGCCAAGGCAACACATGCATATTTTACATTGCGGCAGGTGCTGCTTAAAGCAGCACCCGCCGCAATGTAAAATATATGGGATGTGACCGCCAAGGTGGCGCTCACATCCTAATTTACACTGAGGGACCGCCGCTGCCCCTGCGGACGGTCCTTCCACCTCGGGGGTGGCGGATGGACGCTGGTCCGTCCGCCATCCTAATAAGCCCCCAAATTTTTTCTGTGAAAAATGACCTTTTTTTGGCAATGTGCCTAGCTGTGGATTTTAGACCCCAGCTCAGCCAGCACCTGGGAAACCTAGCAAACCTATGCATTTTTCACAACTAGACACCCAGGTCAATCGATTATGGGGTGACTTGTGTGGCTCTCACTAGGTTCTGTTACGGAGAATCCCTTGCAAATCTCAATCTGTGTCCAAAAAAACAAATTTTCCTCACATTTCTGTGATGGAAAGTTCTAGAATCTATGGAAAGCCACATACTTTCACTCATGCAGCATTCCCCCAAGTCTCCCAATAAAAATGGTAGCTCACTTGTGCGGGTAGGCCTAGTACCCATGACAGGAAATGGCCCAAAACATACTGTGGAGACTTCAAATTTTCTATTAGAAAAATACCTTGTTTTGTGAGCGAGTTACCTGCATTTTTTATCCAGATCTCAGCATCCATCTAGGGCAGGGGTTCCCAAAGTGTGCGCCGCGGCACCCCGGTGCGCTGTGATGAGAAGCCAGGGGCGCCGCGGCGCCGCCCAGGATGTGGCTCCTTTGTGCTGAACGTGATCCCAGCCCTCGACCTCTGCATTTAAATGGCTCAATTAAGAGCTCGGTGAGGTTACGGAGAGTGCTGTGGACATCTTGACAGTGCACCCGAGTAATAAAGCAAGCTTTACATGGGCTAGTTTAGAAGCCTAAAAGAAGGCGAACCAGTTTAATTTACCTTCAAGAAATCTTCCAAAGGCCTTGAAACAAAACGGGTAACGTAACGGGCCCCAGTGGCAACCCTTGCTCAGGAAGCGAGCAACGGCCAAAAGGGAAGATCATACAGAAACGAAAGCCAAAGGGAGACAGGTAAAGCTCTCTCTTTTCCATTTACACAGTGATTTAATTAGATATTGGGTGCATGTTGCCGAGTATATTGCTGAGTATATTTCTTTTGTTTTCTTTTGTTAGGAGAGCATAAATGTTAATCTTTATCTATCCCGTGTTGCAAGTGGTTGTAATCCTTTTTTTAACAGTTCTGTAATAACTTTATTTAGCGTTTTGATAATGTAACTTTGCTTACATTTTGTAACATTTCTCGAGCTCGTGCTCTTAAACATGCATGCACATTTAAAATTATCAGTGTTTACCACAAAACGCTGTCACCTATGTATGAGACTTCTTGTGTTTCAGTTACCTATAAAATGGTTTTGGAGATCGCATTGCCTGGGATCACTGAGGCAGCAAAACTACACTTCTCTGTGTGCGTTAATATCGCACTTTGACAGGAATTAGGAGTCATTTAATATCTTTCTTATTTCTGGCCTAGTAACGATTTTTATTCTTAACTTGAAAAAACAATGCATGTGAGAAAGCCTCAGACATTGCCCCTGTCTCCCCTTGTTGGTATTTGAAGGTGGAATAACATTTAACACATGTAACTTCGCTCCAGTAACTCATGTAACTTGTAACTATGCTCTGAAACAATGTTCGTCCTCTTATAAAGCGCTCTGATACCTCCGGGTCTAGCCAGCACTATATAAAACTTTTCAAATAAATTAAATAAAATTAGAAAAACTGTAGCAGCGGGCGAAATGGCTAAAACTGCAGCTGCCTAAAGGAAGAGATAGATAAAATGTTGTATCCCATAAAATGTGCAGACTTTGTCTCCTCGACTTCCGAAGCACAAATAATTGAAAGCGTGCGTTCCCCAGATCGCACATGTGACTCGGCGCGAACAGATAGGTTTTCCTTGGGCTCCTGACTTGGACTGTATCAAAACAACATTTGTCCATGTGCCAGTTAGACAAATACAAGGCACTCCCTACCCTCAGCCCTGTCAGGTATGTTGCGTAATGAGGCTACAGACATCATTTACATTACATTACATTGCATGGCAGTGTGATACATATTTACATTAGCTAGTCTCAGGACAACATGTTCATTGAGGTAGTGCAGGAATGGCTGGAGAGGTGTACTAATTCCCTCCTCAGCACATGTATCCCAATGCAATTCCCACGGCCCATGTATGGAGCATGCTATGGTAACTATATGGATGCCTGTACATGAACTTGCACTCACAGGCACATACTAGTGCACAGGAACATCAATGTAACATCCTGAGCACTATCACACTTGTATTCAGTCACACTTACCAGTACATCTGGCGCACCAAAAAGCCTCCCATACTGTCCAAGGATCTTGTCCACCAGAGCCTCAAGCTCCTCTATGATGAAGGGACTGCCCCTGACTTTCTCCATCCTCGACATCACTGTATATAAGAATCTGGAAAACAAGCAGTTGGTGTGGAGTAATGGCAGTCAGCAATGTCTGAAGGAATGCGGGATCTATTGGTCTCTCACAGACATTTATAGGCCCCTGGGGTTATATCAGTCATAGTCAGCTGCTGTAATTGGGCTGCCTGGCTGGCATCTTTCAAGTATGTCCAATGAGGTGAACCGTGGATGCGGAACACGCCTACTGTGGTTTTAAAATGTTGCATCACACCACCACGATCGCGGGTCGCATTGGCTGCAATGGCATTGGGGGTGTCACACCACGGAGGCCAGGCGGTCACTGCCGCCATGTTGCATCTTTCAAGTCGGTCCAATGAACTGACCCGCGGATGTGGAACACGCCTACCGCGGTTTTCAAATGTTGCATCACACTACCGCGATCGCGGGTCCTATTGGCTGCAATGGCATTGGTGGTGTCACACCGCGGAGGCCAGGCAGTCACTACCGCCAAGGTGCATCTTTCAAGTTTGTACAATTAGCTGCGGAACACGCCTACCGCACATATGGACACTGTATGCACTAGCAATGTGACTCAGCAACTTTTCTTCCTGGACAAGATGCCACCACAGTGTCTTCTTGCAGTTCTTTGTCACTATGAATGCTAGTGTGACATACAACTCACTGATACCTACACATGCCATGTGTGTGGGCAATGTAACATGCATTGATATGCACTTAATCCTGTCAGCTATGATATGTGTGTGCATGTACATCTCTTGCTTCTGTCATGTGGTCCAATGTTTACCATGTAATCACTAGGTGAGAGGGCTAATCAGTCCACACACATGACTGCAATGACATATACTGCAGTTATTTTTATGTGCACCTATCTGAATGAACTAGTACATGTGATCTGCTTACACTCTCTGTGCGGATTGTAGTCAACAATGGTGGTCTGTGCAAGTTGGTTAGCAAGGTGTGGCAGGCACTGCAGCTACATTTAATTCAGCAGTGTAGCTGTATCATACATCTGCTGTGTCACCCTACTCCTGGAGCTGGGTACACAAGATGCATTGGTGTGCCATTCACAACGCCTGAATCTGTTTTTGAGGTAGTCAGTATGTGCAACATGACCAGATGTAACCCCACATGTGTTCAATGTGTACCTGCATCTGAGTTGTGGATTCATCAATTGTTGAAGTCCCTTAATTGTTTGTGCTGCGTAAGTCAATATGTGATATGTTTGACACACGTCATAGAGTTATCTGAATTACATTAGTCCTCTTCCATTTCATGTAGGCGACTACCAAATGTGCACCGTTCTTTCACAGTGCTGGCAGACATAGAGGATGTGGACGTCATCAGGAAGTTCCATCTTGATTGCGTAACACTGCAAGAGAGGTGTGCTCAGTTTGAGCCCCATCTGACACCTCAACAGATATATCCAACTGCCCTGTCACCAACAGTGAAGCTCATGGCAGCCCTGCATTTCTTTGCTACGGGGTCCCAATACACGGTTGCCATTGGTGGTGGTATGTTGCAAGGCATGTTCAGCATGATGCTGTGAGAGGTTGTGTCAGCAATTATGCTGTACAAGGACCAATACATATGATTCCCAAGTAGACAAGAATTGCCTGCTGTGAAGGCTGGTTTTTATGCCCTTGGCCGCATTCCTCATGTAGTGGGGTCGATTGACTCCACACACATTGGCCTTGTACCATCACATAATATGAAAGTGATCTGAGCACTCCTGGTTGACTATTATAAGTGATAGTTTACTCCTAATATTTCAATCTGTGTGCTGCGCCTGAAAGAGTATACCTAAACACCCATGTAAGTGAAAAATGAAAAAGGGGCTAGCTTGCAAATCTGCCTGCTAGACTCAGGTGCGCACTATTATTAAAGATTTACAATTCTCAACAAATTGAACAACGTTTTAAGCACCTTAGTCGTGCAATTTATTCTTAACTTTTGTATCTACAATTACATTTTCATCTTCAAGAACCTTGTTTACACAATACAGTGTAATTTACATCAATTGCAATATACAATGCATGACAGTAAATCAAAATACAAAAGCACTTTCAATTGTGGATGTTGATAGCCCAATGCATTTCGGGACGTAGGTGAGGTCCCTTCATCAGGGGAAACACTAAAGAAAACTAAATGTTTAACAGGCACATAAGTCAGGTTCCATTAGCAACAAATGTATTTGCTTCATGTCAAAAGCGTCTTTACTAACAGACCAAAGAAAAATGAGAAGTAATTCACATAAGCTCAATACTCCAATGTGAAAAACGAACAAAAATATATATTTTTTTTAAAACTCACTCCAGTCATAAAAGAAGTACACCCCTCTGGGTATTGTCATCTATACCATCTCAGTTAAGCACACCATCACTGTCAATACATAATATATTCAGTGAGTGTTTGAAGGAGTAGATTAAGAGCAATGAGCTGACCGTTGGTTCTGCTTTGGATTTCAGGGATCAGCTACTGGCAGTATTGTTCTCAAGAATCGGAAATCTTACTCGAGACCATTCTCCTGAGTACACGGTATGTAAGGAGAAAGTGAAGCGGCGTTATGTTAAGCACACGTACTTTACATTGGGCAAACTTTATATCGCTGTTTATTACATTCACAAATCGTGCATTCTCTACTTGTTTAGGACGTAAGTAATTTTGTGACTCACTGAATATATTGTGTATTGACGGTGATGGCGTGTTTAACTGAGATGGCATATTTTGATTTCAGGACTTCGGTTTCTCTCATCATTCTGTTCCAATACCCAGAGGGATGTACTTCTTTTATGACTGGAGTGAGTTTTAAAAAAAACAATAATTTGTTCGTTTTTCACATTGGGGTATTAACACCGGTGGTGGCTTTTACTTATTTGAGCTTATGTGAATTACTTCTCATTTTTATTTGGTCTTGTAGTAAAGAAGCTTTTGACATGAACCAAATACATTAGTTGCTATTGGAACCTGACTTATATGCCTGTTATACATTTTATTTTCTTTAGTGTTGTCCCTGACGAAGGGACCTCACCTACATCCCGAAATGCATTGGGCTATCAACATCCACAATTGAAAGTGCTTTTGTATTTTGATTTATTGTCATGCATTGTATATTGTACTTGACGTAAATTACACTGTATGTGTAAACAAGGTTCTTGAAGATGAAAATGTAATTGTAAATACAACACAAATTAAGAATAAATTGCACGACTAAGATGCTTAAAACGTGGTTCAATTGGTTGAGAATTGTAAATCTTTAATATTAGTGCGCACTTGAGTCTAGCAGGCACATTTGCAAGCTAGCCCTTTTTTAATTTTTCTTGTACCACCACAAGCACGTGAGCAGGTGGATAGGAACAGGAAGCACTACCATTTCATAAATGTGCAGGTGGTATGCCAAGCTGATTTGAACATTAGCCATGTGTGTACGAGATTTGCCGGCTCTGCCCATGACCCCTATATCCTGCGGAGCAGCATGGTACCACAGTTGATGGCAGATCTACATCCAGAGCGTGCATGGCTTGTAGGTGAGTAGACCGAGTCAAGTAGTATGCTGTGTGTGACATGTTGTTCTTTTCAACTGTTTGTATCACAAATTTTCTCTGTGTATGCCACACCTAGGTGACTCATAGTATCCCAACCGGCCTTGGCTGCTGAGCTTACTAAGGAATCCAGGTACCCCGGGTGAAGTGAACTACAACGAGGCACATGGTAGGACACACCGTTTTATTGAGCACATCTTCGGCCTGCTGTAGTCCCGATTCCGGTGCTTGGACAAGAGTGGAGGTGCACCGTTGTATTCCCCACAAAAGGTGTGCGGTGTATTAGTGGCATGCTACATGCTCCACAACCTTGCCCTGCGCAAATCCGTTCCACTCATCCTGGATAAGGATGAGCAGCAGATGCCCCCTCCTGCAAACCCACACACTTCCAGTGATGATGATGGTGGTGAAGAGGAAGGTAGTGACCTGCCCAACCGCTCATTGCCAACTACTTCCCTTGAATGTAAGTTACTTCGTAGGACAGGGAGATCATGTGTTGGCTTGGATGTCAGTGTGAAGGCATTGATGTTCTTGACTGCTGGCTGTTGTTGTGTGTGGGAAGATGGCTGATGTGTGTTGCCCTGGGTAATTGTCTCCAGGTACTTCATGTGTATTTTGAATTAATTGTGCATTGCTATGTGTGCTTGTTTAAGTACTTTTGAAGACTATTGATGTGTTTCACCTGCAAAGGCGTAACATGAAAAGTAAATGTCATTCTCTTGTGTCTTTTCAGGTTCATTCTCACTGTCAAGGCCTCTTCACCTTCCCTGCTAGTGTTACGGTGAACATTGAATTGCCATTGTTCCTATGTAAATAAACATGGCACTGACAAAGACATAGGTATGTGATGGGTGTTTATTGAAACTAAGTATGGGCGAATTTTGCGAATCAGCGGTTCGCGAATTCGAGCGAAATCGCAAAAAAATCTGCGAACTCGCCAATTTCCCTGCAAAATCGCAGATTTTTTTGTGATTTTGCTCCATACTTAACTGGAGTACTTTCTACTCGTTAATCAGTAAGTGCTACCTCGTTGGGTAAATGTATAGTGCTTTTCCTGCACTACAGCTGCATAGGGCCAGAAGAGTTGCCTTCAGTGACCATGTGTGTGTAACTTTGCCATCGCACCGAAGGGGGCCGGGGACCCTCCAGTGAGCTGTCCATCATAGTGTGTAAAGGGCGGGAAGACGGGGCACACTGCTAGTGTGTGTGGGGGTAAACGGGGGGCTTCTTTGCGAGTTCACATGCCTCTTGTGTGTATAAAAGGTCAGGCACAGATCAGAGCAGCAGATGAGGAGAAAGAAGCTACTGGTTACAGGAACTGCACGGGGATTGCACTCGTGAAAGTCAAGGATGCAAAGGCCGCCATCAAGCATCAGAGCTAATTTTTACCGGTAGATATGGGGAGAAAGCCCACCTGCCCAGCCTCGACAAAGCGCACAATTTTTTGGGGCTGATTAACTTTGCCATCGCGCTGAAGGGCGCCATGGTCCCTCGAGTGAGCTGTCCATCATAGTGGGTAAAGGGCGGGAAGACGGTGCACACCGCTAGTGTGTGTGGGGCATACAGGAGGGGCTTCTTTGCTAGTTCACATGCCTCTTGTGTGTATAAAAGGTCAGGCACCGATCAGAGCAGCAGATGGGGAGAAAGAAGCTACTGGTTACAGGAACTGCACGGGGATTGCACTTGTGAAAGTCAAGGATGCAAAGGCCTCCATCAAGCATCATAGCTAATTTTCGACTGTAGATATGGGGAGAAAGCACACCTGCCCAGCCTAGACAAAGCGCACGATTTTTTGGGGCTGATTAACTTTGCCATCACGCTGAAGGGGGCCGGGGTCCCTCAAGGTAGCTGTCCATCATAGTGGGTAAAGGGCAGGAAGACGGTGCACACCACTAGTGTGTGTGGGGTGGGGCAAACAGGGGGGGGCTTCTTTGTGAGTTCACATGCTTCTTGTGTGTATAAAAGGTCAGGCACCGATCAGAGAAGCAGATCGGGAGAAAGAAGCTCATGGTCATAGGATCTGCACGGGGATTGCACTCGTGAAAATCAAGGATGCAAAGGCCTCCATCAAGCATCATAGCTAATTTTCGACTGTAGATATGGGGAGAAAGCACACCTGCCCAGCCTCAACAAAGCACACAATTTTTGGAGACTGATTAACTTTGCCATCGCGCCGAAGGGAGCCGGGGTCCCTCGAGTGAGCTGTCCATCATAGTGTGTAAAGGGCGGGAAGACGGTGCACACGGCTAGTGTGTGGGGGGAGCAAATGGGGGGGGCTTCTTTGCGAGTTCACGTGCCTCTTCTTGTGTGTATGTAAATGTAAATGTACAGGAATTTATATAGCGCAAATCACCACTGGTTTCTAAGCGCTTGCTTAGGGAACCCGTCCTGGTATTCCCCTGTGAGATAACCCCGACAGGGTATCCGCAAGGTGAAAGCCAGGCATCCCGCCGAGAAGGGCCGTTGTGGAGATTAAGCAAGCTATTGCCCAGAGTCGCAGAGTGTGAACCCGTGAATCGAGTAGGCACCGGAGCAAGAATTGTCGAGTCCATGGCCATTTTTTTTTTCGCACTCAAGACCCCGCCGAGCCGGGAATTGAACCCTTGGTCCCGGGCTGACCTCTGCTTCCAGGTCTGCCTCCTCTAACCAGTGAGCCACACATCTCCACATAAAAGGTCAGGCACAGATCAGAGCAGCAGGTGAGGAGAAAGAAGCTACTGGTTACAGAAACTGCACGGGGATTGCACTCAAGAAAGTCAAGGATGCAAAGGCCTCCATCAAGCATCATAGCTAATTTTTGACTGTAGATATGGGGAGAAAGCACACCTGCCCAGCCTCAACAAAGCGCACAATTGTTTGGGGCTGATTAAGGAGTTACTGAATTCGACCTTCAACTCGGGCACCTGCTTTATCTATATCTGTAAGTGCTTCCTGTTCACGGAGCCTCGTTGTGTTCTTGTAACAATTCTCTGACCCTGCTTCGAGGGTCAGAGCAGGGTCAGAG
Organism: Lissotriton vulgaris; assembly: GCF_964263255.1. Lineage (NCBI taxonomy): Eukaryota > Metazoa > Chordata > Amphibia > Caudata > Salamandridae > Lissotriton > Lissotriton vulgaris. The sequence goes on along the minus strand of NC_141695.1, from coordinate 166,466,320 downwards.
AATAGTTGCAAGTAGGGAATGAGGCGCCACTCAGGAAGCACTTATGGGGTTACCGCAGGTGCCCAAGTTGAAGATAATTTCTTTGTAACCATTTTGTAAATGGTTATAAAGAAATTAGCTTCAGCTTGGGCACCTGCTGTAACCCTGTAAGTGCTTCCTGAGCAAAATTCGTCCCGCTCGTGAATTCGCGGATTTTGCCATGATTTCGCGCAATTCGCGGATCGCAATATCACAGAAAATCCGCAAATTCCGCGAGCGGAACGAATTGTCCGCCCATACTTAATTGAAACAGTGGATTTGTGCAAGTGAAATGAATATGTACACGATTTTGAGGAGTGTATACGTTCTTTGTCTGTCATGGTAGATTAGATCAATGTAGTAGTCTGCACAAAGCTGGAGTCACACAGTCCAACTGACTCAGGCCATCAACTTATCAACATGGGCTAACAGAGACCACAGAGTCAATGCAAGGGGGAACAACATTTTACCATCATGGCTGGCTCTGTGAGTGGCGTTGGTATGGTGGCCTGCCACCAGATCCTCCCCTGTGGATTCTCGGCCGGTCCATGGTACATTTGGCATGGGATGCTCTAGCTCCAGGGTCAGTGGTGTCTGAGGACTCACTCTCCTCCAGCACAGCCCTCTCTGTGATTATAGCTGAATCGTTGTTCTGCATGGCAGACGTGCCACTAGAGGGAGGTTGATCTGCATTTGGCCCTGGGAGCCGGTACCTCAGCACACCCACTAGCTGGCCAACAAGGTCGACCAGTTGGCCCATCCGTGTGTCCATGGACTGCTGCAGCAGGTGGGTCTCGTGCATGTTCTCGGCAAGCTGGCACATTACCCCATGATTCTCCTGGTAGGAACCAACGTCTCTTGCAATGGTGGCCAGGGATTCAGGGTCATTGTCCTCCTGTGTCTCTGCCCCATGTCTCTTCCCACCTGCCCTCCTGCCATGTACCTGTGGCATTGTCCCATGACGCACTGGCACACTCTCCCTGCCATGCTGTGATTGTGCAGTAGTGTTGGTAACCACCGTGGGTGGATGATTGTTATAGGCAGCAGTGGTGATGGTGTTGTTGGAGGTCACACAGGTCGTAGTGGCAGTGGTCAGCACAGTTGTTGCCGTGGTGGAGAGGATGGTGGTGGATGGCACACAGCTCGTAGTGGCAGGGCCCAGCCCAGTTATTGTTGCCGTGACGGGGAGAGGATGTTGGTGGATGCCACACAGGTTGTGGTGGCAGGGTCCAGCCAAGTTGTTGTTGCCGTGATGGTGGTGGTGACGGTGAGGGCTCGAGCCATGTCATTTCCTGGCACACCAGAGGGGCTAGCTTCAGAATCCAGGTCAGAGAACATGAGTGAATCTGCATCAGAGAGCTCACGCTCTGGTGGTGGTGACTGGCTCTACATGTTGGTGTCATCCTGTCGAGTTTGTTGCCGTTCTCCTGTTGGACAGAGGTCATATGGTAATGGAGTTGCATGCAACACGCTTGATGTTACACTAATATTTGTGACATTTGATGAAACAGATGACTGACAATGAAATGGCTGTGCATGTCTGCAAAAAGACAGTGCACCATGACATGATGTTGAGGTAGATACCTTACTAGTCCATGGTGTCTGTTGTGAATTGGAACTTGGTGCAGTGTACACATAGTGTGACAACACAGACATGTCATCATCTACATGATTTGCATTGCTGTTGTGGGCATGTGGCAACATGCATTTCGGAAAGCTGAGCGTGCTGCACATAGTTACTACCTACCTGTAAGTTTTAGGATAGCAATAAGATAGCTTACCCATGCTTGACGGGTGTGGGGATTGCTACATCCTGCTCAGCTTTGGGACAAGGAGGCCTGATAGGATTAGTGGTACAGGCCTCCCTCCCCCAAAACAGGCCTCCCAGGCAAGATGGCTACCTACCTGTTAGTTTGTTTGGTGTACTGCAATGGCTTCCATGTGCTTCTTAGTGGGGTGGGAGGGAGTACTCCATCTTGGTAGGCTGGTGGGACAGGGGTCTTGGTGGGAGTAGTCATACAGGCCTCCCTCCCCCAAACCGGACTCCCAGGCAAGAGGGCTACCTACCTGTTAGTTCGTTTGGTGTACTGCAATGGCTTCCATGTGCTTCTGGGTGGGGTGGGAGGGAGAGCTCCATCTTGGTAGGCTGGTGGGACAGGGGGAATTGTGGGAGTAGTGGTACAGGCCTCCCTCCCCCAAACAGGACTCCCAGGCAAGATGGCTACCTATCTGTTAGTTTGTTTGTTGTACCGCAATCGCTTCCATGTGCTTCTGGGTGGGGTAGGAGGGAGTGCTCCATCTTGGTAGGCTGATGGGACAGGGGGCAGCATAGTGGGAGTAGTGGTACGGGCCACCCTCCCCCAAACAGGCCTCCCAGGCAAGATGGCTACCTACCTGTTGGGTGAAGGTGAACAATGCAATGGCTTCCAACTACTTCTGGGTGGGGTGGGATAGAGTGCTCCATCTCGGTACACTGGTGGGACGAGGGCATGGTGGGAGTAGTGGTACAGGCCTCCCTCCCCCAAACAGGCCTCCGAGGCAAGATGGCTACCTATCTGTTGAGTGAAGGTGAACAATGCAATGGCTTCCAACTGCTTCTGTGTGGGGTGGGAGGGAGTGCTCCATCTTGGTAGGCTGTGGGACAGGGGGCATGGTGGGAGTAGTAGTACAGGCCTCCCTCCCCCAAACAGGACTCCAAAGCAAGATGGCTACCTACCTGTTAGGTGAAGGTGAACAATGCAATGGCTGCCACATGCTTCTGGGGTAGTGCTACATCTTGCTCAGCTGTGGGACAAGGGGGCCTGGCGGGAGTTGCAGTGCATTCTGCCTGTACATGTGCCACCACTTAAATATTGCTAGGTACATTTGTGCTGAATTAGAGGGAGTTGATGTGGGATCTGTGAGACCTGTTTGGAGGGAGTGTTTTGGACATCAGGAAATTTGGGCCTAGGAACAGTTGCTTTATGGTTGTGCAAGATATTACATTGCAGTGTTATGACAGGGTTTAATTGGTACTTACCAGACTCCAATCCACCCTCAATTCCACTGCAACCCTCTGGGTGCAGTATACCGTGCACCTTCTCCTCCCATGGGTTGAATGTCCTTGGTGGGATGGGAGGTCCACTGCCAGTACGGTGGTCAGCTCACTGTTCTTGCTATTCTTCTCCTTGCCCTTGCTCTTGAGGTCAGTCCTCCTCTTCCTGATCTCCTTCCTTTTGCGTGGAACTTTCCCTACAGCATTGACTCTGTCCACTATCCTTTGCCACATTTGACTTTGCACGGCTACTGGGGTCTTGTGTACCCTGCTTCCTAAGATGTTCGACTCTACTCTTATGATCTCATCCACCATGATTGACAACTCACCATCAGTGAATTTTGCATTTTCTGTGCCATGGTGTGTGATGTGCTGAGTGGTTAGGAGTGCAGGTTTGGGTGGGGGTGATGATGATGTGTGTGGTGTGGGTGTGGGTGTGTTTTGTGATGGAGTGATGTGTGCAGGTCTGGCTTTCGTTTGTGTAATAAGGTGGGGCCCTTCACTACTGGAGTTTTGCTGGGGATTGTGGTAAGGCAGGGGCTGGTTTTATGCTCAGCTATGTGGGTGTGTTATAAAGGAGTATTTATTTCAGGTGTGTTGTCTGTGTTGAGCTGGGATTTGTAGTTTATGTGTTCCAGGGGCATCTGTCAATGGGATGTTTAACTTGTTTTTATCGGGTGAGCCAGTTGCACAGCCACATTAGTTGGTTTTGTGCTGTAGTTGCCTTCGACTGCCATTACTACATCCAATGAACTGCCACGGTCGGACCACGCTCATCCGTTCTCCGGGGCTCACATTCATCATTGTTGACAATCACAGCGGTCGGTAACAACCGGTCATACCGCAAGCACCGCGGTGCCATCATAATTGCACTAGCGGGATTTCTGCTGGCTTGCCGCCGCGAATAGGCCCACCGTTGACAGTATTTCAGCTTTTCCTCACTTGTACGGCTGTGTTTCATGGATTCCGATCGCGGTGGGTGTATTTTTCCCTCAGTGCATTGTAATGGGACGGCGGTGCCGCCGCGAGCCACACGGCGTTCTTTTCCCATTACCATGGCGGTAGGGACGATGTTCTGCCCTCCATCGTAATGGGCCCCCATTATTTCTGTTACCACAGTTTTAATTAGCGTACTAGACCAACTGAAGTGGTAGTTATTCTGATGGAAAAGCAATAAGATTTCCAGGGAAATGTCACCCTGTACTTGCCCCATCGCATTTCCAGAAAATTTAGGCGAAGTGGTAAAGCTGAGGAGCAAGATGGGTAGTGTTAATATATTGGAAGGTGTTTCATAAATGAATACCCTTGGCTCACACAGATTGCAACCAATACATCAAAGTCTACCTGAACAAGCTCCAAAACATATAGAGCCCTGAGTAATTACCATATATGGACTCAACATTCCCTGGTGTGGTCAGTGGCATCTTGGGTGGGTAAACACCCAAAATATCGAATTTGAACTATCGACTGTACAGAATATCAAATCAAAAATATAGAGAGGCCAGAATATCGAATTCCCAAAATATAGTTGTATAGTGTTGGGTGTGTGCCATCCTGACTCCCCGTGGATCTGGATATGTTCTATCCTGACTCTCTGTGGCTCTGGGTATGTGCTATCCTGACTCTCTGTGGCTCTGGGTATTGGCTGGGTATGTGCTATCCTGACTCCCTCTTGCTCAATGCTGCTGTACTACAGGTTGCTAAACATGAACCAGACAGAGCGGTTACTCTGTAGTTCTGCTTTTTGTTTCCAGCTTGGGTCATCACTAACCACTATACAGCTTTCACAATGTACTACCTCATGGGATGTTGCAGCTTCCCAGGGCCCCAGAGATTTTTTATATAAGCCTTCAACTTTGGGGGTTAGCCTGAACTGTATGAGACCTTTCCTGTGCTACAAGGAATGCTGTCTGATTTCTTACTGATTTTGCTGCTCATGTGGGACATAGACTATTTTTGCCTTTGCCTATTATCCTGTATTATTGTATTACTGAGCGCCTTCATGGCAATAAGTGTGTGCATTTAACTGAAGCTTTCTGCATCAGCACTTTAATATTTTTGTATTGTGTGTAAAAAGGATTTGTAAAAGAATCTTTTAACTCTGTTCAAGAACTCACTTATTAATAGGAGTGGGACGTACTTGTGGAGTTTCTCTCTGTGGGATTCTGCAGAGTTACAAAAAAACTTTCGAAGATTTCATGAAGTTCTGCAAGCAGGCGGAAATCTGTACATCGCGCTGCTCATGCTGATTTTTAGCACAGTAGGGTCAGTGAGAACTACACCAAGCAGTGTGCCAGAAGGTGCTGCTTCTTTTCTGCCACTCAATTAGATTTTCTACTCGAGAGGCAGCTTTCTCAACACTTATGGTAGTGACCACCCGCGTTGAGGAAATCGAACTGGGTGCCGTTCTAGCACCCAAAAATCGAGCTAGGAAATGCAAATTCTTACTCACACTTGCCACCTTTTCTTTGTCACCATTTCAAGAGCCGTGTGTGAGAAAAAACCCCACCACAAGGCAGGAAGTGGAATTTTGTGAGAACTCCTCTTTACAAGCGTAGTGCCTTTGTCCAATCCCAGTTGGATTACGCGAATGCCATCTGCCTTTCAGTTCAAGATAACATTTTCTATCACTTGCAGCTGGCTCATTATGCTGTGCTCCTGGACCAGGCGAGGCGGGACCATTTCTCAAAGGAAATGACATCACTAAATTGGCTTTCTGTTCATATCTATATAATTTTTAAAGCAATGATCACTATACATAAGGCAGTCAAAACTCATACCTGTGCATTTAGGATGGACACATTTATGTGGTATACTACAAGTTAGGTATTTGAATCTGCTGGCAGAAGGAAAGCAATAAAACTAGTTAGATGAGAAGGAAGGTCCCCCTCAGTCTGCACCACCCTTGGGCAGAGCAGGTGAGGTGAACCTCACTCAGGAGACTCCACCATCTTGAAATGGTGAGAAAACCTCCCATCAGGGCTATGGTAGTGCCCATATCCCCTGGACGTTTTCACTAGAGGGTGTAGACACCCTAAGAGTAAGTAGCCCATTGGTTCCTACGTGCAGCCCTTGTAATACCCCTAAATTAAGTATTTAGGTGTTCCTGGAGACATCAACCTCAGATTCCATGGAACCAAGGAGGAAGACATGCTGCTGATCCAGTAACTGAGCCCTGCTGCAGAGGAAACCAGCACCAAGCCATGTCAGCTGTAGAAGGACTCAACAACTATGGTCTGCCTTTCTTACCTGAAACTTGTGCAGCCTCCAAAAAACCAGGAGCCCTGCTAGCCTTCGTCACTTGCCTGGGACTTCCCTTTAGACTGTTCCCTGATTAAATATTGATGGAATAAATATAGACATACACAAATATCGATGCAAAAATATAGAATACAAAAATATCGACTCCCTATACTTAAACAGGTAAGTATAATAATATTGAATTGAAAATATCAAAGTAAAGAATATAGATGTAAATAATATAGATTTAAAAATATATATAACCTAAATATAATATATTAAATAATATAAATATTTTTAAGAAAATGAATTACATTTAATATATATACTTTAACTCAATATAACAAATAAACCTATTTTAAAAAAATATAAACACACAAACATAAAAATGTATACATATACATATATTTACTTAAATATATTTTATTAACTATTATCTTTAATTTATTAACTTTTTAAATTATATAAAAATAAAATATATACATATATCAGTAATTTAAAATATAATAAAACATTCTATAATTATTTAAACCATTAAACTATTAAAAGAAAAAAAAATTACATTTCGCATGACAATAAATACAACAGTAGGAACATTGTTGGATAGTGGAGGGGTAAAAATTACTATTACCACTCGAGTGAGTGCAACAGCAGGGAAAGTGTTGGATAGCAGAGGGGTAAAAATTACTATTCCCACTCCAGTGAGTGCAACAGCAGGGAAAGTGTTGAACAGCGGAGAGGTAAACATTACTATTCCCACTCCAGTGAGTCCAACATCAGGGAAAGTGTTGGATGGCGGAGGGGTAAAAATTACTATTCCCACTCCAGTGAGTGCAACAGCAGGGAAAGTGTTGGATAGCAGAGGATAAAAATTACTGTTCCCACTCCAGTGAGTGCAACATCAGGGAATGTGCTGGATAGCGGCGTGGTAAAAATAACTATTCCCACTCTAGTGAGTGCAAAAGCAGGGAAGGTTTCGGATAGCGGAGTGGTAAAAATTACTATTATCACTCCAGTGAGTTCAACAGCAGGGAATGTGTTGGATAGTGAATGGATAAAAATTACTATTCCTACTCCAGTGACTGCAACAGTAGGGAAAGTGTTGGATACCACACCAATACAAAATAAATCAACATTTTTATTACATTTTATTTCCATAATTAACATAGTTAATATTGAATTTAAATATATTATTACTAAAGATAATAAACATCCATTATTACACATTCTTTAACACTATAATTTCCACAGCACACACCTAAAATTAATTTCACAATTACAATTAATAATTCCTAATTAATCAATTTAAATTAATTAACAAATAATTAATCATTCATCCACAAAAAATAAATTGCTTCCCACCCTTTCTATCATTTACAGCAATAAACACCACAACACACAACTAAAATTAATTAAACAATTACCATAATTAACTAATAATTAATTAATTTTAATTTACACAAAATTATCAATAAATTGGTTTACACATTTAACTCCATAACATCACAATTATACAAATATCAATAAATATAAATTATTCAATAAATTTCATATTATGAAATTACTTCCCACCCTATTCCCCTTTCAACCCACAACCCGCTACAGAACTAAAAACACAAAATTAAAATATATATATATATTAACTAGTATAAAGAATAAATACAATTTATATAATTAAATTACTTCCCACCCTATTCCCCATTTAAACCCACAACCCTCTACAGAACTAAAAATGCAAAATTAAATAAAAAATACAAAATTATTCACTACTAAAATTTTAGCACTTATAATAAAAATACAAACAATTCTCATACAAAAAACAAGCAGCACACACATATAAAATATATACTAAAATACATAACAATAAAAAAATCGATATTTTTAACATCTCTATTTTATCAATCGATATTTGTACATTGATATTTTGGCTCTGCACCCCTTTAGACTAGTGGTACTAGTCCCCTGCGCACCGCTGGTAAAAGACCGCCACAAGGTGAAGACAGGCATAGAATGTATTGGTGCCATTCACCTCGTCCCCCAAAAATTGCAGAAGCCAAGGCCTGTTGATTACCAGTCTGGTAACCAACCCCTTCAACACATCCCATCAGTTTAAAGGATCCTCACAGTACCTGCGACTTACATTGGAAATAGCCCCGCTCTTGTGAGCCTGTACCTGCTTTTTAGTGGCGACGACTGCGTGAACACTGCAACTTGGGTCCGACAGGGCTGGACTGCCCTCACGCATCTGTAGCTGAACAATGCCGATGAAGAAACTATTCTGCATCCCAAGACCTCCGGCACCTCCGATCCAGGTAATACAGAACTGCCTGCTATGCCTGAGCCCTCAAACTTCCAAAACTCTGACTCCCCTGGAGTCGAACTCTCCCTGAACTCTGGGCAACTCTTCTTCCCCAGAACTCTGTGGCGGTATGTTGCTTCCATCGACCGCAATGGTAAATGTGTTGGTGGTACTCCGCTATCTAACTCTATGCTTTTCTTCCCCTTGACCGCGATGGTCTCTGCCTGACAGTATTTATTGCTGTTGCTTAAAACTCATAAGCAGTTGTGTCTTGAACTGCAGTTGGTTAAAAAATCAACATACAAAGTATTCACTGTTGAATGAAGTTCTTGGTTTCTAAAAAATATATATAAATAGACAGCTTTATTTTATCTGTTGGTATCTGATTTGTTCTTGGGTGTGTGTGTCATTCATTGCCTAGGTGAGGTACAAAAAATGCTGAGCACTACCCTCTGATAAGCCTAATTTCTCACCCACACTACCACAAAAAGAGCATTAGAAATATCTACTTTTACCTCTGCACACATATTGATATAGATAGCCACCATCCCTCTACACATGGCAGTACAGTTTTCGGCAATACTTTGAAAGAGCACAAGAAAAATCGAGAAAGCCTAAGAGCGCCTGCAAGAACTGAACCCAACATTGTTAATTCTAGTTCTGCCACTCGAGCATTTTGTGTGGATGCTCATACATCACACAGAGAGGGACTGTAGTGTCTGAGTAAGGAAGAGGCTTTCAGGTTGACCTAGCCTTGCTTCAGTGCTCTGAAAGTACTGAAAAACGTTTGAACCTTGATAACCACTACTGATACTTTGATCAGCTTTAGGCGGAGAAGCGGCTCCCAAAAGGAAAAATAAGATAATAACACTGCGTTATTATCTTTTTGTGTCAGTACTGGCTCTGCTGTGTTTCTTTTAGGTGTGGGTGGGGCTAGGCAGCCCACAGAGCAGAGGGTGGGGTGGTGGCCACTATCTAAGTGTACATGGCGGTGTGACCTGCCGTCTTGGGGCAGGCAAACAGACATGCGCACTTAGAATGTTCTCCACCCGGCTGCATTGCAAAGCCGGATGGAGAACATGCACAGGCTCCTTCTACCTGTCTGAGCCCCGAACCAGGGCTCTCAGTCCAATCATGATGTTGCGGACATGCTGATTACAGCAGCATTGTGATTGGCGTGGCGGAGTCTGGGAGCCTGTGTCCTTCCTGCATCGACCAAAGGGAATGGAGGAGAGTTGGCGGCCGACAGGTAAGTGAAATTTTCTTTTTTTTCCTTTCCTTTTCTTCTTTTCTTTTTCCCCCCTCCTCTCTGCCCCACCATTAAGGCCCTGTAGAAGCCGCAACTGGCTTTTATACCTGTTTTGTCACAATCAAAAGCCAACTAACTAAATGAACAAAGAGTACAGGGCACCCCATGCAAGAACATTTGAAGGGAAACCAAAAGCTGCCTCTCTTGAACAGACCCTGTGATGCAAGAACGTTTTAAGGCTTGGCTTTTAACTCTGGCCTAGCCTTGCAGACCTTGACCCACACTGTCCCAGGCCTGCCTTTGCATCTTCACCGAACACTAACTGCTCTATGGAAATGCCAGCTTTGAGTTTTCTGCTGCGTATATTTATTTATTTATTTTTATTTATGTTATGCATTTTTATAACAAAAAAACAAAACAAAGGCCAGTACTGGATACCCTTAACTAGGGATAATTGTGGTCACCTTATGAACAAAACATAACGGTCCAAATTACGTCATAAGTCAGAATTTTTAAGGAAAACCAAAACCTTATTGTGAAGCTTCCTGAGTGCAGCAGTCTAAGAAACAATCGGCTTCCCGTCCCGGAGATTAATCTACTAATTCAACTACACGGAGTGAACTTCCAAATTTAAGCGGACATGTAACATGAGTCACCGCTAACCGGGAGACCCTGCGCCACCATAAAAAGCGTCATTGTGTACCTGTCGAATGTCCTACAGAAACACGCATGGCCATTAAGTGACTTTACAAGAAAAAGATTGGTCCTGATGAGAACCCCAGAATTGGGGATTTGAAACGCGTCGACCTTTTGACCTTCAATAGGAATGACTGAACTCTTTTGTCATATGACTAAATTCTTTACAATAAGGTTTTGGTTTTCCTTAAAAAAGGATTAATGTTCCAAAAACTTAATTGAAAACATCTTCGAAATAGAAATAGGGATTATCATTTATTGTTCATCTCAATTGCTTTTTTTGACAAAAGGTGTTTTATTGTTTGTGTGTACAGTTGGATGAATGCCGAATGAATGCTTGAGAGGATGTGTGTAATTTGTAAATTGTAAATATGTAAAAAGATTTTTTGTGTTGTTATGTCTAACGTTTGAAATGTTTATACATGCACAATTAATTTGTGAAATCATTTTCTAAAAGAAAGTCAAACTAAAGAAAATAAAAATTCTGACTTATGACGTAATTTGGACCGTTATGTTTTGTTCATAAGGTGACCACAATTATCCCTAGTTAAGGGTATCCAGTACTGGCCTTTGTTTTGTTTTTTGGTATCTTTGGCTTAGCCTTGCTGGAAACAGCCAGAACCCTGTGTTGTTTTTTCCATGCATTTTTATAAAGCGCAGACTTTAGCCGAAGGTGTCAGTGCAATGGACAATAGAACTAGTTACGTTACATGAGTGAAATGTTACAAAAATGGAACATGCAAAAATAGCAGGACACAGAATCAAAACACAGCAGGAAAAAAGAACACAATATGAAACACAGCAAGCAAGGAATGTACAAAAAAAAATATATAACAAATTTACAATGACTAATGAACTTCCTGGCGGGGTCTGAGAATTAAGGAATTAGTTCTGAAAGTGTCTTTGGAATAGAGGAGATTTGAAGGCCGCTTTGAAGATCTGGATGGAGGTAGTGGCACGGAGCAAAGGAGGAAGCGAGTTCCAGATTCTCACCGCATTACCTGAGAATGATTGAGCCATCAATTTTTCCCTCTTGAAGGACGAGGGCTCAGGAAGGTACTTTTCCGCATTCCGAGAAGGTCTTGAGCCTCCAGACAATTTCAGTTTATTTGCCAGATAGCGAGGGGAGGAAAAGTGCAAGGCTTTGTGGGGGATTCACGCCGTTTTGTAAATAGCTCTAGCCTCAATGGGAAGCCATCAGAGAGAAGACAGGATAGGAGTGATGTGGTCACTTCATTTGGACCCTGAAATGAAGCAAGCTGCTTAATGGAGGACGGATTTGAGGGGGGAGAGATGAGATTTGGGAAGGCCAGTCAGAAGAGAATTACAATAATCCAGTCTAGGGAGAACTAGCGATTGGATAAAGGTTTTTAGGTCTTTCTGCGGGAAGAACCAACGAATGCCCCATAGAAGGCGCAGCTGATAGCGTGCATTCTTGGTAATGGAGTTGATGCGTGAGATCAGGTTGAGTCTTTTGTCAAGTGTGACACCTAAGGATTTAGCGCAGTCAACAATGATGGGTTCATGGCAATGGCATACACTAGGTGAAGACACTCAGGATCAGAGAAGGACTATACAGTCGACGCAGCTGGGCTTGTCTTGAGGTAGGTTGTTGGAGAAATATTTCATGATTAGTTTTAGAATGCCATTTTACTGCGGAGAGAACCAACAAAAGACTCTTATTCACTTGCATGAAGATGGTATTCAAGTTGGACGCTAGATGGCACTATTGGATTGATACTTATCCATCTATGATTTACAGCTGCAATCCCGGCAAAGAAAAAGGACTCACTATGCAGACACTCTCTCTACAAACCCCCATGCCAAAATCATGAACGACTGGCAAAGAAAACTCTGGTGCTCTTGTGCATTTAAGTTGAGTTTGTAACATGCATTTGCTAAAATATTGTGACCACAGCAACGGGTTAGAGCACACTCCCATAGTCAATAAAGAGAGTGACACCCGCAAATATAAAAGAAGTTTCTAGAGTAAAGTCAGAGGTCTAAAGCTTTAAACACCCTAAGCAGATGGTACAGGAGTAAGATGACTATATTCTATTGTTCACTATTAGTGTGAAAACAAAGAAGTATGCTTAGCTGGAACGGGCCTTTGGTGGCAGCTGTGGTAAGTCTAAATGGTGTTTAATGTATGCTGTGTGTGTGCTTGCAGATGGGCATGTGTTTAAGTGGGGGACAGCTTGTGTTTGTATGAGCAAGTGCGTATGTATGTGTAATCACGTGTGTGCAAGTGAAAGTGAGCAAGAGTCAGTGACAGGCAGTAAGTGAGATTGTGTGAGGCTGGGGACCAGGGGGCATATTACCAAGCAATAGCGATAATTATCGCTATTGCTTGGTTAGAGACAAAAGTTTACCGCTGAGCTGCGGCGATTTTTACCGCAAATAAACCTTGGTATTACCAAGGTTTATCGCAAATGCGATAAAAATCGCCGCAATGCATGAATATCGCTGAAAAGTCCGCGATATTCATGCATTACCGAGCTAATGCTCTTAGCCATGTTATCCACCTCCCATTGGATAACATGGCTAAGAACTGCTCAGGGCAGGTGTTAGCTTTTGGAGATATTCGCGCTTAGCGCGAATATCTCCAAAAGTTGGTAATAGGAGATAGCGATGTTAGCGACTGTTTTCAGTCGTTAAAATCTTGGCACGCCCACTTTGCATGTCATTAGTGATAAATATCACTGACATGCAAAGTGGGGCCCAAGATGGTCGCTATCTCCGACTAGCTGTCGCTAACTGGTGTTAGCGACAGCTAGGTAATAGGGAGATAATTTTATCTCCGCTTTCCATGCTTTTAAAGCAAAAAAAGCGGAGATAAAACCCCTTGATAATATGGCCCCAGATTTACTATTCTTTGAGCGCAATGCAACGCTGCTCCAGAGTTGCGGCACCTCCTTGTATCAAACTGAGAGACGTGCACCACACCCACTGAGATATGGTGCATTTTTTCTCTCCCCATGAGCTGGTGCATGCTTGGCAACATCCACCATTGTGCCATAGAGCAAGAGTGTCTGTGGGGCATATTATCAAGGGGGTTTATCTCCGCTTTTTTGGCTTTAAAAGCCAAGAAAGCAGAGATAAAATTATCTCCCTATTACCAAGCTGTCGCTAACACCAGTTAGTGACAGCTAATAGGAGATAGCGACCATCTTGGGCCCCGCTTTGCATGTCTGTGATATTTATCACTAATGACATGCAAAGTGGGCGTGCCAAGATGTTAGCTACTGGAAACAGTCCCTAACATCGCTATCTCCTATTACCAACTTTTGGAGATATTCGCGCTAAGCGCGAATATCTCCAAAAGCTAACACCTGCCCTGAGCAGTTCTTAGCCATGTTATCCAATGGGAGATGGATAACATGGCTAAGAGCATTTGCTCGATAATGCATGAATATCGCTGACTTTTCAGCGATATTCATGCATTGCGGCCGTTTTTTATCGCATTTGCGATAAACCTTGCTAATAGCAAGGTTTATCTGCGATAAAAATCGCCGATGTGCGGCGATAATTTTTGTCTCTAAACAAGTTAGAGACAAAAATTATCGCTAGTTGTTGGTAATATGCCCCTGTGTTCTCTGAAGCAAAGGCTTTGTACTGGAACGGGTCTCTTGCAGTACAAGCTATGCTTTAAGGCTTTTCCCACTTTGTATGCGTGCTGTAGGATGCTTCACGCACACAACGTTGAAAGGCCAATGCAGAAATGAAGCATGTCTTCTTGTTACGCCTGACTTGAGGAGGCCTAAGATTTTGGTGCAAATTACTTCCTACCAATTTTGTAGATAGGAATTTGTGTCAACAACCATAGATGGTTGCATGAAACCCATGCACCACTCATGGATCGCCCCCTTAAGGCAAAGCAGTGCGTAGTGCAAATTTACATTATTTTGCAACACTATGTAAAACAGATCGCAATTTGCCTTTTATTTTAATTCCCACCTTAAGATGGGTTAGTATCACAAAAGGGACGCAAACCCGACGCTAGCATTAGCAAACCCGGGCCTGAGTGTCAGTAAGTATGATGGAGTAAGAAAGAGTGAGATAAAAAGTGAATGCAAGTGAGTGAGTGAAAAAGAATAAGAGTGAGTATAAGGGGGTGTAAGACAGTGTGAGTGAGAATGATCGAATGAGTGGGTGTATGTGAGTGTGAATGAAAATGTGATGTGCCCAGGCCCTGGCATACTGAAGTAAATCATTTTCGTACAAAGATATCCAGGGCAAAAAAATGATGCTGGCATACTTGCAGCAGGTCCTAGCATGACACACACCTGCGGCAGAACGCTGGCATTGGCACACTGGGGTCATTCTGGACATAAAGGGCACCTATGGTAAAAAACTGTTACTGGCATACTAGAGATAATTTATGGCATTAGGAAACCCTTGAAAAACACTGGCATACATGAGGAAATTGACACTGATATAATGAGGTAATTTTTGAAATAAAGGTCACCTATGGTATATGAAAGCATACATTGCAAAAGTCTGGGCTGGCATAAGGTTGCACCCAGCGTATGTGAGGAACTTATTACAAAATGCTGGTCCTATCAAAATGGGGGTAACTTGTGACATACGGGGGCACCCGTACTACATTTTGTAAAATAAAACGAGGCAACGTTTTGGAGAACATCAGGTTTTATTTGTTTGACATACTAGGAATGAATTGAATATTTAATGAGTGTTCTTTCTGGGCCTATGGAATTTTAGCAAATGTATGTGAAAATGAAGCTTTAAAATGCATGATTCCATTTCATTCTTTTCAGATTTTTCTCGGGAGGAGAAACTCTCTGGAAGAAGCCTGGCTTACTAGCTTTCCTGCTTACTACAACTCAGGGCAGGTATGATTTCCCAGAATTTTCAAAGATCAAGTCATCCCATCATATAGGTGGTTTATAAAATAGACATTTGTCTATGTTACTCTGTTATACTAATCATGTTTTAATTCCGGAACTTCAGCAATGCCAATTGTCTTGATGGTAGGGTCATATGACATGCCTTCTTGGGAAAAAATCAGGGGCCTTATTTATGAAGGCCTTGCGTCAGTTTTGCGCCGCTGGTGCGTCACTTTTTGTGACGCACCCGCGGTGTAAAAAAATGCGCCTCGTTGCGCCATATTTAAAAAGTGACGCATCAAGGTAGATGCGTCACTTTTTTAACCCCTGCACCACATTATACCTGCGTCAGGTATAATTTATGCAGAGGGGGCGGTCCCCCGCAAAAAGCCTCGTAATAGTGACGCAGTGAAATCTATGAGATTTCACTGCGTCACTTTTAGTTCGCTGTTGCGTCAAAATCTTGTGCCTGCCTCACAGCAGGCGTAAGACTGACGCAAGCCCTTTCACATGGGGCTTTCCCCATGTGAAAGGACGCATTGCTGGAGTTGCATCACTTTTGTGACACACTCCAGCAATGCGTCACTTTTGCGCTTACAGATACGTCAGAAATACTGACGTATCTGTAACTCCTTGCGACATGATGCGTCATACATTAAATATGACGCATCAGGAATGTCGTAAGGGGTGCGCAGTGAAAAATGACGCATCGCTGTTTTCACGCAGCGATGCGTCACTTTTCATAAATGAGGCCCCAGGATCAAGGGTCATATGATGGCTGGCTGGCAGTGCAACAGACCACGGAGAGAAGGTAGGAGGGGGAAGTGGCACTTGCATGGAAATGAAGGGTAGGGACAGGGATCTGGCAAAGGGACAGCAGGAGCAAGCTGGCAACAATGATGGGCCCAACATGGGCAGCATGCTGGCCATTGACAGCCTGTAGGAGGGGGCAGGGGTATGCCAATGGAGAACGGAGGAAGGAAAAGAAAAAGAAAAAGGCCGTGTGAGTGTAGCAGCAGGGAACCGATCGTCCTCTCAGTAAAAAAGTTATTTACTGTAGGTAACCTCAATGGTCCTGTGGGGGAACTCCAGCACGTAATCTTTTGAACAAAAGGGAGGAACCAAAATGGACTTTGTTTAATGCGGTCCAGTGTACAAGTCCAAACAACTAGTAGCACAAAAGAGGGTACAAAGTTCCCCAGGAAGGAAAAGAAAAAGAAAAAGACCGTGTGAGTGTAGAGAAGAGCAAAAAAAAGGGGGGGAAATTCCCTTGTTGAAACTAAAACCCTCACACACCCAGTGAACTAGGTGTCATGCTTCATCATATGGGTTCTGCTCCTCGTCAGACTGGCGCTGCAATGTCTGACGGGCTCCCGAAACCGGGGCTCTTTATCAGAGATCTTTTGTTCCAGCCATATGGTGCATGCGTGTGAGAGGGCAGGGAATGTGTAGTCGTGAAGTGAATGTGGATAAAAAAGGTGGATCAGTCCACAATGTACTTTATTAGCGGGGTTGACTCCCTTGGTTAAAAGGAGTGGGAGGGGGAATATATGCCTAGAAGTTCCAGAGCAGGATATCTACTACCCTCAGGTCAGGTCAACATGTTTCTTGCCATAATGGCAATTCTTCAGGACCTAGGTGTTTGGTACTAAACAGTGAGAAATAATAATAAATTACAACCTTATTGAATAGGTCTGTGGATGGGCAGGCCAATTGGTCCTGCTATAGTTAAGCGACCTAGAGGAAATAAAAAACAAGCAACAGAGGATCATGGTAAGTGCAATACTCTGTTGGGAACTAGTTCGCAAATGCTCTATATTGTACACAAACACAGAAATGTTTAAAAGCATAACCAAAAACAAAGGTTTTTTTTAGAATCAAACTACCCAAAGTTATGCGGAGACAATCTCAATTAAGAGTGAAAATAAAAATGCTGTGAACGAAGGAACTGAGGAACAAAGGGCTCAGTGCTTACCCTGGGAAGTTCCCTAAGGTGCCCCGCAGACTGTTCCTGTGGGACCGGCAAAAAAAGTATGGTACCTGTGGGAGAGAAAGATGCCGAGCATGGGGCATGTTTACAAAACCGGAGACAACTAGTGGCATGTGTTGTCAAACCGTTATAGTGGAGCCCATCTGGCTTATCAGTGACAGCTCAAGTAAGTAGCTAACTCTCCTCGAGCCCAAAGTCTGTATAGTGTAAAGATCAAAATTGCCTATTAGACAACACGCCGCAACCGAGGCCATCCGTTCCCACAAGGAACCGCCAACCCACAAGGCTGCACACTGCTCGCATCCCGCCCCCGCTGGAGAACCTGCGGAGGGATGGGAGTGGGGCCCTGCCAAGCAAGCAGATCGGTGGCATCCGTCGGTGGAAAACGGACGAGCCTCACATAGACCGTGCTATCCCGGAAGCAAGTGTCTTCTACGTCACCGCCGACAAAGGGTAAACCGAGCCGAAGCTAACCACAGACTATCAAATGCCAACGACGTGGTACTGGCCATCACTCAAAGTGTAGATACCCCATTAGCTTACCTCAGGCGGCGCGCGGTCAAAGCCGAGTAACCTACCCCCACGAGCAGCGCCTGGTCAGGGAGCAGAGCAGCTGGTGGCGAGCCCGGTGGAGAGCCCCGGTTTATGAGCCATCGCTAGTCCACCGAGTCAGTGTTGTCGGGGGCGTGGCGTCTCTCGTCGGGGACCGCGCATGCGCCGGTCCAGGCACACAATGTGAACACTACATCGATGTTGAGCCAGAGAAACAAACGAGTCAATGCGGCGGCCATCTTGGGAGCAAAAACTATCAAAGATAGTGCAAGTGGATAATGAAACTGGAATAGGTGTCCAGGAAGGTGATTTATAGTAATGGCATTCTCAAAAACAGAGTTATGGTGGCTGTAGGTCAGTGTATGGGAATGTTGACGTGGTAAGAGTCCCAATGAGAAGTGCCGATAGGCAGACAATTCTAAGTTAAATACCAGTGGGACATGTAGTCTATTCGTAATCATGACTCCCACATGGAGGATTGTGTAGTCAGTTGGTCTATTCATAATCAGTAAGCCCACATGGTGAATTGTGCAGTCAGCATAGTGGATGGGAGTCCACGCTGCAGAAAATAGAGGGGGGATGTTTTTTATCAATGGTCAATGCCCTCGAAAAGTGTACAGGTAGCCTACCGTGCCAAAGAAGCCCAGGGGACCGAATCATTTAACCCCATGGAATCAAGCTTAAGTCGGTGGACCCATCTCTGTTCGAGGCTGAATAATGCCTGTTTAGTAATGGCCGGATGGGACTCTAATACCAGCCATGTGACACTGTCAGCTGAGTGGCCATGTTGTAAGTAGTGTTCGTACAGTATTGTGTGCGTTTTGGAGCATCTGATATTGCTCTTGTGCTCCATAATCCTGAGTTTGACTTTTCTCATCATCATCCCTATGTAGTTTTTCCCACAGGGACAAGTGAGCATGTAGATACACTTGGTGCTATTACAGTTTGTGTGTCTCTGAAGGTGCCAAACAAAAGTATCGTTCAGTCTGACTTCCTTACACTGTACTGTTTGTGGGCACACTACGCAGCCACCGCATGGAAAGTGACCCACTACCGGGGGGAGGCCCCAAAGGGTGTTCTGGTTGTTCCGGTTCTGTTTTTTAGGCCGTGTGTGGATCAACGCATCCTTCAAGTTAGCAGTGCGCTTGAAAGCAAAACGAGGGCGAGGAATATCTAAGCCACCGGAGTTGACTATATTCCAATGTTTATTTATAGTTTTCTTAATGTACGCTGTGTTCTTGGTAAAGCAAGTTACGCAAGTTATGAGTTCATCTGATACTTTGGGGTGTGTTTCAAGTAGACTCTCCCTTGGAATATTTAAGGCTCGTTTGCGGGAATTACGGATGAGTCTGGTTGGGTACCCTCTATCCTGTAGTTTATGTTGGAGAAGGGTAGCTTCTTGTTGGAAATCAGACTTTGCAGTACAATTCCTACGGACCCTAAGAAACTGTCCAAAAGGGCCCGCGGGTGGTGACTCCCATAAAGTAGGAGGCTATTCCTATCAGTGCTCTTTTGATATAGAATGGTGGTGAGCCCAGTATGATCTAAATTGATACATAGATCCAGAAATGGGATAGTTGTCACTGAAATGCTTCCAAAGGAAAGGATTCTGTTGGTTAATCCAGGAACAAAAGGCCTCACAGGTGGGACAGTCACCCTTCCATAGTACGAGGATATCGTCTATATACCTGCGCCAAAGTGTTATGTTGTCACTGTAGGGGTTGAGTGCGGATCTAATGGTACTCTCTTCAAAAGTGGCCATATAGATGCAGGCCAAACTGGGAGCAAATGTAGAACCCAAGGAAGTCCCATGGATTTGGTGATATAGTTGTGTCCCGTATTGGAAAAAGTTCTCCATCAGAGGTAGGGTTCCACAGGCCATTATAAAGGAAACTGGGGTGGGTGAGGACCACTCGTCAAGTAAGCTGGTGGACTCCACAGCTTCCAAAGTGGCCTGTTGTGGGATGTTAGTGTAAAGTGCTTCAACATCCAATGTTAGAAGCAGATCAACACCCTCCCTCCCCTCGATGGAGTCAATGAGGCGGAGGACATCCCTGGTGTCTTGCAGGAAAGATGGTATTTTTCTGACAACCGGTTTGAGAAGAGTCACAGAATTTGGAAAGGGTCTCTAGGAGTGAGCCGATGCCAGACACAATGGGCCTCCCAGGGACAGGTGTCACCCCCTTATGGATCTTGGGGAGGGTGTAGAAGTAGGGGATGACTGGATCACTAGTTATCAAAAATGCTGACTCGTTTTTAGTGATCCATTCATTTGTCTCACCCTCCAGAATCAGGCTCATGATGGTAGTGCTAAGCCTTTTGGTGGGGTCTACAGTCAAGGGTCTGTAGTGGGTAGTATTAACTAACTGACGCTTACATTCGATGTCGTAGTCACAGCTGTTTTGAATCACAGTAGCTCCCCCTTTGTCCACCTGTTTGATAACGATAGCCCTGTCATTGCCTAGTGATTGGACAGCTTTTCTCTCGGCTAAGCTCAAGTTATTAAAGCCGTTGGTTGTTGGTTTCTGATCCAAACTCCTCAGGACTGCCTTTTCAAAGGCTAGTACCTCTGGCGGGACCATCGAATCAGATGGAGTAAAAGTAGAAGGTTTCCGTAACCCAGTGTCAGACTCTTGGGTCTGTCAGCAAAGAAGGATCGTAACCTCACCTTCCTGAACAATTGTTTGACCTCGCACATTTCGGTAAAGCTGTCAGGAGTGGGAGTAGGGACAAAGCCTAAGCCTTTCTCAAGAATCTCTGTCTCCAAAGGGGTCAGAGTCCTGTCAGAGAGGTTGACAATCAGACTCTCCTTCCCCTGGTCGTGCTCCTGGTTTCCACTGATGTTGGTGTGGTTGTCTGGTCTTGCCATTGTACAGTTTTTTTACCTAGCTTGCGCCCTCTTCCTCTGCCCCAACCTCTGCCTAAAAAAGGTGGGTTCATTGGGTAGAATTGTGGTGGTCCCTGTGGGTAAAAGGGGTATTGCCAAGGTGGTAGCATTTGTGGCGGCCCGTGGAACATCGGTCCGTTGTTGTGACCTTGGTTCCAGTTGGGGCGGCGTTGGTTGCGGTTGTTGTTTGGGGGGGTCGCTGCCACTTGAGTCCCTCCCGGAGGATCCCCTCCGGCTGCCATTGTCTGAGCTCTCATCAGAGGATTAGCCATTGCTATTGTTAGTGTAACCCTCCTTGAGGTAGGGGTACACTTTTTCTTTATCGAATCTGGCCACATCCTTCTATAGTTTTGATCTTTACACTATACAGACTTTGGGCTCGAGGAGAGTTAGCTACTTACTTGAGCTGTCACTGATAAGCCAGATGGGCTCCACTATAACGGTTTGACAACACATGCCACTAGTTGTCTCCGGTTTTGTAAACATGCCCCGTGCTCGGCATCTTTCTCTCCCACAGATACCATACCCTTTTTGCCGGTCCCACGGGAGCAGTCTGCGGGGCACCTTAGGGAACTTCCCAGGGTAAGCACTGAGCCCTTTGTTCCTCAGTTCCATCGTTCGCAGCGTTTTTATTTTCACTCTTAATTGAGATTGTCTCCGCATAGCTTTGGGTAGTTTGATTCTAAAAAACAACCTTTGTTTCTGATTATGCTTTTAAACATTTCTGTGTGTGTACAATATAGAGCATTTGCGAACTAGTTCCCAACAGAGTATTGCACTTACCATGATCCTCTGTTGCTTGTTTTTTATTTCCTCTAGGTCGCTTAACTATAGCAGGACCAATTGGCCTGCCCATCCACAGACCTATTCAATAAGGTTGTAATTTATTATTATTTCTCACTGTTTAGTACCAAACACCTAGGTCCTGAAGAATTGCCATTATGGCAAGAAACATGTTGACCTGACCTGAGGGTAGTAGATATCCTGCTCTGGAACTTCTTGGCATATATCTCCCCTCCCACTCCTTTTAACCAAGGGAGTCAACCATGGTAATAAAGTACATTCTGGACTGACCAACCTTTTTTCTCCACATTCACTTCACGACTACACTTTCCCTGCCCTCTCACACGCATGCACCATATTGCTGGAACAAAAGATCTCCGATAAAGAGCCCCGGTTTCGGGAGCCCGTCAGACATTGCAGCGCCAGTCTGGCGAGGAGCAGAACCCATATGATGAAGCATGACACCTAGTTCACTGGGTGTGTGAGGGTTTTAGTTCCAACAAGGGAATTTCTCCTCCCCCCCATTCTTTTTTCCTCTTTACTACACTCACACTGCCTTTTTCTTTTTCTTTTCCTTCCTGGGGAACTTTGTACCCTCTTTTGTGCTATTAGCTGTTTGGACTTGTACACTGTACCCCATTAAACAAAGTCCATTTCGGTTCCTCCCTTTTGTTCAAAAAATGGAGAACGGAGGCCCAGGGGAAGCAAGGAAAGGGCAGCAAGCTGACCACAATGGGCAGGCTGGCATGGGCTGGGAAAGGACAATTGCAACCAAAGAGAGGTATTAAGGATCTGGGGAATGCACAGGGATAAGGTAGGGCAGGTGAGAGGGGGGCATGAGCAGCAAGCTGACCAAGGAAAGCAAGCCAGCATGGGCAGGAACAGCAAGCTGACAACAAAAGGCTGGTGGGAGGGAGCAGGGACACACAGACAAAGAACAGAGGGCAACTGAGAGGGGCATGGGGCAAAAACAGCAATCTGACTATTCAGGGCAGGAATGCATGAGCAGGGGTAGCAAGCTGACCATGGACGGCAGGAGGGAAGTGGCAGAGGAGAATGGAGGACAGGCAAGAGGGGGGCATTGGCAGCAAGCTGACCAAAGAGGCCAGGTTGCTGTGGGTTGGCCTCCTACGTGGGGAGCATGAACAGAGTCAAGGGTCAGGCTTGGCTCTAATAACCGATGAAAGAGCCGAGAAGTGAAAATATTTGATATGTGAATCATAATATCATAAACATGATAAAGTTTCTTTAAAAAAAGAACTATATTTCTCCAACATGCAGATGTGTTTCCCCTTATTACCTCAGATTATATCCATGCATTGAGAGGCATTTATTAAAAGTAATAGTTTAAAAACATAACTTGGAAATATTCATGCCTCTTCCTGACCTGATGACAACATCACTAGTGAATCAAAGGCAAGTCAGTTGTCCTGTGTAGCATATATGTGGACCAGATTTTTACTATAGATATTGCAACATTAAAGTGTGTTATACACAAGAGGTACTTGTGCAGAACACTTGCTGAACTCACACCTTTGAAAGAACTCTCATTTGTGATAATGAAGGAAAAGGAGGCTCTGTGAAATAAAACACTTGCCTAAGATCACGCAATTTGTTCAAGCGGGGAGTCCAGGATTCACCCCAGATGTTCTGGATTTACATTGAGTAATTTAGCTTCTATAATGGGTATATCTTTGTCTTGCTCATTTTACATCAAGGTCACTGCTTTGTCATTAGTTCTTCAGTATGCAAACAAGTGATCGATGAAATGCTTGAATTATTCTCTGCCACAGGTAATCAATTGGGGCCTATCTCAGTCCATTATTATGTTGCACACCCTGCTACCTCAGTTTGGACCCAGCCATATGCATATCAGTCATGACCCTGCTCCAGTGGGAACAGTCCAGCCCGTACTGCGAAGCCAGGTCCTCCGTGAACCGGAACACAAGCAACCCAGGACCGGTTACGCCCAGGTTCATCAACTCAGCCTCTTTCAATTCAATGTTTTAGCAATTAAAGTGATACAAGAAGGAACATGCAGGGGGCATAACATGCAGTTGTGAAGGCTAGAGCCTCCCCTCTGTCAGCACATTCATTGATGTGATTAATGATCATCTTGCCTTTTGGATGGACATGACTCTGTTCTGTTTATAAACATACATACTATTTTTATAAGTCTGTTCCAAATAATATGCATGCAGCTGAATTTAACATCAAATATCTATTAGGTTGAGAATATATACATATATATATATATAAATATATATATACATATATAACAATATTAATACATATATGAAAATATATATATATATAGTGTTGAATTTCACGTGTAGTTCGACACTTCAATGATGTCATAATATAGATCACGAAAACAAAGCAGCCTTTGAGATCCCCTGATAGTGCTTTTCAGTTCAAAAAGTACATGCTAAATGCACCTACATTGGAAAAGACATTTATTTAGAAGTTCTGCTTTTACTTCAAACAGGATGTCTGAGTTTATATATGCACTCAGTTGCCTTTTGTCTAGGAGTTGTTTGAGGAGATTTACAAATAAGGCACGCTACACACAGTGCAGCCCCCACAGTGCTGCATTGTGCAACAGGGAGGGAGCAGGAGAGCACCATGTCTTCAGAGATATGGCTCTCTCCTCCTCTTTCCCTTGCACCAGCGCTGATTTCAGTGGCCATACGCCATGCACTCACCTTAGCGCCATAGCGCTAGGGTGTGTGCATGAACCTAGCATAGGTTTTGTATAAGAAGGGTACCCTCCTTGTGCAAAATACTATGCCTGGACATGATGGAAAGCTTTTCCCACTTTGTAAGCATGCATGCAAAGTTGGAAAAGCACAGAGAAATTAAAGCATTTCTTCTGTTAGCGCCTCCTTTGAAGGTGCATTAATATTTGCCGCAAAACCATGTCTATAAATCTTTGTAAATATGTCATTGCATCAAAATGCATGTGTGGTTGCATGGGAACACCCATGTACCACCTATGTAACGCACCTTCAGCACTGAGTAATGCAAAGCAATGCTTTGTGCTTCTTTGAGGGTGCTTTCCAATGCAAAACAAGATTTTCACTGGAAAGTAAATAGCAAAAAAACATTTTGTGCAGACACTAACCCACTAACCCAACGCAAAATGTTTTAAGTGTCCCCCGCTTTGTTCTAAAATTTCACTAGGGAGAGAATTAAGCATGGGCGGAAAATCCGTTACGCTCGTGGATTTTGCAGATTTTCGGTAAATTCGCAATCCGCGAACGCTCGCGAATTTATTGAAAATCCGCAAATTCGCACGCAGCGGATTTTTTTTTCTTGGTGATACAATTTTGTGGCGCGGGGCGTTGTCTTGAATTTAAACATCATGGAGGGGCTGGATGGCTTGGGATTGTGCTGATTTTTCTGTGATTTTCGTTTTTTTGGCCTGTTGTTGTGGCCTTTTCCCCAGGGGTAGTGAGTGTTGCATGGGCCTAGTCTTTCTGTGGGGTGTCTTGAATTTAAACATCATGGAGGGCCTGGATGGTTTGGGATTGTGCTGATTTTTCTATGTTTTTCGATTTTTTGGGGTGTTCATGGGGACAGGCCATGTGGGTGGGGGCCATTTTGAGTGCTGCTACAGGCTCTGGCCATGTTCTGGGTGGGAGGGGGCCATTTTGAATGCAGGCAGTGTTGTTAGGCCTGCAACCATTTTGCCTAGTGTTCAACCTTTATGCCCAGGGGTAGTGAGTGTTGCATGGGCCTAGTCTTTCTGTGGGTTGTCTTGAATTTACACATCATGGAGGGGCTGGATGGCTTGGGATTGTGCTGGTTTTTCTGTGATTTTCGCTTTTTTGGCCTGTTGTTGTGGCCTTTTCACCAGGGGTAGTGAGTGTTGCATGGGCCTAGTCTTTCTGTGGGGTGTCTTGAATTCAAACATCATGGAGGGCCTGGATGGTTTGGGATTGTGCTGATTTTTCGATTTTTTGGGGTGTTCATGGGGACAGGCCATGTGGGTGGGGGCCATTTTGAGTGCTGCTACAGGCCCTGGCCATGTGCTGGGAGGGAGGGGGGCATTTTGAATGCAGGCAGTGTTGTTAGGCCTGCAACCATTTTGCCTAGTTTTCAACCTTTATGCCCAGGGGTAGTGAGTGTTGCATGGGCCTAGTCTTTCTGTGGGTTGTCTTGAATTTAAACATCATGGAGGGGCTGGATGGTTTAGGATTGTGCTGATTTTTCTGTGATTTTAGTTTTTTTGGCCTGTTGTTGTGGCCTTTTCACCAGGGGTAGTGAGTGTTGCATGGGCCTAGTCTTTCTGTGGGGTGTCTTGAATTTAAACATCATGGAGGGCCTGGATGGTTTGGGATTGTGCTGATTTTTCTGTGTTTTTCGATTTTTTGGGGTGTTCATGGGGACAGGCCATGTGGGTGGGGGCCATTTTGAGTGCTGCTACAGGCCCTGGCCATGTGCTGGGAGGGAGGGGGCCATTTTGAATGCAGGCAGTGTTGTTATGCCTGCAACCATTTTGCCTAGTTTTCAACCTTTATGCCCAGGGGTAGTGAGTGTTGCATGGGCCTAGTCTTTCTCTGGGTTGTCTTGAATTTAAACATCATGGAGGGGCTGGATGGCTTTGGATTATGCTGATTTTTCTGTGATTTTCGTTTTTTTGGCCTGTTGTTGTGGTCTTTTCACCAGGGGTAGTGAGTGTTGCATGGGCCTAGTCTTTCTATGGGGTGTCTTGAATTTAAACATCATGGAGGGCCTGGATGGTTTGGGATTGTGCTGATTTTTCTGTGATTTTCACTTTTGGCCTGTTGTTTTGGCCTTTTCACCAGGGGTAGTGAGTGTTGCATGGGCCTAGTCTTTCTGTGGGGTGTCTTGAATTTAAACATCATGGAGGGCCTGGATGGCTTGGGATTGTGCTGATTTTTCTGTGTTTTTCGATTTTTTGGGGTGTTCATGGGGACAGGCCATGTGGGTGGGGGCCATTTTGAGTGCTGCTACAGGCCCTGGCCATGTTCTGGGAGGGAGGGGGCCATTTTGAATGCAGGCAGTGTTGGTAGGCCTGCAACCATTTTGCCTAGTTTTCAACCTTTATGCCCAGGGGTAGTGAGTGTTGCATGGGCCTAGTCTTTCTGTGGGTTGTCTTGAATTTAAACATCATGGAGGGGCTGGATGGCTTGGGATTGTGCTGATTTTTCTGTGATTTTCGTTTTTTTGGCCTGTTGTTGCGGCCTTTTCACCAGGGGTAGTGAGTGTTGCATGGGCCTAGTCTTTCTGTGGAGTGTCTTGAATTTAAACATCCTGGAGGGCCTGGATGGTTTGGGATTGTGCTGATTTTTCTCTGATTTTCATTTTTTTGACCTGTTGTTGTGGCCTTTTGACCAGGGGTAGTGAGTGCTGCATGGGCCTAGTCTTTCTGTGGGGTGTCTTGAATTTAAACATCATGGAGGGCCTGGATGGTTTGGGATTGTGCTGATTTTTCTGTGTTTTTCGATTTTTTGGGGTGTTCATGGGGACAGGCCATGTGGGTGGGGCACATTTTGAGTGCTGCTACAGGCCCTGGCCATGTGCTGGGAGGGAGGGGGCCATTTTGAATGCAGGCTGTGTTGTTAGGCCTGCAACCATTTTGCCTAGTTTTCAACCTTTATGCCCAGGGGTACTGAGTGTTGCATGGGCCTAGTCTTTCTGTGGGTTGTCTTGAATTTAAACATCATGGGCCTTATTTATGAAGGACTTGCGCTGCCGATGCGTCACTTTTTCCCATGTTAAAAGTGACGCACCGGCGGCGCAAGTCCTTCATAAATAAGGCTCCATGGAGGGGCTGGATGGCTTGGGATTGTGCTGATTTTTCTGTGATTTTCGTTTTTTTGGCCTGTTGTTGTGGCCTTTTCACCAGGAGTTTTGAGTGTTGCATGGGCCTAGTCTTTCTGTGGGGTGTCTTGAATTTAATCATCATGGAGGGCCTGGATGGTTTGGGATTGTGCTGATGTTTCTGTGATTTTCGTTTTTTTGGCCTGTTGTTGTGGCCTTTTCACCAGGGGTAGTGAGTGTTGCATGGGCCTAGTCTTTCTGTGGGTTGTCTTGAATTTAAACATCATGGAGGGGCTGGATGGCTTGGGATTGTGCTGATTTTTCTGTGATTTTTGCTTTTTTGGCCTGTTGTTGTGGCCTTTTCACCAGGGGTAGTGAGTGTTGCATGGGCCTAGTCTTTCTGTGGGGTGTCTTGAATTTAAACATCATGGAGGGCCTGGATGGTTTGGGATTGTGCTGATTTTTCTGTGATTTTCGTTCTGTTGGCCTGTTGTTGTGGCCTTTTCACCAGGGGTAGTGAGTGTTGCATGGGCCTAGTCTTTCTGTGGGGTGTCTTGAATTCAAACATCATGGAGGGCCTGGATTGTTTGGGATTGTGCTGATTTTTCGATTTTTTGGGGTGTTCATGGGGACAGGCCATGTGGGTGGGGGCCATTTTGAGTGCTGCTACAGGCCCTGGCCATGTGCTGGGAGGGAGGGGGCCATTTTGAATGCAGGCAATGTTGTTAGGCCTGCAACCATTTTGCCTAGTTTTCAACCTTTATGCCCAGGGGTAGTGAGTGTTGCATGGGCCTAGTCTTTCTGTGGGTTGTCTTGAATTTAAACATCATGGAGGGGCTGGATGGCTTGGGATTATGCTGATTTTTCTGTGATTTTCATTTTTTTGGCCTGTTGTTGTGGCCTTTTCACCAGGGGTAGTGAGTGTTGCATGGGCCTAGTCTTTCTGTGTGGTGTCTTGAATTTAAACATCATGGAGGGCCTGGATGGTTTGGGATTGTGCTGATTTTTCTGTGTTTTTCGATTTTTTTGGGGTGTTCATGGGGACAGGCCATGTGGGTGGGGGCCATTTTGAGTGCTGCTACAGGCCCTGGCCATGTGCTGGGAGGGAGGGGGCCATTTTGAATGCAGGCAGTGTTGTTAGGCCTGCAACCATTTTGCCTAGTTTTCAACCTTTATGCCCAGGGGTAGTGAGTGTTGCATGGGCCTAGTCTTTCTGTGGGTTGTCTTGAATTTAAACATCATGGAGGGGCTGGATGGCTTGGGATTATGCTGATTTTTCTGTGATTTTCATTTTTTTGGCCTGTTGTTGTGGCCTTTTCACCAGGGGTAGTGAGTGTTGCATGGGCCTAGTCTTTCTGTGGGGTGTCTTGAAATTAAACATCATGGAGGGCCTGGATGGTTTGGGATTGTGCTGATTTTTCTGTGATTTTCGTTTTTTTGGCCTGTTGTTGTGGCCTTTTCACTAGGGGTAGTAATAATGCATGGGCTTAGTCTTTCTGTGGGGTGTCTTGAATTTATATGCTAACAAAGGGGAGAGCAAGGGATCGTGTTCACCTAAAGTGAACAGAGAGTACTCCTGTTCCCCTGTGGAAGAACTAAACAAACAAAGAGAGGAGTACCATCATTAGAAGGTCAAAGGAGAATCCTAATGAGGTGGTCAATCAGCAAAAGGAGGAAATTTATCCTTTTTTTAAAAACCCCTCACTCACCAACCTAGTGGTGACATGCTTCATCATCGGGGTCCACCCTGGCGGCCTAGTGTCACCAGGGTGTGCTACGACACCTGGATTACAGTGGAGCAGGTTGTGAAATGAAAGTGCCGAAAAAAGTGTGTTAAAAATTGTCCTGGTTTAACTAGAGGAAATACATTTTTATTTACAAGTAACTGGACAATGTTAAAAAGGTGAGGCGAGATACTGTGAGGGTGTATTAAGGCCGAAAGTATCTCTTGTCTATGTGCTGGTCTACATGTTTCAACCGTGAATGGAAAGTACCAGGTTTTCTTCAGGACCAATATAAACAGGGAACTGGACGGTATGTACCCCCTAAAAGGCACATCCAATCCTCGTTCGC
Source organism: Lissotriton vulgaris (assembly GCF_964263255.1). Classification (NCBI taxonomy): domain Eukaryota; kingdom Metazoa; phylum Chordata; class Amphibia; order Caudata; family Salamandridae; genus Lissotriton; species Lissotriton vulgaris. Next base: position 166,436,862 of record NC_141695.1, on the reverse strand, counting down.
TGTAACCCAGTATAGCAAAAAATCGCTAAAGGGTGAAAAAGGACTCTTGCCACATTGGGTGAGTCAGATAAAATGAGGTAAAAAGACCTGTGGGAAGAAGAGAAAAAGAGCAGACATCAATCAGACGTGAACTATTTTACATGCCTGTTACGTTGTGCTGTGTTGTGTCTCTGGTGTCTTCATGCGCATTCCCACTCTCATTAGGAAATTATTGTGGTATTAATGGTGAGATTATCACGGTGTGGTATCATCAATTCTGGACTCGCGGTCGAGCCAGAGCACTCATGCTTATCAAAAGTGCGTGCTGAACGGCAGCGTGGTTGCTGTCGTTTATTACAGTTAATCATTTGAACCGTCTCACATGCTGATCGTACCATTATTGTGTAGTGGTATCTCAGTTTCGCCGTTCCATTATGGTGATTGCGATTGTAGAGTAAAAGTTCATTAATTATCCGTAACGTTACATTCGACACACATGGAGTAACTGACACAAAACACAAAACATACAGACATATAGTGGCAGTAAGTGCGTTGCTTACTATCGTATTAGAGTCTTTATGCCTCGGAGGGCGGGAGAACGTATCCCCACTACTCTAACATATTCTAAAAAAAATGAGTATTGCTATTATCGGAGTGGAATGGTGACCGGCGTGGTTAGCGGTCAAAGGGATAAGTGCATAGTTGTCTTAGACACCTGTGGGGAGAAAATGCCTCTACTTACAGTTACTTCGTGGGAGAAATGCCAAATACCTAGAATCGTCTCGCGCTGCCCTGCTACAAAGCCACACTGTCTCGTGTTGGTAAAAGTAGCGGAGTAGCTTCCGGGTTGGGCGGGGATTCTGACTCGATCACGTGGTCGTTGTCAGAGCAACGTGAGACTGTTTGTTTGCTACGGTGGCCAAGTGCGGTCAAAATTGCAGCAGTTGGGGAGGAGCCTAGCCAGCAGCCGAGATGGCCGCCTAGCGCCTCGGCTCCGTCGACCCGGGTGCCTTTTTCCGATATCCTGACCCTAATCCTGCACCTCCGCGAACCCCACTTACCTCGGAGACGCTCCTACTCCCGCTGCGACGAATTCCGGGGAAACCGGAGCGATCCCGGGGGTGTAGAGCCTCCGCTTCCACCCCGGCCTCTTGAGTGGCCACAGCAGGGACATCGAGTGCGGAGACGGCCGGCGGCGACAACAACAGCGGCGGCCGCAGCGGAGGGGGAGGAGCCGGTGGCCAGACTCCACGGGCTGGCGCTGGGCTTTCTCACTGCAGCTTTCCTCGGCTTGGCTGCCCAGCGCGCCTTCCCTGCAACATTGTGTCGCCTCCACTCATTGTATCCCGGCCTCGCTGGATGAGGGCCGGGATTGCTTCTTTGTTGCACTCTCCCGCGGCGGACGCCATTTTCCGCGTCTGCATTCTTGCATCTGCCAGTGGATTTCCCTGCTTTGCCGGCTCCCTGATCTATGAAGCCCCCCTTTTTGACCGGCTGCCTTCCCGTCCCAGTGCCAGCTGTGCCCTGCTGACATTGCGCAGACCTTCGGGGGCGGCTCGCTGACGAGTAAGGCTTGCTTCCATGGCGCTCCACAGCCGGGCACACAAGATGGTGGCCAGTTGCGCATCTCCCATTCTGGATCCTCCGCTGGGGCTGCGTGATGTCCTAGATGCAATTGTGGACTTGCGTATGGCCTTCCGTGTCATCACTACCGATTTGGGGGCCCGGCTCACTGAGATCCTTCCAGCTGGTCACGATTGCCCCTCAGCTCTGCGCACTGCGCCACTTCCTCCATCGGTTGAAGGTGGATCACCCGCTCTGGAGTGTACCGGGGCGATGGATGGGCGCATCTCCATGACTGCTGTGGTGCCCCTCGGCTCCACCTCGGGAGGGTCCGGCGGCACTGCTTCTTCGCTGGGGCCGTTGCTCGGGCCTCGGACGCCATGTTGCCCTTCTCCTTTGTTCTCTGGCGACGTGCTTCCTCGCATCATTCTGGACTTGCCGTTTGGACCCCGTCGGGCTGCTACGCTGGAACTTTTATTTGGTCCTGCGCCCAGTGGTGCGGATTTCGGTTTGGCCGGGAAGAACTCTTGTGCCCTATGCCATCGAACTTTCAAACAATTTGCCCCGTCGCAAGCACCTCGACTCCTGCGCTGGATTTCACCGGAGCCCTCCCCATCCACGTTGGCTGATCTGGACTTGGACCCTGTCGACACGCCGGTTCGAAGGGGACAGGGTTGATGATGTGTTCGATTATGCTGCTGCTTTCTATGTGTATGGCCGGGACTGTGGACGTAATTCGTTGGAGGTACAGGTCGATTAGGTACTAGGTCAGGGCCTGGGGTCGGGCGGCCGTGGGTAACGTTGCTATTCGTGTGTTCATTGCATCGGACATGCTGGATTGGCCCTCCTCCGGTCTTATGTGAAATGTGCTTCTTTTTCGTTCCTTTTCCTTTTCTTTCTTCTTCTCAATTTCTCTTTTCTTACTACATTTCGGGGTTTTTGGGGAGATGAAACACTCTGCTAGGGGGGGGGGTAGGCCGTAGCCTCTGCATGTGTGTAGGGTGGGGGGGTACGTTTTAGTTGGTGTTTATTTCTATGGTGCCTTTTGTTTTTATATAATTTCCTCTTTCCTAGGCCCGTGTTAGGCAGACTGGGGGATGGGTGGTGGCGCGGTGTTGGTTGGGATGTTGCGTCCTCTCCTGGGGTATGCATACTGTGTGGCCGTCCTCTGGCTGGAACTTGCATGTTGCGAACCGCACTGATTGATATGGATGTTTGTTGTCGAGTCCCACCTACATGGACCTAGTTCTCTTCTTCTTGCTTGTATTAGTACGGAGTAGTACGACCTGAACTTCATTGTCGCGATGAAAACCTTAAAATTAACCTTCACCGATCCTGAGACATGGTAATATGATACTTACAGTGTAACTCATTTAATGCTTGCCTATAACGAAGATATTGCTGTGTCGTCGTAAAGTTGCATTGATGCTCAATTGTTAGCGTGGCCGGCCGGAAGGTTGTAGGCCCGTATTTGTACTGATTTGATGCACAATAAAGGTTTTAAAAAAAAAAAAAAAAAAAAAAATTGCAGCAGTTTTGCCGAAAAAATATCAGGCTACAGTTTTGTCTATAGTGGATTTGAATTCAAATTAAACAGATGCGGTTGTCCAAGGATATGGCATCGGAATCTTAATGTTGTTCTTGTGGAAAGATAATACGTTGGTCTATGTTTAGGTGACTGGATAGACTTAGTGCAATTTAAAGAAGCAGCATTATTGTACTATTTTTTGTGCATGTTATAGATAACATATTTCGGTTGAGCACCACTGTATTAGGTTAGTATGCTCAGGTGAATGGTTGGTAGATTTACAGGTAGTAGATCTGAAATGGTCTATGTAAGTGTACATAGGGCTTATACATAACTGTTCCATGTTCACTCATGGTTAGATGATAATTTTATGTTAGGCATTCAGAGTGGAGTGATATTTATTTCAGAACCGTAGCCCAAGGAATATTGTCATTAAGGCCCCTCTTGTGTGTGGAAAGCCTATGTATCCATCTTTGCTCCTTGGGGACAGGCCATGTGGGTGGGGGCCATTTTGAGTGCTGCTACAGGCCCTGGCCATGTGCTGGGAGGGAGGGGGCCATTTTGAATGCAGGCAGTGTTGTTAGGCCTGCAACCATTTTGCCTAGTTTTCAACCTTTATGCCCAGGGGTAGTGAGTGTTGCATGGGCCTAGTCTTTCTGTGGGGTGTCTTGAATTTAAACATCATGGAGGGCCTGGATGGTTTGTGATTGTGCTGATTTTTCTGTGATTTTCGTTTTTTTGGCCTGTTGTTGTGGCCTTTTCACCAGGGGTAGTGAGTGTTGCATGGGCCTAGTCTTTCTGTGGGGTGTCTTGAATTTGAACATCATGGAGGGCATGGAATTGTGCTGATTTTTCTGTGTTTTTTCGATTTTTTGGGGGTGTATAACTGAACTGATGTTCCTCTGTCTTCCATTGCTTTTAGGTGCACAAGACTCAAGAGAACCACCAGTGCCAGGAAGAAGTCCTGCAGAGGTGTGTGTGTGCAGTATAACATCACGCGACGTCACGTCTGGCCACAGACAACTCTGCAACTCGTGCAACTGCGGCCTGCTGTTCTGACCTGCTCTGAAGAAGATGGCCCCAAAAAAAGGTACCCGTAGCTCCTCTAACAAGAAAGTTGCCAGTAAGGAGCAGAAGAAGCAAGTTACCAAGGAGGCTGGTGTGCCGGCCGCCACGTTTTTTGGGAGTAAAAAAACAAGTACGCCTGCAGCAGCAGCGGGATCTGCTGGGGACCAAGCTGGGACCAGCACCTCCACTCCATTGGGCTCAGTGCGCCACCACCACGCCAACTTAAGTCCAAGCCCTTGAGTGCTGCAGAGGCAGTCAGTGTACTTCTTCAATCACCATCGACCAGTGATGTTGGCTCATCGCAAGAAAGTAGCAGCAATGTCCCTGAATCAACACAGGTTGTTGTAACTCATCTGACAAGTGTTGAACAACCACAGCCGCAACAACAACCACATGTGCAAGTACAAGCCCAAGTACATGTGGAAGGAGAGGCATCGCAAGGAGATGCGCAAGCAGAGGTGCATGGAGGGTCACAAGTGCCCACAATAGTTGTTCCTCCCGAAGTAGGGGCACATTAGGAAATCGACAATCAAGCCGAGGTATCATTTGAGGAAGCCACTCCTCCTGATGATCATTCATTGTTTTCTACATCCCTAGCAAGGAAAAGATCAAGGGGGGTGTCTACATCTTCTTCAAGCCCACCTCCTTCTGATGATCTGGATGAAAATTGGGAACCACCACGGCCGTCTGAGAGTGAGGCACACCATGATCTGACCAAGGTACTTAAGCGTAAAAGGAAGGTCGTCGAAAAACTCATAGTTATGGAGTGTGATGAGGCTCAACAAGAAGTGGCGGATACTGCTGCTGATAAAGCCTCTCATGACGACGAGCCAGTCATCATAAAGATCACTGCAGCCCCAGCGGGCATGCAGCAAAGAGACATTTTGACCCTAGCCCGAGAAGCTGCTGAGCGTGATGATGATGTCGACGAGGAGGCAATGGAAACACAACAATCATTGGAGTTAACTAGTACACCAACACGTACCACTTCCATATTTCTTCCTCGCCACAAGGGACCTTCATCCACCTCGACCTCAATTAGTGGTGGTGAAAGTGCACAATGTACTAAAGTTCGGCAATCCACATCCTCCACTTCATCTGGCATTAGCAGCAAGACCACCGCCACCAGTATCGCCGCCTCCTCCGGCCCCCACAGACAATTCAAGTCCCCAGCTTGGGACTTCTTTAGTGTTTGCCCAAAAAGGGAAAACTTCGCCATTTGTAGCATTTGTAAGGTTGCAGTTAAGGATGGGCGTAAAATCTGTTTCGCGGGCGAATTTGCGGATTTTCCGCGATTTCGCGATGCGCGAATCTCGCGAAATCGCGGTAAAATCCGCGAATTAGCAGGGACGAATTTTCAGCCAAGCAAGGGTTACAGCAGCAGGTGCAAAAGTTGAACCTAATTTCTTTGTAACCTTTTACAAAAGGGTTACAAACAAATTAACTTCAACTTGGACACCTGCTGCTAATTGCTTCCTGGCGCCTCGTTGCCTACTTGCAACTATTCTCTGACCCTGCTCTGACCCTTGAAGCAGGGTCAGAGAATAGTTACAAGTAGGCAACGAGGCACCTGTCCAAGGAATTACTCATCAGAAAGCACTTACAGATATAAAAAACAGGAAGAAGGGAGAGGATGACAAATACACCCATTTTGAGTTGTCAGGAGGGGTTAAACTAAAAGAGACCTTTACAGCACAATTTTCATATGCATTTTGCTAAAAATAAAAAGCTGTATGTTCTGTAGGGGCAACTCAGGAATCTGGCCCTTCAGAGATCCGGCCTCTCTTTCTTTCTCTCGTTCTCTCTCTCCCTCTCTTTTTCCCTCTCTTTCTCTCTATCTATCTATCTATCTATCTATCTATCTATCTATCTATCTATCTATCTATCTATCTATCTATCTATCTATCTATCTATCTATCTATCTATCTATCTATCTATCTATCTATCTATCTATCTATCTATCTATCTATCTATCTATCTATCCATCTATCCATCTATCCATCTATCTATCTCTCTCTTCCATAAACAACTGCATGGGTAACTTCGCTATGCAAGCGGCTCGCGAAGACGCAAAAATCCCAGCGAACACGCAAAAAACCCAGCGAACACGCAAAAAACCCTGCGAACACGCAATAAGACCCAAAAATTTGCAAATTCGCACAAATTCGCGAATTTTGCGGATCACAAATTCACAAATCCACAAATTCGCGGATCGCGAATTCGCAAAATTTGCCCATGCTTAGCAATTAGTCGTGGTAAGTTTGGTACCAACTATGGTACCGGAGGCCAGAGAGGTCATCTTAAGAGACAGCACGCTGTCCAATGGTTTGCGCACCTACAGGCGATCAAGGAAGCCCTAATTGCACGTAATGAAAACGTTGATTTTTCATCTGATGATGATGAGGAGGAAGAAGACGTGTCAAACACTTCACTTACACCCAGTACCCCTGTCAGCAGCACACCCCATGTGAGCCACACTAAGAGTGTGGGAGAGAGTGAGACACCAATGCGAAAAAGTTCATCAGCGAGCGTAACTGGGTCGAAGATATCATCATCATCATTATCCCGTAAATGCTTGGTCCAGGGCAACATTAAAAAGATGTTGTTTACAGAAGCGCAATATGAACGCAACCACCCACTGACGCGTCTGTATAACACTAAGCTGGCTAAAATGCTAGCTCTGGACCTTCTCCCTTTTTCTTTTGTAGAAGGGGTTGGTTTTCTAGAATTAGTGGCAGCGCTCTGCCCTAAATGGAAGGTTCCAAGCCGGTTCTATTTTGCCAGAGTTGCGGTTCCAGCACTACATGAAGATGTTCTGGAGGTGATTGGGGCAGCTTTGCAGAAGAGTGCTGTTCACACTATACATCTGACAACAGACATGTAGACCAGTGGCGCAGGCGCTGATTACATGTGCATCACTGCACACTGGGTCTCTTTTTCAGGGGTTAAAGCAAAGCTAAACGCAGGTGTTGACCCGGACCAAGTTTTTAAAGCTGCTCGGAAACATGCAACACTAGCCATGTTTGGTTTGGAGAAACGTCACACAGCAGAAAACATTTTGGATGAGTTTAACACAAAAGTCCTTGACTGGCTGTCCCCAAAAAAACACCAGATTGGTTATGTTTCCACGGATAATGGCACCAATGTAGTTAAGGCCATGGAGCTGGGTGACTATTTCAGAGTGCCGTGTTTGGCGCACTGTATAAACCTGGTTGTCAAAAAATTCTTGAGTGATAAAGACAGTGCAGCGTACGGGGTAGTGGACACCTGCCGAAAAATGTGCAACCATTTCAGCCATTCTTTTAAGGCCTGGAAGCATCTGAGAAGCCTGCTACATGAACGTCGAATGCCAGTGAAAGCACTCATCCAGGAGGTGGCAACGCGTTGGAACTCAACCTTCTACATGCTTGAGCGTCTGTATGAGCAGTATACGGTACTCGATCACTATTTCGTAACACAGGGTACAGCTCAGAAGGACCTGAGGATGGGTGCGGCGCAATGGGACATAGTTAAAAGCCTGATACGCATGCTTCGTCCTTTTGAGGTCTTCACGCGTGCAGTCAGCAAGGAGGACTGTAATTTGGGGAAAGCTATCCCATTGTTGTACATGCTGGAGCACCAACTGAAGGAGGTGTGTTCTGTGTTTCAAAAAGATGTAAAAAACCAAGACCCTTTTGTTTTGGCGGAGAAATTATTAGAGCGCCTACAAGGTGATGAACGTCTTAAAATGATCCACTCAAACCAGCATTACATTTGTGCTACTATTCTGGATCCACGCTACAAAAAGGCGCTGGCAGGCCGAGAATTCTTTCCTTTTGCTGATGAAGATGTTACAAAGTACAAACAGTGGCTAGCCTTCTCAGCCAAGAGGTTTGAAAGAGAACGGCAGAAAATTGAAGGAAAAGGCAGTACATCAGCATCAGCAGGCCATCCCCAGTCAAAACAATCCACTTCTGCACCTGTGGCTGTGGCACAAGTGACCTCTCAGCCGTTAAAGACACCGGCAACCGGATCATCTGCACCAGACACAACAGTAACATTGGAGGCTGAGGAGGATTGGCTAGCTCGGCTTGGGTTTGGTTCTCAAAAGGTCACAGCAACAGCTAAGCAAAGTGAAGGAACCTTGGAGGAGGACCTTGAGTCGATGGTGAAGGACTATCTGAATGACTCAACAGAGGTCTATGTTAATGCTGACCCATTGGCGTATTGGCATGGGAAAAAAGAATTGTGGCCACAGCTCTTCAACCTGGCTTTAAACTACTTGTCTTCCCCACTCGCAAGCTTGTCTTCTGAACGTGTTTTCAGTGCTGCTGATGGCATTGTAACTTCCAAACGGAGCCGCCTCTCGCCCAAAAATGTGGAGAGGTTAACAATGATCAAGATGAATCAGCACCTCATACCACCAGATTACAGTGTACGAGAAAGCACGCCGGATGAAGACGAGGTGGACAGCAAAGTAGATGAGGGAATTTCTTCTATGTCAGGTGACACTGAGCTCACCCTGCCTGAATTCGCAGAGTATGATGATGAAGCCTTATTCTTATTCATGGACTCTGACACCGAGCCCTGAAAATGAGACAGTGAATCAATAACTTTCTTTTTCGTCCTTATTCACTTTTACTCCTGTGTGTATGTCTTTCTTTGTTGTGCACAGTTAATATAATTCAAACTTTAATCACCTAATCACAAAAACAAGCCCATCAGCAGAACTGTCTTCACTTGTTTGCTTATTGATTTAAAGGTGCCGCAGTCTGCATTCCTCAGGTTCACAAGTTCAGAAGAACATGCTCCTCTATCCTCCTCCTCCAGACTCCTATTTCCATCAAAGCAGAGGGCTGGTTTACGCCCCATGAAGAAAGACTCAGCACTTGTGGGGGTGTTCTACTTCTTTGCGGGTGAGTTGACGGCTCTGGGGCCATTGCTGGGAAGCTCTAATACCGGATAAAAGTGGTTTGGACCAAATCGGAGGTGGACATTTTTGTGTGTTTTTGCTGACTTGCTTGCCTTTGAGGTGCTCTTTGGGGGGTTCCGGGTGTTTGTGAGTGAGTTTTGGGGTCGGGGAGCACTGCTGGGACACTCTAATCTTGATTGCATTTGCTTTTCAGGAAATCCGTGGTGGAAAACTGGAGTTATGGCCTAGCTGCACAGCGGATTTGGACCGAAGGCCGAGAAATATTGTAAGTATGAGATTTTGCTTTTTGGCTGTTTGGGGGTGTTGTGCTTTTTGGCGGGTGGGTTGGCGGGTTTTAAGGCATTCCTGGAAAGGTCTAATACCGGATAGAAGTGGTTGGGACAAAATCCACGCTGATTTCTTTTTTGCTATTTCTGACATTTTGCTCAATGTAGCGTGTTTGGGGGCCTGTTTGGGGGGCTTCCTGGTGTTTGTGGGTGGGGTTCGGGGTCTGGGAGCACTGCTGGCTCTGGATACTTTAGTTTGCAAGACGTTTGAAGCAAATCCATGGTGGCAGAGGGGAGTTAGGGCCTAGCTGCAGAGCGCGCATGGAGTGATTTGGGAAATTGGCAAAAAAATGACTAAGTCCCCATTTTTGTACTTTTGCTCTTTGGCTGTTTAGGGGTCTTCTACTCGTTTTCACCTGGGTTGACGGCTCTGGGGCCATTGCTGGGAAGCTCTAATACCGGATAAAAGTGGTTTGGACCAAATCGGAGGCGTAAATTTATTTGTGTTTTTGCTGACTTGCTTGCCTTTGAGGTGCTCTTTGGGGGCATTCCGGGTGTTTGTGGGTGAGTTTTGGGGTCTGGGAGCACTGCTGGGACACTCTAATCTTGATTGCATTTGCTTTTCAGGAAATCCGTGGTGGAAAACTGGAGTTATGGCCTAGCTGCACAGCGCGTTTGGACCGAAGGCCGAGAAATATTGTAAGTGCGAGATTTTGCTTTTGGGCTGTTTGGGGGTGTTGTGCTTTTTGGCGGGTGGGTTGGCGGGTCTTGGGGCATTCCTGGAAAGGTCTAATACCGGATAGAAGTGGTTGGGACAAAATCCACGCTGATTTTTTTTGTTGCTATTTCTGACATTTTGCCCAATGTAGCGTTTTCGGGGGCCTGTTTGGGGGGCTTCCTGGTGTTTGTGGGTGGGTTTCGGGGTCTGGGAGCACTGCTGGCTAGGGATACTTTAGTTTGCAAGAGGTTTGAAGCAAATCCATGGTGGCAGAGGGGAGTTAGGGCCTAGCTGCAGAGCGTGCGCGGAGTGATTTGGGAAATTGGCAAAAAAATGACTAAGGGCCAGATGTAGGTCGGTCGGTAACGGCCGAAAATCGGTATTTTCGGCCGTTACCGACCGGTATACATGATTTGACATGTAGGGGCACAATTTTACAGAATCAGTAACTTTACCGATTCGGTAAAGTTACCGATTCTGTAAAATACCGAATAGGTATTTTTACCGATTCGGTAAATCTCTGATGTAGGTGGGACTCTTCTGAGTCCCAAAGGCCCTACAAAATCGGTATTTTACCACACAATCCTATTGTGTGGTAAAATACCGATTTCAGGTGTGCATGCATATGTGTGCATGCACACCTAGCCATGTGACAGACAGACATGCCCTTAGGGCATTTCTGTGCGCCACATGGCGCACATGCCTATTTGTGGGGTGCCAGAGGGTGTCAAAGTGTCACCCCCTGCACCCTTGCAAAATTCGGTATTTACCGATTCTGTAAATACAGAATCGGTATTTCCCATTGATTCCTATGGGCTTTGAAGCCCATAGGAATCAATGGTAAATACCGATTCTGTATTTACAGAATCGGTAAATACCGAATGTGACAGATTCGGTATTTACACATCTGGAAATACCTACATGTCCACCACATTGATTTACCGATTTTCAATTACCGAATCGGTAAAATTCGGTAACTGAAAATCGGTAAATCAATTTTACCTACATCGGGCCCTAAGTCCCCATTTTTGTACTTTTGCTCTTTGGCTGTTTGGGGGTCTTCTACTCGTTTTCTCCTGGGTTGACGGCTCTGGGGCCATTTCTGGGAAGCTCTAATACCGGGTAAAAGTGGTTTGGACCAAATCGGAGGCAGAATTTTTTTTGTGTTTTTGCTGACTTGCTTGCCTTTGAGGTGCTCTTTGGGGGGGTTCCGGGTGTTTGTGGGTGAGTTTTGGAGTCTGGGAGCACTGCTGGGACACTCTAATCTTGATTGCGTTTGCTTTTCAGGAAATCCGTGGTGGAAAACTGGAGTTATGGCCTAGCTGCACAGCGCGTTTGGACCGAAGGCCGAGAAATATTGTAAGTATGAGATTTTGCTTTTGGGCTGTTTGGGGGTGTTGTGCTTTTTGGCGGGTGGGTTGGCGGGTCTTGGGGCATTCCTGGGAAGGTCTAATACCGGATAGAAGTGGTTGGGACAAAATCGATAAGGAAAAGCCTTTTGGCACTTTTTGTAACTTAGGGTTTGTTAGGGTTAGCCCTAGCAGCAGGATTGCATGTGTATCGGGGTATTCTAGATTTTTGCAACTGAGATCTGGGGTCTTAGAGCACTCGTGAGAATGTGTAATTGTGGTTGCAAGTCATTTGAAGAAAATCCATGGTGGGAAAGGGGGGATTTGGCATAGTTAAAGAAAGCCTCTGCCACTATTCTTACCTTAGGGCTCGTTAGGGTTAGCAGTATTTCTATTGCATGTGTTTGGGTGGGGGGGTTTTTGAGTCTTGGAGCGATGCTGGCTATGGATACTTTTGCTTGCTTGCAAGTGGTTTGAATTCAATCCACGGTGGATAAGGGGGTATTTGGGCCTACTTTTACTTTCGAAGTACGTTTTGTCACCAGTTTTCTGCTAGGCCTCGTTTTTTGAGATCTGATTGGGGGTCTTCTACATTTTTGCGACTGGCTTTAGTAAGGGTCTGGGTGGGAGCACTGCTGGGAAGGTCTAATTTTGTTCTAAAACACAGTCTACAGTACACCTAGCTTGAGGGGAAAGATCCGCTAAATTAATTTGCCCATACTTATTTATCCTTCAAAAGGTGACTCAGACAGAGTACGCACTTTCAAAAATGTTGTACTGTCTATTAGGAAAATCAAAGTGTGACTTTTTGCACTACACAGCGTACATAACTTATATTTATTTATCAGTGCTGTTTTTCGTTCAATAATTACAGGCCGGGTTTCAGTCTGTGCAATGGGGAAAAAAGGATGGAGTCAGGTTTCACATTAGCGAGCCGCAATTCAGCATCCACCAGGCAGGCAGTGGACAGGGTGTCTTCTGGTCACCAACATTGATGGACGAAGCGTCAGCTGGAATGGAGGAGTGCCGCTAATAAGAGGAATTGTTTGCTGCATGCAACTTACTTACCAAATTCAACAGGACAACTACAACAATGCAGATACAGTATCCATTCTTTTCTTCTATGAGTGTGTGTGACTGCATTTCTTGGATCTCTCTCTGCTTCTAAATTGATCCCTACAGCCATTCTATAGGTTTTACTTCGGCTATTTTTTAAACCTAATTTAATGTAGCCCTGTACTGTCGCATTCTGTCATTCACGGTTGTCGAAAGTACTACTTACTTTTCGGTAACAATGCATTCAGTAGTGCATGCACTTCCTTTATGCCACGTAAAAGATTTATGGTTAGCTTGGTACCCAAACATTTCTTTATGTTCAATTATTGTTTGTCCATGCTGTGCTTTTTTTTTCTCTCTCAACAAAACCTACCCAAAAAGAAACCCCCATTCCCATCCATTTTACAAACCCTAACCCTCTTCCCCCAGGCTGTGTGGTTTTGCTTGATGTGTGACTAAATGACATCAATAATTCCACACACTTGCTGGGGAGGATAAGGTCATAGCAACAGGCTGGTGAAGGAATCTGAGGATATATTCTAGACTTACTCAGCTTCAGTACTATTTCTTGTAGAAGTAGCCAATGTCAAATAAATCCTACACAAGTACAAGTTATACTATCAATACTTTACCATTTGTTAGGCTACTTTGTTGCACTGTTGTAGTCTAGTGTACTGTCACCTGCGCTGAGACGTGGTATCGTATCGTGAAGCTGCATTGTGACAAAGTTTTGTTTTAATAGCGCCAGGAATATACTAGCGTTTACATTGCTTGGGCGCTGCTTTGCTGGCTTGCTCTGATATTGACCTGCACATTATTTCTGCGATATCCCCCGGTGCCCTGCTCTGCCCTCCCCTCCATTTTGTTTTTGTTGTTGTTGTGCTCCGTTCCCTTGAGCCCGCCCCGCCTCCCAGCTGAGCCGCCCTCCCACTACCAATATACAGCGTCCCCTGACCTCGCAGCGCTGTGATCCATTCTTCGCTCCTGCCTTGAGTGGTCGCTCCCCTGTCTCTGCGCTGAGACGTGGTATCGTATCGTGAAGCTGCATTGTGACAAAGTTTTGTTTTAATAGCGCCAGGAATATACTAGCGTTTACATTGCTTGGGCGCTGCTTTGCTGGCTTGCTCTGATATTGACCTGCACATTATTTCTGCGATACCCCCCGGCGCCCTGCTCTGCCCTCCCCTCCATTTTGTTTTTGTTGTTGTTGTGCTCCGTTCTCTTGAGCCCGCCCCGCCTCCCAGCTGAGCCGCCCTCGCCCCTCCCCCCTTCACCATCCATATATGACCGCTGCATTTGCGAGCAGCGTCCACGCGCAGCGTTCGCGCCCCAGTTGCGCCGAAGGTGCGCCAAAGGTAAGCCCGTCTACGCCCGTCCGCGCCTGGACCGTGCCCAGCGCCAGACCCCCTGGCCCTCGCATTGCCCAGCCCTCCCGCATTACGTACGATGCCACCACCCTCCTAGCCCTTAACCCTGGCCGCTCCCCCATCTGCGTCCAAGCCGCTCCTGGACACACCCATGGACCTTTTTCCTGCTACTCCTGCAAGTTCGACGGCACCAATAACAACTCCTCATCTACGAACACACAACAGATATCCGATCCCAACCACCTACAATGCATGCTGCTCAACACCCGCTCGGTCCACAGACACGCCATCGACCTCTGGAATCTACTCGACACCATCTCTCCGGACGTCGCCTTCCTAACAGAAATATGGATGAATGCCCCTTCAGCCCCAGACATCACCATTGCCATTCCGGAAGGCTATAAGATCATTCGCAAGGACCGTACCGGACACACAGGAGGAGGCATCGCTATCGTCCATAAGAAATCCATCCGCATCTCAACCAGCTCAGACGTCAATCTCGCCAACTCTGAACACCTTCACTTCCAGATCCACATCGACCCCAAGACCACACTCAGAGGCACCCTCCTTTACAGGCCACCAGGACCCCGCGCACAATTTAGTGAAGACATCACGGACTTCATCACTCCACACGCACTCCCCTCCGAGGACTACATCCTTTTGGGAGACCTCAACTTTCACCTTGAAAAGAACAATGACCGCAACACCACCACCCTTTTGGACAACCTCGCAAACCTCGGACTTAAACAACTTGTCTCTACCTCCACTCACATCGCAGGTCACACACTCGACCCTATCTTCACCTCCAGCAAACATGTCTCCTTCAGCCACACCACAGCTCTCCTTTGGACTGACCACAGCTGCGTTCACTTCACCTACAACAAGCCCACATCCAACAACCACCACCATCCTACTCTGCAAAGAAACTGGAACAAAATCACCATCGACCAGACCTCCTCATCGCTTCTTCAAAACCCCCCCGCCCACTCCTCAAACCCAGACCAAGCAGCCACCAACCTCACCCAATGGTTATCCAACAGCGCCGACATCCTAGCACCACTGAAAAAACGACAAATAAAACTAGGCAGCAAGAAGGCCTCCTGGTTCAGAAATCCAAGAAACTCTGTCGCTCCCTCGAGAAGGCCTGGAAAAAAGACCCAACCACCAGCACCAAAGACGCCTTCAAAAACGCCACCCGCATACACCACCAACTAATCCGAAACGCCAAGAAAACAGCCTTCAAGGACCGTCTAGATAACAACGCCCACAACAGCAAGGAATTATTCAACATCGTCAAGGAATTTACCAACGCCTCAGCCAACTCCAACGACATCACCCCCTCTCAAGCCCTCTGCGACTCCCTAGCCTCATTCTTCCACAACAAAATTGCAGACATCCACAACAGCTTCGACAACTAACCCGGAGACCAACCCACCCAATCCACTGCAGGACCCCCACCCCCCCTGAATATCCTCAATGACTGGAAGCCTATCTCCACTGAGGACACCATCCGTCTGATGAACTCTATCCATTCAGGATCCCCCACAGACCCTTGCCCTCACCACATCTTTAACAAAGCAGACTCCATTATTGCACCGCACCTCCGAGATGTCATCAACTGCTCCCTCAACTCCGCAACCTTCCCGGAAAGCTGGAAACATGCCGAACTCAGCGCCCTCCTGAAGAAACCCACAGCTGACCCCACCGAACTCAAAAACTATCGCCCTATCTCACTCCTTCCATTCCCGGCCAAAGTCATCGAGAAAGCTATCAACAACCAGCTCGCCGCATTCCTCGAAACCAACAAATCCCTCGACTCTTCACAATCCGGCTTCCGAGCCAAGCACAGCACCGAAACCGCCCTCATCGCAGCAACAGACGACATTCGAACTCTACTGGACAATGGAGACACAGTCGCCCTCATCCTCCTCGACCTCTCCGCAGCCTTCGACACGGTCTGCCATAGCACCCTTCTACAGCGCCTCAAAAACATCGGAATCCAAGGAAAAGCACTGGAATGGATCACCTCGTTCCTCTCCGGAAGAACGCAGAGAGTCCGCCTTCCACCATTCAAATCAGAGGCCACTGAAGTCATCTGCGGCGTACCCCAAGGGTCCTCACTCAGTCCCACCCTCTTCAACGTTTACATGAGCCCCCTCACGGCCATCGCACGCCAACATAACTTCAACATCATCTCCTACGCCGACGACACTCAACTGATCCTATCACTCACCAGAGACCCTAACACGGCCAAAACCAACCTACACGAAGGAATGAAAGAAGTAGCCGAATGGATGAAGCACAGCCGTCTGAAACTGAACTCAGACAAAACAGAAGTCCTCATCTTAGGTACCTCCCCCTCCGCCTGGGACGACTCTTGGTGGCCAGAGGCCCTTGGAAAAGCACCCATCCCGACGGACCACGCACGGAACCTGGGCGTCATCCTGGATGCCTCACTCTCGATGAACAGACAAGTCAACGCCGTTACTTCATCTTGCTTCAACATTCTTCGCATGCTCAAAAAAACATTTCGCTGGATCCCTACCGAAACTAGAAAAACAGTCACCCACGCTCTGGTCACGAGCCGACTGGACTACGGAAACACCCTCTACGCCGGCATCACCGCAAAACTCCAGAAAAAACTACAACGCATCCAGAACGCCTCAGCCAGGCTCATATTAGACATCCCGCGTAAAGAACACATCTCTGATCACCTGAAAAACCTCCACTGGCTCCCCATCAATAAGAGGATTACTTTCCGGCTCCTAACCCACGTACACAAAGCACTCTACGAAATAGGACCCAAATGCCTCAACACACGACTATCCTTCTACACCCCCTCCCGCCAGCTACGATCCTCCAACCAAGCCCTTGCCACGGTACCTCGCATCAACAAAACCACCATGGGAGGTAGATCCTTCTCCTACCTAGCAGCTAAAACTTGGAACTCACTCCCTACTCACCTTCGCCTTACTCAGAACCACCTAGCATTCAGAAAGCAACTCAAAACATGGATATTTGACAAGTAACTCCCCACCCTTCTTCAAGCGCCTTGAGACCCTCTGGGTATGTAGCGCGCTATATAAATCTTTTGACTTGACTTGACTTGACATCGTACCGTTGTAATGCTACAGTAAGGACAAACCAGGTTTCATTTTCTTTTTTTCCATAGCCATGCAACTGCCACTGTGTCACACCACTAGTACCACCGCAATGAGGAGGAAATTTCATCCGCCCTGGATTGCAACCTTAATCGCCATTTCCCATGGAGCCAGCCCTAGGCCTAGCCCTACTTTCAAACAGAAATTACAGGTAAGATAAGCGTTTGGTTGGAGCCGAGGTAGTATGATGGAGTATTAGGAGAGACGAGAGATTGACGGTAGTACTACTAAAGTCCTAGGACTATTCAGGAAAACAAACTTACTGTTAAACCCCCACCCACCAGACTCAAAAGCAGTAAAAAACAGGTATGGTCTGATAAAGTTTCAAAAAGTATATTTTTATAGCCCTAACAAAATAATCTCCCGCAAGACCCTCCCTAACCCCAATGATTGCCCTTCAAAAGTCCCCAAAAAACCCAACTCCCAATTCCCACCCCCCAAAAGTCTCTAAAAAAGGGGCAAGGGACACTACGGCATGGTGCTGTTGACTTTAGCAGATAGGGAATCATGCTCCTTGCGGTGGGTGGCATGTTCGAAGCGGAGGCCCTCCACCAAGTTCTTATAGCTTAGGACCTCCTGCTCCAGGTAGGGATAAGCGGCGCCGGCGTGCCTTGCAAATCCTGTGGGGGGCAGCTGCTGTCTTTGCTGCTCGGCGGTGGCGTTTGGCTTTGGTAGCCCGGCTCCGTACCGCTGGAGCACTGCGCTGGCTGGCAGCCCGCACGGAGGAGGATGCAGCTGTCCCAGTGGATGTTGTTGTAGTACCAGACTGCGTCTCCTCCTCCTCCAGGGCCACCAGCCGCCGATATTCAGCGACAGTGGCATCCAGCCTCCTTTGCACGGCCATTCTAGCCAGCTCCCTCCTCCTTAATGGTCTCTTGGATTTGGAAGGAGCAACTATATGAAGAAAGAAAGACATAGTCTGTAACCAATGCTCCTTAAGATTAACACAAAATGATTGAGCAGAAAGTTGTGTCACAGTACAAGTAGCAAATTGAAAGCACAGTACATAACTATTGAGGACAGTATCTATGTAACCTCCGACTTCTTCATCCTTGCTCTAACATTAGTGGGAGTTTAAGGAACAAATTCTACGAGCACTATGGACTTCCATTACAGTCGACTATGACAGTACACCAGTCTTATTCTTCTTCTACTCTCTTGTTTAGGAAAATTGGTACTTTATCTTATGCAAGCCGGCATAATGCCAGCGCAGTGAACTTGCACCCGAGAAAAACAGACGCACACCATGGTGAGTGAGACAGACTTGCGTTACTGTACCGGTCCAGTACATGCAGGTGGTGAAGCTCTTACTTTTCTATTACGGGTGGCACTGAGAATACTCTGTTAAAAGGGCTACTGCTTAATTAATTTAGCTTTCACCCTATAGTGCAAATGAGTATTAGAAAAGGAAAATGAAGAAGCTAAATAATCTGATTATCTATCACTTCACATGGGATGTATTTGATGACATATGGGATGACTTTAGGTGCTTTGCTTATTATTGAGTGAACAGGGATACACCCACACATGAATGACGTACTACTACTAAACTAAAGTTATTAAGAGAGGTAGGGAGTGTCCACCGTAATAACCGGATATATGCTGTGCTTGCAGTTGCAATACAAACTACTGCTACTATTCATGGTAGTATTTGGACAAAATTACAACTTCTTTTCCTTGCCTTTCCTACACTGGAACGGACGTGCGGGTGCGGTGTTAGATGCTCTTCAAAGTAACACTTAGTTCATCCAGTGACCGTCTACTCTCTCTTGATACACATATGCTATCTAAGAGTCAGATAGTACCATGAATGATCCAGGCATCCATCCATTCAAAGTATATGCACACATACAGTTTCTGTTTCACCCACCCAGGCTGTTCTCCTTTCACCCATCCTTGCTTCATCATTCACCCAGCCATGCACCATACCATATTCTTTCCTTCCCAGCCACCTCGGGGACCAAGCAAACACATATCATTCTTCTTTGCCAGTCATCATTACATTTCTCGTCCTTTCACACTTACTTACACCCTTCTTTCGCTTTTCGTTCCCATCCGTCAAGTTCATCTCAGATCTGATTGGGATTCTTCTCGCCAAAAACTTCTCAGCTAAGTCGAAGTACATTTAGAGGAGGCTACTACCTGGTTTATTTATAATACACCCGTGCAGAAAGCACACTCTCCAGTCTTCAATCTCAATAAGTAAGGAATATATAGATTACATCTGCCCGCCACCACCGTGTTATCCCACACAGAATTGTCCGGCACCTCCACCGCCTCCTCCCCAGAGTTGTCCTCGTCCAATGCCGCCACCACCTCCGCGCTGGCCCCGCCTCCAGATGTTCCACCTACAAAGTACATTTTATAAAGTTAGAATACACCACTCACTACTATATGATATTTGGTCTAGGAGGAAGAAAGAAACAGTATACAATTTAATAATTTGTGACTGTCGACTCTAAAGTAAAAATGTCCCTTTTTCAAGGGAAGGCTCTTGTCTTGCTGCACTTTTTGGCACAACTGATGAATGCTTGCTTTTTATTTTTAACACGCACCACTTTTTCTCCTAACAGACAGAAGCTTGACTTCTAAGAACACGAGCAGGATCAAGTTCAAACCAGGTGAGAGCTCGGCTCGACCACAAGAAATGTGTCCAATTAATCATCAGCAGTAAGCACTTTTCCATTTTCAGTTAAACGTTTACTTTTATGACAAACTTGATTTTAATAAATGTGTTTACTTTTAATAAAGCTTTTAAACTTAAATAGACTCTGTGGTTTTTGGTCCTCCAGACTAGAGTGGATGAGCTAAAGGTTTTGCAATTTTTGCAAGCATGAGTCCGTGCCTCTGACATCATTGGGGGTCAATCATCGGTAACTTTGGGAGCTAAATGACTCTGCCACACTATCTAGTCAGTAAGGAGATTAGGGGTTCAACTACAAAGTCTGTTATCACTGAGGTATGTGGAAAGTCTAACAGCACCTATTATAATTGATAAGCTAAGCAATGCATTATTTAGTGTCCATAGTTCTGTTTGTGCAGATTTGTCCCTGCAACAGTAGTAGAATGGATTGTCCTCCTATCCAAACCAAATGTAAAGTAGTATCTTATTCTTTCTTGGTGGTCATTCACCTTTTTATTGTTGGTAATTGTCAAAGCATAAACATTTAGAAGACTTGAAAAGACATTATGGACAATCCCAGAGGACTGCACTCAGTGCATTGAGCTATTGCTGACTAGAATGGGAGTCCAATGGAATTGCCAAATGTGCAATCTTAGTTAGCTACACAAACAGACTAATAAGAATATTCTAGTAATACCACACGGAGTCATAAGAATTTAGATCCCGTCTACAATAAGATCAAAGACGATTTAGAAAAAATCGAATGAGGAACGCTAGGAAAAAATAAGTACTCTATATTGTGTCTCACCTTTAAAGCTCTCAAGAGTCATGGCCCAGCGTTTCTCAAACAGAAACTTTGCCACTACCTTCCGAAAAGATCTCTTCGATCTGAACAGAGACATCTACTGGTTGTGCCACGCACCAGGACGGTTAAATGGGGCGACAGATGCTTCATCAATTCCGCAGCCAAACTTTGGAACATGCTTCCAAAGGAAATAAAATCGGCACCCTCGTTACTCCAATTCAGGAAACTGGTAAAAACCTGGTTATTTGACCAATAACCGTTCAGAACAACATTTCCTAAGGTAGACACTTGCTTAATCAGAGATCGTTAGCTAAGTCATAGCGCCAAGACACCCACGGGTATATGCTGCGCTTTATAAATTTTTAAAATAAATAAATAAATAAATATATTAAAATTAAAACTTACTGCGGCCAGCAAAGGAGCCCTCGCCTGCCCGATCCTGGCCTGCATCTTGAACAGCACCCTCCTCCTCCTCCTCCTCCTCCTGTGTCCTCCTCTTGCTCCTGCGGGGAAGCTGATGTACAACATGAAAGAAAGAAAAACAGAAAACATGGATGATATTTGTCAACCAAATCAAACATTTCAAAAGAACTAACAAAATATTTTGGCAAAATAGCAAATAGACAACTATTCCACGGGATATATTATTGACCAATCTCATGTGGTCTACTACGTTATTAGTATTGCTTGATTTGCGGACCGTCGAATTGGAAACTTCTTATGTAACTCACTAAACAAAGTACTAAAAAGGTTTGCCTAGGATTGGCAGGCAGCAGTCCGCAGCACGCGAAGTGACAGCCAAAGTCCATCGTGATTGCAGATCAGCGACAACACTAAAGTTTCCTACTACATTAACCAGTCATTAAAATACTCAAACTATCAATCCACCACCACTATTTCTTCTTATCGCCATGTGTACAAAGGAAGGACTGGACTTGAGTCTGTAGGGGCTGATTTAGAAGCCCTTGCGGCTCTTTTGCTCCATTGTTGCGTGACTTTTGTGACGCAGCGGCAGCACAAAAGAGGCGCAATGGTGCGGCGTATATTAACAACGTGACGCATATGGGAGATGCATCACGTTGTAAAGCCCTGCGCCATCAGGGGGCATTCCGGCGCAAGGGAGGGTGTTCCTGCGCAGGAACGCATCCTAAAAGTGGCTTAGGGAAATCTCCAAGATTTCAATCAGTCACTTTAAGGACAATGGCCCCTCGACTCCCTTATCCCGATGGTTTCTAGTAAGTGTGGCCTCCGCGCCCCTAGCCCCTGGTATGATGGCAATCTGAGGGCTCTGAAAAGTGTCTGCAGACGTGCAGAGAGAGACTGGAGGAAGAGGTATGACAGCAGCAAAAAAACCCTGTATATGGCTGCGGTCAAGTCTTATCACCGCGCGGTTTGTAGAACCCGGGCTGCATATTACGCTCTGGAGTTTCGCAGCAGTGGGAATCCTGTTAAAACCATCTTTAAGGCCCTTATAGACCTTGTGGCAAGGAAGCCTGCCGGTAATTCCATCAGCTCCAATACCCATTGTGAAGCGCTGGCGGCTTTCTTCCTGGAGAAGGTCCAGACCATCTATAGGGCCTTCCCCACCACTGCACAAACCAGTATGGGGCCACCCATCCTGCCGGATCAGGTGGTGCTAGACTCTCTCCCCTATCTCTCTTTGGAGTCTTACACGGCCCTGGCTCTCCGAGTTAAGTCTGGGTCGCCGGTCGACCCGCTCAAGCCACCAATGTTCAGAGACCAGACTTTTGCTCGCCCGGTTTGCGACTTAATCAACATGTCGCTATCATCTGGCCAGGTGCCTTTGAAATGGAAGCATGCGGTAGTAATGCCCATTTTGAAAAAACCATCTCTCGACCCTACAAAATCGGAGAACTACCGCCCGATTTCGCTTCTCCCGTGGCCAGCCAAACTCGCGGAGGTGCATGTTAACACCGCCCTCACTGATCATCTGTCGCGTGCCAACATTCTGGACGACACCCAGAATGGTTTTCAGGCCGGCCACAGTACGGAGACAGCATTGCTATCTATGGTCAAGCACCTGCGGGTAGTTCTGGATGCAGGTCAAACGGCGGCGCTTGTTTTGTTAGACCTAAGCGCCGCCTTTGACACGGTCTCCCATGATATTCTCCTGCAGCGTCTTGAGGAGATAGGGGTGATCCGCACTGCACACCAGTGGTTTCGTTCGTTTCTCAGGGATCGTTCCTTCTGTGTGGCGTCCCCGCCCTATCAGTCCAAATGTCATCCTCTGTCTCTTGGGGTCCCGCGGGGTTCCTCGCTGAGTCCCACGTTGTTTAACATCTACGTGAGGCCGCTGGCTGAGGTTGTGAAGCTCTGTGGTATGACCATGGTGTCGTACGCAGATGACACCCAGCTAGCGGTCACGATCAGCGGGGACTCTGGGGTGGATGCCCCAAGATTCAGAGAAGGACTTAGGGCGGTGGCTGGTTGGATGACGTCCAACTGTCTCCAACTAAACGCCAAAAAAACGGAGGTGATGGTCTTTGGGAAGCGGACGGACCTATGGGGAGATACTTGGTGGCCCCCTGAGTTGGGGCCGACCCCCACTCCGGTTGCGGAGATCAAAAATCTTGGTGTTTGGCTGGACCCTTCCCTCAACTTTGTTGGCCACACCAATAGGATGGTGGCGTGCTGCTTTGGCATCTTGCGCAATCTGCGACCTGCCCTTAAATATTTTGATGCCGCAACTCGTCAACTGGTGGTACAAGCAATGGTTTTGGCTCGGCTGGACTATGCCAGCTCCCTTTTTATAGGGTTAAACCAGGCCGAGCTAACCCGACTTCAAAGAGTGCAGAACGCAGCGGCCAGAGCAATCGTAGGTCTTCCTAGGTTTTGCTCGGCCGGTCCAACTTTGCGAGCCTTGCATTGGTTACCCGTTAGGCAGCGGATCCACTTTAAAGTACTGTGCATTACTTTCAAGGTTCTGAAGGGCCTATCGCCTCCCTTACTGCGCCAACTTTTGTGCCCTTATATCCCGGGCCGCACTTTGCGCTCGCTGGACCAAGAATTAGCGGTAGCCCCTCGGTTCAAACTCAGTCGGGCGGGGGGTCGCTCTTTTAGGGTGCGGGCAGCCGCACTTTGGAACGCTCTCCCCTTGAAACTCCGGACCCTTGGCGACTTGCTTTCTTTCCGCAAGGCCGCTAAAACTCATCTATTTTCTGAGCTATGTTAAAACCTCAACTCCCCCATTTTTAATAATATTTTCTGTTTTCCTGTTGTGTTGTGTTCGCCACCTTGTCGGTGCGCCGGGACGCTCCTTCGCTGGAGCAGCCGTGCGCAATATAAATAGCACTAACATAACATAACATAACATAACTCAAACCCTGAGCCTGCTTGAAGCAGACGTACAGCTTAATGCAGCATTGGGGAGCTAGGGCACCCCAGAGCATTGATGGAGCTGCGCCATTGTTGCGACGCAACTCCAGCAATGCGCCGCCTTTACGACACAGATGCGTAACGCTTTGGTGACGTTTTGAGGCCCATGGTGCGCCGCATTGTAAATACGGCGCACCATGGGTGATGGTGGTGTGGCGCACAATTACTGGCGCATCCCTGCTACTTTGCAGGGTTGTGCCGGTAATTAAAAATCTGAACCTTAGTGTCTAGCATTACGCAGTTCTTTAAACTACACTCATACATAATTTCACAGGCCAATGAAATGAACACAAAATCGAAAACAAATAAGCATAGTAGCAACACTACTGAGAAGGAGAGCAGTGCACCTGAAATGCACAGAAGATTTTGAAATATAATTTACCTACAATGTAATGAGCAGCATTACTGCTCTTGGTAAAAAACAAAAATTTGCAATATAATAACACAGCAGGAGAAAACAGAGTAGTAAAGAAATAGCTACTACTACTCACCAAACCCGGGGATCTTGAGGCCAAGCAGGTCGAGCAGATCTCGTTCATGGGTCAGGATGTCCTGGTGGGTGGCCTGGTTGTAGGTGCGCCGGACCCGAGAGTGGTGGTACATGGCCCGGCACACCTTATCCCACTGCTTCTGGCGCTCCCGGATCCCGTACCTGACACCGATCCTGCCACTTGCCATTATGGTCCTGGGGAGGCGGCGCTGAAAATAAAAAATGAGTGCGGCCACCTCCTCCGGGCTAAAGATCTCCCTGGGTACGACCTGCTCCCCCTCAAACGCCCGCACAGGAGCCGGGCACGGGGTGCGGGACCCTTCCCCTTCTCAGGATGCTTCCCGGCTCCCTTCACCATGGTCTGGGCGGAAAGGAATAAAGAAAATAGAATAGGGAAGAGAAGAAAAGAAAAGAGTTTAAAAAAGTAGTTTAAAATTAACCAAAAGTAGCAGTAAACACAAAAATATAGGGCTAGAAAAATAGAGGGATAGATAATAAGTAAAAAAGATCAAAAAAACTTCAAACAAGCAAAGGATGGCAGAGATTTAGAGAGGATACAAAAAGCATGCCCAGAATAATAGCAATGAATGAATGAGAAACAAGATGGCCGCGCCCGTTCACGACCTCGCGGGTAAGTTCGAGCGAGATTTTCCTCGCAAAATTGAACTGGCGAGCCGCACACTTTGCGAGATTACACTTCGCGCCAGGAAACGGAAATACGTCATGCAAACAAGATGGCCACGCCCTTGAACGACCGCGAGGGTAACTTCGCGCCTTGCGCTACAAGCGGCTTGCGAAAACGTACAAAACCTTGCGAACTAACACGCCGCAAAAAAAGAAATTGCATATTCGCACGAATTCGCTACTTCTGAATCCGATCTCGCGCGTGTTCGCGCCCCGTGAATCCCGCGAAATTGCAGAAAAACGAGTTTTGCAAAACTGAAAGCACTCGGCAGGTGCAAGAGTTCAAACTCATCATTAGTAACCATTCCCTGTAGTGCTTCCTGACTGGGGCCCCTCCAGAGTTCAGTTGCTAGTTGCAACAATTGTATGACCCTGCTCTGACCCTCACAGCAGGCTCATAGAATAGCTACAAGTAGGCCACAAAGGTCCTTGAGCCACTTCCCATGGACCCAGACTGAGCCAGAGTCAGACATTTTGCTCAAACCTGGCACTGTCTTTACTGATATTAAGTTCATGGTATGTACATCACTGCTTTCCTCGACTCTTGAAAGTGTCACTTAAGGTTTCATTCTAAAGGTACTGAAATGCCACATATAAGCAAGGCGAAAACTTGACAGGTATGCTTCATGCACATGGGCAATCAGGGTCATTAAAAAGCCTACTCTTGCTGCCCATCCCAAGTCTGATCAGGTGTTGTTAGGTATAAGCTTATGGCAGCCTGCTCTGCTGAGCCTTTCTGACTTACACTGCTCTGAGTAGGAACTGAACTAGAGTTGACAACATTGTACAGGCTGTCACGGCAAAGCCCTACTCAGGCAGGGATTACTTTTAGAGATACCTAAAAACTAACTCTCCTAACCCAGTTTATTTTCATCATCCAGTGGCACCAGCCCAACCTATCCTTTTTAGGTCGAGACTGGGCAGCGGATGTGCTGCTCTGCAAGGCATACTGTATTGCAGTATGCACTTGAAGCCCCGCCCACTCACCGTCCATATTTTTCATTGGCTTGTGTCATTGTCCTTTATAAATGCTGCATTCCGATTGGTAAATAGGCTTATTAGTCCCTCCTTAGTACAGCCTTTTCTTCAATTCTAACCTCTCATGAAGATACCCCCTTTTACATGTGTCGTTGCCGAGCACTATTTCGTTAAATGGTTTTCATATGCATGGCAGACATAACAGGCATTACATGCTCTTTCGCAACAGCTCTATTTTTTTACATTGCACAACACGCCACGCTGATAGTGGCCGCCATGCTTTTGCTATACTTGCTGCACAAATCGCAGCTGCACGTTTTTCTTTAAAACTATTTTTATTTATTTATTTATTTAATTGGCCCATGTCGCATTTACACTTTAACGTCGGCCGCGCCCCTTTTCATAAATGAGCCGAGTTAAGGAAAGTGGCGTGGTCGCCATTCAAGTGAAAGCAAGGCATGGGCCACTTTTACAAAAAATAACATTTGTTTGTCAACTTGTAAAGGGGCCCCATATCGCGCTTTCACTTTAGACACAGCCTCTTTAGGCCACGACTCTTTCTTTAGACACAGCTTGTTATTAAAGTTAAAGCGCTGCATGGGCGTTTTTACAAACTAGCATTTGTAATGCAGTAGGTGTCGCATTTACGAAACTCACATATATGTGAGACCTATTACATTGCAAATGCTTGTTAGTTTCGTACACCTTCTTGCTTGTTTGCAATTCTAAGACGTACATCTCCCTAACATACCTGATTAACCGCTCGGGGTAACATTTATATGATGAGTATGAAAACAGAAGATGTCGAAGGATTAAGGTGCATTGTCTGATACAGACACGTGTCTGGAAGAGTTCTTAGGGAGGACATAGCTGTGGTTATGCGCCATAAAAAACAGTGATTATTTATTGTTCATTGTTCAGTTTTTCAGAGTGCTTTGCTTGGTATCTTAGTCAGCACGGGTCAGATTTATCCAGACTTTGCACTGCTGAAAAGTCACGCAAAGTAAGTCAAATTGGCAAAACATCTTCTTAGGGTATGGTATGGACTTGCCAGTGCAAACATTTTGTTGTGCTGGTAAATGTACCTTTTCAGTCAAGATGGAGCTTTGTGCCACCCAGCGTGAGGGGGCTTTACATGGTTGGTACCAATGTAAGTGCCCATGAGTTTTGACACAAAAGCCTCTTCAATAAAATGATCAGGCCTGGCTTTGTGTAAAATTATAATGCCTTGTTTAGGCAGGTGCAAAGTTGGTGAAATATATCTATTTCCCAAACAATTGACACATTACGCTGTACCGTACACATTTAATGAGTGAAATGTTTTTTAAAAACAGTTTTTTTAATGAGCACTTCCAGTACAAATCCTATGCTAGACATCATTCACACACCTCTGATATCGTACAAAGGTGTGTCTGGAGCTAGAAAGCATGTTTGTTCACCAGTGCGAGGATCTTGAGCAGTAGCTTGTCATATGTAGTAAACATTGTGCTGGGCTGTGCTGCTCTCGCCACCTAGTTCAACTGTGGTCGCTGTGCTGTATTATATTTGAGTAAATCTGCCCGGCATCTAAGTGCCTTGTTAATATCGGTGAATGCAATGTCAATGTAAACCATTATATATGCATGCACAACAGTGGCAATACCAGTTAATGCAATGTTGATGTACGCCATAAACTATGCGCGTATAACAATGTCAAGACTAGTAAAAGCAATGTCCATGTACCCTATGACAACTCTACGCATAAAAATGAGAATGTCAGTAAATATGATAATAATGACTGCCATGTTCTATGTACATGCAATAACAAACTCATATTGCTGCTGTTGAATTCACCCAAGATAATCTCTCCATCAACACTGTCCCAGGGATAGGCGGTCGGACAGGCCCTGCAACCCAAACTCAGGCCTACCGATTGATAGAACACAGGTGGAGTTACACTCAGCCCAAAGACAAATGTGCATCAGGGAAAACCCTAATCTATCTCACAAATAGGCAGTTACACTGCAAAAATGTCCGAGCAAATTGGCCCCAAATATACACGTTTTGCCAAAGGCAAACATTGACAAAATACCACAAAGTTAGATACCACATGTTGTTGGGAACACTTACCCAATCAGGACTCACCATGCACACCGCACGTAGTGTTCACGCGTTCCCTATGCTGGACATAGGGACACATAAACACTTGTGCTCACTAGCTCTCCCTGAGGTCAAGACACACCTGTATCCCCCTTATCAGATGGTTGTATTCAAGGTGTGTGACTCAGCCAGGACCCACATCCAATCCAAGAATGTGAAATCATTTTACTGTACCTCCTAAACTGTATACTGCCAAAACCTCTGTAGATTGAGACTGTTTTCAGACTCAACTCTGTTGATGCTCTCCCTGCCTCTGCGTTTACTTAAACCAACTTGTTTCTGTTTTGCCAAACGCCTCTTGGCTTTTCATTTTTCAAGCTAAATTCATATCTAAGCAACAACTTATCACCCTGATAGACAAGCATTGACTGTTACTCAGCCGATTTAGTTGCACTCACCTGGCAGTCTCAGGTCCTCCCTCAACCCCTGAGATAAGAGAGACGCGTTCCAGCTTGCTGGAAGCCTTTATCAATCTGAATTGGTGCCATTGTTGTAACAATATATATAGCCATAGAGGCAATGGTATACATAAAAAACATACTCATTAATATGCTACCACATTGTCAACTCTGTGCAGTTAAAACATGCTCTCTTCCATTAATAGTTAACAGTGCTGCCAGTGAAACAAAATGTAATGTACCAATAGCGCAGTGCATATCAGCTAATTACATCGATTGCCCTTTGCCCTCACGCCATAGTGGGAGTATTATTCATATTTAGAAAAAATGTCGCCAAAGTCTCATTATAAATTTACTACATCAACACAGCACATTGTAAAATACATTAAAATAATTGTGCTGCCATTTCACTGAAAGAATCCAAATGAAGACAACCACTGACCCTGAATGCTCTTCCGAGCCGTTTTCAGTTTCACCTTTCCATAGTCTCCATAACCTCTGCTGCGCTAATAACAAAATCTTGCGCTGTGCTTTGTATTTTACAAAAGCAGGTCAAACCTTCAGTGGCAGGGAAACATTTTAGATGCCATTCGCATCCGGGACCCAATTGTGCTCCAAGTGTAAACTTGAAACATAATGTTATCCACCGAGTCTGCTCACAATATCCAATCGGGACTACCACTCCCATAGTGCCTCTGGACTGTCCTTCAAAAAACTGATATGCACATGCAGGCTTTATTGTCTCAATGCAGCAGTTAACAGCGAAGGTGAAAGTAAAAGGAATTAAAATAACATAGGGCCAGTGGCAATAGTCTCAATGTCTAAAATAACCAGCAGCAGAATTAAGTTCAAACCAGGCACATGAACCAAGGTTGAAGGGGACCGATACATACAGATGAGTATGCCGAGACTGATCTCACTGCTTCGGCGTAGGCATCCGCAGTGCCTAGTCACCACCTGGCGCCAGTCTCCTGGGTAAGGCATTTCTTGCTAGGAAAGCGTAGACCCCACGCTGGCAGTCGTGAAAATCGCCCTGCTGTGTGACCTTGGCCTCCCACAGCTGTCATCCTTAATCCTCTTCCTGGCTACCAAACTGGGGGCTCACCCACTTGCACTCCCGTACTCCTCCAAAAGCAAGCGGTCACAGGGGAGAGCCACAAACGACTGGTGTTCCGTGTACAGCGCCAAGACCGCCAGAGCTGAATTCAAATGAACAAAACTCCAACTTCCACAGAGACCTCCATAGAAGAAGGCACAGACTCGAGGTAGTCAAGGTATGGCAAATATTTATTTTCTCAGGTCCTCCCTCAACCCCTCAGATAAGAGAGACGCATTTCGACTTGCTGGAAGCCTTTATCAATCTGAATCGGTGCCATTGTTGTAACAATATATATAGCCCTTCCCACTTGAGGCAATGGTAGACATGAGAAACATACTCATTAATATGCTACCACATTGTCAACTCTGTGCAGTGAATGCATGCTATCTTCCATTGATAGCTAACAGTGCTGCCAGTAAAGCAAAATGTAATGTACCAATAGGGCAGTGCATATCAGCTAATTACAAATTGCCCTTGTTACCTTTGCATCAATAAATTCATTTTCAGTCTGTAACGACCGGATTTTCGGACCAGATAGGATCAGCTCACCAAGACACCACCAACCCTGCCGAAACGCAACCACCTTCCTCCTCAGGACCCATCTTTCCAGGCACCTGGGTACCTACCTGAGGATGGGGAACTCGCAATATACAAGCTCATATCATCAGAAACACCACTAAATCTATAGGGATTACTAGAAATACTCACTGATTACTAAGGACGTCCATGCCCTACACCACACTCATACAATATAGTCTCGCGACCACATGGGCCCAGACTAATCTACCCTAGGGCAGTTCTGATTATTTACCATTACACACTGACTGCAACCAGTGCTCGCTCAAGCCACAATCCTGTGGGTACAGGCATCAGTATCCCCCCTGATGCCCTCTGTAATCTCCAAGCCACAATCTTGTGGGTATACACATCAGTTTCCCCCTGATGCTCTCTATAATCTTCAAGCCACAATCCTGTGGATATACACATCAGTTTCCCCCCTGATGCTCTCTATAATCTCCAAGCCACAATCTTGTGGGTATACACACTGACCACAATCAGTGCTCTCACTAACGCCGCTACACAACGACGATCACTTTCCTATGAATACCTTCAGCTCTCTCTCTCTATGTTGGGAAATTTCTCTCACTACTGGGAATGTCTCATATATTTTATGTGGTACAAGAATGGCCAAATTACACTGTGTACAACTTATTCTCTATTTCCAGGGCTCCTCTCTCCCTCATTATTCAGTTACCATTTATTTGATCAGGGGTAGCATCTGTTCGTGAAACAATACCTGAATAGTAGAACAGGTTACCTTTATTATACAAGAACAAGAGGTACACTGGCTCACTAAGAACTGGGGTTCCTTTATTACAATAACATTAACAATATAACACTATACTATAACATATAGCCTGCAAAGGAAAATGGGAATAGACACATACACAGATCTGCGGGGTCTCTGTAAAGCTTTATTACTATAACACATCCACATGTAATTGACTGTAAATAGCTAAAGAGGGAATAGATTATACTGCACACCGCTGAAAGAAAAAGGATTAGCAATACAGTAAGGGGATCTAGCCTAGGAAATAAAAGACAAGATTAAGGTGTAAGTGTAAAGCAAACTAGTTTAGAATACCTCACCCTATTAGGAGGAATGTTTCTCTCTCTCTCTGGTGAAATCAGGGGTCTCTCTCTCCCTCCGTCACCACAGCTTCACTCCTCTGGCTCAACTGCTCCAGCTGACTGGTAACTGCTTTAATGCATCCTGATAAACTGGCAGCTCCAGCTGACAGTTCCAACTTCGTTCATCTGACTGCTTTCTCCAGCTTCAGCAATTATCTGCCTTCTCTTTCCATTCCAGAAAACCAATTGAACTGAACTGTTCTCTTCAGCTCCAAAAACCATCTTACTTCTCTCTCTCCTAGAACCGACTGACTGCCTTCTCTCTTCTGCACTTCACTAATATGGAATGCTCTCCCCTCATGGAAATTTCCAACAGAGGGCGTCCTCCCACCGAATTCCTGTGCCAGCTCCAGGGCTCTCCGCGCAAACGCAGTGGCCATCTGCATGTTACGTCTGGGCCCAAGAGACACATTCTTTCGATAGGAACCAGTCTCGGCTGGTTTTCCCCTAGCGAACAATACCTCATAACTAAAACATCACCTTTACCCTGCAAGCATCTCAGTCTGCAGGGACAGAAAGCAAAATAGAGTCTCTCTAGTTCTGGGCCTTGTAGGCCTGAAAAGGATGAAATAACACTTAGCTCTATCAGAGTACCTACACAAACCATACTAATATGTAATATAAAGTCAGGACTACAGGATCCACCCTCTACTATAGGTAGGATGATGAAAGGACACATAATTATGTCAAAGCCAATAGGCAATAGATTTATTAGAGTCAAGAATAAGGGATCTATCATCATATTAAGCAGCTATCCTCTACCTTATGCTTCTAGGTCTGGAAAAAGGCCTGAAAAGGACCAACACAAGGCAAGAATAGAGATTCAGGATGGTAGCAAGCTTAAAGTCACCATCACTCAGAAATAAAGCCAAATATACGGTCACTACACAGTCACACGCCATAGTGGAAGTATTATCCATTTTTAGATTTTTTTTTGCCAAAGTCTCATTATAAATTGCCTTCATCAACACAGCAAATATCTATCTATCTATCTATCTATCTATCTATCTATCTATCTATCTATCTATCTATCTATCTATCTATCTATCTATCTATCTATCTATCTATCTATCTATCTATCTATCTATATATATATATATCTATATATATATATCTATATATATAGATATATATATATCTATATATATATATATGTATATATATATAGATATAGATATATATATATCTATATATATATCTATATCTATATATATATATATATATATATATATATATATATATATATATATATATAGATATAGATATATATATAGATATATATATATATATATATATATATATCTATATATATATATATATATATATATATATATATATATATATATATGTTCCAAAAAGTTCCAAGTAACGGTGCTCTCAGCCCACAAATCCACGCAACACCTCTCAAAGCTCCAAGGGTTCGCCGAAACATGTTGTTGGTTTAAATAAACACCCTTGGAGCTTTGAGAGGTGTTGCGTGGATTTGTGGGCTGAGAGCACCGTTACTTGGAACTTTTTGGAACATTTACTTTACCGGCAGGCTCGGCCGGCGTTGGTGCCACTTCCCGCGGGGCCGCTGTCAGCGTTCGAGCGGACTTTGGGATTATATATATATATATATATATATATAGATATATAGATATATATATATGTTGTACCAGTGCTGATCACAATAAAAAGCAGGCACTGCCTCCGTGGGTAAGTTAATCGAAGAAAAGTATTTTTTCCGTTATGATGACCTATATATATTTGGTGCGGTTGGTGGTTTCGTGAGGATAAAGGATGGGAAGGAAATTAAATATAATTATTTCACTATTAGTTGATTATTATCTTTTTAATTGATGATTAATTATGTAAAATGTTTAAATAATGTAATTTACAAAATATATTTTAGGGTGTGTTCTATAGTTTGTACAGGTATAGAGTAGAAAGTTACTTAAGTAAAGCTTTTTTTGTCATGTTAAGTGTTAAATGTGTGGTGCTTTTTATTGTAAATAACATTATATTTATTGGTTGTTATTATTTTGAGAATATTGTTTATTTTATTAAATAATCATGTTTGTATTAATGTACAATATGTATTAAAAATAGTATTACATATGTAATCTGTTTATTTAAAAAAATATAAATATAACTTTTTTATTTAAGTAATTCCATTTTTGTTATTTAATAACATTTTCACATTTTATATTTTTTTCAACTGAACTACTGTGTGTTTAATGTTGCACAGAATGTAGTGGGAATAGTAAATTTTACCCTTCCATGATCCAACACTTGCTCTACTGTTGCACTGACTGGAATGGGAATAGTAAATATTTCCCCTGCACAATCCAACACTTTCCTAACTGTTGTAATGTCTGGTGTTGGAATAGTAATTTTTACCCCTCCACAATCCAACACTTTCCCTACTATTGCACTGACTAGAGTGGGAATAGTACATTTTACCCTTCTGCAATCCAACGCTTTCCCTATTGTTGCACTGACTGGAGTGAAAATAGTAAATAATACCCTTTCGGAATCAAATATTTTCCCTATTGTATGGAGTGGAAAGGGAATAGTAAATGGTATCCCTCCGAAGTCCAACACTTTTCCTTCTGTTGCACAGACTGTCCGAGGCTTTCTGCAGACATTGAGGGTTTCCCTCTGATCGCCGTATTATGATGACAGCAGTCTGATGGAAATCTGCTGGGGTATTCCTCTCCTCTTCCAAAGGAAGAGGAGTGGATTTGTAATCCTGTGAATGACGGTGGAGCCAGCCTCGGCGCCGCCATCAGGATTACAAAGATGGTTTCTAACAGTGTTTCCATGTTGGCCTTTCCGACATAGGAAGGTTATCGGGAAGTGACTTTGGGGGACCCTAGCAGGGCCCCCTATGCACCTGGCCATTTGCTATGGGGCCTGGGGTGCACCTAAGGTACACCCTTAACATCCCAGCACCGTGTAGCAGGCATTGTGAGGTTCCTGCCACACAATACAAGGATGTTTACAAACATTCCTTTTCCAATGGTAGTTTGTTATGCTAGCCTTTTCTGCCCACCGCACAAGCTGCCATTGCAAAATGGATGTTTCTGATAACCCATAGGATTACAGGCTATCAGAAATATCTTAAAGACTCACTCGATTTCTCTGTTCTTTCATTCAGATATGGTTGTAGACATGATTGAATTTTGTTTAATCAACAAATCTTTCATGTTTTATGATACTATCTACAGGCAGCCACAAGGCACAGCCATGGGCACTTGCTTCACCCCAGCTATGCTAATTTATTCTTGGGCTGG
Source organism: Lissotriton vulgaris (assembly GCF_964263255.1). Classification (NCBI taxonomy): domain Eukaryota; kingdom Metazoa; phylum Chordata; class Amphibia; order Caudata; family Salamandridae; genus Lissotriton; species Lissotriton vulgaris. The sequence goes on along the minus strand of NC_141695.1, from coordinate 166,402,313 downwards.
TAGGGGGAGCAGGTGGCCGCATGGCTAACTGAATTTGAGAGCTTTGTTGTCCTGTGGCTGCGCTATAATGATGACTTTTTCTTTATTTGAAATTGTGACAAGGAATCTGCAAGGGAGTTTGTAAGGAAACTCAGTGTTAATGCTCATAATTTGATTTTCACTTAACATATCAGTAAAACCTCAATTGACTTCCTGGATGTGAGATTAAAAATACAAGGAGAGACGATACAATCAAAGCAGTTCCGTAAGCCAGCAGCAGGAAACAGCATACTCAGAGCCAACAGCTCTCACCCCCAATCTCATTTATAGTATCCCCTATGGGGAGTTTCTGCGCACTAGACACAATTGCAGCACTGAGCTAGCTTTTAGAGCTGAAAAGGAGGTTATGTGCAAACGCTTTAGAGAGCGAGGTTACAATTAAAAAAACATAGCTGAAGCTATTTGAAGAGTCGCAGAGGTTAGTAGAAATGAACTACTGCACCCTGTGATACAAGAGGCTGAGTCAGAGACCGTGAGATTTATAACCATGTTCTCTGGCCAGGCACAGGATGTGCGTAAAATACTAGGTAAACAATGGCATGTTCTTGTGACAGATGATAGCTTGAAGAAAAACTTGAGCAGTAATCCCCAGGTTACTTTTAGGAAAAGTTGCTCGCTCCATGATGAATTGAGCCACAATCTTCTTTTGGCAGTAACTTTGCCTGCAGCGAAAGCCTTATCAGAGCCCACATCGCCACTGCTACAGGCTTCTGCATCATCATCCTGGTGCTGTGAGGAGGGGGAGACTACAGCCCCCAGCATCCCTAGCTGCACGCTTACCACCCACGTATTCCAACGTGCCAGGAGGCGCTCAAAAACAGGCCGGGGCTCCCATAGTGCAGGACCTCCTTTTTCCAGTAACTTTGCCTGCAGCTAAAGCCTTATCAGAGCCCACATCGCCACTGCCACGGGTGGCTGCAACACCTTCCCGGTGCCATGAGTAGGGAGAGACTACAACCCCCAGCATTTCTAGCGGCACGCTTGCCGCCCACGCATTCCAACGTGCAAGGAGACGCTCAAAAACAGGTCGGGGCTTCCGCAGTGCAGGACACGCTCGGGCCTGCCCGAGCCGTGCCTGGGCAAAGCCTGGGCCAACGGCGGGCCCGTCTGCACCCCTTCCATGACAGACCGAGGCTGTGCTGGGCCACCCCCCTTGATTCTTAAGAACAGGATGACACAGAGGCTGTAAAGGAGAAAACCTCACTATTTTGCACCTATAAGTGTTTACTGTGCCTCTGGGAGTATGGGCAAAAGGAAATTACCGCCCTCGAGAGGAAAAAACACATACTAAAAGTGCTCCAATTACTTAGTATTTGATAACTGGTGTAGGGTTACTGAATAGGGAGATCGTACACGTTGAGGAAAAACTTGCAGCAACCAAATCTGCATTAGATGCTGCACTGAAAGAATCTGCATTAGAGGGTGTGAGCAATCCCACTATCTTTATGAGTGGCGGGAAAAACAAGAACTCAGAGGCACAACTGATTATTGTTGCAGATAAGGACAGAACGCATTCAACCCACGTATTTTAACAACTCAACTGGAGATTTCAATCCTGTCCAACAGTACTCATTCGCATTCCCCACCAGCCAAAAAATGCAAACCATCACCCCAACAGAAAAATAGTCCCAGGGGGAACTCGATAGTAAAGGCTAAAACAAAATCAAAGGTTAAAAATAAGGTTGGATCATTAAAGGGGTACAACAACTCTACCAGTAAAGCACCAGGGCAACAAAATATTGAAACACCCCTCAAAAAGCTACATGGCAAATTGGACAATGTAGAGCGACAATTGATGTCAGAAATAAAGCTAGTCCAAAAGGATGTGACTTTCTTGACAGACTTGGTCTCTGAAATCATTTCCAAAAAACAATTGAGTACGTCTGGTATCAATAATAATCCAGTTACAAAGCCAAAGAAGATTTAGCTATCACCCCCTCTGCCGGTGAGCCCAAATGAAGAATGACTTCCGCTGTACAATCTTCAAGGGTCAGAAAAAAGCCACAATCTACTGAAACGCCAACACATATTAAGGACAATAATGTAACCACTCTAAGACTGGCAAAATCTAACCAGGAGGTTATATCTACCAGGATTGCGCAAGTTGGTAACAAAGAAGAGTTATTGCACCTCCCCCCTCAGGCAACCCTTTATGTGATCGTATTGAAAAATGTTCCTAGGCTAGATGATATAAACCGTGAAACATTTCGTTAATTGAAAAATCAAGTGGTACACCACTGGTTTTAACTAAAAACAAACTTTGTTGTTAATGTATTGCAACAGAATATTATCATGCTTAGGAGAGTAAACTGGGTAGGTAACCGCAGGAAAACGAGCAGGGGGGTTGTGGTGTGGTGAATTTCCGTAGCAGGCATCTGGTAGGGAATCTCCTGGAAAGAATCCTGAGTAATGCTACATTATTCAGCTTTAGCCAAAACGACCATATAACAACCGTACCATTAGGGTTTTTTTATTGGCCTGAATATAGCAAAGGAAGTACACCCCATATTTTCAATTTAAATCAACCTTTTCCAACTAACAACCGGTATGATCCACTGAAGGGTATAGTGATATTGATTGACAAAGGGAGGAAATGGATATCACTTCATGAAGTGATCTAGAATACTCTGTAACTAAGAATAAGTCAGCTGGTGGTCACCGAGTTTCAGTTTATAGGGAGAATCCGCCTGAGGTATCTACTAACAATCAGGGAAATATTCCTAATTATAAACTGCCGGAAGTGGAAAAATTGACACGAACAAAAGAATCATTAAATATTATGTTATGGGGCGTGGCTGGCATTAAACATAAGCTTAATAATGAAACATGGTTAAAAGCAATTAAGGGGTACTCTCTAATTTTGTTGCAGGAAACATGGCATACCGAGCCGTTTTTTATGAATGACTTTAAAGTAATCTGTGCTAATGCTGGCCCCTCTAGAAGGGGAGAGCAAAAGGAGGTGTAACCGTTTAAATATCCAGAACGTCACCTCTAATTTTAAGAGAAATCAAATATTAGGTCAAAGTACTATCAGTTTTTGTATCTTTATTTGGAGGGGAAACAAGCAGACCTCAAACATTTTTTAAAGGTCGTTGGAGGAGAATACATGCTTTTTATTGTGAGACATGCGCCATTTTTGAGGGAGAATCATGTGGGTATTGCAACCGCTTTGGGGAACGAATTCCGCACTTTTCACATGACCATTATGGGTAGACAAAAATTAATACTATTCACAAATATAAACTAGCAGTTCTGGAACCGGATAATTGCGACGGAGAGATAGCTATGTCCACTTATGTAGGTGTCAGATCATCCTCTAATATCGATCATTTTATTGTGTCAGCTAACTGCAGGGGCCTGGTAGAAAAATTGTCAATTAGTGCAAATCTGCTAAATGACCATTCTACGTTACCTCTGTGCCTGAGGCTCCTCCATAGATGAAGAAATAATAAATGCTTTCTGTAAAATTATGAGTGAAATCGGATGCGATCTCTCAACCCAAAATAAGAAAAAGCCCCGTAACACTAATCCCAGATGGTTTAACCAAGACTGCTCTAGGTTAAACAGGGAATTTAAATGTGCATTGAAATATATACCCAGGGATAGTGCTAGAATAAGCACCCTGAGGAAAGATTACAAAAATATTTTGAAGCAAAGAAAGATAGAAATGTGAGAGGAGGCATGGGAAAAATTAGCTCAGACTGCTGAGACACAAGACACAGCTCTATTTTGGAAAATAATCGATCATCCCTTTTTTAGAGAGAACACCGCAGTGAGAATTGATGTTTTCATTCCTCCAGAAGACTGGACAACACATTTTGAACACATTTTTAATCCTGATGCCATTGAAGCCCTCATTTGTAATAACAGCAATATCATCCTGGATGAGCCTGTAAACTCACTCCCAATAACGTTAGGAGAAATTGAAACAGCCTTGAAAAAAAGTGCCAATGGGAAGGCCACTGGACCAGATGGGGTACCTATCGATGTTTTTAAACATGATATCGATTTTTGGACACCAATTTTGCTAAAGGTTTTTAATGCTACTTTTGGGGGGTAATGCTTGCATCCTGGGTACAAAGTACTATTGTACCCATTTTCAAAATAGGGGACAGATGTGAGGCTAATTGCTACCACCCAATATCCCTTCTTGATTCAACCTCCAAAGTGAAGGCTGGAAACCTGGGCTGACGCTTATAACATCTTGACGGAGGCACAGTATGGTTTCAGAAGGGGTATTGGGCCGGTGGAGCAATGTGTAGATCTGGAGCTACTGATTGGACGATACACCCTGGCAAAGGAAGGGGCTTTACACCTCTGTTTTGTGGACCTCACCTGTGCATTTGATTTGTTCAACCACACCAAATTATGGCAAACAATAAAAGAGCTAGGTGCCCCAGTATAGATTATATTATACTTGTCCCAGATTTACACTTACCTTACCTCAAGAGTACGTTATAGCACCATGGGTGAACGTACCCGGGACTTTAGGGTCATGCGGGGCATTCACCAAGGATGCATTTTAGCGCCCCTCCTTTTTTCTTTATATATTAATAATGTAGATATTTTTTACAAAAGCAATTGATTGATGTCCCAAAAATCGGAATGCGCCCACTCCGGTACTTTTATACGCGGACGACCCTGTCCTTTTATCAAGGACAGCGAATGGCCTTCAAGGCCTAATAGAAAAATGTGCCTTATTCATGTCAGAAAATGACTTAACCTTAATAAGACATTCGTTATGACATGTGGAAACAATAGGCAAAAAACTAGACAACATCATGTAGGAGGAGTAGTAATCAACAGAGTTCCATCTTTTTCGTACTCGGGACTACATTTTAATAGAAGTGGCAGTTTGAACTCCCAAATAGAACTATGTAACCTGAAATTTTTAAGAACAACAGGGGGCATTTTCAGATTTGCAGCTAAAATTGGAAATAAACCGATTTGGGAAATTCTTGCCCTCTAGAGAAGTAAATATATGGCAGGTGTCTGCTTTGGGGGACAGCTATATGCGGAAGCGCTAACATTGATTCGCCTCAAACACAAGAAAATACATTTAAAAAAAGATTATTGGCAGTCCCAAGTTCTACAGCTAACTATATAGTGCATAAAGAATTGTCCGTACCAAATTTAAGTGATTCTATCCACCTAGCGGGACTAACTTTCTGGCGAAAGATATGGGCAAAAAACGAAACTAAATTCACAAAAGATTTAATTATGGACTGCCTGGCCCTCGATCACAGTAAGAGAATACTGTGGTTAGAACACATATGTAACTTGATAAAAAACTGCAAGATAGATTTTGACTGGAAGAACCCAGCACATATTCTGGAGCATAGTAAAAGTGATCTGATGCTTGAATATATTACTGCTAGGGAATTAGTAAGAATGAAGGATGCTGACACTAAGCGAAGTGCTTGCCTACTGTGAACACCTTCTTGAGATGGCAATGCAAACATTCTTAATTCTGGTAAGAAATATACAACACAGATTTTATCTGACCAGATTAGGTTTGGTACTTTGCACTATTTAGTGGCATTTCCTAGAACGGAAAAATGGTCTAATATTCTACCCCATTGTCCATGTGATGTAAAATCACTTCAGTCCACGATGCACTTTATGCTCTTTTGTAGTTTTTATAAGGACATTCAAAAGTCAGTTTTAAAACCACTTTTTTTCATTGATTATGCTCTTCCAATATAAACATGCTTTTAATTTTATATGTGGTTTAAATAACTTAAAAATTATGAACTCAGTTATCGTTTTTATACAAAGGGCTATCAGGAGAAGAAGAGACCTTTCACATCTGGACGCATTAACATTCGAAAATTTGGAGGAATTAATTTTTGAAATATCACTTAACTCTTTTAAATATTAACCTATTTTATGACAAAGGCTATAATTCATAAATGTTATCATGTACTCTGAAATAGGCCATTGTGTTCGTTGTTATAGCTAGGTGAAGCATAATGTGTCGTTTTTTAACACAAATATATATCAACAACTTATCTCTTAAATTTACCCACAGAATTGTTTAAGTTAGTATGAAATAGGATTTATTCCCATATGTTTGCCAATTTTGCACAATACGTATTACTACGATATAGTCTTTCCTTTTAGCAACTTATGATGTAGACTGCTTTGCACACTGCACTTTATGTGATTCCCATTAGCTAACTTAAACATGCCCATAGTTTTGCTTTATCATGACGCATACACTGATTATGAAACATTGTTGTCTTTGTAGGCTACTTTGCACACTGCACTTAATGTGATGTCTATTAGCTAATTTAAACATGCCCATAGTTTGTGCTTTATCATGATGCTTAGATGGCAGCAACTACTATGAAATTTTATATGTTCTGTACAAACCTGTTTAGACCTTGACATTTGATCACCTGATATTATCTTGTGGATTCATGCCCACTGGGGCTGGATTGTCAGTGTTTCATTGCTGAATTGCCAGAAGTGCCCACTTGGGCGCAATGAACTTTATGCGCTAATATTCTAGACATTGTTGAAATCATCTTGTGTCAGGATTAATTTAATGGATAAACTTGTATGCGCTATGGTTAATACATAAGCGGCATTACAATGATTGATTATTTCAAGTATTGACGCATATTATATGGATATTATTTTAATAATGCTTATATATTACTGTGGTTATTATCAAACTGAAAGCTACGGAACATAATACATATTGTTGTGTATTGTTATCATGTAACTTTTACCATGCTGAAATGGCCGCCAGACTATTTCTTGTTGTGAACTCATCACATGGGTGAAGTCCTTTCTAATTTCAACAATGTTTATAAAGATTCACAATATCATTGTTTGCTTATGGGCGTGATCAAGGCGAAAGCTGAAACTCGTCATTTGGAGCCATTAACACAACTTTTTGAAGCTTGCAAGCGTGTCCGGGTATTTTCTGCTGACGCAAGGGAGAAGTGAAATGATTTAAGGGCTTCCGGTAACCCGACTTGGACCGCCCGTTATTTGACAGTCTCTAAGCCAAACCGGGACAGGTGGTGCATATATATATATATATATATGCACCACCTGTCCCGCTATATATATATATATATATATATATATATATATATATATATATATATATATATATATATATATATATATATATATATATATATATATATATACATTCAATGAAAAACATAGCTTTCAGGCACATTATAGTTAGTTGGACATTTCACTCGAACAAAACCAAAGAAATTCAGCCGTTATAGTTAGTACAGCTAACTATAACCCGCACCCCCCCAATGCACTGCTGATGATGTCACATATTACATCATTGATGACATGGTCAGTGACATCACTGATGACTTCACTGATGACATCTCAAATGACAGCATCTACGTGAAAATCTGATGCACCTCCTCACACCCTAATATAACCTTTGATACACCCACTCTAAAATACAGACTACCATTTTCAAAACAATAGACACACCAATACCAATTTGGATTTTGGTAAGTGAGAGCAGGAAGCCTGCTCTCGCTTACAAAATCCAAACCAGTGTTTGCTATGGCAGGGCGGGAGCCCTGCTCCTACCCTTCCATAGCAAACAGCAGTGTCCCTGGGGTGGGCACACCAGGGCTCCAAAAGGAGCCGGCCCTGAGGGGTGGTGGTCCCCAGGGCATTGAGGGCTCCAGGAGGGGCCGCGTGGCCCCTCCAACATGTGTGAAGCCCCGGGGAGCTGGTGGTCCTAGGGGCCCACTACGGACCCCCATATTTCAATATTAAGTGCCCCGGGGCTTGAGCCACCCCACACTAATTATTTATTTAGCCCTGGGGAGGTGGTGGTTCCCATGGCTCAGGGAGCCGCAAGGCTCTCCTGCCAATTTGGATAAATGCTCCAGGGAAGTGGTGGTCCCCGGAGAAGCGTGGGGGTTTGGGACCCCCCACATATTTTTTAGAAAGCCTTGGGGAGGTGGCGGACCCCGGGGAACCCCAGCATTTAATTTAATAGTCCTGGGGAGGTGGGGTTCAGCCGGGGCTGCGGGGGTCCCGGCTGGCGCCCGCAACATAATTTATGAGTTCCCCTGGGACCTGGCCCACCCGGGGTCTTTTTGAAAACAAACGCGGGAGCACACGATTCGTCTTTTTTAATTTTCAGTCCAGATTCGCGCACCCAGCGTGAATTTGGCTGATTTTGTTTTTTTTTAAATGCTTTTTTTTTGGCCTGGGGGTCCTTGTGAGACCCCCTAAGCAGGCCTAGGGGGTCAGGGTGTTTTTACCCTGCCCCCTTTTCTTGCTTTTCATGCTTAATTCTCTGTTTTCTTGTGACTTGGTTCTACCGAGTCACAAGATGGCTGCCAACACTTCCTGGTTTGGAGTGTTGACATCCAATTAGAATAAAGTTTGTGGTCGGGAGGGTTCACGAATCCACTGCGGCCATAGATATCAAAACTTTTATTTTTGTAATTTCTCAGCAACTACTCAACGGATTTACACCATTTATAAAAAAGGTCGCTCTCTGCACCAAGCATTACCTTTTTGCCAAATTTAGGGTCATTCCGTACAGCAGTTCGGGCTGTAGCCTTGCCTACATTTTTCTATGGGAAATTGATTTTTTGACTCTTATTTCTTGAATTTCTCATCAACTACTGAATGGATATACACCAATTTTTAAAAAAAGTCGCTTTGTAAACCAGCACTAACTTTTTGCCAAATTTGGTGTAATTCCGTTCAGCAGTTCGGGCTGTAGCCTGTCTCAAAATTTCCTATGGAAATGAACACACAAAAAACACGTTTTGGGACCCCCTTTTTTCTCAGCCCCAACTTGACGATTCACCCCCAAACATTCAGGATAGGATCTGACCTGGATAGACTTTTTTTGGGAGAATTTTGCGATATGAAACTAACAACCACCTCCCACAGCAGCACCATGGAAGAAGGCACGGACACAAATTGGATCAGGATTCTGCATCTTCTTTATTTATTCAGGTCACCCTCGATCCCAAGCACAAGGAGAGACGCGTTTCAGCCTCCGAGATCCTTTATAAATCTAGTTTGGCACTATACTGCCCCTGTGTTTTATAGCCCTTTCCACTGGACTAATGAGTAAACATAGAAAACATACCATGAGGTATGAAATCAACTAACAGCTAAAATACATCGTATGCATACTGACTACAGCTAAAAAGCAGCATAAAATGCAGGTAAGCCATATCATACATAATAATGTGCGCAGTGCATGTATTTCAGTGGTCGAAGTGGGGAAAAAAAGTAGGGGAACTGTGGGTGGAGAATTAGGGGGCGGAAATAACCGAAGATTGGATGAGTGGGCGGAGTCAGGGGTGTGGCTAGAAGTAGCAAAACATACCAATTTTTTGTACGTTTAGCATTTCACTGACCAGTTAAGAGCTTATAACGTTATTTAATTCAAACAATGGATAAACATGTGTATTTGAGGGTTAATTAAGGAACAAGCAAACACTCAAAGGGAATACAGGTTTATGTAAAGCGTGCAAAATATAAGCAGGAACATCATGTTACCTTAATGCCTTTACTCTCATTGTTCAGAAATCCATGAGTATTTTTTGTTTCAAACATTGAGGACATGAATACAGGGCTCCTCCTGTACACATGTATTAAGGAGGGCTCAGAAAATAAAGGGACTGTTCAGGAGAATCTAGACTGAAGGAAACCCACAAAGGCTCCTTTACATTCATGTCAGCCCGGCAGCTGCTCAATCATAATATAGCAAAAAGAACAACTGGTGGATAGAATACAGAATAATGTCATACATTTACCCCAGTACAGAGACCTGGGCCTAAATCCATAGCTTTTTGCTCACCATGCCATTCCAGTTTGGACCCAGCCATATGCAAATCAGTCTTGATGCTGCGCCCAATGGGAACAGTCCAGGCCGAACTGCCAGGCCAGGTCCTCCCTGGACTGAAACAAGCATCCTAGGACCCATTTTGGGCTTTCAGCCCTCATCAGCCAGGATTGCTTGATTCCAGTGGCATGGAGAGCACAGGACCCGCGTCTGGGCATACCTGTCCCACTCGGGGTGGCAAAAGTAAAAAGAACAACTGATGGGCAGATTGTAGAACAATGTCATACATTCACCCCTGTACAGAGATCTGGTCCTAAATCCATAGTTTTTTTGCTCACCATGCCATTCCTGTTTCCTCTTCTGCCCCATCACTTTTCCTGCCCCGTCCCTTCTCCTGCCCTGTCACCTCTCCTGCCCCATCACTTCTCCTGCTTCGTCACCACTCCTACCCCGTCACCATTCCTGCCCCGTCACCTCTCCAGCCTAGTCACCTCTCCTGCCCGGTCACCTCTCCTGCCCGGTCACCTCTCCTTTCATGTACCTCTCCTGGCCCGTCACTGCTCCTGCCCCGTCACTGCCCCTGCCCCGTCACTGCCCCTGCCCCATCACTTTTCCTGCCTCATCACCGCTCCTGCCCGTTCACCGCTCCTACCCGTTCAGCACTCCTGCCCGATCACCGCTCCGGCCCCATCACTGCTCCTGTCTCATCACTTCTCCTGCCCCGTTCACTGTCCCTATCCGTTCACTGCTCCTGCCCGGTTACCTCTCCTGCTCATGACTAATCACCGTTCCTGCCCCGTCACTTCTCCTGCCCCATCACTTCTCCTGCCCCGTAACCTCTCCTTTCCTGTCGCCTCTCCTGTCCCGTCACTGCTCTTACCCAGTCACCGCTCCAGCCCAGTCAATTCTCCTGCCCCGTCACTTCTCCTGCCTTTTCACTTCTCCTGCCCGTTACTTCTCGTGCCCTGTCACTTCTCCTGCCTTGTCACTTCTCCTGCCCATTACTTCTCCTGCCCGGTCACCTCTCTTGCTCCATCACCTCTCCTTTCCAGTCGCCTCTTCTGTCCCGTCACTGCTCCTGTCCAGTTCACTTTATGTAGAACATTGACAAATTACACAAGGGGGCAAGTTCCCCACAGTACTCTGTTTGGGGAAAGCTCCTCTGTTATGCCCTCCTCTTTCTTGAGCTCGCCCATGTGCTTCTCCCCATTATTTCCCCACAAGCGGCTTCCGTGTTGCTTTCCACCAATCCTTGAATTGTTTTTTCTCCTTTCTTTCCACTCTTGCTTTTGTGACCCCTTCAGCTCTCTCCATCTGTTGCTCCTGCATCCCTACTATCTTGCAGCGGTGCCCTTCACCCCCGTTCACTTACAAAAAAAAAAACCTTTACACATTAATTTTTTACTTACCTGGTACAACTTGGATCAGTCATAAAAAGGTTTTTAAACCAACACGTAATTTTGTAGGGGTTCACATGTATGGTGCATGCACCTATAAATATACACAGGTGGCCATGTCGAAGGCTTTCGTATTATTATTTTTTTACTTTAGCCACCCTGCATTGAATAACTGATGCTGCGAAGCGTTGCTGAAAACCATTGCCATTTATAATGGCTCACACAGGCGAGACCTAACGGTTTTGTCTGGCAGTAAAAGGAGGGGTCAAGAAGAGCACAATCCTAAGAACAAGTAAGATTAAGTGACTTATTAATCGCTGTAGTTTGCACAACAAATAGTAACATGAGTCCAATTACAAGTGTCATGGAGTCTTCATGCTTGGACAGGATAACAGAACAAAAAGTTCATATTGTAATTTCATTTATTTAGAGTTCGGTCATGAAAATAATTATAGCATCAACTAGAAACAGCCAACAAGTGTTTCGTCAGTACCACCAATCAGTACCATGACTTTCTCAAGGCTAAGCAAATGATAGTGATTGTAATGAGTCAAGGCATTCTATGTGGAATAAAATTCTGGCTCTGGTGTCAAAAAACAAAATTGTGTACAGTAAGGATGAGCACCAGGACACTGTCTCCCAAGAGTAGTCGGACATCAGACACAGTTATCTTGAGAGAGGAAAGGTCCCACCCCGGCAGGTGTACTCGATTACACTGGAGATTAGGATTGGTAATCATCCACACAATAAAACATGATTGATGTCACAAAATCGAAATATGGTATTGTGAACCCGAAAGTAATCAGACAAGAGCCCCGACGAGAAATAGGAAGGACAACAGTCACAGATAGAGAACTGGTGTCAGTCTAAGTCGACAATTTGAAATAGACAAGCTGCAGGGTATCTACGGACTAAAAACAATGAAATAACTGTATTAGTCATAGTGAGCTTTTAATGACAAAAAGTGTGAGCTACAGAAAAACATGATACAACTATGGGCTTACTTGAAGTAAAGCCACAGAATGTCTAGAGGCTGTAAGTGAGCAAAGAGGTCCGCATAGTAACGATATATATATATATTTTTTTTGGTTGCGTGTCTGATTACTTTCGGGTTCACAATACCATATTTCGATTTTGTGGCATCAATCATGTTTTATTGTGTGGATGATTACCAATCCTAATCTAAAGTGTAATCGAGTACACCTGCCGGGGTGGGACTTTTCATTTCTCAAGATAATTGTGTCTGATGTCCGACTACTCTTGGGAGACAGTGTCCTGGTGCTCATTCTTACTGTACACAATTTTGGTTTTTGACACCAGAGCTAGAATTTTATTCCACATAGAATGCCTCGACTCATTACGATCACTATCATCTGCTTAGCCTTGAGAAAGTCATGGTACTGATTGGTGGTACCAACGAAACACGTGTTGGCTGTTTCTGGTTGATGCTATAATTATTTTCATGACCGAACTCTAAAGAAATGAAATTACAATATGAACTTTTTGTTCTGTTATCCTGTCCAAGCATGAAGACTCCATGACACTTGGAATTGGACTCATGTTATTATTTGTTGTGCAAACTACAGCGATTAATAAGTCACTTAATCTTACTTTTTCTTAGGATTGTGCTCTTCTTGACCCCTCCTTTTACAGATATATATTTGCCGATCCTTGATTGGCAAGAGTCACCCCTGGTAGTGAGTGACAGTGGTCTATGTAGCACTCTGTCTTGATTTCAGGCGTTATCTCACATTGTAAACCGAAAACCCAGTATTAATTACTAACTGAATAGAGCTAGTGTATGTGCGGTTCTTTCCTTATGAGAAGCACCACTACCGACTTTCTTGTTATTGGCTTTATCTGGCACATGATTTGCAAAAAGGCAGGCAGCGGGCGGGCGCATTGTCATTCCAAAGGGGATAATCAGCCTCCATCGGAATGACAATGGGCCTGCCCACAGTCTGTGAGAGCTCAGGGAGGGGCTGCTGCAGCCTCTGGAGCTCATCAGAGAAGTGCGAGCCACCCCGGGGCCACCACACAAGCTGAATGAAAAAGTTGTTGTTTTAATAAAGTACAACTATTCTTGCCGTCCCGGGATGCTTCTTTGAAAGAAAAAAGTAGGGGAACGGACTGAAATATTTTTTTAGAGTATGGGCACGCCGTGCCCTTCCGTCCCCGCCCCCTTCTACCACTGATGTATTTAGTTTAGCTCGTAATACCTATAATAAAAACAGCATGAACAATTGTGCATGTAAATTACATCGACATTCAGCACAGTGGGTTTAATATGGGCATTAAACCCGTGCAGCCAAACATAAATCCCGTGTTGCCTTTGTATCATAAAATGTATTATAGGGCTCCTGGTATTTATTTTTTTGCCATTTCAGTCTGTATTTATCCATATTTATTTTTTGGGCATTTTTTCTGTATTTATCCACCTTTATTTTTGTCACAAGCAAAAGACGACGCTACATCTAGTATTTTTCCACATTTATTTAAATTGTGAATGCACACAGGCGCTCGGTTGTTATTGGTCAACACTATACATTCATCTGAAAACGTTGCCATTTGCAGAATGTCCCAAGTATGCTGAAAAGTGCTATCACAAGCCATTTGTCTCAGAGCCTTGCAGTTTCTGCGATCGGCAGAGTGCCACATACTCTCCCCCACTGAAGACCTTAGTGCCCCACTGAGAGAAACTCACACTGCCTTCAACTGCAACCCAATTGTGCCCCGCTGTAAACACCTGAAAGCAATTTAATTCAAATGATGCACTAGACTACAGTAATATGCTGCCTGGAAAAAAGTAACAACATACTGGAAAAAAGCAAACACTCATAGTTGACAGATGTTATTGATACCCAAATAATAACTGAGCTCTGTGAAGCCACCCTGGCCCTTTTAGTTGAAAGGATATATGGCCGGGATGCCCGTCACCCCCTCCCAACACAATCCCCAATGATGGGAAACGGACGTCGTTCTGAACTTTTGGAAGGCGGGAGGGAGTTACCCTCCCGGCCGTATTTATTAAAATATGAAACAAAATTAAAACATTAAATAAAAGTTTCATATCATGTACAATTTTCATTTATTACATTTCGATGAAGACATGTTCATTGGCTAACCTTAACCCTTTCGCTGCTGATGACGAGCTCAGCTCGTCATCACCCACGGGTGTCGTGTGCTGATGACGAGCTGAGCTCGTCATGGAAACAGCAAAATGGCAATTTCCAGCACACGGCAAAAATCATAGCAGCAGCCATGTGGTTAACAAATCTCTCATACAAAGGTTTTCCTAGCCGAGTCTAACATCCTGCAAATGCATACTTTCTAAATTAAAATTGTACATCCCTAGCATTACGGGCCAACGGCAAGGTCGCAACCGGTGTCAGATCCCTACTACCAAACTCTCGCCCTCACGGTGTGAGTGGCGCATGCGCAGAGGACTGTACCCTCATTGCCAACTCCAATTTCCCTTGTCTTGTTGGGGGCCCCCATCTAAACTCAACGCCATCTTAAAGGTCTTCCGAGGACCCGTGTGAGGTGTCTGTAAGAAGGCAGCGTGGACTCCCCCTCCCACCCCACACTGTCTATCACATCTGCCGTCGCGGATATCCGGGCCCCGGGAAATTCGTAGGAGGGGCATATAACCGCCTCCTCCCCTGGAAGGGGTCTATGGCCGTCTTCCCCTAGGCGACCCATACTTAGTGGGTGCCGCCTCCCCATGGGAGGGGCCAATGGCCGCCTCGACCCAGGCGCTCCCATCCATAGTGGGTGGCGCCCCCCTCTAGGGACCTTGAAATTACTGCTCACCGATCATGACCTTACCGCCCGACCAAAAAATTATAAATACGACATTAATTACCTAAAAAGAGAAAAAACCATCATCTTATCTACTTGCATGTTTGTCTATGCCACAAGAAAACAGTACCTTCAGACAGAAATCATATCATTAAACTAGACCTTCATACATCGCAACACCTGAGGGAAGAAGATGTTTATCAAAAGGAAAAAGACTTTTATTGCAGAAAAAACATTGCCATAAGGGGCTGGTGGGTGGGTCAAAATTGCTCCTTGTTCCGTCGAGGGCTCACGTGCAACGAGTGGGTGCAGCTTCCAAGCACAGGAACAAGAGGATGCTTCTTCGGATTCCCGCTCCCTTTATTCTTCTCCGGGAGGGCGTGTACCCTCCGCCGGTACGCCTACTGGGCATGGCCATCGGTGTAGGTGTCTAGGACAACCCCTCTTGGGCGGGAAAAGGCGCGCTCCGACTACGCCGCTTTGGGCATAGCAGCCGTGACACGCCCCCGCCCAAAATGGTTTCCCGGGAGGATCTGGGCCCCCAACCATACGTTCGGGGGGACCGAGTGGGCGCCCCTTTCCATATGGCCGGGATGCCCGTCACCCCCTCCCAACACAATCCCCAATGATGGGAAATGGACGTCGTTCTGAACTTTTGGAAGGCGGGAGGGAGTTACCCTCCCGGCCGTATTTATTAAAATATGAAACAAAATTAATACATTAAATAAAAGTTTCATATCATGTACAATTTTCATTTATTACATTTCGATGAAGACATGTTCATTGGCTAACCTTAACAAATCTCTAATACAAAGGTTTTCCTAGCCGAGTCTAACATCCTGCAAATGCATACTTTCTAAATTAAAATTGTACATCCCTAGCATTACGGGCCAACAGCAAGGTCGCAACCGGTGTCAGATCCCTACTACCAAACTCTCGCCCTCACGGTGTGAGTGGCGCATGCGCAGAGGACTGTACCCTCTGTGCCAACTCCAATTTCCCTTGTCTTGTTGGGGGCCCCCATCTAAACTCGACGCCATCTTAAAGGTCGTCCGAGGACCCGTGTGAGGTGTCTGTAAGAAGGCAGTGCGGACTCCCCCTCCCACCCCACACTGTCTATCACATCCGCCGTCGCGGATATCCGGGCCCCGGGAAATTCGTAGGAGGGGCATATAACCGCCTCCTCCCCTGGAAGGGGTCTACGGCCGTCTTTCCCTAGGTGACCCATACTTAGTGGGTGCCGCCTCCCCGTGGGAGGGGCCAATGGCCGCCTCCCCCCAGGCGCTCCCATCCATAGTGGGTGGCGCCCCCCCTCTAGGGACCTTGAAATTACTGCTCACCGATCATGACCTTACCGCCACAGGCCGGATAGTTGACCGGCTATCCGGCCCCCCCACAAACTCCTCCTAAAGGTCATGCTTTCTTAAACCCCTTAACCATGCTATGAAGTCTCCTATGAGTAAGACATTCCCCTCCCGGGACAAGTGGACCCCATCCTCGACATACATGTGATCGCCCCGAATACACCCATGCGGAATACTGTGCAACTGCGCTGAGCGAAACAACCTACCAATTTTGTTGTTGACCTTCTTAACTGAATGGTTCAGTGCTGACACCGAAAGGCCCCCCCGCCATACTTTCCTGGGAATCATGTGGGACCATGCAATTGTGCACCCCGGGATCCTTTTCGCCAGCCAGCTAACGGTAGACAACACTCGCTCGAGTAATACTCGTTTACGGAGTGTCACCATGTCGTTGCCCCCCAGGTGTACTATGATCACAGATGGCGGTGACATCTGCCGCCCTAAGAGTCCCTCGATAAAAGATTCGAACTAGTCAATACAGAGTCCGCCCCTTCCATGGAAGGTCACTCTGTACCCGTATTCCCCAGCTGCGTGAGTCATGTCACCTGCTTTGAATACGACCCCGGCCCGCCTCACGTATGAGTGGCCCACGACCCATACCACTTTCTCCTCAGCTGGTGATCTCTGACCGCTGGTCCCCTGGAGCCGGGTCGACTGCAAATTCCGCCCCGCATAACATGCTCGCAAAACTGTAAATCAAACAGAAGACAAGAAGCGTGAGTGCATGTAACTTGACTTCACAACATGTGCAACCGCACATACCTTTTAAAACAATTCGAGGACCATCGTCCCAACAGTTTCACCTCTTCGGCACTCCGATCCCTGGCTGTAGCCTCAGTAGCAGCCACTATCCTGAAGGAGTGGGTCCCAAAATCGCCCGGGTCTAAGCCCGCCGCTGCAATTGCCATTGTCAGCACCCTCTGAAACTGAAACCTCGTCAGTGGGGTGGCATCGATGTGTCTCAGCAGACTCCCACCCCACGTATCAGCCCTCAGCGCCAGTTATTCCTCAATGCACTTTACCGGGCACATGGGGGACCCTTGTATGCGCTGGACCACAAAACTGTCTCCCATACCTGTCTGGTCAGTCTTGGATTTAGCTATTGTCACTACCATTGAATCACCCCTAATCAGGACGTGATTCCTACACAGACCTCCCTCCACATCGTTCTTATTCTTTGCTACCAGTTCACTCACCCGCATAGCCCCGTGGAATGCTAATGCAAATGCGGCCCGGAACAGAACTGGCTCGAATTGGGAGGAACATGTCTTGGGTAGTATCGCCATGAGCAGGGACAACCTCTCTAACCCAATCGGGCGCCTCTCATCTACTCTACGACCCTCAAGGCGCTGCCAGCCCCGAAGAGCTTTCTTTACCAAAAAGGAAGATGTCGGGTCCCTGACACCATGCACTTGCGCCATGAATGAAATGGCCACCCGGTGCCTATTGGCCGTCGCTACTGATCGGCATTTCCTATGTAATGCTACCACA
The DNA here is from genome assembly GCF_964263255.1 of Lissotriton vulgaris. Classification (NCBI taxonomy): domain Eukaryota; kingdom Metazoa; phylum Chordata; class Amphibia; order Caudata; family Salamandridae; genus Lissotriton; species Lissotriton vulgaris. Next base: position 166,384,410 of record NC_141695.1, on the reverse strand, counting down.
AACCTCAGGAAGCAATCCTCCTGACCCCATGTCTGATCCCCTGCCGGACCCAAAAATGCACAATAGGAACGAAACGCTCCTTCGTACGCTTTCCTTGTCCTGGGGGCTAAGCTTGCTGCCACGAGGTCTTGTAATCCGGGGCACTGAGTAGCCAGAGTACTTCGGGGAATGGTGCCGCCGCTAGGTCCGCGGTCGGTAGATAACCCCTGAACGCTTGCATATGTGAACGAGAGAGTGCGTCAGCAGCATGATTCAGTACCCCCGGAACATGCTTTGCCCTGAATTGTACATTTAGTATCATGCAAATTAGTACAATTTCTTTCAGCAATCTCAATATCCACCTGCAGCGTGCTGCCTGATTATTTATACATTCAACAACAGTCATATTGTCTGACCAAAATACCACTGAGCGATTTCTGAACTCGTCCGGCCATGCCCTCAGAGCCACCAATATAGGGAATAGCTTGAGGAAACCAATGTTCCCTGTGAGACCGCTGGTGTGCCACCATGTCGGCCATGTTTGCACCGACCATCGATTGCCGAAAATGGCGCCAAACCCCACGCTCCCCGCCGAGTCAGTCCACAAACCTAGCTCGTCCGAAGACGCTGGCGGCTTGATCCACACCACTCGACCGTTAAAGTCCGCCAGGAATGCTAACCAAATACGCATGTCCTGGCGAACCTCTGCTGACAGTCTCGTGCGGTGGTGTCCTTTTTTGAGACCGACCATAGCCTGTGCAATAGAGCGTGAAAAGGGGCGGGCCATTGGTATCACCCTCAGGGCAAAGTTAAGCTGACCCACTGCCTGTTGTAACTGATGCAGGGTCACTTTGTCCTTACTAAGGCACAGTTCCAGGGCAGCCCTAAATTTTGCTACCTTTTCCACCGGCAAACGGAAACATCCCTTCACAGAATCGAGCTCAATTTCCAGAAACTCGAGTGAAGTAGATGGTCCCATCGTCTTACCTGGCGCCAATGGCACCCCGAATTCCCTCATAAGGATACAAAAGTCCTGTAGAGCCTGTGCACATGTTGTGTCGCCGGCCGCCCCCAAAAACAGAAAATCATCTAAGTAATGCATAACATGGCTATGCCCAGTGGCCTCAGTGAATGCCCACTCCAAAAAACAGCTGAATTTTTCGAAATAAGCACAAGATATGGAGCAACCCACTGGCATGCATCTATCCATGTAGTAACGTCCCTGAAACACAAAGCCTAACAGACGGTGGTCCTGTGGGTGTACCGGGAGCAACCGGAACGCCGACTCGATATCTGATTTCGCCATCAGCGCTCCGGGCCCCAGGCGATTCAACATGGTGACGGCATCATCGAAGGATGCGTACCGCACCGAACAAACTCCTGGGTCAATCGCTTCGTTCACCGAGAGACCCTTTGGTGCCGATAGGTTATGGATCATCCTAAACTCCCCCGGGTCTTTCTTGGGGACTACTCCCAACGGGGAACAGACAAAATTTGCCACTGGAGGGTGCTGGTATGGGTCCGCCACCCGGCCTAGTAAAACTTATTTTCCAATTTTCCTCTCTACCACTTCCGGATTCTGCCGGGCCGATAATTGGTTACTACAAAGTGATTCCCCACGAAAATCCCCCGCCGGAATGCGGAAACCGTATAAGAATCCGTTCCTCAGCACTCCAGCGGAGACATGATCAGGGTATTCGTTTAGCTAGGGGGTTATTGCCATGATATCAACGGGGGTAGGTAATGGTACACAGTGACCCTCCTCAGTCTTGTTTGGACCCCCCCCTTACCTCCCGACCCGCCATTTTTGGATCTGCACGAAATTTCCGGGTGCGAGGAATTCCCACAACCCGCACATGCATGCCGGAACTTACATGCCCCTTGTGGTCTGGAGCAGTTGCCTCTATTAAAGCTCCAACAGACTCCCCGCTTTCCCCCGTTCCCCCCGGGCCTTGGTTGGTGATCGCCACCGGAGCCTGCTCGAAAGGGCATCACGGGCTGTTGGCGGGAAACCCCCGACCCGTTCCCGCCAGACGAGGACGCCTTCGACGCGCCCGGCAGGAGCTGCTTCTGCCAAGAGATCGAGTCGAGACAATCCCACGTCAAGGATGAATCGTACTCCTTGGCCTTACGGAACTTCATGTCGTAACCCATCCATTCATTACCCTCATACGTTTCGTAAAAATCCATTATTCGTGCCTGATAGCAAGATAATTCTGACAAAACTTCAGGCTTACGTTCCCCAATAATGGCAGTAAACATCGCAAAGGCCTTGGCCCAATTAGTTATTGTCTCATCCACTCTGAAATTGGCCATCTTGGCTCGCCACACACTCGGGTGCCACAAATCCTTCTGCGTTTTAGCATACTCCATCTCTTGATGGTCAGTTAGTAAAGAGAACATATTAACATACTTGTCAGCCCAAATTAACTCTTTCGTGGCCAAAGGGATATGTTGAACCACTTTCTCCCGCCTTGATAGCAATGAGCCCCCCCCCGCCATTGGCAATGCCTGCTTACCCGGCAAGGTTGATGTTCCCGCCATTTTTTCCCCGCCGGCCACCGGTCCTTCCGAGGTTACCTGTGGGGGGAGAAGAGGGAGATTCGCCTTTGCGGCATCTCGCGACTGCCGCAACTGCTGCATTAGTAACCTGGCCTCTTCGGCCGTGTCTCCAGGTACCGTAGCACCCCCTGTTTTCTTGCCGAGCCATGCAGCCAACTGGGCGGCCAATTCAGGCGGCCTGTCCTCCTCGCTAGCGGGCGTAATCACAACCGGTATCGGTTGACCCGCGTCTGGGAGTATAGGGGCCTCGACCGGAACGGGGCTCGCCGGGGGCACCTCAGGAACGGGGACCTCCTCCCCTGGGGCTCTATTCCTGACCCGCTTCCCCCTACCCTCCGGGGCAACACCCGGCAATGCTGGGCCTATCACCTTTTTTGGTTTACCCGGATTGTGCATTGCAGCCATCTGCTTCTTCATGGTCGCCATATCGCGTCCAACGGTTCGTTCCATCTTCGTCATTCTACCAACCAACATCCGGAGCATTTGTTCAGTCTCGGACTTCTTTCCTGCCTTTTTGCCTGGCATTCCTTCCAAGTAGTCACTCAAGACGATCCGAAACGGTCCCCGGTCGTTTTAGCCTCGAAGTCGCTGAAAGAGAAACACAAGAATTATAAAATTCTCAAATTTGCTCCTTGTTCCGTCGAGGGCTCACCTGCAACGAGTGGGTGCAGCTTCCAAGCACAGGAACAAGAGGATGCTTCTTCGGATTCCCGCTCCCTTTATTCTTCTCCGGGAGGGCGTGTACCCTCCGCCGGTACGCCTACTGGGCGTGGCCATTGGTGTAGGTGTCTAGGACAACCCTCTTGGGCGGGAAAAGGCGCACTCCGACTACGCCGCTTTGGGCATACCAGCCGTGACACGCCCCCCGCCCAAAATGGTTTCCCGGGAGGATCTGGGCCCCCAACCATACGTTCGGGGGGACCGAGTGGTCGCCCCTTTCCAGAAAGCTCCACCATGGACTACACCTATCATATTTAATAAGTTTAATAAGAATTTCCTGTAAAAGAGTCCTTAAAGTCCATCTCTCCAGATTCAAAAGCTTTAAATACGGGTACCCCTGAACCAGCATCCCTCCTTGCATCCTACCTGCGTCTACACTGTGATGCAATCTTGCCAACCTACACCTTTACTCTTTCATGTATTTTGCAATAGTCTTGCTCTATGTACTGCATGTGATGTGTCTGCGTCTCACTAGCTACGACTATCCGACATCTCATTTAAGTATATGCAACCACCCCACCAATAAATGCCTTCTGAATGGTTTTATCATATGTGCAAAGTGTCTTCCAATTTCAACTAAATACAACTACATAACAGGAATAGATGTCACAGTTACCAGATTTAGGAAAGAAAATAACCGTTGAGGCACCTGCCTGTAATAGAAGCCGATTGCCTGTGTGATTGCCCTCTTACGTTCTTGGAAATGAAGATTTCCGCCACTAGGCAACTGGCAATGGAGATGGTGAAGGTACACAGCTATAAAGGTATACTGATAACGCTGAGGAGGTGGGAAGGGCATGAGCCGGAACTGTGGTGAGCCACAGGTAGCCAGGTTTCTAAAAGTGTAGGGAGGCGGCACCTTCATGTAGCACCATTAAAAACAAAACTTTATAGCATCATAAGTCTTGACATGAAACAAACACTATATTGTTATAACCACACTTTAAAAGACATTTGGAGAAATGTAATAGCCTTTGAACCGTTTTCGAATTACTGTAACATTTTTAAGGTGTGTACCTGTAAAATCATTGTTTTTATGTTTTCTTTGAACTTTGAGTGCATATACTTCTGCCATTTTGGTATCTCCACTCTGAGCACAAATACGTGGCAAAAATGGCATTATAAAGCCAGCATAGCTGGGTATTGTGAAGCGTAAAGGTGCAGGGGAGAGACTAGAGCAATTTAAACTGGCTCACTTCAGCTTGTCAAAAATATAATTTCAGCCAAACTCAAGAAGCCTTAACCAAGCAGAGTGCAAAGGACACAACACAGAATCTGCTCCTGTAAAACCCAGTCTGCGAGGAAAAGACGGGTGCTGGAGCAATCGGCAGAGTGAAGAGGCAGGGGCTGAGGGGTGAACAAGCGCCGGGATCCTGTCTCAGCCGGGCTGACACCTCTTAACCCTCTAAGGAGGGGGAGACACCAGATGGTTGGGGGTGTGATTCTTTTGAAGTCAATGACAAAATATACTAGTATTTTCCCGTTTTTATATATAAATACAGATAAAGGAAAACTTGTTTTTCTGTGTAAACGGAAAACCGGAAGCCCTAATTATAATAAAATTAAAACATCAATGTTCCCATTCATTTCTGTTCATGTCCCTTAAGCTTTGCCAATGCCCCGGTTTAAGCTCTCCAGAGCAACTAACAAATCCACATCAACATGACCTCTTACCCAAAATGCCAAGTCAGAGTGAATTCTGCCGTGATGTTGACATCACACTGCTGCTGATGAGAGGCACGGGGACCGAATAAAGTGTAGTCCCATCTCGGGGTTACATATTAAAACGAAGACTAAATTTGTACCTCCAATTCAATTGAGCACGTGCTCCAAACCCCTCGAGACTTCGAATCCCATAATGCAACTGAATAGTCAGCAACTCCAAATGCTGTTGTAATTGCAGGGTCAGTGTCCAAGGCGTCTTGCACCGTGGCAAAGGCTATTAGTATTCAAAAAATACATTGAAAAACGGCCAGCATAAAATATAATATAATATTTTAATTCTTTTTTTAACTCTGTAAATAATTACAATAAAAAATGTTAATGATTAGTTTAAGTATATTTTTTAATTAAATATATGTAATTAAATGTATATATTAATATATATGTGTTTAATATTTTTTCAAAAGTATACTAGTCATATCTATTTTTAAATTAATGCAATAAATGTACTTTATATTTATATTTCTGTTGCTTTTCATTATATTTATCATTAGATATTTATGTTCATTTATATACATATACTTGTGTGTGTGTAAAGAGCAATATATTTAGGATAACAATATTTTTTTCTCAATATTTTTGTCATTTACATTATAAGTATAGGAAAAAAATATTTTTGGGGTTGGTATTTTCAACTCAAATTTTTGTAGCACGATATTAGTGTTTTCGATAATATGTCAGTGAGCCCATATTGTGTAAGGTAATGACACATCACCTTACACATGACACCTGCACCCCATGTCATACATCTTTGTTTATGCTTATTGTACTCTATATAGTGTTCCAGATTTACCAAGTGTTAGTGAGGGCGTTCAATCGATGCAAATCATTCCCAACAGCAGTGAACATTATCTTGATGTGCACACATTTTTTTTTGTGACAAAAAATAATTCAAGTACAGTGCTAAATGGTTTTGTGCTATGTAGCGCCAAAGGTTGGATAACATGGGTGTAATTGGGAGTAAACACCAAAAAACACCCAGGATTGCTTGCAAACCCATATCAACCAATTATCATGGACAGGAAGCTAACGCCAAATGAAAACCTGTACAAATATTGGGCAAAATGGATAACACATATTTTTTCCACACAACGTTCCTGTAATTTGCATGAAAATTGCACATTGTTGGATTTCACCTTGAGAGATTTGTGCTTGTAAGTGTTCTTCAGGAACAGAACTCACACACAACTCTACTCAATGGCCTTTGCAACATTGGCCAATGCTAAATCTTTTCAAATTTCAGAGAGTTCAAGATAATTTGCTGGTCTAAAATGTAGGTATTACCTCAGTGTCTCTATACAGTTTTGCTTTTCTGTACTCCCATACAAAGTAGTTACACCCTTCTGTCACAAAAATAATGCAGTCTTCCTTGCCATTGTCACTCAGAATGTAAGGTATGTTCTGTGTATCCGAACATAAGACATTATTTTCACTACAAAAGTTTGTGTTGTGAAAGCATGCATCCTTAATGGGACACATTCTCTGCCAGGGACCTGGCAAACAGAATAATTGGTCGACTGGGAGGAACCTGGCTTTCTTGTGAATCTTGGTGGAGTGTATGCAGAAGGATGCCTCATCCCAAGTATTTTTATATACTTGTCTTCATTAAGAAGGCCATCATCATACCATCTTCTGAGCTGTGTGTCAATCTGGATTAGCACGCATTACAGGTAGGGCTGTGTGAAATTGTCTAACATTTCTCATAAAATCTCATGAAAGTTTCAGGTTCATAGAGAAATGTTGTTTGTTGAGATCTTGCCTATTTTTCTTTTTTTTTTTACCTGAGCGAGCACTTTTTGCAAGAAAGGTTTACAAGATACCAGTAGGAGGTGGCTCCAGACGCATGTTATATTCTGTGCAAATCAGTCTCCTACAGGCATTTTGGGAGACTTTTTTTGGCAGTGCACTTGAGTAAAAAAAGTTACGCAATATTGCATAGTATATGAATGTTTTTATTTATTTTAGTTTGATATCATGTAAATGAAGCAACACAAACCATTCTTATCTAAACATCATTAAAGGTGAAATGCAAACACAATTCTTAAAATCATCAATAATCAAACATACATTGTTTTACAAAATACATATACCGCCAAAATTGTCTGTCTATAAGGCACTATCCCTTGCTCATTGTGAAATAATACAGTTGATATAGTTATAACAGAGGAAAATCCTACCTCGAATTCATTTATAAGGGATATGCCAAGTAAAATTAGAGGGAGCAAATACAGTACAGTAATGAGCAAAATACTATTGCCCCCATCTGCCTTCCGGGAGGGGGAGGCAGAAAGACTGTGGTAATGTTTTTTGGGGTGGGAGCATTGGCATACCCATTTTAGGAAGCCCCCACACCTGACCTACAAAAAAAGGTCCCTAGTTTCCTAGTGGGCGTTCTGCTCCCTGGGGGTGGGGGGGAAATTGGATGCAGAAAGATTGTCCTATTCGTTTGGTGGGACACTGGCATTTCCATTTTAGGAAGCCCCCACCCCTAGATAAAAGAAACATAATCCTTGGTTCCTAGTGGACTTTCACCCCCCCCCCCCCCCCCCCGGGGGGCAGATAAGGGGCTCTTACCCTCATCTGCCTTCTGAGGGGGGCAGTAAGACTGTCACAAATTTTTTAGGGGGTGGGGGCATTGGCATTCCTATCTGGTCAGCCCCCTTCTGTCAACTACAACAAAAATAGTCCCTGGCTGCCTAGTGGGCGTTCTGCCCCCACCCAGGGAGACAGATAAGGGGCTATTGCCCCCAAGGGGAGCATAAAGACAGCCAATTTGCAGGGGTGTCTAAAATGGCCATTCCAGCAGATTGGGAGCTATTGCTTCTACCTGCCCCCCAAAGGGGGTAGAAAGACTGAATGTGCCCAAAATAATTAGGGGGAAGCAAAGGCCCTTTCCCAAGGGGTCGCTCCATCCTTCCTGGTGTCTCGTGGATGGATCCATGCTTGGGGATCTTTCTCCTGCCGTGATCCCCAAGCAGGGATCTACTAGGGATGAGTACCATTCAAAAGGGGAGATTCTCCTCTTTCCAACGATGACCTTGCTTTCTGCCTAAGTGCTCGGGGTCAGAGATGGCCCCCTGGAACACTATATAGAGTACAATCAGCTCATTTCAGTTTCGGTTTAAGTGGTATGATATCAGCGCGCTTTGTGTGCTGATGTCATTCCACTGTAAAGCCTAGAAGAGCCTAGGGAGGTGGGAAATCTCTTCTCCCGCTCCCGAGACTGTTTTGGACTGAAGGAAATCCCTCTGGTGCCTGCACCAGAGGGATTTCTAGTGCCATGTGTAGGGACAACCAGGAACCGTCTGACGCACACGAGCACTGTGGTGTAGGACGGCTCTCGGCCGTCCGACACATTGAACAAGTTAAACTTACTGCACTGCTTCCTTCCTTTTGAAAAGACCATGACCTTTGTTTTATCCTTATTTATTGTCAGTTCATTCTCCTTTTGTATAAATAGACACCCAGTTGCTTCTGAAGTCCAACCGCCTTAAGGTCCAATCATACCATATCATAGGCGTACAATGAGGCTGATGTGTCCTCAGCTCCTAGTTTTCGATGAAAGGACCAAACTTGTTTAATTCTTTCATAGATTCCACAATATAAATTGTAAACAGGAGTGGTGCAGGGATACACCCCTATCTAAGACCATTGGGAGTACCAATGGCTCCATTACCCCCGAGTTCTACTCTAGTCCACGAGCCCTCATCAAATTGAATTATCTGCTTTAATAAACCTCGTGCACTATTCCATCTAGACATCTTCTTAACCCATGGTTGGTAACTCGGCTCCGCCAGCGAATTGTCTACTCCGGGCTCCTTGGCGAACGCGGAGTAGGCAAAAACTCCACCTCTGTGGCTGAGCGGAGTTAGCTGCTCCGTCACCCCTCCCAAATCATTTAAAAAAATTTAAAGAAGGGACTTACCTGTCTTTCTGCAGCCTCCCCTGCCTGGCCGCTCTCCTTCCTGCACCTCCTCTCTTCCGTCATCCATCTTCTTAAACAAAAAAAAAATCACTACCTTGTACATCTTGCGTTTGCGCATGCACAAGACTTATAACCTAGTGGTTTTTAAAAAAAACCTTCCTGGTACACCCACCTCACTAGTGGGGGATCAAAATTGCACTGTTAAGGCTCTACCCTCATAGGGTCCACAGGGCTCCTTTTTTGAATCAAGTCAAAAAAGTAAATTCCCTTTGGGCAGGTGAACATTAATGCAAAGGTACTTACAAACAATAAACTCACTAGTACATAAGCATAACAAAGAAGCAATGAAAAAATGGAAATCCAAAAACGTGAAAACACTATAATAAGATCAAAGCATTAGTACAATTTATTGACATACATTCTGTTCATTAAAAATTGGGAAACAAACACAGGACGTAACAATAATAAATAAAAACATTCCAATAAAAAAGGAGTTACTGGAAAAGGACTAAATTCAAACGCCAAAATTATTTCGAATTTTCCTTAGTTTTGTAATCCACATTCACTCCTTGAGCATCGACGCGTTTCGGCGGTATGAACAAAGTGTAACCGCCTTCATCAGGATATATGTATATCTGTTTCCCAACAATTCTGTGAATTTAAATGAGATTGGTCTAAATTATAACAGGCCACAAATCCAATTTAATTTCAAAGATACACTTTTATAAAAAAACAAAATGAAATGTCCTACTCTATGTTTGAACACCCACTATAGCATTGCTTCCAACATTATACAACACATGAAAACAGAACACATCACATTGCACAATTTAACAGACATTTAGCGGCATGTTGACATGATAAAAAAGTAGGTCACCAGATTTAAGCAGCACCTTACGTTTCATTGCATATATACATTAAACAACAGATATCTTAAAACCGTCCTACCGCATTTAGACAAGGTCATAGAGTGATCACAGGGGATTCACATTTCATTGCATATACACTTTATATAACAAGTTTCTTAAACCGGCTTACGACATTCGGACCAGGTTAAAGAGTAATCAAAAAAGGGATACACATACATATCTAATCCAACAAAGCGGAGGTGGCAATAGTATGGAGCATGATACATCACCTACCTCAGGGATATAATGTTTCAGTCAGTGTATATTTAAGGGGTATATGTCCTCCTTATCCTTTTCTTAGGATATTCGACCTGCGAATTATTCTAAAGTTCACCTAAACATAAAGATGAATATATCTTATTTATGGTAAGATTAATTCTAGAGTCAACAAATACACTTGAGTTGATATAATTTGAAACTACAGCGAGATAATGTGCTTCTCATTATCTATTTTAACCCATTCTAGCATAAGTTTTCGTCCATAACAAAAACAGATCGAAACTAATAAGCGCTTATATATTGTTATTAGATGATAATGCTTTATACCGTCATACAATGCACTTCTAAAGCACTCCTAAGCTCTCCTACAGATTGTTATGAACAGCCACATGATTTCTAGTTGGCCATATTCCTATGTATATGATTACATGGCCACAAAATAATTACTCTCGCTTATTTATACTAAAAGTGTTAAGCCGAATTTCCCTTTAAAATAAATTCACATTCAATGCAACTTACTGATTTAGAAATGCAGTTGCTGATATAGATTCAATTTTTGAAATACGTCCAGTGCTATTGCTGAGGGCTGTAGATAAACAGACAAAGCGGTAATGCCATTAGTTACCCTGGCTAGTTCCAAAATGACGAACATAGAACACTTATTAATTTAGATACTCACTAAGTGCAACTTACTGATAAGAAGATATTGTTGCTGTTCTAAAATTCCGTTTTTCTAATTACGTCTAGCACTATGGCTGAAGACTGTAAATAAACAGAAAGAGCGAAATTGCCATCAATACATGTTGCAAGTGTTATTCTGACTCGCTTTCTCAAATCTTTAAAGTACAATGATATACTTACACAAAGTAAAAAGGTGTAAGCCTGGAACGCGGTACAGTCTTGATCAGTTTTATACTTGCTGGGGACACAGCGTGACTCCTGATACCCCTTAGTTAAGGCAGCTCGAAATGGGTCTCTGTCCTAAAAATTAAACAGAGGCTGAGCGCCACCAGATCAGAAGGCTTCCGAGATAAAAGACGAAAGAATTGGCGCATTTGCACAACTAACCCGCCCTTCTTACCTCAAAGACTTGCTAAGCCGGCGTTCCGCGTCCTCACGTACGACAAGGCAAAATCAACCAAACGTAGCTCTTCCAGCAACCCTTTATATACTGGTAATACTAATAGGCGTACACCATATAGCCTAATGGAAAACACGGAAGTACGATGACAAATGCGGAAATAATTGAAATAGACGACGGACTACATTGCGTACCTTTCATGCTTGGTGCAGATAGGGACGCAAATTAATATAGAAAGCAGACTGAATAAAGCCTACCGAATGTCTAAGTAGTGAAGAGTTGTTATATATAGACGCGAATATTGACACAATAGGTGCGTAATAAATATACAAAACGGACTAAATGATATTTTTCAGATATTCAAGTCTATCGGCCGACATAAAAACGAAGTCATTATGAACCCACGTATTTACGCGTGAAAACGTAATTTTCACTACGAAAATTTTCCAAAGTGAATAATTGTCCTGAATTCATACTATGTGTATCGATAAATGCACCGATATCCCAAAAGTACTTTTATATATCCCAAAAGCAGGGAGTATTTCTTTTATCATAAAACTATAAGCGTGTTGGTCTTCATAAGACATGGGTTATCAGGAATACAAACTTATATGAATAGTCTTTTTTGAATTACTGGTTCCTCGAGAATACAGGCTGTTATATGAATGTGTTGTAAATGACAAAGCCTGACCGTCAAAGCTAATCCAGTGATTTCAGGACTTTTTCAGCTACTATCCTGTAATAAATATGTGTACAAATACATATGGCAAGGAAGCAGCTGTATCACCAGTTTTAGGAAGAACAACCAGGGAGATGTATTAAGAGGAGATTTTAGCCACCTGAGGAATAGACTAAAACAGAGATAGAATGCACAATCTACCTAACACACATTCTGACTCAGAGTCAGCGAAAATGTACACCAATTGAAGGACCCAGTCGTCTTCCTAATGGGGATTAGCAATAATTCCTGTACTCCACCTCAAATACACCTCCGGCCCAGGGTTCTCAGCTCCAGCCATCACGGGAAGTACCACCCTACACAGTAAGAGCAGCAATGTTTCACAGCCAGTCTGAGCAGGCTTATGTGCAGAGCCATTTACAACCAGCACTAATTCAGTCGGTTTTGAGGTAAAATGGGAGGGGGGAGGGATCCTTCCCCTGGGAATCAGGGACAGTTCCCTTAGTTGTTGTAGGTGGACCCAGCATTCACCTCTGTTGGAGGGTCCACAATTCGGAATTTAACCTTTCTTATTCATCTTTTAATTACCCTTCACAATTTCGTATTGCCTTTCTTTTATGCTTTTCTTTACCAGGCTTGTGGACAGATTTCTGAATTATCATTCCAAGAATTATTCCTTCTAGCTTTCTTGAAGATAAGAAAACTTCACATGTTTTCCTTAATTCAGGGACATGACTTGAGAATTCCGGTCCACTGTTTAAGCACTCCCTGGCTGGGTGGACTTCTTCCTTGAAGAGAGTTTCCAGATGACTCAGATCTAATGACTGGTCACATCCTTTGACCTGTCTATGGGGTTTAATCAAAAAACCATCCACTTGAACACTAGCATCCGAAAGACTAGGCGCATGATTTTTTTTACACTAGATGAGTTTTCATCCCTTAGTGCTTTTTTGGGTAGTTCTTTCAGTATAAATGATAGGATGTCTAGAATATGATCTGAACTGCCTGTAGATTTCTCCAGTAGAGATGAGATGGATGACAGAATACACTCGATCTCTTTGCAAAGACCTAGAAAAACATACACAATAAGATGAAATGTTAGCTGGAAGATTCAACAAGTCAGGAGACACTGAGATATTTGAATGTACAGAGTTTGTAAAACTAGGTGTAGTTGAGTACAGGGCCATTGACTGTTTTTGACGCTCAGGAGTTTCAGTTTGTGTTTCCAAGCTCCTACTAGCCACCACAGACTCTGGTTTTAGAGGTGAAATCTCTGGTAAATCAATCAATCAATAGGACATTTATTCAGTGCACGGCTACCTCCAACGGAGGTGTCCCGGCGCTAGCAGCGCATTCGACAGTGAGAGAAGGGGACCTTCTGGTCGGCTGAAAAGCCAAGTTTTCAGAGCCTTCCTAAATGCTTGTTCTGTCTCAGACTTGCAGAGGTGTTCAAGCATAGAGTTCCAAATTGATGGTAAGGGGTTGTCCAACACTAGTGAAGACTGTGAGGCCAGGGGAGCTGAAAGGTCCTCCATGTCATTGTAGCCTGGAGAGATGGATAATGAAGAGTGATCCCTAGATGGGCCAGTAATTACTGTAGAAGAGAGAGACACTTGAATTTGATTATGATTCAGGGTAAGAGAGCTCCGCGGGTCGTCTGCATGCTCAATAAAATGGGTATTCTCAGCCTTGAACTTCCCTATTAGCGTTGACTGAATCTCTGACCCAGAGGCAGAGTTTTCTATAGATAGTCTTTGAAAATGTGCTGGTATTATGCTGCTACCTTTGAGTATTCCCAGATGGAGGGGGTCTATTTCTCAATGAGTTAGCTTTGGTCTTTTGACACAATCTGGTGTACAGTATTCTTCCTGATCTAAGTTTCCTTGCAGTTATATTTCCACATAAAGGAGCTGAGAGATATATAGAAGGAATAGTACAAAAGAGGATCGCAGAAGGTAGGGACACCCAACCCCCGGCAAGCCGCACCAGATCCTGTATGGGCCACACCTGCTGGGCAAGCTCTTATTCATTAAAAAACAAGATGGCAGATTTCAATGCCACCCTTTTAACACCACACCGATAGGACCTGAGCGGAGCCCAATCAAGCTGAAAGGAGCAGCTGCAGTGGTCGCAGGAATCAGCAGTTTTCGCAGGTCACTCAGAACTGAAGGGCCCATTTGACTCACAGCCTCGAACCATCCCTACCCAGCTCTTAATTTGTGTCCCCCAGTCACTCTACATTGCCTCCTACACTAACCTCACACCACTCTATACTGCTCGGTTAATTGCTGCTCACAGCCGCTCAAACCATGGCTACTACACACCACACCTCCAGCGTTTCCAAATCTCCTCCTATTGCACGTCTGAATCTATCAAGTGTACCAAGATGCTCCAAGAAATGCCAACGCCAATGGACTTAATATAATGGGGCACCAATAGAGAGCAGAAGAAGTAGTAACAACCACTACTCTGTCAAAAAGAGTGGTACATGGCCCTGAGTCAGTGAGGAACAAGCCGCACTGGCCTGCTATCGGCCCCCTCTGCGCCTCCTGGAAGTGGGCCACAGCCCGACGGCCTTACCTGACATCTGCAGCTCCTGTGCTGGCCCCCATATTTAGAATGTTTCATTGAGGTTACAGAAAAAACAAGCATTTGCAATGCAATATGTCTCGCATTTGCTAAAGGTAGAGGTGTTGGCGCTGAAAATAAAATCATTTTTTCTTTAGCTTTTTTATACCAATGGCAAAAAAGCAAGGCAAATGCTCTGCATGCATGAGTACTCATCGGAAACAGTGCAAAACATGCACCAGTTTCCAATAAAGTACAGTGCGATTCCAAAAGGTCCCTCCTATGTAGCACTTGCGCACTGCATATACGAGACCGAAAAACCTACTTAGCTGAGAAATAGTAATGACTGTTAAAAGCTGTTCGAATATACGTTGCAGGAAAACAAATAATTACTGAATTTAAACAAGCAACATGTCTCTGCTGCATTCCGGCCAAGCTGCCCACATAAATCCAACTTCCACTGATTCGAAACTTGTTGTCTTGTCTGCTCACTTCAAGCACTGACATGTTTTTCAAGACTGCATTAAGCTTGCTGTCGGTACTAAGTAATACAGACATATGTTTAACAATCACACTTCTGACGCTAATGCATTAATCAGTACCAGCACCAGGTGGGTAGTATGCAGTCTCTAGAAGCCTTAGAAATAAGGCACCCTGAGGTGTGCCCACTGTAACTGGCACGCTCCTGTGGCATCAGTTTGGGCTGGTCCTTCAGCATGGAAGTACATTAGGAAGAAATTTATGTATGTTAACACCAGAACCTGGGCTGCTATGGGAATTCAAAAGGGCCTATTATCAACCCCATTATCGCAGCTTTAGCTGCAGTTTCCTGCAGATAAAGCAGCGATAATGTTATCGTCTGTTCTTGATAATATGCCCCCATGTTCAAGCCTCTGTGTCGGATCAGCATCCTGTGATTCTGGGCACATCGATTAATCTTGCAAAAAACAAAAGAGGGACCCTGAAACCTGAACAAGATAGGGGGGAACAAACCGCCAGGGCGAGAAAATAATCAAACAACATGAAAGGGGGGTTCCCAATGATAAAAAGGAAAAATTCCAACAATACAGGAAACGCCCACAGAACAGCTAGACAGTATAAAATATTCATTTTTATTTTTATTCACATAGAAAAATATATCAAATATAAATATTTACAATCAATACACAATACATTAACCTTAGCACCTGCCAGCAATAATAAACTGCATCAGGCTAACCTCATAGCTAGTTTAATTACTGTTTATTTAGCACTGCACTCCTCCACCACACACTACGCTCACATTGGGTTTTATGAACAACCCTTGTATGAAAAAAACATCCCTGAGCTCCTCTTTTGCAGTGAGGGGATTGTAGCGTGCATCACAACTAGGTTTGTGATGCGAGGAGGTAACTCGATGATGAAGCATGACACCTCTGGTATGTGAGGGAAACCATCCTTAAAATGGACTCCCCTCCCCGGCCTCCTCCTAGCATAGTTGTTTCCACCCACACACTTGTCATGTACGACCCCGGACCTGAGGGCTACTTGTGTGTTTGGCCTTCCTATTAAAACCTGATAATAAAGATCATGGCAGGTCCAACCTGAAAAAAAAACAGCAAATGCCCAAAACTGGTCTTAGAGCTGACTGTTGGAATACACTAACATTGTCTACAACTTTATTATAAAGATAGGACAGAAATCCCAGCAATTATGCTATGATTACTTTACTAGGGTGTAGTGATCAGCACCAGTGGTGACTGAGAAACTCTTCTGTACTCCAGGGTTGATGTTTTAACAACTCCCATGGGCAGGTTGAGAACAGAAACCTGGGGAGTTCTACAAGCCTGACTGGAAAAGATGCTGAAATTCCACCTTAAAGGAAGGGTCAGATCTGCTTAGTAGGTGTGGGTGGAAATCATGGAGTTTTCCTCCACGGAATTTAACAGAGTTACATAAAACTCTGCGAGTTCGCAAGCAGTAGAATGTTGGCACGTCGCACTGCTCATACTGATTTTTAACGCAGGGAGATTGCTCCACGCTGACAAATCAACGTGACTGGTGCAATGCGCCGGAGGTCGCTGCTTCTTTCTGCCGCTTGAGTAGATTTTCTACTCAAGAGACAGCATTCTCAACATGAATAGTAGCGACCTACCACAACAACCCGCATTGAGAAATCGTGCCGGGACTCGTCCTAGCGCTCACATTTTCTAGTCTGCTCTTCCCAAGTTAATTTTGGTGAGCTAAGCTCTTCTGCAGGTTGGTTAGAGGAGTTTTTTCCAGAACTCCAAACTCCAGGAGGAGTACAAATTGGGCAAACTCTGTGAACTCCGCCTGCAGAGCAAAGTTTACCACCCACCCCTACTTCTTAGGAAAAGCATTTGAGGTGCCCTTCCATGATGAAAACATTGTCTATTGAAGGACTGGGTTATTCTAAGACCCAGCGGTGCCAGGGGACAACACCTGAAACCTTCGTGGGTAACCTGTTCCGGCGTACAAATGACAGAGACACGGGACACTTCCTTCGGCGTCAAAGATTCGAGGTTTATTTACTGCAGGGAACACAGAAGTCACGAGAAGTACATCACATGTAGGTTCGCGGAGCCTGCTTCGAATTGCTACTGTGGTTCGCTCCTTTTATACACATTTCTCTCATAGGTTAACATGGTACACAAAGGTTTACAACTCAGTTCCCATCATAATCACCAGGAGGGGTTGCTTTGATGCATTCAGGGCCCGGAACATAAGTACGGAAACATTTGGTGGTTCCCAACTGTAAAAACCCATCTTCCCACCATTAGTACATTCCAATTGGCAGTAAACAGATCGAAGAAGGAACAGAGACAGGTGCAGAGGAAGGCAGAAACAGTGGGGAGATCGAAAAGGGTGTAAAAGGGGTGGTATCAGGAAACACGAGCTGCAGGCATCAAAGGGACGTGCCTAATGAGATGCACGACTAAGACAATAGACCGGCACGGCAAGATGAGCCTCGAGCGGGGCCATCTGCCTTCCAGTGTCATCCCCCTCATCATAAAGACACTTTTAAAGGAACCGTGTCTTCCGCAAAAGTCTTGGGAATCCCAGGGTCGCGAAGCGGACAACGTCCGTTCGCTGGCTACTTGAGGGCAAGAAACAAAATGGATGCCGTATCTAAGATGGAACCCGTGGGTACAGATAGAGAAACCCACAAAACAAACGAACGGTTTAGGCTAGTACAGCGAAACTGCGTACACCCACTAAACTCGTCATTTGCGGTTCATAGATACCAGACTCGACCCTATTCGTGCGAGTCAAAAGCACCACTTACGATCGTTACGGAACCTCACTATAAGAGGGGAGAAAGAGAAAGTCCTGAGGCAGGATGAACTGAAGTGGAGGACTGCAACACAGGGAAGAATCTACATGACTCGTCACACGGGAAGCCCTGGGTATCCTCAGTGTGCAGACTGAGGCTTGAGTGGTCCTGTTTGTAGGGTGCTATGCAAATTAAGTTCATGGGATCTCTCCCCAAAATACGAAGTGTCTAGAAGAACCTCAGATGAACAAGGGTACCAGATAAGATACTGAGCCAAGGGGACGGTGTCATGCACGGCTTGAAGGGACATTGAACAACACTTCACCAATACATCACAGGGTAGTTTCCTAGTTGTTGTGGGTACTAGGCTCCTGATTGGGCCTAACAGAGATCCTAGGAAGCAAGCTATACCGGACCATGAGCAGTGAAGCCAAGGTGCAACCTTCTTTCACCAGGTTCTGGCACTGCTTACTCTCAACACTCCCAGCCTAGCACCAAGTACACCTCTAAGATAGGGAGGATACGCACTCCCAGCTTGGCATCAAGCACACCCGTAAGACTCTTATTGACTGTGACCATTTTGGCAGGGCTTGGACTGAATCGGACTCATCACCGCTTTGTGGGGTATGCTCAAGTGCACCTCTTGCAGAGTTTCATTGCCTCTATCAACAACACAACACAGAGTAGTAAAACAGTTCTTGAGCAAAGGGAGGGGTCACTGCCAAGAGGAGAACCCACCGCTTAAAGTGTGAAGTATTTGCATCCACCAACATTCCTTGGCACGGTAACCTGCTTACCTCATTCTCCTCGCTCTCGACCCCGGTCCGCCCCGGCAGTGTGCCGTTTACGCGGAGGGTCCCTTCACGAGCGCCACTTCCTGCTCTGCACCACTTCTGCCCTGCCTCTCCACCGTGCAGGTGAGCGGTCTAGTGGTTGCTGAGCTCCTGCTTATATCTTGCCCTGTAATTGGCTGCGCAGGTTTACAAACGTTGCGAGTTGGCCGCGGGCGTGTACCAGCGCTGCTGATGACTTTTTACTGCAATCTAGCTGATTACGAGCTGTTTGTGTATTTTTAGCCTGACATCCTGTTATGTTCTGTGTAATGTTTTATTGCGCCCGCATCTTTCATTCCTTGCCACGGTAACTTGCTTACCTCATTCTCCTCGCTCTCGACCCCAGTCCGCCCCGGCAGTGTGCCGTTTGCGCGGAGGGTCCCTTCACGAGCGCCACTTCCTGCTCTGCACCACTTCCGCCCTGCCTCTCCACCATGCAGGTGAGCGGTCTAGTGGTTGCTGAGCTCCTGCTTATATCTTGCCCTGTAATTGGCTGCGCAGGTTTACAAACGTTGCGAGTTGGCCGCGGGCGTGTACCAGCGCTGCTGATGACTTTTTACTGCAATCTAGCTGATTACGAGCTGTTTGTGTATTTTTAGCCTGACATCCTGTTATGTTCTGAGTAATGTTTTATTGCGCCTGCATCTTTCATTCCTTGTCACGGTAACCTGCTAACCTCATTCTCCTCGCTCTCGACCCCGGTCCGCCCCGGCAGTGTGCCGTTTGCGCAGAGGGTCCCTTCACGAGCGCCACTTCCTGCTCTGCACCACTTCCGCCCTGCCTCTCCACCGTGCAGGTGAGCGGTCTAGTGGTTTCTGAGCTCCTGCCTATATCTTGCCCTGTAATTGGCTTTGCAGGTTGACAAACGTGGCGAGTTGGCCGCGGGCGTGGACCAGCGCTGCTGATGAATTTTTTACTGCAATCTAGCTGATTACGAGCTGTTTGTGTATTTTTAGCCTGACATCCTGTTATGTTCTGTGTAATGTTTTATTGCGCCCGCATCTTTCATTCCTTGTCACGGTAACCTGCTTACCTCATTCTCCTCGCTCTCGACCCCGGTCCGCCCCGGCAGTGTGCCGTTTGCGCGGAGGGTCCCTTCACGAGCGCCACTTCCTGCTCTGCACCACTTCCGCCATGCCTCTCCACCGTGCAGGTGAGCGGTCTAGTGGTTGCTGAGCTCCTGCCTATATCTTGCCCTGTAATTGGCTGCGCAGGTTGACAAACGTGGCGAGTTGGCCGCGGGCGTGTACCAGCGCTGCTGATGACTTTTTACTGCAATCTAGCTGATTACGAGCTGTTTGTGTATTTTTAGCCAGACATCCTGTTATGTTCTGTGTAATGTTTTATTGCGCCCGCATCTTTCATTCCTTGTCACGGTAACCTGCTTACCTCATTCTCCTCGCTCTCGACCCCGGTCCGCCCCGGCAGTGTGCCGTTTGCGCGGAGGGTCCCTTCACAAGCACCACTTCCTGCTCTGCACCACTTCCGCCCTGCCTCTCCACCATGCAGGTGAGCGGTCTAGTGGTTCATGTCTGGCAGTATAAATGGCGACCTGGAGGAAGCGCAGCGGACGAGCGCAGCGGGAGCGCCGACTTTGCGCCGAAGTCGCGCACAAGTCAAGCCCGTCTGCGCCCGTCCGCGGCCGACCGAGGCCCCGGGCCATGCATGCTGCCGGTCGCATCGCTTATTCCTCTCAGGAGCTTCATTCTTTTCACTGCTCTGCCCCTCTTGCTCCTCACATTGCTACCATTGCCCAGAAGTGTGGCATACTGTCCTCCCACTCTTCTTACACCCCTCGGGCTCCCCTCCCTGCCCCTCCCTTCCACTGTAACGCCGCCTCCACACCCACCAGGATCAGCCCTTTTGATGCTCGCTCCATTTCGATTGTCTACCTTAGCACCCGTTCACTTCCTAAACACCAACTCGAAGTATTTCAACTACTAGATAGTGGTAACATTGACATCTTGCTCCTCTCAGAAACCTGGCTACATGAGGACTCCCTCCCCGACATCCTGGCTGCCATCCCCACAGGATTCTATATTCTCCAATCTAATAGGACCTCTGGAAGACCGGGCGGCGGAGTCGCTGCCATCATCCGCTCTAAACTACAATTCACCTCCCTTATAACCACCCCTATAATAAATTCCGACATACTCACGCTGAAATTCACGTCCCCTAAATACTCCTTCCTTTGTGTTCTAGTATACCGCCCTCCTGTCAATATGCCTTCCTTCTCATCCCTGTTTGGTGATCTCATCTCTCAGTTGGTTATTAAATCCGCCAGGATTTTGATTATTGGCGACTTTAATTACTGGCCACAAGATCCCCATGAAACCACCTTATCACTCGAATTCACAGACCTATTACTTGGCCTTAATTTTCTGCAACATATCTCTGCCACAACTCATAACAGGGGTCATATCCTTGACCAGGTATGGACAACCAACTTGGATATTTCCCCTCCCCTGGTCTACCCCTGCACCTGGCCTGATCATTTCTTCATCTCTTTTTCACTGAAACTTTCACTACCTACCCGTCCCCCATTAGTGTCGAACTTTTCGGCACGCAATTAAAAACATGCTGACATCTCCCTTTTTCACTCGACCCTTTCTACCACACTTCCCTATGACCACCCCGATCTGAACTCTCAAACCGCCACTCTGGACCAATGGTTGTCCCAAGCCAGGGATGTGGTTGCCCCTGTGAAAAACATCAAATCCAAACACCCACACGACGCCCAGCGTTGGTTCACTGAACAACTAAAGGCGGATAAACTACTTCTCAGACAAGCTGAGCGTCGCTGGAGGCGAAACTATGACCCTTCCTTAAAGACCATCTTCACTGATCTACTAAAATCATATAAAAAATCTATTATCTTGGCCAAATCATCCTACTACTCCCAGAAAATCATTAGCTCTGCATCAAAAACTAAAGAAATCTTTTCCATTGTGGCTGAACTTTCCCTCCCTGACCGTGTCACGCCTCAGCCTCAACCATCGCAGGCTTTGTGTGACTCTCTAAACTCATTTTTTATAGATAAAATCTCTAACATCAAAAACAATATTCCCCCTCCTACCCTGTCCCAGGTCAGCGTCCTCCCTTCTTCGAATTCTTGTTCTCTGCTTGAATTTCCACCTATT
Organism: Lissotriton vulgaris; assembly: GCF_964263255.1. Taxonomy (NCBI): domain Eukaryota; kingdom Metazoa; phylum Chordata; class Amphibia; order Caudata; family Salamandridae; genus Lissotriton; species Lissotriton vulgaris. The sequence continues at coordinate 166,362,800 of NC_141695.1, read as the reverse complement.
TCTCTGGATGTATTTTTCTCGATACTACATGCTGTCGGCTCCGGCTCCCCCCACGACTGCTGCCCCCCCAAATTTTAAGAGACACCTTCATGGCCTGTCCTGGTCCTCCTCTTGACCTGCTGAACCGCTCACTCGCTACAGGCTCTGTCCCCGATGCTTTCAAAAAATCAGTGGTAGTACCCATCTTGAAAAAACCCGGATCTGACCCTGCCGTCTTGGGGAATTATCGACCTATCTCCCTTCTCCCCTATTTGGGGAAGGTATTGGAGACTTACGTCACCCGTTGCCTGAGCGCTTTCATCGAGGAAACTCACTTTCTTGATGACCAGCAGGCAGGCTTTAGACCGGCCCATTCTACGGAGGCAGTGGTGTAGCGGTCATGGACGTGCTGAGACACGGGGCCGATAAGAACTTGGCCCAGGCCCTGGTGTTATTAGATCTCTCGGCCGCTTTTGACACGGTCGATCATGTCATCCTGATCGACCGTGTCAGAAATGCGGGCATCCAGGGCCTGGCCCTGTCATGGATTGGGTCCTTCCTTCAACACCGCTCCCAATCGGTTCAGCTGTTCACCTTCTCTGCCCCCCAAATCTCACTTTCCTGTGGTGTCCCCCAGGGTTCCGCCTTGTCCCCTCTCTTGTTCAATCTATACATGCAGCCCCTTCTTGCCTCTCTTCGTCACTCTTCTGTCACTATCTTCAATTACGCAGATGATCTGCAACAAATTTTTCCCATCAACTCCTCCCCTCTTTCTTGCTCCAACTTTCAATCCACAATGCTCACCATCTACAAGTGGATGAACTTCAGCCAGCAGAAGCTCAACCCCAGCAAGACTGAGTTGGTTTTGATCGGTGGGACTTCGAACCCTTGGACTCCTAACTTCTGGCCCCCAGCCCTTGGCTCCCCCCCCTGCCCAGGTAACTCTGTGAAGAGCCTTGGAGTCATCATCTCTAGTGACCTATCGATGCGGCCCCAAATTAACGCTGTCACTTTGGCCTGCTTCTATCACCTTCGCAGAATTGGAAAAATCCGAAGTTTCTTATCATCAGAGGCTCTCATCCTTGTCATCATGGCCTTGGTCACCTCACGTATTGATTATGCCAACTGTCTGTAGGTGGGGATCCCCGCATACCACCTCCACCGGCTCCAGCTGGTGCAAAGTATGTAAAAAATTCCTAGGCAGTCTCAGTAGTAGACAACAAATAGTATGGACCCAGTGGTAGTAGGAACAGGCAACGCAATTTAAAAATAAACAAAGTATCATTAATTAAAAATAGACATGTTTTTAATATAATTAATAAAAATCATATAAAGAGCAAAAGGATTGAATTTATATGACAGTACAGTAAAATTATGTGCAGTTAATACATACTCTAACACAATATACAATCTTTATATAAAAAAGGGGGACACCATATAAAGTTCAGTGGTGTCCACAACCAAGTGAAGAATCAGTACTCGACGCGCGTTTTGGCGGAAAACGCCTTCTTCAGGAGCCACACAATTAAAATCTGTAATTACATATGACAAAGGTTATAAAAACACAATATTTGAGTGGCTTATATTATCAAGTCAAATACTTTATAAATACAATTTAAATAAAAATGTAGACATGATAGAACATAAAACTACCTAACATTACCTAACATAATGCCTGTAACCTAAAACAGAAAGGTCCAGCATTCATGTTTTTGTGTCTAACAAGTTGAGAAATAACATATTACACAGCGACAGATTGCATAGTGCTCAGAAATTCAATTGATGTATAAAGACATGTCACTATATGTACACATACTTCTTCAACAACTGTATTAGTCAAATGTCTAACATACGATATTTTTATGAAAAGGAATTGATGTCAACTTACTACTAGCCACAAGATATAGCAACACTGAGATCTTCTAGAAGGTCGTGAGAACACACAATGTACCTGGAGAACAAATAGTCTCAATGTCAGGATGCCTACAGCTTAATGTGACGCATCATTTAAATATACACATTTATATATATATATCAAGATTGTGAACACAGTAAGCAAAAGTTATGATAAGTCGTATAAACACAAGTGCTGCAACACCGGCACAGAGACATGTGGAGTGCTGTGATCTAGTCTCAGATAAAAACGACATATTCTATATAGGAGGATGGCTAGGCCAATATATTGTATTGTAATTATATGCTGAAAAGTCAAATTAAGACTGGATATACTGTGTTATAGAAATACCTGTTGGAGAAGATGTACAGTATTCTCGGAGCAGTGCGAAATAGTAACAAAATAATCCCAGGTTCCTTAATTATGATATAATGGTCACCTGAAAAATATATAGTTAAATGTAAGGTCAATAAATGTGACCAATTCTAATTAAATGACAAAAGCAGGCTTACTTATGATCAAAAAACAGCTAATAGCAGACTATTTACCTTAGATAGTGTCTCACGGCATTTAATTCTTGATGTAGGTATTGTGTATTTCACTCGTGAGCGCCAAGATATAGAACTATATAGAAACTGCGGATAGAGAAAAGTAATAACCAAATATCAGTATCTGCGCTCACTTTTAAAGATGATCGATATTATTAGTGAGTATACATGTGGACAAATACCGGCAATCAATGTGCGAAGTTGGTGTATGTCGAAGACCAAGCGTGAGAAGGATAAAGACCACGCGGTATCTGTAAATAGCTGGATAGTAGCTACAAAATAAAGAGGAAAAAAGCGGTGTCATTTAAAAAATGTTTATTTTATAAACCACGCGCTCAAGTTCAACGTGTGTAGCGATTACTCAAAAATGATACTAATAGGTGTTAGTAACATATTCATAAACATCCTTAAAGCCATGAATGCTTATTTCATACTTGGTAGAAATAGGCGGCATTTAAAGATAAGTGGGCGTTTGAAAATGTAAATGTTGCTTAGCGGTGGTACTTGCTCACAAAATAAACACAAGCGTTAGTTATAAGTGTTAATTACAGTCTAGATAGAAGGGGAGCTCAATTTCATGGTTGACTAATCAGAGTAAAATCACCGAAGGTCTCTATGTAGGTAGGGTCGGAATACGAGAAACCTTTTAATGAATGAACCAGAGAGAATTATCTTCAGTTACAGGTAGCTGCAGAGACAACTATGGAGACATGGACGTGATTCAAAATAAATAACTACCTCACTGGCGTGCTGAGTGGTCGCTCCCCAGTCTCCCTGGCGAGATTTGGTATCGTAGCGCTGAAATTTCATTGTTTACCCCTTTTAAAATAATTGCTTGCTGACTGCCTTGACTGCCGCTTCGCTCTGCTAGCATTTAGAATTTTGCCACAGTGTATCTCACTTCTTAGCGCGTTTCTCCCGGCGCTTAGCATTGTACTTGTGCTGCATTCAGATTGTTAACCCTTTTACAATAATTGCTTGCTGACTGCCTTGACTGCCGCCTCGCTCTGCTAGCGTTTGGAATTGCCACAGTGACTTTCACTTTTAGCGCGATACTCCCGGCGCTTTGCATTGCTCACCCCCTCCGCTGCCATTTTGTTTATATTTGTTGTTGTGCTCGTTGGTGAAAGCCGTCCTCTGTAGCCCGCCCCGCCTCCCAGCTGAGACGCCCTCGCCCCTCCCCCTCCACCATCCATATATGACAGGAGCTCCCGCGCGCAGCGTTCACACGCAGCGTCCGCGCCCAACCCGCGCCGAAGGTGCGCCAAAGGTAAGCTCGTCTACGCCCGTCCGCGCCTGGACCGCGCCCAGTGCCAGACCCCCTGCCCCTCGCGCTGCCCAGCCCTCCCGCATCACCTACGATGCCGCCACCCTCCTAGCCCTCAACCCCGGTCGCGCCCCCAACTGCGTCCAAGCTGCTCCCGGACACACCCATGGACCTTTCTCTTGCTACTCCTGCAAATTCATCGGCACCGTCAACATCTCCGCTACGACCACACCACAGATTCCCGACCCCAATCACCTACAATGCATCCTTCTCAACACCCGATCAGTCCACAGGCACGCCATCGACCTATGGAATCTACTAGACACCATTTCTCCGGACATCGCCTTCCTTACGGAAACATGGATGAATGCTTCCTCCGCTCCAGACATCACCATTGCCATCCCTGAAGACTATAAGATCACTCGCAAAGACCGTACCAGCCACACAGGAGGAGGAATCGCTATCGTCCATAAGAAATCAATCCGCATCTCAACCAGCTCTGACGCCAACCTCGCCAACTCCGAACACCTTCACTTCCAGATCCACATCGACCCCAAGACCACACTCAGAGGCACCCTCCTCTACAGACCACCAGGACCCCGCGCAAAATTCAGTGAAGACATCACGGACTTCATCACTCCACACGCGCTCCCCTCCAAAGACTACATCCTTCTGGGAGACCTCAACTTTCACCTTGAAAAGATCAACGACCACAACACCGCCACCCTCGTGGACAACCTCGCCAACCTCGGACTTAAACAACTAGTCACTTCCCCCACCCACATCGCAGGTCACACACTCGACCCCATCTTCACATCCAGCAATCATGTCTCCTTCAGCCACACCACGGACCTCCTCTGGACTGACCACAGCTGCGTTCACTTCACCTACAACAAACCAAAACCCAGCACCCACCTCCAACCTACCCTGCAAAGAAACTGGAACAAAATCACCACGGACTAAATCTCCGCATCGCTCCTTCGAAACTCCCCAGCCCTCTCTTCTAACACCAACGAAGCCGCCGCCAACCTCACCCTATGGTTATCCAACACCGCCGACACCTTAGCACCACTGAAAAAACGTCAAAGCAAACCTGGCAGCAAGAAGACCTCATGGTTCAACGATGATCTCAAGAAGTCCAAGAAACTCTGCCGCTCCCTTGAAAAGGCCTGGAAAAAAGACCCAACCACCAGCACCAAGAACGCCTTCAAAAGCGCCACCCGCACTCACCACCAACTGATCCGAAAAGCCAAGAAAACAGCATTCAAGGATCGACTTGACAACAACGCCCACAACAGCAAGGAACTTTTCAACATCGTCAAGGAATTTTCAAATCCCTCGGCCAACTCCAACGACATTACCCCCTCTCAAACCCTCTGCGACTCCCTAGCCTCATTTTTCCACAACAAGATTGCAGACATCCACAACAGCTTTGACAACCAACCCGGAAACCAACCCACCCTACCATTTGCTGATCATCTTCCCCCCGTGAACACCCTTAACGACTGGAACCCAATCTCCACTGAGGACACAATCCGCCTGATGAATTCCATCCACTCAGGATCCCCCACAGACCCATGTCCTCACCACATCTTCAACAAAGCAGACTCCGTCATAGCACCGCACCTCCGAGACGTCATCAACTGCTCCTTCAACTCCGCCACCTTCCCGGAAGACTGGAAACACGCTGAACTCACCGCCCTTCTGAAAAAACCAACAGCGGACCCCACCAAACTCAAAAATTACCGCCCCATCTCGCTTCTTCCATTCCCGGCCAAAGTCATTGAGAAAGCTGTCAACAACCAGCTCGCCGCCTTCCTCGAAGCCAATAATTCCCTCGACCCCTCACAATCTGGCTTCCGAGCAAAACACAGCACTGAAACCGCCCTCATCGCAGCAACAGACGACATTCGAACTCTACTGGACAATGGAGACACAGTCGCCCTCATCCTCCTTGACCTCTCTGCAGCTTTCGACACAGTCTGCCACAGCACCCTTTTACAACGCCTCAATAACATCGGAATCCAAGGAAAAGCGCTTGAATGGATCACCTCGTTCCTCACCGGAAGAACCCAGAGAGTCCGCCTTCCACCATTCAAGTCCGAGGCCTCTGAAGTCATCTGCGGCGTACCACAAGGATCCTCACTCAGTCCCACCCTCTTCAACGAATACATGAGCCCCCTCGCGGCCATCGCACGCCAACACAACCTCAACATCATCTCTTACGCGGACGACACTCAACTGATCCTTTCTCTCACCAACGACCCCAGCACCGCCAAAACTAACCTACACAAAGGAATGAAAGAAGTTGCCGAATGGATGAAACAAAGCCGTCTGAAACTGAACTCAGACAAAACAGAAGTCCTCATCTTAGGTACATCCCCCTCTGCATGGGACGACTCCTGGTGGCCGGAAGCCCTCGGAAAAGCACCCATCCCGACAGACCACGCACGGAACCTAGGCGTCATCCTGGATTCCTCACTCTCAATGAACAGACAAGTCAGCGCTGTATCCTCTTCCTGCTTCAACATTCTTCGCATGCTCAGAAAAACATTTCGCTGGATCCCCTCCGAAACAAGGAAAACAGTCACCCACGCTCTGGTCACGAGCCGACTGGACTACGGAAACACCCTCTACGCAGGTACTACCGCAAAACTCCAGAAGAAACTCCAACGAATCCAAAACGCCTCAGCCAGGCTCATATTAGACATCCCACGCAACGAACACATCTCTGGTCACCTTAAAGACCTCCACTGGCTACCCGTCAATAAGAGGATCACTTTCCGACTGCTTACCCACGCACACAAATCACTCTATGACATCGGACCAGACTGCCTGAACTCAAGACTGTCCTTCTACACCCCCTCCCGCCAACTACGTTCTTCCAGCCAAGCCCTCGCCACTGTACCTCGCATCAACAAGACCACCATGGGAGGCAGATCCTTTTCATACCTGGCTGCTAAAACATGGAACTCACTCCCCGCTTACCTTCGCCTTACCCAGATCCACCTAGCATTCAGAAAGCAACTTAAAACGTGGATATTTGACAAGTAATCCTCCTCCCCTCCTAAGCGCCTTGAAACCCTCTGGGTATGTAGTGCGCTATACAAATTCTATGACTTGACTTGACTTGAAGAGTCCTAATTTAGAATCTAGTTTCACATCCAAAACGGAGTTTAGTTTCAAGTTCAAAAGGCTGTAACCTGATGAAGCAGGCACGCAAACTACAGGATATGGCGTGCGGAAATGCCGTGATGTGGCGTGCCGTCGATCGAAAATGGAGTGGGTGGGATGTGGCAAAACAGCCCGGATATATACGTAACTCAATAGGCGGAGCATGTAGAGGGAATGGGGAAAAAGCCATAGAGATAGAAGTCAGACTATTGAGGCCCTTGTACAACGAAAAAATAATATATTACATATACATGCATGAAAAAACGCGATGGAAACAGCGGATAAATAGTTAAAGAAAGAGAGCCGGTGCCCTAATATTATTAGAGGCTTGGTGTATCAATAAAAAATTGATGCAAAAAGGATACAACGAGGGATGCTACACAGTATCAGTGACAGACTTTTGTTTCATTTAGCCCGCCCTCTCCAATAGTACCGTCACCATGGCTGTAATTGGTGAGAAAATAAATATAATACCCGACAATTATATTACTCAATTTGATCCATATGCAGAATAGTAGAATGAGAATACTGATAATTAAAAAGAAAAGAGAAAAAAGAAAAAAAACGATGCTCGAGAGAATATTATATTCTATAGATGTACCCTCTATACGAAAACGGGTCTATGCTGGATTATTAAAAAATATAGGTAACGTTTATTACAAGGAGGAAAAGTTCCTCTTTTGTGAGTTTTGGAAAAGGAACACCTATAAATGAACAAGGATGGTGAAACAAAAAATCAATTACTTATATTAAAATAATGATGACTATATGTACGGAGCATAGAATGGGTAAAACACATCATAATATTGATGTTAATGATGAAAACCAGAAAACCAAGCCAATCTCAAAAATTTAAATAAATAGAAGTGGAGCTAATAAACGTGAGTCAAAAGGGGTGAAGGGATCAAATCTTAGTTAATAGCATTTTCCCAAGGAATTTCTGAATTGAGACCCTTCTTAAAAGTCACAAGAGAAGAAATCCAAAAAACTTCTTGTTTTTTGCGGATTTTGTTTCCTCCTTTGCCTACAGGAAGTCTGATTTTTTCAATGATGCGCCATTTAAACTCATCTGGCGCATGTTTTTTCTCAAGGAAGTGTTTCACCAAAGGGGCTGCGATTTTGTTGGTACGAATAGCAGAGCGATGTTCTGTGAGTCTTACTTGAACAGGTCTCGATGTTTCCCCAACATACCCTAGATGGCAGGGGCATAAAATAAAGTAGATACAATTTGCAGTTTTGCAATTCCACATGTCTCTTGCGTCTACATGACAGCCATTGTGCTCAAAGGACTCACCTCCCATAATGTTCAAACATGACTTGCAGGTTGAGCATCTAACAGTGCCCTTGACGGAAAAGTTGTTATCAATGGTCCTTTGGATAAACTCAGACCTAGGGTGGTTGACAGTAAATCGTGAATGTACAATTAGAACCTTCCAGTTTTTGTTTCGTTTATGGGCAAAAAGTGGTTTATTTAACTTAACTTGTGATGTAGGATTAGAATTCAAAATGTGCCAATTAGTGTTTATGATATGCTTCACTGTGTTGTCTAAGGTGGAGTGTTTGGTAACACAGACAAGTTGGGTATTTTCTTTAGGGTTTTTTTTTTCGAAGGAGTGCCGGTGTTGCAGCACTTGTGTTTATACGACTTATAACTTTTGCTTACTGTGTTCACAATCTTGATATATATATATAAATGTGTATATTTAAATGATGCGTCACATTAAGCTGTAGGCATCCTGACATTGAGACTATTTGTTCTCCAGGTACATTGTGTGTTCTCACGACCTTCTAGAAGATCTCAGTGTTGCTATATCTTGTGGCTAGTAGTAAGTTGACATGAATTCCTTTTCATAAAAATATCGTATGTTAGACATTTGACTAATACAGTTGTTGAAGAAGTATGTGTACATATAGAGACATGTCTTTATACATCAATTGAATTTCTGAGTACTATGCAATCTGTTGCTGTGTAATATGTTATTTCTCAACTTGTTAGACACAAAAACATGAATGTTGGACCTTTCTGTTTTAGGTTACAGGCATTATGTTAGGTAATGTTAGGTAATTTTATGTTCTATCATGTCTACATTTTTATTTAAATTGTATTTATAAAGTATTTGACTTGATAATATAAGCCACTCAAATATTGTCTTTTTATAACCTTTGTCATATGTAATTACAGATTTTAATTGTGTGGCTCCTGAAGAAGGCGTTTTCCGCCGAAACGCGCGTCGAGTACTGATTCTTCACTTGGTTGTGGAAACCACTGAACTTTATATGGTGTCCCCCTTTTTTATATAAAGATTGTATATTGTGTTAGAGTATGTATTAACTGCACATAATTTTACTGTACTGTCATATAAATTCAATCCTTTCGCTCTTTATATGATTTTTATTAATTATATTAAAAACATGTCTATTTTTAATTAATGATTCTTTCTTTATTTTTAAATTGTGTTGCCTGTTCCTACTACCACTGGGTCTATACTATTTGTTGTCTACTACTGAGACTGCCTAGGAATTTTTTACATACATTTCATTTACCTTAGGAGTTTCGATTATCACTACCCAGGGGGTCCTTGTTTTTCTCATGTTGTTTACCCACAGCTTGTCTGTGTAGGGCTGTGCTTTCCTTTGTATCAGTACACTTGTATATCATTGATTGCTAGTACTCAGGTCCATTAGTTTCCCTGTTTGCACTTCACCAATATTTCTGCATTACTTATATCAGGTCTAGAATCTTCATGGCTCAATTACAAACATTTGGCTTCTCTGATGAGGAATTCGCCTTACTAGTAGGAACCAACATCACCTCAGCTAGTAGTGGCAATACAAATAGCTATAGAAATGAAGACAGCCATAAATTATTAGAACTCAAAAAGAAATTAAAACGGATGAAGGCACATGGGGAATTTATGTTGGCTTATCTCAAGAACGGCATTATCCCCATGGGCCTCAAAGTCCGCAACATCCCAGGTCTTTTTGTCCATCACAGACCGTTTCTTGAAAAATGGAGCCACATCACAAATAGATGTTCGCGAGACCTCATGATCTTAATTGTCGGTACCGCCAAAGAATTGGCTGCGGCAATTAAGACAGAGATCGAGGAACTCAAAACTAAACTTAGAGCTTCAGGGAATATAGATGAGGCCATCAAAAAAATAGAAGAAGCAAATAGAGAACTAGAATCCTTTAGTGCCTATCTAGACAAACGTAAAAACGATAAATTGATTAAAGATAAACGTTATTATACATTAGAAGGTACATATCCCTACTTGAAACAAGATTTCTATAAACAGAACCATTACGTAGATGAGACCAGATCCACCCCACAATGAGTTAATAATTTCACAGACACATCAGATTCTGAAAATGAAGGCACTAATGCATTTTATGATACAGAAGCCAATTACAATCAATATAATGGCCCCCGCCCTAAGCCTTTTTTATCCAATCGGGGCCTCCGTCGTGGACGCCCCAGAGTTAATTTCCAGAACCACAACAGGGGAAATTTTCAGCAATCACACCACCAACAACAAACCCAACACCAACAACATCAGCAGCAGGAACCCCACTTTATTCGCGAAACACGCAATCGCCAATACTGGGGCCAGGGGATGTGATCCCCATATTCAACCTTTCATCTAGTGTTATTGACCCCCAAGCAGAATCCTTACTATCGAAGGGCCTTACATATGTTCCACATGCCCATGTGAACATTTTTGAATTACAAACAGATGTTATTTCCTTCTTTAGACGGATTAGACTCAAGAAATATTTTGCATCGATTGAAGATCCAAACGAGACTCAAATGGAGATTAGACAGCTATCACTGCCTTCTACCTTCTATTCTACTTTAGACCAGCTTGGCCCAGAGGTAGCAGCTTTTGAACTGGTTGTTCTTCAACAATTAGAAAGGGCCCTTCGTTTTATACCCAAACCTGTTTACAACCTCAGTAAGGAGGAATCTGAATCATTGAAATCTTTGAAAAATAATGACAGATTAGTGATCAAAAGCTGTGACAAAGGGGGCGGCATTGTGGTGTAAGACACGGATCTGTATGAATCAAAGATGAACATTATGCTAGCAGACGCCACAACATATTCAAAAATCAATGTGAACTCTTTAGATAGGGTATCCAAACAAATCCTAACTCTAACTAATAATGCCTTGGCATCTGGAGATATTGACCTTAAAGAATATGATTTTCTGAATTTTCACCAAGGGAAAACAGCATGCATTTATGGCATGCCTAAAATTCATAAGAGCCTTTCTTACCCCCCTTATAGACCTATTGTATCGACCATCGGAACCAATAATGAACCTTTGTCCAAATTTATAGATTTTTATCTGCGCCCCCATATACCAAAAATTAAATCCTATATCAAAGATACGGGCGACATGATAAATAAAGTTGAAAATCTGGCCTTTGATCCTACTACAGACATTATGGTAACTATGGATGTCGAGGCGCTGTATAGTAACATACCCCAAAAAGAAGCGCTTCTAGCCACCAGCTGGTTCATTGATTTGTTCAATATACAGTGACCGAAAGAATTTTTATTGGATCTTCTACAAGTTGTTCTAACTGAGAACATCTTTGAGTTTGGTGACACCCTTTACCGTCAGATAAAGGGTGTCAGTATGGGGGCCTCTGTGGCGCCCTCGATTGCCAATATCTATATGGCAGCTTTTGAAGCAAAGTTCATCCACAATGAGGTGGCCCCATTTTATGAGTCGGTTTCCCATTGGTCCAGATACATAGTCATTATCAGTAAGAGCCTGAATAAACATCAGGTCAGTATAAATACGGGACGATACGCACAATAACAAATGGTTTTCCTGGAATTTTTTAAAACTAAAACATGGATTGATCCCTATGTGTTTAGGTTTTTGATATTATTCTTCGGTGGCCCCTCCGTGCACCTAGAACATACGTGCATCCTTATAGAAGGTAATTTATGACTGTAGAGTCTTTAATTAAATTGCCACTAGAATAGTATTAAAATTACTGAATACTCTTTGTGCCTCCTTATCACACAGCTTGAGCGAGAATAAATCCGCTGAAGAGAAAAATTCTGTTCGCTGGATGAAAAGAATTGATATATTCATCCTACATTTTCAACAGGTACTCACAAACCATTTATGTATAAAACTCTTAAGCCCCAGACAGAACATTAAGGCTTAATATAACATCCCAGGTACAAAGTGTGTATAACTACTATAGAAAAAAGAATGGCCATGTGAGCATGTAGACCAGCCATAAGATTAGAATATCAGGTCATAAATGAGTTATAAACTCATGACCATTAGGTCATGATATTTTATTAATTATACATGTTGAAATGGAGAATAAACTTAAGTAGGAAGAAAAAGCAGGAGCTAGAACTATTCGAAAGTGTAGACAAATGGCGTGATGTTTTGTTAATTTTTTACCTGACTGTAAAAAAAATTTTTTCTTTGATTGCTTCAGATATCAAATTGTTGTGAACGTCCTGAGGAAGGTGTGAAGATTAATTTAAGCACCGAAACGCTGCGTCGACTGTGTTCACTTGCTTGTATATGATTGTTTTATGAACTGTCCACCTTTTGGTGGCCTAAAGTGGTTTTTAATCATTTTTTAGATTGTAACCCGTTCGGGAGGTAATACATTTTATTGTTTATACTTTGACATATTTTCTCATTTGGTGTTATTATCTTTTTTTATTCACTCTGTCTACTGGTCTACTTAGCACTGCCCTGCTTTAGTTTTTATTCTATTTAGGGAGTTTCCCGTTCTATAGATTTACAAAGTATTCATTTTCCTGGGTTCATACGGTAGGATACCTTACCTATAATCAACTAAGACAGGGTGTTTATTTTTGAGTGCCCAGATACATAGACAACATCTTTTTTATCTGGACCAATGGGAAAGACGCCCTATTTGAATTTCTTTAATGGATCAACCTGACTGATGATAATTTAAAATTTACAGCTCACCATAATGAACAACAGGTAGAATTTCTTGACCTAACCATCAAGAATCAGAACAACAAACTTATTGTTGATCTTTTTGTGAAATTTACTGCGAGGAACACTCTTTTCATTTTAAGAGTTTTCATCCTCGCTGCCAGCGTGAAAGCATCCCCTTCTCCCAGTTCCTCCGAATTAGGAGAAATTGCACCAATTTAGCTGATTATGATGCGCAAGCTAGTATCATGCGCCAAAAATTCTTGAACAGAGGATACCCCCATAGACTAGTGAGGGACTCGTTCAAACGAGCAAGATTTTATGACCGTGACTCACTCCTTCGAAAAAAAAACCCTAAAGAAAATACCCAACTTGTCTGTGTTACCAAACACTCCACCCTAGACAACACAGTGAAGCATATCATAAACACTAATTGGCACATTTTGAATTCTAATCCTACATCACAAGTTAAGTTAGATAACCCACTGTTTGCCCATAAACGAAACAAAAACCTGAGGGATCTAATTGTACATTCACGATTTACTGTCAACCACCCTAGGTCTGAATTTATCCAAAGGACCATTGATAACAACTTTCCCGTCAAGGGCACTGTAAGATGCTCAACCTGCAAGTCATGTTTGAACATTATGGGAGGTGAGTCCTTTGAGCACAATGGCTGTCATGTAGACGCAAGAGACATGTGGAATTGCAAAACTGCAAATTGTATCTACTTTATTTTATGCCCCTGCCATCTAGGGTATGTTGGGGAAACATCGAGACCTGTTCAAGTAAGACTCACAGAGCATCGCTCTGCTATACGTACCAACAAAATCGCAGCCCCTTTGGTGAAACACTTCCTTGAGAAAAAACATGCGCCAGATGAGTTTAAATGGCGCATCATTGAAAAAATCAGACTTCCTGAAAGCAAAGGAGGAAACAAAATCCGCAAAAAACGAGAAGTTTTTTGCATTTTTTCTCTTGGGACTTTTAAGAAGGGTCTCAATTCCGAAATTCCTTGGGAAAATGCTATTGACTAAGATTTGATCCCTTCACCCCTTTTGACTCACGTTTATTAGCTCCACTTCTATTTATTTAATTTTTTGAGATCGGCTTGGTTTTCTGGTTTTCATCATTAACATCAATATTATGATGTGTTTTACCCATTCTATGCTCCGTACATATAGTCATCATTATTTTAATATAAGTAATTGATTTTTTGTTTCGTCATCCTTGTTCATTTATAGGTGTTCCTTTTCCAAAACTCACAAAAGAGGAACTTTTCCTCCTTGTAATAAACTTTACCTATATTTTTTAATAATGCAGCATAGACCCGTTTTCGTATAGAGGGTACCATCTATAGAATATAATATTCTCTCGAGCATCGTTTTTTTTCTTTTTTCTCTTTTCTTTTTAATTATCAGTATTCTTATTCTACTATTCTGCATATGGATCAAATTGAGTAATATCATTGTCGGGTATTATATTTATTTTCTCACCAATTACAGCCATGGTAACGGTACTATTGGAGAGGGCGGGCTAAATGAAACAAAAGTCCGTCACTGATACTGTGTAGCATCCCTCGTTGTATCCTTTTTGCATCCATTTTTTATTGAAACACCAAGCCTCTAATAATATTAGGGCCCCGGCTCTCTTTCTTTAACTATTTATCCGCTGTTTCCATCGTGTTTTTTCATGCATGTATATGTAATATATTATTTTTTCGTTGTACAAGGGCCTTAATAGTCTGACTTCTATCTCTATGGCTTTTTCCCCATTCCCTCTACATGCTCCGCCTATTGAGTTACGTATATATCCGGGCTGTTTTGCCACATCCGACCCACTCCATTTTCGATCGACGGCACGCCACATCACGGCATTTCCGCACGCCATATCCTGTAGTTTGCGTGCCTGCTTCATCAGGTAACAGCCTTTTGAACGTGAAACTAAACTCCATTTTGGACGTGAAACTAGATTCTAGATGAGGACTCTTCACGGTAGTTATTTTTTTTGAATCACGTCCATGTCTCCATAGTTGTGTCTGCAGCTACCTGTAACTGAAGATAATTCTCTCTGGTTCATTCATTAAAAGGTTTCTCGTATTCCGACCCTACCTACATAGAGACCTTCGGTGATTTTACTCTGATTAGTCAAGCATGAAATTGAGCTCCCCTTCTATCTAGACTGTAATTAACGCTTATAACTAACGCTTGTGTTTATTTTGTGAGCAAGTACCACCGCTAAGCAACATTTACATTTTCAAACGCCCACTTATCTTTAAATGCCGCCTATTTCTACCAAGTATGAAATAAGCATTCATGGCTTTAAGGATGTTTATGAATATGTTACTAACACCTATTAGTATCATTTTTGAGTAATCGCTACACACGTTGAACTCGAGCTCGTGGTTTATAAAATAAACATTTTTTAAATGACACCGCTTTTTTCCTCTTTATTTTGTAGCTACTATCCAGCTATTTACAGATACCGCGTGGTCTTTATCCTTCATACGTTTGGTCTTCGACATACACCAACTTCGCACATTGATTGCCGGTATTTGTCCACATGTATACTCACTAATAATATCGATCATCTTTAAAAGTGAGCGCAGATACTGATATTTGGTTATTACTTTTCTCTATCCGCAGTTTCTATATAGTTCTATATCTTGGCGCTCACGAGTGTAATACACAATACCTACATCAAGAATTAAATTCCGTGAGACACTATCTAAGGTAAATAGTCTGCTATTAGCTGCTTTTTGATCATAAGTAAGCCTGCTTTTGGCATTTAATCAGAATTGGTCACATTTGTTGACCTTACATTTAACTATATATTTTTCAGGTGACCATTATATCATAATTAAGGAACCTGGGATTATTTTGTTAGTATTTCGCACTGCTCCGAGAATACTGTACATCTTCTCCAACAGGTATTTCTATAACACAGTTTATCCAGTCTTAATTTGACTTTTCAGCATATAATTGCAATACAATATATTGGCCTAGCCATCCTCCTATATAGAATATGTCGTTTTTATCTGAGACTAGATCACAGCACTCCACATGTCTCTGTGCCGGTGTTGCAGCACTTGTGTTTATACGACTTATCATAACTTTTGCTTACTGTGTTCACAATCTTGATATATATATATAAATGTGTATATTTAAATGATGCGTCACATTAAGCTGTAGGCATCCTGACATTGAGACTATTTGTTCTCCAGGTACATTGTGTGTTCTCACGACCTTCTAGAAGATCTCAGTGTTGCTATATCTTGTGGCTAGTAGTAAGTTGACATCAATTCCTTTTCATAAAAATATCGTATGTTAGACATTTGACTAATACAGTTGTTGAAGAAGTATGTGTACATATAGAGACATGTCTTTATACATCAATTGAATTTCTGAGTACTATGCAATCTGTTGCTGTGTAATATGTTATTTCTCAACTTGTTAGACACAAAAACATGAATGTTGGACCTTTCTGTTTTAGGTTACAGGCATTATGTTAGGTAATGTTAGGTAATTTTATGTTCTATCATGTCTACATTTTTATTTAAATTGTATTTATAAAGTATTTGACTTGATAATATAAGCCACTCAAATATTGTGTTTTTATAACCTTTGTCATATGTAATTACAGATTTTAATTTTGTGGAGCTCCTGAAGAAGGCGTTTTCCGCCGAAACGCGCGTCCAGTACTGATTCTTCACTTGGTTGTGGACACCACTGAACTTTATATGGTGTCCCCTTTTTTATATAAAGATTGTATATTGTGTTAGAGTATGTATTAACTGCACATAATTTTACTGTACTGTCATATAAATTCAATCCTTTTGCTCTTTATATGATTTTTAATAATTATATCAAAAACATGTCTATTTTTAATTAATGATTCTTTGTTTATTTTTAAATTGTGTTGCCTGTTCCTACTACCACTGGGTCCATACTATTTGTTGTCTACTACTGAGACTGCCTAGGCATTTTTTACATACATTTCATTTACCCTGCCCTAGGAGTTTCCATTATCACTACCCAGGAGGTCTTGTTTTTCTCATGTTTTTTTTTCCAGCTGGTGCAAAACCAGGCAGCCAGACTGGTTTTTCAACAGCCCAAATACCAACATGTCACGCCTATGTTGAAAAAACTTCACTGGCACCCGGTCGCGCACAGCTGCATTTAAAATGGGATGCACTGTTTTCAAATCTCTATCCGCTTCTGCCCCTGCTTTTATTTCTCTCAGCCTTCACCCTCACGTTCCCTCACGTCACCTTAGGTCTTCCGCCCACAATCTCCCAATCACTCCCAGGTTTAAACGTAAGAAACACGGTGGTGCCTGCTTTTCCTTTCTTGCACCGTCCACCTGGAACTCCTTTCTCCTCTCAATTCGCCTCTCTCCGGACTACATTACTTTCCGTAAACACCTGAAAACGTACCTGTTTCATCTTGCTCACGATTAGCCTCTCTTACTCCCCTGTGCCCTCTCTCCATGCTGTCTCTGAGCGCCATGAAACCAATTGGTGACCGTGCGCGGTAACAAATATTTTTAACATAACATAACATAACATAACATAACATAACATAACATAACATAACATAACATAACATAACAAGAGCCAATTAGACCTTTCCATTTTTGTGCTGAATAGTAAAGTGAAGCCTCAGTAAGGGTAAGTCTCTGATCTCAGTAACCCATGTCCTCCCTCAGACTCTGTTAGAAATGGTATTTTGGCAGACTAGGGCATGTGCCTAAGCCAGGCAGAAACCACCACTCTAGACAGGACAAGGGAGTTACACTCCTAAAATAACCCCTGCTCACCCCCTTGGCACCTTGGCACGAGCAGTCAGGCTTATCTTGGAGGCATTGCGCAAAGCATTCACACATAACAAACAGTTATACAGTGTAAGCACTACAAAAGGACACCACACCAGTTAAGGAAAATATCCAATATTTTTATATACTTAAGACAAGACCAAAAACGATAAAAAGCCACAATACAGTACTTCAAAATCTTCACTTATCAAAATATGTTTAAAATGGTTCCTTGGTGTCAATAGCTCCGTCCGGGGCTATTAGGGCGTCGTGAGAAAACAAATCCAAACCGTTCTGGCTGACCGCGGTGTCGCAGGTCAGCTACGGTGTCGGGAAGACCCGCAAACAGTACCTGTTAGAAAGCAGGGCATCGATGACCTCTCGTTGAGCTTCCAAAAACACAACATCCACAGGCACCGGTTCCAGAGGTCGGTGCAGAAGTCGTCGGGGGCCCTCGAAGTCACACGCGTTGCAGGTCGATCTGATCCTTAATGGAGTCGGGAGCACTGGCGTTGGCAGGTGTTGTGAGCTGCGGTGCGAAGTGCAGCTGTGCGGCATGTGGTGCCCTCAGGTCGCGGTGCGAGCAGAAGCTTGGTGGCGGCATCAGATGGCATCGTCGGTGAGACCAGAGTCGCGGTGCGAGATGAAGGCTGTGCTTGTCACGGTGCTGGCATGTTGCGGTGAAAGCAGTGGCATCATCGTTACTGAAGCGCTGTTGTCGGCTGATGAACTGGAGTTGATAGCGCCGGCGTCGGTAGGCCAAGGCAGCGGTGCGGGATGAGGGTGGTGCATTGTGTAACTTTATCAGCGGTGCCCTCTAAACACAGTGCAAGCAGCGGCATCGATTTCGGTGTGAAGCGGCGTCATCAGGGATGCCAAGGCGTCGTTGTGAAGTGAGGCGGTACAGAGTGCGGTGCCCACAGGTCGCGTGCGAGCATTGGCTTGTTGGCGGCATCAGCAGGCATCGTCAGTGAGACCAGGGTCGTGGTGCAGCGTTGCGGCAGTTCCCTCTGCGGTGCCTTCAGAACACGGAGTCTGCAGCGGCGTCATAAACGTCATCGAGTTGCTTTTCTTCTGTTGCAGCATAAAAACACACAGTCCCCAGTGCTGAGGGCAGAAGAGCTTGAAGTCTTTGCTGTTCCTGAGACTTCTTGAAAAGGGGGAAAGCTTTACCTCAAGCCCTTGGAGAAACTCACAAAAGTAGATTGCAGAAAGTTCAGTCCAGTCCTTTCACTGCCCAAGACAGAAGCAGACACTGCAGGCCAACCCAGCAAAGCACACAGCAAAGTAGAAGTCCCTCCTCACAGCTTCTCCAGCTCTTCTTCTTGGCAGTCTTCTTGATCCAAAAGAGTTCTAAAGTTCAGGGGTCTGGGCCCCAGTATTTGTATCCAAAGATCCTTTGATCCTATAGGCAGAGGGTGTCTGTGCCCAGCCAGAACCAATTCTGCCTTCTCTGGTGTGATTTCCCGGCAGGGGGTGGAGACGGCATTGTCAGAGGCAGACCAGGCCTTTTGAGGTGCAAGGAAATCTCCTCTATCTTCCCCCATCGCAGCCCAGGACTATTTAGTCTTTTCCTGACCTACCCTTGCTTCCTAGCCATCTGTCGTCCAAAACCCAGACAGGCAATCCACATTCCCGCAGAGGAACCCAGGATGATTGAACAAGAAAATACCTACTTCCTAAAAGTGGCATCTTCAAACACAGAATGTCGAAAAATCACCTTTACTAAAAGATGCATCGTTAGATTCTGAGCTCAGGCATACTAAATGTTATTTACCCACCTAGTTCCTAGGCCCAGTTATGTTTACAAGATGTTATAAACAAACTTCCTATTCTGTCATATGGGAAACAGGTAGCCTTGCAATAGTGAAAAACGAAATGTGCTATAATTCACTATCAGGACATGCCACATACACCAGGGCATGTCCTACCTTTCACATATACTGCACCCTACCCACAGGGGTACTTTGGGCCTACCTTAGGGGTGCCTGTCATGTAAGAAAAGGATAGGTTATGGACTGGCAGTGTGTGCATGGGCCAAGTCGACATGGCAGTTACCAGCTACACACAGACTCTGCAATGGCAGGTCTGAGGTACCTTTTACGGGCTACTCGTGTGGGTGGCGCAATCTGAGCTACAGGCCCATGTATAGCATTTGTTCCCAGACCCTGGCACACTCAGTGCACTTTACTAGGGGATGACATGAAAACCAAACAGCCAATCATGGAAACAACACCAATCCATAACACAATTTACACAGAGAGCACATGCACTTTAGCACTTAGTAGTGTAGTAAAGTGCCCAGAGTCCTAAAACCAACACATACAAGTCAGGAAAAAATAGGAGACAGAAGCTAAAAGTTTGGGGATAACTCAGCAAAAAGGGCCATCTCCAACAGAGTCGGAAAAATGTTTCCACAGGCACTTAACACAAGCCTTTCTGCAGACACTCCAACAGCTTCCGACTCCTCCTTTTCCACTGTTTTTGGTGCTGGCTGCCTTTTGCACAGTCACCCTCCTATCTGGTTAACTCACACACTCACACCCTTTGCACTATGTCAATGAGAGCTACTCTTCAGCTGATGGGGGGCCCTAGTTATCTCATTCCTTCTAGTATGTTTGGAATACTACCATCTACAAGACGAGATGAATACCATACAAAGCATTCAAAACCTAAACAACACTATTCACTCCTTGTACTTGTATTTTGTCCTGCACTCAGTGTGTAGGCACAGATGATCGAGGAAAATGAAATGGCCAAAGTAGCTGCCGGAAGCTCATCAGCAACTTGGGATCATGGAAACAGTTTAAGACAAACGGCGACCTGTCAGTCAAAAATAATAGCTCCATGAGAAACCAGAGAAGACACTACAGGAATGAAGTCACAAGAGGCCAAAGGGGCTAGAAATGGAATAGGAGGGACCAATGATAGCATGAATGACAATGGCAATGGCAATAGTAAAACAAACCATAAAAATAACATGGAGAAAACTAAAAGTAAAAATAAAAATGTCACAAAAAATGCTGAGAAAGAGACGGTCACAAAAAAATGCTGAGAAAGAGACTGAGGGGGGAGAACAGAAAAGACAACATCAGTTAAACGAAGATACCCCGGAAGAAAAATCTGATGATCAAACTGATGAAAAGATGGACCTTCTGGCTAAAAAGGCTAAAAGATTACAGACTATTCAAAACTTGAAGGCCACGGCTAAATTAACGGGATCATGTGATGAAACACAACCAAGGATCTCAACTATATTTGTACCAATCTCAAAGGATGCCTTGAATGGAAGCAATAAAAAGGACCACAGCAATAGCAACAACATTAGTAATGGGAAGCTACAGGATGCAATGAAGAATAAGCTTCCTGGTGAGGAAAAAACTTTATATAGCGGAGGCACAGAAATGACTACAGATGCGGAACTAGATCTGGATTATATGTTCATTAATGGACAAATTACAAATGGAGATAAAAAATTACAAATTGGGAGCGAAGAATCAACAGAGGGATCTAACTCTGAAATTTATGAAACTGGGTTATCGATCTATAGTGAAATTGGGGACTCAAGCGCGATCAGCGAGGAGGAAATCCCACCTACCGCTAGTCTGGAAGTATTTGATCAGACAGATCAGAGAGAAAAAAAGAACAATAGCGGATCTGGTCGAGACTTGGTATTAAAAAAGAAAGCGGAAGGGAAAAAAAATCATTAAAACGTAGAAAACTCCACAAACCCATGAATGATGAAACAACGGATCAAGGGAGTAACCAGGATCAGACAAAGAAAAAATCTAGACTTTTCCGGAAAAGCCTGACTCCTACATCTATAAGAGATACAGAATCTAGAAACCCGAATAGTGGTGCAGGTGAAAAATATAAGGAAAAGCAACATCATGAAACTGGCAAATCAGGATCTTCTACGGAACCAACGTTGAGCGAGGTCCTGAAGACCATAAAGGATCTCCACCTAGATGTTAAAATAGACAGCAAAAGAAATCACGAAGCTATCCAACAACTTCATGGTGCTATCCAGAAGGTGGATAATACTTGCACTGAGATAGTGGATAGAATGGTATTGGTAAAGAGCCGCACAGAAAATCTGAAAGAAGATGGTATTAAACTTCAAAGCAGGGAAAAGGTCCAAGCCGGAATTATTGAAGATCTAATGACAAAGGTGGAGGATCTTGAGAACCGAAGAAGGAGAAACAACCTACGCTTTTTGGGCATTGCAGAAGGTACAGAGGGAAGCGATCCGAAGGGATATATCATCAACCTCTTAAAATCTTCTATGCCTGAACTTCAAACATGGGAACTAGAACGTGAAGTTCAACGTGCTCATCGGTTTCCTCTAACACTCCCCAAACGACCTCCAAAAGAAAACCAATATCCAAGAGCTATGTTGGTCTGCTTCGGAAATTTTCTTTTAAGAGAAGCAATTTTTGACCTGGCCCGACCGATGAGCAAAAAGGAATATCAAGGGAACAAGTTTTTTGTTCGCCCGGATTTTGCTCATGCAACGGTCGAACGCCGCTGGAGGCTGCAGCAACTTTTTGTTCCATTCGAAAAGATAGGAGCAACTGTTCATTTGCTAAATCCAGCACATTTAAGAGTACTTTTTAAAGGAACCTCAAGGAACTTTGTTAGCGAGATCCAAGCGGAGGCGTATCTGCACGAACTTTCTGAATTGAAAAAACAGGAAGGGAAAAACTAGCCATCTGAGATGTTATATATTCAAAGTTTCTTGACAAATCAGGCGATCGAGCGAGTGGTGATGTTCGGATCACTCGGCCGCCCACACCTAGGGATCTAGGTCCCAGGATGCCTCAAGAAGTGGTGGCGGGAGGAGAGGGTGAGAGGGTGGGGAGGGGAGGGTGAGAGGGTGGGGAATGTCTTGCTACAGGGGGAGAAAATGGGGAAAAATTCATCATCAGGAAAAGAAGAAACTATTGTATAGTAGCTGCGGGAGAGAATCACAGATACTGAGGGAAAAAGGCAGAATGCTTACTAAATGGAATCAGGATAAAAAAAAGAACTAGAGAAAAATGGCTAAGAAACTTAAAATTTCATGCGCATAGTAACAATTAATGTTTGTGGTTTAAACGAGGCAAGAAAAAGAAGAGAGCTGAAAGAATATTTTAAAACACTGCAAGCAGATTTAATATGCGTGCAAGAAACGCATGTTGAATTCCCGCAGAAATATTTACTAGAGCAATTGGGTTATCTGGTTTTGGTATGTACTACCCAGGGTACAAGGACATGTGGAGTAGCGATACTGGCTCAAGGAAATAGTGTTAAACTGAAGAAACATCAGGCAGATAAACACGGCCGATGGGTTTTAGCTGAATTACAAATATATCATCTGAATTTTACTTTATGTTCAATTTACGCCCCTACGGTGGATGACCCTGATATTTTTAGCCAAATAAATGCACGGCTCTCTAGCTGGCCACTTCCGATCATAGTGTGTGGTGATTTAAATATAAATGGTCTTGCAGGGCTATGGAAGAATGATGTAGATAGGTTTAAAGGGAGGAAAAAATAAAGTCATAGAGCACTGGTTAAACTTATGAGGGATAATGGCTTAACTGATACATGGGAGCAGATTATGGGAGGAGGAGGTAGTACATACTACTCGTCTTCGCACAAAACAGTAGCAAGGCTTGATTATTTCTTGATCTCACCTACATTGCTACCGATTGTTACAATCAAAAAATTTCCAAGATCAATGTCGGACCACAACCCTCTAGTCTTAGAGATTGTTCTGGCAAATGCAATGTTAAATCTTTCTTCTTGGTCATTTGAGAGAGCTTTATTATATGATGCTGATTATGTTACCCTTATGGAAAATTGGTTAAGAGAATTTTTGGAACGTAATAGGGGTACGGCACGACCTTCAGTGGTCTGGGACGCGATGAAGGCTGGTATCAGAGGAGAAACTTTAAGCTACTCTCTTAGACGCAACAAAATGCAAAAAGTATTATTAGAGAATAAGATTAAAGTTGTGGTGGATTTGGAGGAAGATCTGATAAAGACTATAGTAGAGAAAGGAGCTGTGACCGAGGTGACTCAAAAATTAGCTATTGCTAAAATAGCAGTAGGGGAAGTATATAGCTCAAGAGCAGCCGAGAAGTATTTAGCAAGAAGAGAAGAGCAATATGAATATAATGAGTAAGTTGGACGTTTGTTGGCGAAAAGAACTCGACAGGCAGTTACTGAGGGACAGATAACTGAAATGATCACAGAAGGAGGAGTGGTAGTTAAAAACCCAAAGGAAATCTGCGCAGTTTTTCAGAACTTTTATAAGAAACTCTATAATCAAGAGGGAGAGGAGCTAGGAAAGAGAGATATAGAAACATATCTGGAAGAGGCGGTACTAGACAAAGTTACGGAAGAAGATAGGGTTAGTCTGGAGACAAAATTTACACGAGAAGAAATTCAACTGGCTTTTAGTGGACTACCATCAGGGAAAGCTGAAGGACCTGACCTCAGACCCTTAGAATTTTACAAGAAATTCTTTGAAATACTAGAGGGGGATATCAATACACTCATGGTTTCGATCCAGGAAGGAGCTGAACCGCCCGATTCCTGGAGTGAAGCGACAATGGTGGTTTTCTTAAAAAAGAATAAAATTCCCACTGATCCCGGGTCATATAGACCAATTAGCCTGATGAACAGCGATACAAAGGCCTATTCGAAAATATTAGCTAATAGATTGAGCTTGATAATTGGAAAGGTGGTCTCACCCCGCCAACATGGGTTTATCCCAGGCAGGGGGACAGCCGATCACATTAGAAGAGTCATTACCTTGTTTGATGGAACAACAGCCTCACGAGACCCTATGTCTTTAATATTATTAGACGCAGAAAAAGCTTTCGATAGGGTCAACAATGGACAACAATGTATAAACTCAATTTTGGGCAAAAGTATATAGGGGGATTGAAAGCGCTATATAAATATCCAGTCATAAAAGTAAGAGTAGCGGGGGAACAGAGTGAAAATATTAACATCAAGCGAGGAACTAGACAAGGCTGTCCCTGTTCACCGTTGCTCTTTGCTTGCTACATTGAATCTTTCATAAGACACATAGAAAGAAATACGCTCATATGTCCTATTGTATTGAATGGCTATGAGACAAAAATGTTGGGTTATGCAGATGACCTAGCAATCACGTCACCTACCCCAGCAACAGCGCGAGTGGAAATAGAAAAAGAGGCAAAAAAATATGGGTCTTGGTCTGGGTACAAATTGAACCAGCCTGAAACACAGATAGTTGTTAACCAATTTGTTGTAATAGACGATGTTAGAGTAACAGACTCAGCTGTCTACTTGGGTATAACTATAACATCTAACTTGCCTAAGCTAGTGGAGGAAAACCTCACTCCGGTAATCAGAAAGGCTAAACAAGATTTAGATAGGTTGGATAATCTACATCTTACAATAATCGGACGTTGTAATGTAATCAAGATGATGTTTCTTCCAAAGATGTTATATTTATTTTGAACTATCCCTTTAATATTTCATAATAATTGGTTTAAGGATATTGAAAGGGTCTGTAATCGATTTATATGGGCAAAAGGTAAAACTCGGAGGTCCATAAAAAAGATGGCTCTTTCTAAGGAAAAGGGAGGTTTAGCAGTTCCAGATTTTAAAGAATATTATCTAGCAGCATCTTTACAGTATCTTAGAGGACTACTTGGGGGGAACACTAACGATAGATGGCGGGACGGACTTGATATACCAGACACATATGATTTATTAGTTAGATATTCCAATAAAGGATTACTTACATTTAAAGAGTTTAGCTACTATAAAAGAACAAAGTTTAAGGTATTTGCAGCAGCCAAATCGGTATGGTCTATGGTCCGCAAAAAAATCAAGTTGGGACGGATGAGCTTCTATACACCTTTATATAATAATAAGCTACTCCCTGAATTGTTCCATGATCAAGTTATGAAAAGATGGGATAGTGCTGGGGTTTGTACTATAGGAGATATTATAGATGATACGGGCATAATCTCATTTGAAAGGGCTTGTCAAATATTTAAGTTAGATCGTAGAGACTTTTTTAAATACCTACAGATCAGATCAGTAATGCAAAAGAAACTGCCTAGGGGAGATCATTTTAAAAGAGAGGATTTGATGGAATATATTCAAAATGAGAAGGTTTGCTCAATCTCACAATTATATGGGGTGCTGAGTGAATGTAAAGAAGATGATAGGACTAAAATCTTCGCTAAATGGAGGCTGAAGCTAAACTTAGTGGGAAATGAGGGGGAAAAATCACTGCAGTATGCTAACTCTATTGTTAAAGTTGCTAATTTACAAGCACAATGCTATAAAACCTTCCATGAATTATATTATACGCCGCATAAAATAGCTCAATGGGGGGGAATTAGTGGAATATCTTGTCCCAGATGTCAAAGCACACAAGCTGATACTATCCACATGTTTTCGGCATGTCCAAAATTAAATCCTTTCAAAAAGTCGATGGAAATATTTTTTAGGGATGAATTAAGGATATCACTTGGCTTAACAAACGAGATTATGATTTTGGGTGTAGGAACAGATGGGCAGGATGTCCCCCATCAAGAATTGATATGGTGCACAGACAAAATATCGACTCCAAAATATCGAATGGACAAAATATCGAGTTAAAAATATCGACAATAATAAAATATCGATAACAAAAATATCGTTGGTCAAAATATCGAATAAAATAATGATAAAAAAATATCGAGTACAAAAATATCGACTCAAAAAAATTGACAAGACAAAATATCCATAAATAGTCAAAGTAAAAAATATCGAAAATATGTAGAAAAAAGGTTAACATTTTTTTTTTTATTAATAGTAATATAAATTGTAGTTAATGTTTAGGAGCGGGATGTTGGGTTAATAGGGGATAAGGGTGGGGAGTAATTCAATAATAATTAATTAATGAATATATGTTTGTAAATATTTTTAATTAATAATTAATTGGTAATTAATTAATATTATTAGTTAACTAATTATTATAATTTTGTATATATTTTTAATTAGTAATGAATTGGTAATTAAATAATATTAATTAGTTAATTACATTAATTAGAGTAATTTATTTATATATATAATTTTTAGTTATTGTTAATTAATTAATTGGGAAAAAATAATATTAATTATTAAATTAAATTAATTGCAGCTAATGTGCTAATATATTTACTTTATTGTTATTGTTAATTAATAATTAATTGGTAATTAAATAATATTAATTAATTTTGGGTAAAGGAGTATTTTTAGGGATCAGGGTCAGTTTTCAGTTTTTGGGTAAAGGGGTATTTTTAGGGTTCAGGGTCAGTTTTCAGTTTTTGGGTAAAGGGGTATTTTTAGGGTTCAGGCTCAGTTTTCATTTTTTGGGTAAAGGGGTATTTTTAGGGTTCAGGGTCAGTTTTCAGTTTTTGGGTAAAGGGGTATTTTTAGGGTTCAGGGTCAGTTTTCAGTTCCTGGGTAAAGGGGTATTTTTTGGGTTCAGGGTCAGTTTTCAGTTTTTGGGTAAAGGGGTATTTTTAGGGTTCAGGGTCAGTTTTGGGTTTTTGGGTAAAGGGGTATTTTTAGGGTTCAGGGTCAGTTTTCAGTTCTTGGGTAAAGGGGTATTTTTTGGGTTCAGGGTCAGTTTTCCCTATGGTTGCACCCACTGGAGTGGGAATAGTAATTTTAACCCCTACGCTATCCATCGCTTTCCCTACTGTTGCACCCACTGGAGTTGGAATAGTAATTTTAACCCCTATGCTATCCAATGCTTTCCCTACGCTTGCACTCTTTGGAGTGGGAATAGTATTTTTTACACTTCTGGTATTGTACGGTAATATAATAGTATCTTATTTAATTATAGTATGTTACTATATATATATGTTTTAACAAATAAGATTGTAAAAAATTATTTTTATTATTTTTATTTATTATTTAATTATTATTAGTTAATTTAAGTATTTTTAAGTATATTTTAGTAATTAAATTTGAATATTAATTTAATTTAACACTGTTTTTAATAAAGTCGATATTTTTTACAACTATATTATTGTAAACGATATTTTGTACTCGATATTTTTGTACTTACCTGTTTGTAGATACAAACTCGATATTTTGACTGTCGATATTTTGTCCACGATATTTTTGCAAGTCGATATTTTGTCCCTCGATATTATTTCAGTGATCCATTTATATACATTGCAATGGCTATATCCCGACTTTGTATAGCTACCCTATGGAAGGATCCTAATCACCGTCATTTAACCAATGGCTTATTAGAATGCTATCAATGTATACATTGGAGAAATCATTGTATGAAAAAAAAGGTCGTAAAGCGATGCAATTAGGCAAATGGATTTGGGCACCGGTAGAGCATTGGAAATTAAGAATAGAGAGGTAATCTATTCTACAATATTAATTGATAACATTATAATAATTTTTACTATTTGTTTCTTGTTTTCATGAACTTTAGTTTGTTTGTGCAAAGACTTATAGGACCTGTGAAATTATTCTTTATCTCTCGTTCATAATGATGCATATCTGCTAAAAGAAATGTATATCTGGAATGAAATAATTGATTGTAATCATGTGGAATTGCACTCTCTGATGAATAATAATAAAAATAAATAAAAAATAAAAATAAATAAAAGATGGTGATCCCCAAAAATCAATCACTCAGAGACAATATGAAGTACTCCTGCACAATATGTTTATCCTCTGTAAATTCCTCAGCCACCATGTGCATCCTTTCTCCTCTGGACTCTAAGATACCATCTCAAACATTCTAGACCTGATTCACAAAGGTAAATTACACTTTTGAGTAAGATTATTTCTGAGTAACTTTGCACTTTGGAGTAAATGTACTACTTTTGGTATTCACAAACTCCAATCATGAACTTTCTGCAAAAGTCTAAGTTGCATGTCTCCACTCCTAGAATAATGCAGTTGGCTTCCTTTTGTGTGGGTGAGTAAAGCCCTCTCTAAACCTCTCCCCCACACTTCTTAAACCCCTCTTCCTCCTCCCTAATCCAATACCATGGATTATTTTATTGCGTTGCCTCTTCATTTGACCCTCATCAGAATTCAAGCCCCAAAGGTAGAATTCTTCCTCACCCATTTCTCCCTTTGCACTTTTGCGCTCAAACCTCTGCACTCATTTCAATCATGGTACCTCCATTTCATTTGCCACCACCACACTACTCAGTTTCCAGATTCTCCAGTCCTCTCTCTTTATTGTATAGGAAAACAACTTGATAACTTTTATTGGTGTAGATAACTATGCATGCATTCTGGATTTTTTGTATGGGAAAACAACTTGATAACTTCTATCAGCATAGAAATCTTGGACTAAATATGCATGCAGTCTGGATTTTTTGTTTAGACTAAGTCACCCACTCCTACCTCAGTGAAATATTCCACCTTTCTCCTATCAAACCACTTTTTCCTCTTTTATATTGTCAACATCTTCACCAATCCTAATATCATTCACATGCGAGAATTAGGAATCCGTAAAGAACTTGATAGGCAACCTTCCAGTTATAGTGTGTAGTGTCAACCTCTCCACCTTGGGGAATAATTCCTATTATCAATTTGTTCCCTATCATTTCTTTAAGAATCAATTAATTCTCTCATTCATTCCATTGACTCTTCAATTGTAAAAAGCACATTTTTTTGTGTTTATTCCTGGGCTGGGCTGCTCTATTAAACATTTAATTCAAGAAATAAATCTCATTCCTCATTGCAATATTATTTAACATTCCCTCCTCAGGCTGCCTAGAGTACATAGACACTATGACTATGACATATTGTAGGCTCTTGTCTCCGTACAGCGCACCTACAATATCCAGTGCAATACCCCCCCTTGCGTTCTCTTATGGTTCTACACACTACCATGGGTTGCACTCTGTTTTTAGGTATTTGCGAGTACCTAGTTGGTACTTGCAAATTGTGCATGCAATTCCCATCGATTCCTATGGGCCTCTATGCCAATAGAATTAAACGGGAAGCAATTTCTTATTTGTGATTCGCAATTTGCGAGTCACAAATAAGTTGCATGTAGGATTTGCAACATTTTATTCAATTCCTACATGCATAAGCATTTGCGATTCCTAACTTGCGATATCTTGAAAATCGCAATTTAGGAATCGCAAATGCACAGTTTGATGCATGTGGTCCATACTCCCACAGAGTAACATTCCACTTAGTTTTTGTTCACAGTTGTTTCTGTGAACAAAGGTCTCAGAGCCTGAGGGGATTTAAACCCCCTCGGGCTCTGAGAGGCCTTTGTTTTATTTGCTAGAACATTCTGCCCCCTAGTGGCTGAATGTTCTAATAGCCTTATAGCCCTTTGTTGCTGGGCTATACCGGCCATTAAAGTCCTGTTCCCTTGTTGAAGGCCCTTGCCCTTCGGTTCGGGTCTTTAACGCAGGAGCGGACCTTCAACCCGCCACAGTGGGTGATAAGGCTATATTCAGAAAGTTATTCATGGTTTTAGTTTTGTCAGCAAAGTTTCACTCAAAACTATTTTAAAATGTGTCCATCACTAAAAATTTAATAAATCCTCGCTGTTCTCCAGCGTTGGAAAGTCCTGAATGATTTTCATGAATCCATTCTTAGGTTTGATTCCCTACCCAGTCATAATCAACCTCACCGCTATTGAATTGACATTATCCTTGTATGGTGGGCATG
This sequence comes from Lissotriton vulgaris, assembly GCF_964263255.1. Classification (NCBI taxonomy): domain Eukaryota; kingdom Metazoa; phylum Chordata; class Amphibia; order Caudata; family Salamandridae; genus Lissotriton; species Lissotriton vulgaris. Next base: position 166,332,486 of record NC_141695.1, on the reverse strand, counting down.
CAGACAAATAAAAGCTTTTTGGTGTGAATTGTTGTCCTGTATAAATGCTATTACACGAGTGGCCCTCCCGCTCCAGCCTCTGGTCCTTTTGTTGGGAGATTTGGGCGAATACAACATCTTCTTGCTCACCACCCCTCTGGGAAAGCTAATCTCTCATATTCTGTTTGAAGACTGCTGGAGGTGGGGAGGGTTTGATTGTTTCCACATCTCAGCAGCAGGCTCCTGCCTGTTGCGCAGATGTGGAAACAATCAAACCGCCACCCCACCCCCTCTAGGAAATATGTTGAGGGCAAGGTTTGGTTAATCTTCGCCATGGAGAAACTAGCGTTGACTGTCCATGATACACACTATGGGCCCGATTCACAGAACTAACTTAAGACAAAATCCTAAACATACTACCATTTTGGTATTCACAGAAGGCCCTTACTCATTTCGGTATTGAGTCCTAACTTTAGGTCTCCTAAATGCCTTCCGTGAATACCGAAAGTCTGAAAGTTAGGATTTTTCTCAGTTTAGGAGTAGTAAAGTTAGGACTCCTAACTTCAGGACTCCTAAACTGAGAAAAATCCTAACTTTAAGACTTTCTGTATTCACAGAAGGCATTTAGGAGTCCTAAAGTTAGGAGTCCTAACTTTACTACTCCTAAATTGAGAGAAATCCTAACTTTAAGACGTTCGGTATTCACAGAAGGCATTTAGGAGTCCTAAAGTTAAGACTCCTAACTTCTGTGAATACCAAAATAAGTAAGTGCCATCCGTGAATACCAAAATGGTACTAAGTTTAGGATTTTGTCTTTAGTTACTTCTGTGAATCGGGCCCTATACAAATTTAAACATATGACGATGTCCTAGGTGCTAGGTGGCGACCCCGCAGTCTTGTTGACACCCTAATATGCTTGATAGTGCAACCTGTCAACGTCACCATAAACTGATGATGACCTACCCTGACCCTCTGGAACAACTACATCACTTTGTGTCATTGTTCTATCTTGAAGCTAAATTTACTGTCTGACTACAGATACTCGTGTAGCCGTAACTGTATTTATATAGCGCTTACTACCCCTGACGTAGGGTGACCAACCGTCCGTAAATTCCACAGACCGTACGTAATTGGGACTTCACGTCCGTTGTCCGTGAGGATCCCTCTTACGGACGCCTTTTGTCTGTAATTTGGGCCTTTGGGTAACAGCCCTGTTCCCCTGTGAGAGGCCTCAACTAACTAATGGGGCCACTTCGCACTCCTCTGAGCGCAAGAACAACCTCAACCAGCCCATTGTCATTCTGAATGAGGCTGATTGCCACTTACAGAATGACAATCGGCCAGTCTGGCTTGAAAAGCATGTGGTGGGCCTCCTCTAGCCTCGAGCATCTTGGAAGCAATATAGGAAAATGCCCACACTGCTACGAGAGAATCTAGTTCCTTAAAATAAGGTGGTGAAAGAACTTTAAAAAAGTTCTTTCACAGTCCTATCATTTTTGAACTGCTGCATTTTAAATATTATATTCAAGGAAGACATTGTTTCTGCTTTTTTTTATGAAACTAACAATAATTGACAAAGCCAGTAGTCCTCGCTTGTTGTAGGTGTTGTTTTTTATATATCTGGGTGCAATAACAGACGTAGCAGAAAACCAGTCCGCCGACACACTATGCTAAGAACAGATTTTTAGCTTAGGTGTTTTAAGCTACGCCCTTAATTACATCAAAAACCCCCTTTGGAGAGACCCCACAGTTTTGTGATCCCACTTAAAGCCCTGACAACAACACTATGCCACAGTCAGCTCACCTCCTAGCACTGTGCATCAAGCATGAATTCCAAGGTTTCAGATTGACTATGTGCAGGGGCATCTTGAACCCCTCCCTTTGCTTTGTGAACCACAGCGAGGGGTGAGTTGCTGACTGTTCTGCAGACAAAGGCTCGGCTCACAATTAATGTGAAAAGGTGGGTGAGAGAGTAAGTGAAGGGATGGGTGGATGTCTGGATGGCAGTGTAAAAGGCTGAATGGATGAATGAAATAGTGAATGGACGGATGATGAGAAAAAGAATGGGTGGATGAATGAGTGAAATGATGGATGGATGGATGGATTGATGAATTAATAAGTGAAAGGGTGAATGGGTGGACAGATGTGTGAAAGGGTGGATGTAGGAATGGATGAGTGAGTGAAGGGGAGGGTGCATGGGCAAAAGGTTGGATAAATGAGTGAAAGAGTGAAAGGGTGGATGGATCAGAGAAAAGATGGATGGATGATTTAAAGGATGGATGAGTGATAGGGTCAAGGATGGATTCATGATTGGATGAGTAGATGGATGGTTGGGTGGATGAACTGAAGGATGGATGGCTAAGTGAAAATGTCGATGGAGAGAGAAAGGGAGAATGGATGTGTGGATGACTGAAAGGGTGAATGTGTGGAAGGGTGAGTTACTGTGTGGATGAATGAGTATGTGAAAGGGTGGCTGGATGGGTGAAAGGGTAAATGACTGGATGGGTGAGTGAATGAATAGATGGGTAGAAGAATGGATGGATGAGTGTGCGGATAGATAGGGTGAAAGGGTGGATGGATGGATAATGCATGGATGAGTATATGGGTGGATGGAGGAATGATTGAGTGAAATGATGGATGGAAGGATACATGCTGGATAGGTTTGCAAATGGTTGAATGTGTTTGGATCTGGATTTGCTGCATCTTGTGCTTGCCACTTTACAACTCACAATGTCTATCCGAGCAGATCTTCCCGACCATTTCTCCCACCAAACATGCCTGCTCAACAACATGAATTGTATACAAAATATCAGACTAGACAACCCAGTGCTGTAACCATATATATAGATTAATATCATATGAAATACCACAAAAAGACCTGCACAGTTGATCAAAGCTGCGTGCATACTGAAAAACCGTGAAGTACACTTTGTTTCAACCTAATATAAATCTATTTTGACTAGTGCTTAAATGGCTGTCTATTTACTTACTTACATACTATTGCGCAACCTCCTCTGATGTGTCTGTAAAATCTACCTTTTGTCTAGTAGTTTTGTCCTGAATTTTGACCTCCTGTCTGAATTTTTGTCCTGAATTTTGACCCTTTGTCCTGAATTTTTACACTCAGCGTCCTGAATTTGCACCCATGCCAGTTGGTCACCCTACCCTGACGAGGCGTTGAATGAGTAGCACACTACTCCGGAACCCAAGCCAGTGGTTAACCTTGTGGCTATTGTTGTAATACAGTATGAATATTACGCCATGCTTTCTATGACTGTTCGCCTAGTAGGGCGCTCTGGGGCTTTGCTGTGAACAGCTGTCTGCTCCATTTTACCACAGAAATGGAAAAGAGACGCACGAGCTGGAAGAGCTGCTGCTGAGGGGCCTGGTTCTGTGCAGGGCTCGAGGAGGCTGAATTCAAAGCAGCCACATGTCAGCAGCAAATTGCATGGTTCATTCCTTGAGTAGTTTTAGTCCGGAGACATGTTAAGTGCTGGCAGCCGCAGAGCTGATTGGGTCTGGGACTGTCTGAGGCGACTGCTTCTGTGCAGAGATGCCTGGACCGGAAGCAGCGAATGAAGAGCCGTGCCGCTGCTGACGTCAGCAGAACCCACGTAGGAGCTGCACGCAACCACGACGTTGCTGGTCCTGATGCAAGATGACGACCAGGTGTTATCACACGGCGACCAGCAGGTCCGACCTCGAGCTCCCCCTCAGCTGCCGCCCGCGAGGCCCGCAGTGCCAGGGTGCCACCCAAGCACAGAGCGCCCCCGCTGCCAACGGCGCATCTGGAGTCCATAAGTGCTCGCTTGGCGGCAAGAGTGCTGGTACTTTGTGAGTGTCTGAGAACAAACAGAGCCGAGCTGCGTGCACCTCTGATGCAGCAGAAATGTGTCTCTCAGTGCCAAGCTTCAGAGAAGTGGCAGAGGTTCAAAAACAAACACGGGCACAGGGGCGCGTGAGTCGAAACCAGCCAAAGTGTCCATCGATACTCGTCTGAGCTTGTTTGAAGTTGGTGCGTTAAAAAAAAAAAACCTTTTGGCATCTTCTTCTCAGAAAAACTATAAATATAGAAGCAGCTTCAGAAGTGGAACATTCTGCCCTAAAGAGGCTTCCACCAGCAGAGGGCCACTGAGGCCTGGTGTCTGTCGGTGGAGCAGGCCCAGGGGTTCATCCCACGTTACTTCCTAGAAGCTTGGGTTTACCACTAACTGGTGAACTGTGACATCTGCCTGGACACCTTGGACATTATACTGACTCTCCTTGGCTCCTCCCCCCACCCATCAAGCCCCTTGCACTATGAGAGTCGATGTTTCAGCCCGAAGACTGGATCTCCCTGGGCCTTCAGCAGGCTTCAGAACACTGCACTTCCTTCCACTCTGAGGGAAGTTCCTGCATTATCCTCTTTTAACTGAATATTTAACGAGCACACTGCGGTTAAACAGGGATTAGTGATTTTATCTTGCTAGGAAGTACATGACTGATACACTTCTTGAAATGCCTGTAAGATTTCACTGGCACTCTTGCGTACATTACCACACAAATGCGAAATTGTATTAATCCTAGTAAAACTTCTATAATACTTGAATTTATATGTTAATGCACAACTGACAGGCTCCCCATATACCACTATCCCTCCTTTCCCAAATAAAAAGGAAGAAGCGTCATTTCCCTTAGATTGTAATTCACTTTCAACCTTGTGAGACAGTGCCTCTTTTGACATGGTTAGCCCCCGTTGTTCCCTGGAACATGATGTGATTTAGAATGAACGCACACTGGGTCCCTGCTAACCAGGTTCCCAGTGCCAGATCTCTTTCCTAAAAGTGTATCATGTTTGGCACAACTTCAGCAACCTTGTAAGTTCCTAATAAACGGTACCCTGATACTTCGGCCATTGGGACTGAAGAGGGTCCGCTAGGGCAGCAGTACCAATTATGGCTCCCCAGGTCCCCCTCACCAAGATAATACAAACTACCATTGCAAGCTGCGTGTCTTGGTGCATAGAAAACTGAAAAGTCGAGATGGCACACATCCCTGTGTGCCACGCCCACAGACTCTACTTGAGGAATAGGTTGTCACCCCTACTGCAGGCCTTACAGCCCAAAGGCAGGGTGCACTATATCCTCTCTATGGACATGCCTGCATACGCAGATATGGCGATACATTATTTGAGTCCATTCTGGGGTATTGTAAGTGCACAGGAAAGTCATAGAGAGTACATGGGCTGGACAAACGGTAGGGTGTTAAAATATCGATAACAAAAATATAGCTGACATAAATATCGTTGCAAAAATATTGTTTACAAAAATATCGACACCCTATACTTAAACAGGTAAGTACATAAATATCGACTCCAAAATATCGTTGTAATTAATATAGATGTAAAAAATATCGACTTTTTAAAATAATTAAAATTACATTAAATAATAAATAAATATAAGTACTATTAACAAAATACATTACATTACTTTTATTTTTTAACTATTTCAAAACAATGTACTACACTTTTTAATTATAAACTTAATAAATGTGGACATATAAATTAATTTTACACATTACTTTATATAACAACAATAATACATATATATAGTTAAAATACCCCTTTACCCAAAAACCCCAAACTGACCCTGAACCCTAAAAATACCCCTTTACCCAAAAACTTTTTCACTAAAAAAATCCTGTACACACACCTAAAATTAATTAAAAAATTAACATAATTAATGACATAATTATTATTCAATTAACTAATTAAAATTAATTAACTATTATTTATTACACTATTTATATTTATTTAAAACATTAATTAATCTATTATTTCATTATATTTAAAAACCCCTTTACCCAAAAACTGAAAACTGACCCTGAACCCAAAAAATACCCCTTTACCCAAAAACTAAAAACTGACCCTGAACCCTAAAAATACCCCTTTACCCAAAAACTGAAAACTGACCCTGAACCCTAAAAATACCCCTTTACCCAAAAACTGAAAACTGACCCTGAACCCAAAAAATACCCCTTTACCCAAAAACTAAAAACTGACCCTGAACCCTAAAAATACCCCTTTACCCAAAAACTAAAAACTGACCCTGAACCCTAAAAATACCCCTTTACCCAAAAACTGAAAACTGACCCTGAACCCTAAAAATACCTCTTTACCCAAAAACTGAAAACTGACCCTGAACCCTAAAAATACCCCTTTACCCAAAAACTGAAAACTGACCCTGAACCCTAAAAATACCCCTTTACCCAAAAACATTTTCACTAAAAAAATCCTGTACACACACCTAAAAATAATTAAAAAATTAACATAATTAATTACATAATTATTATTCAATTAACTAATTGAAATTAATTAACTATTATTTATTACACTATTTATATTCATTTAAAACATTAATTAATGTATTATTTCATTATATTTAAATTACTTCCCAATTACTCCCCTATAAACCCACAACCCGCTACAGAACTATTAATACTAAATTCAACTGAAAATACATTATTAAATAATAATATACTACTAAAAATACTACTTTGACTAAAAATAATCATTAAAAACACTACATTACTTATAATTATTTAAAAAACGATATTATTGTAAACTATGTTTTTGTAAACGATATTTATTACAACTATATTAATGTTAACGATATTACTTACCTGTCTGTCGATATTTTGGTCAGACGATATTTTTGTCATCGATATTTCTTCCTGTAGATATTTTTGCAGCGATATTTATGTTAGGCGATATTTTTGCGACGATATTCCTGCTCTGTACCGGACAAACGTCTTGTCTTAATAAATCCTCACTAATACCAGTGTTGATTTTATAAATACATACACACAGAGGACAACTTAGAGGGTCCCCTGAAAACCTACCAGACATTGGTGAGGTCTCAGACTAGTTTTAGCCAGTCTTCCACCATCAGACAGATGTCTGACCTCATGGGGTGAGAGCCAGAGCTCTCAGTGGGCAGGAAAGAAGCCTGCTCTGGGAGGGGGCTGAAATGGCCTTCCAGGGCGGGAAGCTTCAAAGGCGATTACCCTTTTTAAATGCAACCCAGGCATCTCCAGATAGGGGAGGATGCCAATCCATCCTGCTCCACATTTGACGGGAGGACAGGTGGGAAATGAGTTGGATGAGAAGGTGGGTCCCAATTTAGCCAGCACCCTGGTTGGGTTGGGGCAGGTAATGTGGACCCCACTTTTCAGTTTTGTCGATCTTGTTTGAGAAGGAATTAGCAAATTAGGGTCAGGGCTGTGCCAACTCCCCAAATGAAGTTGTCACATAGAGGGTGTAGACATCCTAAAGGTATGTAGACCATTGGCTACTATCTGTCTACCCCTGCTACCCCCCTACATTTAGTATTCCAGTGGCATCCATAGACCCTGAATTTTAGATTTGACAGCTACAATGAAGACATGGACAAAGACGAGCTGCTGACTCTAGCAGGGAGTACCTGTTGAAGAATTTCGACACAAAACCCTGCGTGCTGCCTCAAAGCCTCAGCAATCGTGGTGTGCTGTCTCGTCCAGCTGTGCAGGGAAAATATTATGTCACAGTCACCTCAGAGTGCCACAAAAGAACTCAACAATACTGTGCTGTGCATCATGTCAGCTGTGCCTTCAGTTTCATGGAGTTCTTTAAGCACCAGGAGTGTTATAATCAGCAATGCTGTGGATCCAACTGAGTATGTCGAATATCTGGTGAGTGTGCTAGGTCGTTTTCCGGGAGGTGTAAAGGCCATGCAGAATGTCCTTTGCTCTTACCTTGTAGAGGCACCGTTCTTACCCTATTGAACATGTTGCATGGACACTGTGCTTCAATCAACCAGGATTTGTAGAGCACGGCTGTTTCCCCTTTGAGGATAACTGAGGGATGGTGACATAGTTCAAGTTCAAGTTCAGGGATTTATATAGCGCACTACTCACCCAGAGGGTCTCAAGGCGCTTGGGGAAGGGGGGGTTCAATTTCTGTCGAATAGCCAGGTTTTAAGTTCTTTTCTGAAGGAGATGTGGTTTTGAGTAAGGTGGAGGTGAGTGGGGAGTGAGTTCCAGGTCCTGGCCGCCAGGAAGGAGAAGGATCTGCCACCCATGGTGGATCTTCGGATGCGCGGGACTGCGGCGAGGGCTTGATTGGACGATCTAAGTTGGCGGTTGGGTGTGTAGAAGGACAGTCGAGTGCTGAGGCATTCGGGTCCTAGTTTGTAGAGGGCCTTGTGTGCGTGGGTGAGAAGACGGAATGTAATTCTCTTGTTGACGGGAAGCCAGTGGAGGTCTTTTAGGTGTCCGGTGATGTGATCTTGGCGAGCGATGTCCAATATGAGTCTCGCTGATGCGTTTTGGATGCGTTGGAGTTTTTTCTGTAATTTTGCTGTGATTCCGGCGTATAGTGTGTTACCATAATCCAGTCGACTCGTGACCAGTGCGTGGGTGACAGTCTTTCTTGTTTCAAGGGGGATCCAGCGGAAGATCTTTTTGAGAATACAAAGTACGTTGAAGCAAGAGGATGAGACTGCGTTGACTTGTCTGGACATCGAGAGGGAGGAGGCTAAGATGAAGCCCAGGTTGCCTGCGTGGTCTGTGGGTGTGGGTGCTGTGCCCAGAGTGGAAGGCCACCAAGAGTCATCCCATGCAGAGGGGGAGGATCCTAGGATGAGCACCTCCGTTTTGTCTGAGTTGAGTTTTAGGCGGCTATGTTTCATCCATTCGGCTACTTCTTTCATGCCTTCATGAAGATTGGTTTTGGCGGTGTTAGGGTCTTTGGTGAGGGAAAGGATTAACTGGGTGTCGTCGGCATAAGAGATGATGTTAAGGTTGTGTTGACCCGCGATGGAGGCGAGTGGACTCATGTAAACGTTGAAGAGGGTGGGACTGAGTGATGATCCTTGTGGTACTCCACAGATGACTTCAGTGGCCTTTGAGTTGAATGGGGGAAGTCGGACTCTTTGAGTTCTCCCGGCGAGGAATGAGATGATCCAGTCCAAGGCTTCTCCTTGTATGCCGATGTTACTGAGGCGTTGTATAAGGGTGCTGTGGCAGACTGTGTCGAAAGCGGCCGAGAGGTTGAGTAGAATGAGGGCCGCTGTTTCTCCGTTATCCAGTAGTGTTCGGATGTCGTCTGTTGCTGCAATGAGGGCGGTTTCGGTGCTGTGTTTGGCTCGAAATCCGGACTGAGAGGGATTGAGGGAGTTGTTGGATTCAAGGAAGGCGGTGAGCTGGCTGTTGACGGCTTTCTCAATGACTTTGGTGGGAAAGGGAAGGAGGGATATGGGTCGGTAGTTTTTAAGTTCAGAGGGGTCTGCTGTGGGTTTCTTCAAGAGGGCGCTGAGTTCGTCGTGTTTCCAGCTTTCTGGGAAGGTGGCAGAGTTGAACGAGCAGTTGATGACATCACGGAGATGGGGTGCGATGATGGAGTCAGCTTTGTTGAAGATGTGGTGGGGGCAGGGGTCGGTTGGTGAGCCAGAGTGGATTGAGTTCATTAGGCGGATGGTGTCTTTGGTGGTGATTGGGTTCCAGGCGCTGAGGTTGTTAGTTGGCGGTGTAGGATCTGAGGGGGGTGGGGAGGGTTGTTCGCAGGGAGTGTTCTCGAAGCTGTTGTGAATGTCGGTAATTTTGTTGTAGAAGAAGGAGGATAACGCATCGCAGAGGTCTTGGGAGGGAGTGATGTCATTAGATGCTGCGGCGGGGTTGGTAAATTCTTTGCCGATGTTGAAAAGTTCCTTGCTGTTGTGGGCGTTGTTGTCGAGACGATCCTTGAAAGCTGATTTCTTGGTGGATCGAATCAGTTGGTGATGTTTGCGGGTGGCCGCCTTGAGGGTGGCCATGTTGTCGGTGGTTGGGTTTTTTCTCCATGTTTTCTCTAGGGTGCGGCATAGCTTCTTGGATTTTTTAAGGTCATCATTGAACTAGGGAGCCTTTTTGCTGCCTGAAAGGATCTGGTGCTTTTTCAGGGGTGCTAATTCGACAGCGCTGTGGGTGATCCATTGCTTGAGTTTGGTGGCCGCTTGGTTTGGGTCCAATGAGAGGGTGGAAGGTTTTGGTTGAGTGATGTGAGGAGTTGGTCGGAGGTGATTTTGTTCCAGTTTCTCCGAGGAATAGGTTGTGGGCGGTAGTGGGTCAAGGTGGTTTTGTAGCTGAAGTGAACACAGCTGTGGTCCGTCCAATGGAGAGCTGTGGTGCGGTCGAAGAAAATGTGCTTGCTGGAGGTGAAGATAGGGTCGGCGGTGTGCCCGGCTACATGGGTGGGGATGTCAACAAGTTGTTTGAGTCCGAGATTGGCCAGGTTGTCCAGAAGGGAGTTGGTGTTGCTGTCGTGTTTGTTTTCAAGGTGGAAGTTGAGGTCTCCTAATAGAATTTAGTTCTCGGAGGCGAGGGCAAGTGGGCTGACGAAGTTTAGTTTAAGTTTAGTTTAAAGGAGCTTGTAGAGCGCCTGGTGACGCCTCCCGGCGTGTCCCCGCGCTGTGGAGAGAGTGAGTTTTTGAGGAGAAGGAGAAACTATCACGGATTGAAGAGGCAAGTTTTCAATTTCTTCCTAAAGGTGGTCTCATTCACCTCTATTCGGATGTCCATGGGCAGGAGGTTCCAGTGCTTCGCTGCCATTGTGCGGAAGGATCTGCCTCCCATTCTGGCCTTTTTAGGACGGGCAGTTCTGAGCAGACCTGTACCTTTGGATCTAAGGGTTCTGTTGGGTTCATATGGCGAAGCCAGATCTGACATATAGGCAGGTGCTTTGTTATGGAGGATCTTATGACACCATAGCAGAGCTTTGAAAATGATCCTCTTCTTGATAGGCAACCAATGGAGAGTTGCCAGAGAGGGTCGTGAAGGGGCTCTGCGGGGCAGTCTTAATACTAGGCGTGCTGCCGCATTTTGTAGGACCTGTAATTTCTTTATATTTTTCTCTGAAGTGCCTAAGAGTAAAACATTCCCGTAATCAATCCGGGAAGTTATTAGTGCCTGCGTCATAGTCCGTCTGGAGTTGAGAGGCAACAGGTCAAGGGTACGGTTGAGAGTCAGTGATGTCATCGCTGAATTGAGTGCGGGTTCCTGGAGGCATGTAGATGAGGGTGCCTTTAAGTGTGGTCCTAGGGTCGGTGTGGATCTGGAAGTGGAGATGTTCGGCGGTTGCAAGATTATCGTCGATGCTGGTCGTGATTTTGATGGTGTTCCTGTGGATGATGGCGATGCCTCCTCCTGTTTGGTTGGTGCGATCTTTCCGGATGATCCTGTAAGCGTCCGGTATGGCTATAGCGATGTTGGGTGCTGATGATGTGTTCATCCATGTTTCAGTGAGGAAGGCGATGTCCGGTGACGCAGTGTCGAGTAGGTCCCAGAGTTTCTAACTATGACCCTCTGTAGTATGAACACAGCTGCCTGAGATGTAGTTGCCAGAAGGACAGTGGGGCAGCCATAGAGCTATGGTAGTGAACTCTGAGATTCCCAGGTGGGTAAGGACCAGTGGCAGCTCGCATAGGGCATGCTGCGAGGTGGTGGGGTGGGACGAGGTATAGGACGGGTGGGGGGGTAGTAAACTCAGACATACGACAGAACAGAGGAAAGTAATTATTACGTTCCTCTGTTCCGTCATATGTCTGGGTTTACTAGCCCCCCCACCCTGCCCCTCCCCACCTCACCACCCCGCAGCAGACCGTATGCGAGCTGCTACTGGAAAGGACGGGCCCTTAAAAGACCATTGGGCAAGGATACATCTGCAAGTATCTACAGCAAACATGGCTGCTGTAGATCGGTCGCATACTATCACTGTACTTATAGGATGGAAGATACATGTCTGGCAGCCCTTGTGGGGCAAGACCCACAGCATAGTACCTGTTCAAAACAGAGAACCTCACAATGGTGTTGCCAGTGAGCCACTTAAATCAGTTTGAAAAGCTGAATCTGGGCTTGGAAACATGCACCAGCACTTTGTGTTTTTTAATCTTGGGCCAGATGCACAACCACTGTAAATTGCTAGTCGCAATTTGCGCTCAAATGCGAGTCACAATTTATAATGTACAACAGAGTCTGAGACACTGTTTGCGATTCTCAATGGGGTCGCTCATTGCATGCCTCATGAATATTAATGAGGCACTCACAATTTGCGACCCATTTGAGAATGGCAGGCCTTCCCAGGTATGGTGGCCTGCTGGGCTCAACAGATCTCCTTGTCTGGGACTGCATTTAAATAAAGCAGTTTTATTTATTTTAAATGAAGCCCATTTTCCTTAAAAGAAAATGGGATGCATTTACAAAAAAAAGAAACAGTTTTGTTTAAGGTTTTTAAGGGCAGGTAGTAGTCCCTGGGACCAGTGCCTGCCCCTAAAAATATTTTCCCCTGGATTCACAAAGAGGAAGTGGTCCTCTGTGAACCCGCATAGGGCTGCAAGTCGAAATTAGGTAGGGACGTCCTAGGAACGCCCCTTCCTAATTGTAAGTGACTAAACACAATTTTGTGAATCGCAATTTTTTGTGACTCGCAAAATAGTATTAGTGCCCACAGTGATTTTGCATTTACAAACGGTTGCAAACCCGTTTGCGCATATAAAATCAGGTCGTACTGATGGAGCAAGGAGTCGCACGTAAAGCGACTTACTCTGATTCAAGAACCTCGCCTAACTTGTAATCATATTAATTTAACCTGTCCGTCATTTATTTAGCATTTTCCCCCAACACGCGGGTGTCCCCAGGAGGCTTGCCTGTGTGTCTTTTCATCCTAACAATGCTTGCACTACGGAAATGGCTGCTTCGCAGAAATCCAGTCTGCGCATGCGTCGGTCATACCCATGTGAAGTGACGCACTCGCATTTTGGAGGGATATTGTTGCACATGCGCATTGTTGCAAACATGGCCGCTTGTCTCTAACCATGCTCTCTGCTTGCCACTGCTGCTTCTGCATATCTGTCTTTTTGCACTAAACCTTAATGCCATAGATATTATAAAGTAAAGGGGTGCAGTGAAGCTTTTAATGGTGTACAGTGTAATCATTTTTACGTGTGATTCTAATTTGTTCTCGCTTGCTTTTCATGTACCGCATATCTATGGGCCGGGGGACGGGGAGCCGATCCATATTGAAGCTCTTCTAAACCCCGTCACGTGACATGGGAAAAAACCCCACTGCGCAGAAGCTGAAACAAGCCAGCTGGCTCCTGAAGCACGATGCGCCTGGGAACCCACCTCGAAGATGCTGCAGTCTACCTTGACTGCGCTACATTGTTGCTATATACTGTGCACTGTCATTGTCTTCTATATTCCTATGCCTGGGAACGTGAACTCCAAGGGGCGGGTATGAAAATTATATATTCATGATGAGAACACTGAATTATAGGTGGTGACAATGCCAAGTCACCTCTCCTGACCAATCATTATGTGGGAATTTGTCACTTGCAACATTTGTGGGTGGTCTAGGGGTCCCAAAACAGTATAACTAGCTTAGTGTAGCTTAGAGAAATTGTCTGACTTGTCCGAGTAGCAGACCTGTCACTGACCCTACGAACTCTATAGGTGATTGATATAGAGTGCTGCGGAGCACTCTGTCCATACTTTCCACAAGCTCCTAGGGGTGGAAATAGTCTTAAGTGCTGGCGAAGCACTTTGCTGGGGAAATTCGAAAACCCAATCGGGGTTACTGGCGGATTACTTGCAGAGAAGGGGTAACGCAGGCGTTGCACCTGAAGTTGTAGGTGTTGGTCGTACCTTGGTGAGCCCAGTCCTGACCCAAATCCTGAGGGGTATCCTGTCCTGACTGTCCGTGAGCTGTACCTACTCGCATTCTGGTATTCCAATCCTTGAGGGTCCTTGTCCCCGTCTTTCCAAACTGACCCGTGGCCAGGGTTAGTCCTCATTCCTGCTTAGGTAATTATTAACTGTGGGTGTACGTCTCTCTATCACTCTTTCTTCTCTTCTTAATAAAGCACTCTTGCCTGTGATATTGCCCTATCACCTTTGAAAGCAAATTATATGCAATTGTTTATTAGTGATGTTCCACTTCTCTCCCTACCTGTAGGATATTATTAAATTGTCATATTATATTAGTATGTTCCATTTTTCCCCTTTCCTTTAGCATGGTTGCAGTGAATTTAGTAAGAATAGCATAAGTATCCTAGTTTAAGTACACATTTTAGGTCCTGCTCATGTCCCATGCCCTAGTTTAAACTTGTGGTGAACAGCTTGTTTTCTTAATACTCTTACCCTGTAGTGTTCCCAAATACGCTAATGGTACTTGCCCTAATCCATAGTTATATTGTGGCATTGATTTTAATAATTGATGTGTTGATTTGTATTTGCCTCATTATTTCGGCATATTCATTCTGAAATTTATTTTATAAACTTTAAAACTCATCAGGTGTCTGTGGTCATTTTACAGTATAAAGTGTGGATAAATGTACTAAGTGTATAAGAGTTCTACTCCTTTTAGGAATCTTGTCACCTGTCCACTGCTAGCTCCTGATCCGTCAGGAGTAATGTGCCTGTGGTAAGTCAGGTACATGAATAGTAAGTGGTGTAAGAGTCACCCCCCCGAATTACTCATAGTAGCGTGGAAAGGTTTGTCACCCGGTTCATGCAAAGCATTGTCATTTATAGTCACGCCAGGGCCCAGTGCGTGGAAATTTGGTAAACTCAATGACCCGGGTGACCTGCGCGCTCTATCAGTAATTTTCTGGTAGCAGAGCTATGGTTAGGACTAGTTAAGATAGGTAGGCAAGATAGTTAATAAACAAACCATGAAAATAAATGTGCTGCTGTCCTATTGAATGCATTGATTCAAATATTGCGCAAATGTTTTAAAGGATTTATATGTATATGTAAATGATTTTTGCATTGCTGCTATAAGTATTATATGTGATATTAACCAAAATTGTTTGTAAGTGTTCAGTGTAGTCCGAATCCCCGGGGAAGTATATAGCTAACGGTGAGCAGAATCCGGTTAGCTGGTAAGGTCACTTGTCGTGAGTCTTTAGTGCAGGGTTAGGAATACCTGGAAGCACTAATTAGGATCTTTTGCATCTGAATAAATGATAGCTACGAGTCCTTTGTATAAAACTTCCATTGTGATATCACCTAGTAAGGGTCACATGCGGAAGGAGTAATAGGGTCTCCGAGGCTTGAATGGTAAGTAAAATAGTCCGCTGGTGAAAGCCTGACTTAGTATATATCCCAGAAAGAAAGTGGATGAGTCAGAGGAGTAGCAGGTTCTATATTTCTCGTGTGGGAGGCTAGGCAGAGAAGTCTATCCGGAGTGAATGAAAAGTAGACAGAAGTGGTTTACTTGTAGTGAAAGAAAAATTTTCTATCTATTTAGAACACTCAGACACAGTGGCAAACGTTGTGTGTTGTTGACTAAAATTTGCACTCACACTTTAGGAAAAGTTAAAAGTTTCCGTTACCTTGTGAAGGAGGGAGTCGGTCGGAAGACTGCTCTGACGTCACTCCGTGCCGCGCTGGTATTGGTAGAAACGGCGGGTGTGTAGTGAAGCTGAAATTGTAAGGGAGGGGTGAGTGCCGGAGCGTGAGACCTCGTCTCGCGAAAAGGCCGCGCACCCATTGGACAGGGATTTTTGTAATCACAGTGTTGATTGGTTACTGCGAAATAGAAGTTGCGTTAGCATTGGGAGCACAAAGGTAAACAAAATTAATCAACAGGAGCTTGAGAGGGGTCTGGAAAGGTGTATGTGGTATCCTGAGTTCTTACCTAATCCACAAAACTTAGGCTTCTATAAGGAACAGATTCTACGAGGTAGACCGCGCATAATGTATGGAGTAAAAAGAAAAATGTCATTTGCCGATAAAATAAAGAATTTTTTTAAAACGGACAAGCCCATTAGAACGAGGGAGGGTGTGATCATCCCTCCCCCAAATACTCCTGCCTCCTTCATGATGTTTGAGAAAGGGTATCATACCTGTGTATGGTTAGAAAACTGGGTAAAGTATACTGCAGATGACGGAGTCCTAGCATTCCCTATTGATGGTACGTTTAATGGCAGGATCCTGTTTAACTTGAGGACCCGCATGAACAAATTACATCCCAGACCTAGATTAACCCAGTACGAAGCCCTAGAAGAATGGGAAATTGAGGCTCTGGAAAGAGATAGACCCCGGATGGACAAGGGAGTAAGCAAATGGTATCCGAGGGTCCATAGAGAAACCAAAGAGCGGAAAATGAAACAGTGGAGACAAAATATGATGGTTGAGGGATTGTTTCCTATGATGGGGGTACTAGAACAAGGGAAAGGGAAACGTAAAGAGAAAACCCATCACTTAATGGCCGTGGGGGACTCTGAAGATGAACACCTAGAGGATTTGTTGATGAAAAACCCCCTCCCTATGTTGCAGAGTCAGAGCCTCTGAGTTCACCAAACCCGTTTTCTAGATATCCTAGATGTCGGAGGGATAGTGAGCCAGATGGAACAGGAACGGATAGTAAAACCAGTGATGGGGATGGGTTTTGCAAACCTAGTTCTACGGTCCCGAATTACCACCCGTTTGGAGAAGACCCACCTCGGTTAGTTACTCCAACAGCCCCAAGTATTTACCCTCCCTTGGTACCCCAAGTGTTGCATGACAATTCTGCAGAAAAGGCTTTACGTGAGCGAGAGAAGGAAGCTCTAGCTAGACAGCGAGATGGTTTAGTTCGGACCATAGCCCAGATACATCCCCATCCAGATTCACTGACTATCCCAGTAACTATTGGCCCAGCTATTCCTCTTTACGGGGATAGACTGGCCAGTCCTCGTCCTCCTGTTATAACCCCAATTATGCCAACCCCAAGTATTCCACCCCAAGAAAGGAGACACTCATAGTCGATGATCAAGAAAGTGACTGTGAGTCAGTAGTCCTAATGGATATGCCCATTGGGGAACCTAGAACAAGCATGCCAGGGGCAAGAAGTCAGAGTAGGGCAAAAGAGGTTCTGATTGAAAGCACATCTGGGGTTAGGAGTGCCACAGTAGTATCTCCAGAAGAATTGGACAGATGGACCAAAGAGTTAGAAAAAGAGACCACACCCCAACCGAAACCCTTAGAAATCTATAAACTAAGGATAGAAATAGAGGAACTAATGGCTGGTAATGTAGGATTAGACCGGTTAAACTCCTTTAATGAAGAAGAGTTACTGTTTATCAGCAAAAACCTTACCCGGAATGCTAGATTGCTCCATGAAAGATTAATGGACACCGCCGCAGACATGGGAATAGATGTCAGTCGTTCCAAAGTCCTTCAGAAACCCTACAGAGCAGATTTTTCCGACAAAGACTTAGAGAGCTTGAATGTAGTAGGAAAACAAATCCAGATAAAAGAATTACTGAAACTCCTGCAGAAATGGGGGAATGTAGAAAAATGGAAAACCCGGTGGGCAAAGAAAAAAGAAGATAGCAGGGCTAAATCCCAAGCTTCGGAATACGTGCTAAAAGATGTAGGTCCCGCAGAGAAATTGTGTCCCATGAGAGAGGTCCCGGGGGGAAAATACGTCCATGTTCCTTGGTCCCGACAAGACATAGTGTCATTTACTAATGACTTCCCGAAATTACGGGAAAAGCCAGTCGACTGGTACAGACAGGCCGAACGCTTCATAAAAGTTCAGAAATGCCTCCTGAAAGACCTGGATGGGTTTTTCGACATTGTAGTACCGGTAGATTTGTGGACCGAGTGCAAAATTGAAATTGATTGGCCCAATGACGAGTATGCGAGAGACCCCAGAACCGGGGCTCCCTCACCCGAAGTAATGAGGAAGTATGATCAAGTCATACAATACCTCAAGAAAAAGGTGCCCGCAAAGGAAACCGATTGGACCCGGATAGATAGAACTACCCAAGAGCGCGATGAAACCGTCCACTCCTTTTATGAAAGGTTGCTGCAAGTGTTCAAAACTTACAGTGGAATCGATAATGTGGACATGAAGGACATGACCCATTTCAGTTACAGATTTGTGCTGGGATTAAGGCCCGAAATATCTCAATGGATTCGAGATAATAAAATCAGTTGGCAGGGAAAGCCCATAGATGATGTCCTCAAGTACGCCAAGTACTGCGAGGATGAGATAGAAAACAAGAAGAAAGCCCTCAAGGAGAAAGTTATGTGGGCACAAGTGAAATTGGCTGAACAGCAAGAAAAACAGTTAAGTAAATTGAATTCTAATAATAATGCCCAGAATACCAATGCTGGGGGAGGAGGAAAGCCCGGGTAAAAATGAGTCGGGAGGAGGCTATGAAGAAGTTCCCCTGCCATGGGTGCGGCCAGATAGGGCATTGGAGAGACGAGTGTCCACACCTACAGGCCGGTAATGCCCCTATAAATGGTTTAAATCCACAGGTGCAGAAAGAGGGGACAAGAAAGAACCAGCAACAGGTAAAGCTACCTCCAGTACCTCGCGCTCCTAGACAGAATTATAAGAATCAGGGTCAGCAGAATGAAAGGGCGGAGGTATGGGAAGGAGAGAATGAGAGAAATGCAGCAATTCCGCAGTACTTGTTAAATGATTCTTTCCTCTGTGATTATCAAGATTGACGGGGCCTGAGGGGGGAGGGCAAGGAGTGCGTACTTGGCGCCTCCTTACCGGTAGACCAGACTGGACCATACATTGAAGGAAAGGTTGAGGGAAAAGACGTCACCTTTCTGTTGGACACTGGTGCTACCCGGTCCACTGTGAGAACAGTGGATGTTCCTAACCTACCCCTCTCGGGAGAAGCAATCCAAGTAGTGGGTGTCTCCAATCAGATAATCAGTACTCCAGTAACTGAACCTATGGAAATTTCCATAGGAAATTTCAAAGAAATGCACAGATTTGTGGTCTGTGATTCCAGTCCTGTGAACCTGTTAGGACGTGATTTGTTGTGCAAAATGAACTGTACCATCTTTTGCACACCAAATGGTGTCGAAATTCAGACCCCCGATGAAGATGGCTTGTACAAATTGATGTTAGTGAGACCTGACACTGAAATTAGACCCTTGTCTGTTGAAGACTTACCTGAAGAGCTCCAGTTAAGAGTGGTACCCGAAGTATGGGATTTCACGGGAAGAGATGTAGGCTTAATGGCAAATGTGGACCCAGTTAAAATAGCAATAAAAACAAATGCTGTATACCCCAGAACAAGACAATACAAAATGAGTGCAGAAGTAAAGGCAGGAGTCACAATTGAAATTAACAGGTTGCTTGAAGCAGACATCATACAGGAAGTAATGAGCAGTCCCTGCAATTCGCCCATCATTGGGATCAAAAAGCCTAGTGGAAAGTACTGGGTAGTGCAGGACCTGCGCAAGGTAAACCAAATTGTTGTACCTTGCTGTCCCATTGTGCCCAACCCTGCAGTGATACTATATCAGATTCCTTGGAATGCAGAATGGTTCACTGTCATTGACCTGTGCCATGCATTCTTTTCCATCCCATTGCATCCAGAAAGCAAGTTCCTTTTTAGTTTTGAATTTGACAGCCACATCTATGTCTGGAATCGTGTCCCCCAAGGGTACACTGAAAGTCCATCGATTTTCAACCAGATCCT
This sequence comes from Lissotriton vulgaris, assembly GCF_964263255.1. Taxonomy (NCBI): domain Eukaryota; kingdom Metazoa; phylum Chordata; class Amphibia; order Caudata; family Salamandridae; genus Lissotriton; species Lissotriton vulgaris. The sequence goes on along the minus strand of NC_141695.1, from coordinate 166,313,017 downwards.
AAAGAAATGTCTTGAATCTTTAGTACTGCCAAGGGAGTCCGTTTTGGTGCAGTACATAGACGACCTTTTAGTGGCATCTAAAACTCAAACTGACTGTGTCACGGAAACCATTGCCTTGCTGAATCACCTAGGAAAGGGAGGACAAAAAGTATCACCAGACAAATTACAGTTCTGCAGAAACTCAGTAAAATATCTGGGGCACCAGATAGAGAAAGGGATCCGAAAAGTCACAACAGAGAGGATCAAATTATTCAAACAATGGACCTACCCCGAACGCAGAAAGAAGTAAGAATGTTCCTAGGAGTTGTGGGGTACTGCAGGCAATGGATTGTAGGATTCGCAGCTCTAGCCAAACCTTTGATAAAAATGACCAAGAAAGGAGTGGAAGACCCAGTCAGTCGGGACAGTGAAAGCATGTCCGCGTGGGTAAAATTGTGAAATTGTCTATGTACCGCTCCTGCATTAGGTATGCCTGATTATTCCAAGAACTTCGAACTGTTCTGTGACACAAGAGAAAATTGTGCACTCTCAGTCCTGACCCAGGAGCATGGGCTGGTCAGGCGTCCCGTGGCCTATTTTTCGGCCACTTTAGATCCAGTGGCTGCTGGATTACCCGGATGCCTGAAGGCAGTAGCTGCTACTTGCGTTAGTCTAGAGCAGAGTGAAAATATTGTCATGGGACATCCTGTCACTGTATATGTTCCACATTCTGTTGTATTCCTACTGACGAGAACCAAGACCCAGTATCTCACACCTAGTCGGCTGACTAAGTATGAGAGAATTTTAATTGGTGCTGAGAATGTAATAATTTCCCGGTGCAATGTCTTAAACCCTGCAACACTGTTGCCTATTCCTCTGGATGTAGACGCAGAGGATGAAATGGAGCATAACTGCATCGATTTAACAGAATTTAGCACTAAGCCCCGTCCTGACATCAGAGAAATAGCTTTACTTGATGGGGATCTTACAATCTTTGTGGATGGCTCGTGTTTAAGACATGAGAATGGAAGTCTGAGTGCTGCCTATGCTGTAGTCACATTGACGACAACCCTGGAAGCGTCTTACCTATGCGAAGTAAAGTCTGCCCAAGTAGCAGAACTAATCGCATTGACAAGAGCTTGTAAGCGGGGTAAGAACAAAAGAATAACTGTTTATACCGACAGCCAGTACTGTTATGGGGTTGTTCATGACTTCGGCCAACTATGGTTACAAAGAGAATTCATGACTTCCTCAGGTACCCCTATCAGGAATGGAAAGGTGGTACAAAACTTACTGGAAGCTATCCAATTGCCCAAAGAATTGGCTGTGGTCAAATGTGCGGCTCACAGATCCGGAAATGATGATGTGACAGCCGGAAACAGATACGCTGACCAAATCGCCCAGTTTTGTGCCCGACACCAAATGTCCCTCCAAATTGGGTTATGGGGTGGTGGAAACAGCTACCAACTGATGTTGTTTGAAAATGTGTCTACATGGGAGGAATTGAGAGACTTACAACAGGCAACAGTCAGGGAAGAAAAAGGCAGATGGAGGGCGAATGAATGCAGAATAAGGAATGATGGTGTGGTGGTAAACTCAACTGGGGTGCCTGTACTTCCCGACAGCCTGGTAGATCCCATGGTCAGAATGATACATGAACCAACACATATGGGAAGGGACGCAATGTGTCGTGTGTTTGACAAGGTGTTCTATAATTCAAAATTCAGGAACCAAGCGGAAAGGCTTTGCCAGAGGTGCCTAGTGTGTCAGCAATTCAATGCAGGAAAGAGGACTGTAGTAGAACAGAGTACCATTGGAAAGGCAGTAGGTACCTTTGTCAGGATGCAGGCGGACTTTATAACCATGCCCAGGTGCAAGGGATATAGATATGTCCTGGTCATAGTTTGCCTGTTTTCCAGGTGGGTGGAGGCCTACCCAGCAAAGAAAAATGATGCCTTGACTGTAGCCAAACTGTTACTCAGGGAGTTGATACCTAGGTATGGAATTCCTGAGACGATTGAAACAGACCAAGGTGGGCATTTTGCCAACGATGTCCTAAACGAACTCTGTACAGCATTTAAGATGGAGCAAAGGCTGCACTGTGCATACCGTCCAGAGACTTGTGGAATAGTTGAACAGATAAATGGCACACTAAAGTCCAGACTGGCGAAAATGTGTGATTCCACCGAAATGAACTGGATAGAAGCTTTGCCCCTTGTGCTGATGAGTTTGAGAAGTATTCCGAACCGAAAAACAGGCCTGAGCCCCCATGAAGTGCTAATGGGGAGAGTGATGCGACAGGCATGGGTACCTGGACACAAACTGCTAAGTATTTCTGATGATTTGGTACTAGAATACTGCAAGCAGCTGGGTGACCAAGTGCGTTCTATCTCTCACCAGATTGGAGAGACAGCTGACGACTGGCCCAAGACTCCAGCACATAAACTGCAACCAGGTGATTGGGTGGTGTTAAAGAAACACACCCGGAAGTGTTGCCTTGGACCAAAGTGGGGAAAGCCTAGACAAGTGATCCTTGTCACCACAACTGCTGTAAAGTGTGCTGGTGTACCGAAGTGGATCCATGCCAGCCACACGAAGCGGGTAACTGGAGAAAACGCGACTGAAGCTGAAGGTAGTCCAGCTGAGGAGACTCCCGAAGAGGGTCCGGATCTCGCTGACATCGAACTACCGAGCACAAGTCAAGACGTTCATTGGTTCCCTGCCGACGGCCAGGTTCTTGATCCAATACGAACCAGAAAATATTCCTATCTAGACAGTGAGTGGGATAGTCCAGGTGAGACAGAACTAGAGGACGAAGGTCAGGTCATCGAGACTCACATCACTCCTGATCAGGAAGTAGGCCAAGTAGGGACAGATCAAGCCATCAACACTCCTCCTGAAACTCCGGAGTCTGGAAAGGGACAGATAGTGGTCAAAGTTGAAGTTCATGCGGAAGAAAATGAAAGGAACTAAGTGCATGAACAGGAGCAGATAGAAATAGATGAACGTGTTCAGGAGACAGAAACCAAATCGCCTGAAATTAAAGAACAAATACAACTCCAACCTGAACAAGGCCAGCTTAGGGACCAGGTGGAAGAAATAGATGAAAGACCTGGAACTAGTCAGACAGGAAGGGAAATAGACTCTGCCAACACAAAGTGCCACAACGAAGTGAAATCAAAAGAGTGCACGAGGAAGGCCAAGTTTCCTCGACCACTGAAAGCTACAAAAGCAAGGGTGAACCCCGATACATCAAAAGACTGAGACTCCGAATAAAGACAGTTGAAGAAAAACTAAAAGACCGAAAAAGGGCTGAAAGTGAAAGGAAAGAAGCCCGAGGAAAGTCTATCAGAAAAGGCGACAGAGTAAAGAAACAGAATAGGTTGTATCGGAGCCCTGAATGGACTTACTTGGTGTTGGAAGAAATTGATGAGCCCAACCACGGTGGCAAAAGTGACGAAGAATCCATTGCTGATCAGAGTTCTGACGACGACCCTCCTTGAGACAAACCCGAGTGAGCTTTTGGTGTAAAGAGACAAAGAGGGGTTGCAAAAGCCACCTGTAAGCTATAATGTCTGATTCAAGTGTCAATGGAAGATCCAGATTTAGTTGTTGCAAAACCTGCTGTAAAATATGCTTATGTAGTATAGCTATGTTGATAGTGATATGGATAGGACTAACAGTCTTTATACCTTTTATGATAAGTAAAGATCCTAACTTGTCCCCTACTGAACCTAAGACGCTAGACACAGACGTTGTACCGACTGTAGAAACACCACGAAGTTTAGAAAAACGTGACAATGCAGTTAGTCTGAGACACACACGACATAAATTAGAAGCATCAGATGAGGGTGGACTACATTTCCACAAAATGAGAAACAGGACAATTTAAATGTTTTTGCTAACCTTTTAGTGCACTATGTAGAAGCTATGGAAATAGAAAATTGTTATGTCTGCATAAAGCTACCCACGTCAGTAGCTGAAGGCGTGACTTATCACCATTTACCCCTAACCTACGGAATTTCCTGTAGTATATTAGCCAGCTTATTCTATAGAAGCTCTTTACAGTACTACTACTCAAACACTGACGTAATCTTTTCAGAACTCCCTATTCGAGGAAACCTGAACCTTGTACATATTAGAAGTGAGGTGACCCGTTACATGGGAGAATATTTCTTGACCATAGGTGAAATAGACTTAAATGAAGCAAGACAAGCTAATCTGACCTGTTCCTTGCAAGAGCAGGAAAAGATGTTTATAAAAATGGCAGACAGAAGGAGGGAAAAGTTTCAGAAAAAGGATAGAGTCCCTAGGTGGGCAGAACATATGGACAACACCTCACAAGGCGAAGCTAATCCTGCTTTGTTGCTGGATTTTGAACGAAAAGGGAAACTTTGTCTCCATAGAGAAAGGACAGAATATTATAACAATGTATTCATCGGTTCCAGCGAGTGTGAACATAATTACAAAGTAATTGGAGGTTGGGGTTTCAAAAATGGGTCAGAACCTGGGTTTCCTGGAATTTATTATATATGTGGGAACAAGGCTTATTTCAAACTGCCGGATCACTGGTATGGAAGCTGCTACTTTGGCATTGTCTTCCCAAAAATATACCATGTGAATAATGCTGCTGGAAGCAATGAAGAGACTAATGGCTTAGCGCGTAGAAAACGCGAAAGTGTAGGAGAAATTATAGGTGATATTTTTAGTGCACTGATACCTGGAATGGGGGTAGTTCTGAATACTCACAGAATCTGCAAATTGTCTACAGTAGTGGATCGGTTATCAACTGACACTGCTGCTGGATTCCTGCTGGTCAATACTGAAATGGTTGCGATCAGATCAATGGTTTTACAGAATCGCCTTGCTCTTGACACCTTATTGGCAAAAGAGGGCGGAGTCTTCAGGATGCTGAAGGCGCAACATTGTTGCACCTACATACCTGACAAAAGTATCGAACTTAAGTCAAGTCAAGTCAAGTCAGAGAATTTATATAGCGCACTACATACCCAGAGGGTCTCAAGGCGCTTAGGGAGGGGTGGGGGATTACTTGTCAAATATCCACGTTTTAAGTTGCTTTCTGAATGCTAGGTGGTTCTGGGTAAGGCGAAGGTAAGTGGGAAGTGAGTTCCAAGTTTTAGCTGCCAGGTAGGAGAAGGATCTACCTCCCATGGTGGATTTGTTGATGCGAGGTACAGTGGCGAGAGCTTGGTTGGAAGATCGTAGTTGGCGGGAGGGGGTGTAGAAGGACAGTCGTGTGTTGAGGCATTCTGGTCCGATTTCGTAGAGTGCTTTGTGTGCGTGGGTTAGGAGCCGGAAAGTGATCCTCTTATTGACGGAAAGCCAGTGGAGGTTTTTCAGGTGACCAGAGATGTGTTCTTTACGCGGGATGTCTAATATGATCCTGGCTGAGGCGTTTTGGATTCGTTGGAGTTTTTTCTGGAGTTTAGCAGAGGTACCGGCGTAGAGGGTGTTTCCATAGTCCAGTCGGCTCGTGACCAGAGCGTGGGTGACCATTTTCCTAGTTTCGGTGGGGATCCAACTAAATGTTTTTTTGAGCATGCGCAGAATGTTGAAGCAGGATGAGGAGACGGCGTTGACTTGTCTGTTCATTGAGAGTGAGGAATCCAGGATGACGCCTAGGTTCCGTGCGTGGTCTGTCGGGATGGGTGCTTTTCCAAGGGCTTCTGGCCACCAAGAGTCGTCCCATGCGGAGGGGGATGTACCTAAGATGAGGACTTCTGTTTTATCTGAGTTCAGTTTCAGACGGCTGAGTTTCATCCATTCGGCAACTTCTTTCATTCCTTCGTGTAGGTTAGTTTTGGCGGTGCTAGGGTCATTGGTGAGTGATAGGATCAGTTGAGTGTCATCCGCGTAGGAGATGATGTTGAGGTTGTGATGGCGGGCGATGGCCGCGAGGGGGCTCATGTATACGTTGAAGAGGGTGGGGCTGAGTGAGGATCCTTGAAGTACACCGCAGATGACTTCAGTGGCCTCTGACTTGAATGGTGGAAGGCGGACTCTCTGGGTTCTTCCGCTGAGGAACGAGGTGATCCATTCTAGTGCTTTTCCTTGGATTCCGATGTTTCTGAGGCGCTGTAGAAGGGTGCTATGGCAGACTGTGTCGAAGGCTGTGGAGAGGTCGAGGAGGATGAGGGCGACTGTGTCTCCATTGTCCAGTAGAGTTCGAATGTCGTCTGTTGCTGCGATGAGGGCGGTCTCAGTGCTGTGTTTTGCTCGGAAGCCGGACTGTGAGGAGTCGATGGATTTGTTGGCTTCGAGGAAGGCGGCGAGCTGGTTGTTGACAGCTTTCTCGATGACTTTGGCCGGGAATGGAAGGAGTGAGATGGGGCGGTAATTTTTGAGTTCGGTGGGGTCCGCTGTGGGTTTTTTCAGAAGGGCGCTGAGTTCAGCGTGTTTCCAGCTTTCCGGGAAGGTGGCGGAGTTGAAGGAGCAGTTGATGACGTCTCGGAGGTGCGGTGCTATGATGGAGTCTGCTTTGTTGAAGATGTGGTGAGGGCATGGGTCTGTGGGGGATCCTGAGTGGATGGAGTTCATCAGGCGGATGGTGTCCTCAGTGGAGATTGGGTTCCAGTCATTAAGGATGTTCAAGGGGGGTGAATGTTCAGCAGATGGTTGGGTGGGTTGGTCTCCGGGTTGGTTGTCGAAGCTGTTGTGGATGTCTGCAATTTTGTTGTGGAAGAATGAAGCTAGGGAGTCGCAGAGGGCTTGAGAGGGGGTGATGTCGTTGGAGTTGGCCGAGGGATTGGTAAATTCCTTGACGATGTTGAAAAGTTCCTTGCTGTTGTGGGCGTTGTTATCTAGTCGATCCTTGAAGGCGGTTTTCTTGGCCTTTCGGATTAGTTGGTGGTGTATGCGGGTGGCGTTTTTGAAGGCGTCCTTGGTGCTGGTGGTTGGATTTGGAAAAAGAACTCAAACCATTAGAGGTTGACAGTGCCTGGGCGAGACTGACTGGAGGTCTCTCCTCTATAGGTAGTTGGTTTTCTAACTTAGGTAAAAATCTTCTATGGAAAATACTGATGCCAATAGCTGGAATAGGTGTGGTTGCACTGATCATATTAATTTGCTGTAAATGTCAAAAATGCAAAAAGTACACTGTGAATAAGAGAGGAGTGAAACGAAATATTGATGAGTTAGAATTAGAAGAATTGAGGAATCAAATCTATAAAAAGGCAAAGAATCACCACTCTCATAGAGAAGCCGAAAGAAACCTCAACAATAAGTCTGTTGAAATCGAGATGGATGATATGGAAGAATAAAAGTTGGCATCTGTTTCCTTTATAGTGATGATAGTAAATATCATCAAAGAGGGGATTGATGGAGCAAGGATTCGCACGTAAAGCGACTTGCTCTGATTCAAGAACCTCGCCTAACTTGTAATCATATTAATTCAACCTGTCCGTCATTTATTTAGCATTTTCCCCCAACACGCGGGTGTCCCCAGGAGGCTTGCCTGTGTGTCTTTTCATCCTAACAATGCTTGCACTACGGAAATGGCTGCTTCGCAGAAATCCAGTCTGCGCATGCGTCGGTCATACCCAGGTGATGTGACGCACTCGCATTTTGGAGGGATATTGTTGCACATGCGCATTGTTGCAAACATGGCCGCTTGTCTCTAACCATGCTCTCTGCTTGCCACTGCTGCTTCTGCATATCTGTCTTTTTGCACTAAACCTTAATGCCATAGATATTATAAAGTAAAGGGGTGCAGTGAAGCTTTTAATGGTGTACAGTGTAATCATTTTTACGTGTGATTCTAATTTGTTCTCGCTTACTTTTCATGTACCGCATATCTATGGGTCGGGGGATGGGGAGCCGATCCATATTGAAGCTCTTCTAAACCCCGTCACGTGACATGGGAAAAAACCCCACTGCGCAGAAGCTGAAACAAGCCAGCTGGCTCCTGAAGCACGATGCGCCTGGGAACCCACCTCGAAGATGCTGCAGTCTACCTTGACTGCGCTACATTGTTGCTATATACTGTGCACTGTCATTGTCTTCTATATTCCTATGCCTGGGAACGTGAACTCCAAGGGGCGGGTATGAAAATTATATATTCATGATGAGAACACTGAATTATAGGTGGTGACAATGACCAAGTCACCTCTCCTGACCAATCATAATGTGGGAATTTGTCACTTGCAACATTTGTGGGTGGTCTAGGGGTCCCAAAACAGTATAACTAGCTTAGTGTAGCTTAGAGAAATTGTCCGACTTGTCCGAGTAGCAGACCTGTCACTGACCCTACGAACTCTATAGGTGATTGATATAGAGTGCTGCGGAGCACTCTGCCCATACTTTCCACAAGCTCCTAGAGGTGGAAATAGTCTTAAGTGATGGCGAAGCACTTTGCTGGGGAAATTCGAAAACCCAATCGGGGTTACTGGCGGATTACTTGCAGAGAAGGGGTAACGCAGGCGTTGCACCTGAAGCTGTAGGTGTTGGTCGTACCTTGGTGAGCCCAGTCCTGACCCAAATCCTGAGGGGTATCCTGTCCTGACTGTCCGTGAGCTGTACCTACTCGCATTCTGGTATTCCAATCCTTGAGGGTCCTTGTCCCCGTCTTTCCAAACTGACCCGTGGCCAGGGTTAGTCCTCATTCCTGCTTAGGTAATTATTAACTGTGGGTGTACGTCTCTCTATCACTCTTTCTTCTCTTCTTAATAAAGCACTCTTGCCTGTGATATTGCCCTATCACCTTTGAAAGCAAATTATATGCAATTGTTTATTAGTGATGTTCCACTTCTCTCCCTACCTGTAGGATATTATTAAATTGTCATATTATATTAGTATGTTCCATTTTTCCCCTTTCCTTTAGCATGGTTCCAGTGAATTTAGTAAGAATAGCATAAGTATACTAGTTTAGGTACACATTTTAGGTCCTGCTCATGTCCCATGCCCTAGTTTAAACTTGTGGTGAACAGCTTGTTTTCTTAATACTCTTACCCTGTAGTGTTCCCAAATACGCTAATGGTACTTGCCCTAATCCATAGTTACATTGTGGCATTGATTTTAATAATTGATGTGTTGATTTGTATTTGCCTCATTATCTTGGCATATTCATTCTGAAATTTCTTTTATAAACTTTAAAACTCATCAGGTGTCTCTGGTCATTTTACAGTATAAAGTGTGGATAAATGTACTAAGTGTATAAGAGTTCTACTCATTTTAGGAATCTTGTCGCCTGTCCACTGCTAGCTCCTGATCCGTCAGGAGTAATGTGCCTGTGGTAAGTCAGGTACATGAATAGTAAGTGGTGTAAGAGTCACCCCCCCCCCGAATTACTCATAGTAGCGTGGAAAGGTTTGTCACCCGGTTCATGCAAAGCATTCTCATTTATAGTCACGCCAGGGCCCAGTGCGTGGAAATTTGGTAAACTCAATGACCCGGGTGACCTGTGCGCTCTATCAGTACATCTGGCCCGTGTCTCTTATGTTTAGCTATTGATGCCATGATTGAACCTCCTGAGCACTGAGGGTTACAGGTAGTGCCATGTTCAGTGCCTAGACTCCCGGTAGGCATTTGTGCATGTCTTTTTACCATGCCCTTTTTTATTAGGAGTGTTCATATTTTCTCAGTAACAGTAGCCTACTCTCATCTACACCTGAAAAGAGGTCTCCATCCTTTCCCTAACCAAACTTTTATTAACAAATTTATTTAGCATTTTGGTTTAAAGAAACATGACACACAATGCAGAGTCATCATAAGTATCGGAGAAGACAAATATCCGGAGAAATTTGGCACAAATCCATACCCCTGACTTATACAATAGGGTTGAATATGCAAAATCCAACAATATTCTCCAACTCACGGTAGGTTTTAGGTCTCCCACCCCTCCGGATTGTAACCCTTGATGGTCTCTTAGAAAAAAAGGCAATCACGAACTGTCTTTTATTTTTCTGTCTTGAAGACTGCCATGTGGCTGTGTGGCACATCACCAACCAGGCTGGAATTTTCAGCCAACAGCACGTTGCTTTCTGGGGTTTGTAGTTTGCTTTTAACACTGTTAAATGGCTAAAAGATCTCACCATGCAAAGTGGTATAGGTTGGAAAGCCAGAACTGATTGAAGATGTTACAGATGTCATAGAGCCACTTGATAGCTATGTTTTAAAACTTTATGACATGGTCTCTAGTCCATTAAAATTAAACGTTTTATATTCCAACCCAAAAGTAAGATGTACTCACATATTGTGAAGATTCACTGTTTCATTCACATCCTGCATTAAATCAGGCAAAGACACAGCTAATCATTTTGGCTTGTGTAAATGAAAATGTTTATGCTAAGGTTCACTACCACCCATCCAGGGTCAGGATGGGACAAAAAAGTAGGTACAGGCACTAAAAGGCAAGTGGCCCCCATAGGTAAACTAGATAGCTAACAAAAAGGATCGTATCTGCAAATCAGGCCAATTTTGAACTTGCAAACAAATCTGTCTGGGTACTTGGAGATATAGGAAACTGCATGCATTTGTATTTGCTGCAGACACTGTTTCTGGAAATATGTTAGGGAAATCATCAGCAAAAACGGGCACACCTGGCCATAAAACAGTCCCGCAAAAAGCTGAAAACCTGCCCGACCCTGAACACAGCACAGTTACAGCATGGGCAGAAGCAGTGTAACCTTTCCTTACACAAAAATAAATAGAGTCATGGTCAGGGGCATCAGCAGGAGGAGTGGGTTCCGGATCTATAACGGTCTCAAAAGAGTTATGTGACAGGTAGAATAGTGGAAGACTTCCTTCACCACAGCATAGGTACAACTTTAGCATTAAAGGTGCAAGCTTCTCTCACTCACAAAGCAGGACAGGTGCGGCAAAAGCTGTGGAAATGCCGCTTCTTCATAGAACCGGTACAACAGAACAGCAACAATGGAAGCATCCTTCTCTCACAGGGTGGATAGTGCTTGGCAGCTGCACGTTTACCTCTCACAGGATAGGCACAGGTGTGGCAACAGCAGTAGAAACACCCCTTCTTCATAGAACAGGAACTGCAGAACAACTTCAGTGGAAGAGTCCCTCTCTCACAGGGTAGATACTGCTTGGGTTACCTCACAATGGATAGGTACAGGTGAAGGAACAGGAGTGAAGACACTGCTTCTTCATAAAACAGGTACAAAAAAACAGCAACAATGGAAGCATTCATCTCTCACAGGGTGGATGCTGCTTGGCAGTAGCACGTTTCCCTCTCAGAGAATAGGTACAGATGCAGCAACAGCAGTGGAAAGACCCCTTCTTCATAGAACAGGTACAGCAGAGCAGCACAATGGAAGCAACCCTCTCTCACCGGATGTACACTGCTTGTCAGAAGCAATACAAGCTTCCCTCTCACAGGACAGGCACAGGTGCATCAACAGCAGTGGAACCACCCCTTCTTCATAGAACAGTCACAACAGAGCAGCAGCAGTGGAAGTGTCTCGCTCTCACAGGGCGAATAGGGCTTGATAGCAGCACCTGTGCCTCTCACAGGATAGGTACAGGTGCGGCAACAGCAGTGAAACCACCCATTCTTCTTCTTCATAGAACAGGTACAAAAGAGCAGCAAGCACCACTCTGTCACAGGATGGATAGTGCTTTGGAGCAGCAGGTTTCCCTCTCACAGGATAGGTACAGGTGCAGCAACAGCAGTGGAAACACCCATTCTTCATAGAACAGGTACAGCAGAGCAGCACCAGTGGAAGTGTCTCTCTCTCCCAGGATGGATAGTGCTTGGCAGTAGCACTTGTGCCTCTCACTGGATAGGTACAGGTGCAGCTACAGCAGTGAAAACAACCCTTCTTCATAGAACAGGTACAGTATAGCAGCAAGTACCCCTTTGTCACAGGTTGGATAGTGCTTGGCAGCAGCAGGTACCGCTTGGCCAGCAGTGTCAGCCACCTTCCCAGATATTAACAGATACAAATCGAGCATCTGCATTGCAAGCTTCCCTCTATCTTCATAGAACACTTGGCCAGCAGTGTCAGCCACCTTCCCACATATTAACAGACACAAATCAAGCATATGCATTGCAATCCTCCCTCTATCTTCATAGAACACTTGGCCAGCTGTGTCATCCACCTTCCCACATATTAACAGACACAAATTAAGCATATGCTTTGCAAGCTTCCCTCTATCTTTGTAGAACACTTGGCCAGCTGTGTCATCCACCTTCCCACATATTAACAGACACAAATCAAGCATATGCTTTGCAAGCTTCCCTCTATCTTTGTAGAACACTTGGCCAGCTGTGTCAGCCACCTTCCCACATATTAACAGATCCAAATCGAGCATATGCATTGCAAGCTTCTGTCTATCTTCATAGAACACTTGGCCAGCTGTGTCAGCCACCGTCTCACATATTAACAGATACAAATCGAGCATCTGCGTTGCAAGCTTCCCTCTATCTTCATAGAACACTTGGTCAGCAGTGTCAGCCACCTTCTCACATATTAACAGACACAAATCAAGCAGCCACCTTCCCACATTTTAACAGATACAAATTGAGCAGCTGCATTGCAAGTTTCCCTCTATCTTCATAGAACACTTGGCCAGCAGTGTCATCCACCTTCCCACATATTAACAGACACACAAAAAAGCATATGCATTGCAAGCTTCCCTCTATCTTCATTGAACACTTGGCCAGCAGTGTCATCCACCTTCCCACATATTAACAGACACACAAAAAAGCATATGCATTGCAAGCTTCCCTCTATCTTCATAGAACACTTGGCCAGCAGTGTCATCCACCTTCCCACATATTAACAGACACACAAAAAAGCATATGCATTGCAAGCTTCCCTCTATCTTCATAGAACACTTGGCCAGCAGTGTCAGCCACCTTCTCACATATTAACAGACACAAATCAAGCATATAGTCAAGTCAAGTCAAGAGATTTATATAGCGCGCTACATACCCATAGGGTCTCAAGGCGCTAGAGGAAAGGTGGGGAATTACTATTGCAAGCTTCCCTCTATCTTCATTGAACACTTGGCCAGCTGTGTCAGCCACCTTCTCACATATTAACGGATACAAATCAAGCATCTGCGTAGCAAGCTTCCCTCTATCTTCATAGAACACTTGGCCAGCAGTGTCGTCCAACTTCTAACATATTAACAGACACTAATCAAGCATATGCATTGCAAGCTTCCCTCTATCTTCATAGAACACTTGGCCAGCTGTGTCAGCCACTTTCCTACATATTAACAGACACAAATCAAGCATATGCATTGCAAGCTTACCTCTATCTTCATAGAACACTTGGCCAGCAGTGTCAGTCACCTTCTCACATATTAACCGATACAAATCGAGGATCTGCTTTGCAAGCTTCCCTCTATCTTCATTGAACACTTGGCCAGCAGTGTCATCCACCTTCCTACATATTAACAGAAACAAATCAAGCATATGCATTGCAAGCTTCCCTCTATCTTCATTGAACACTTAGTAATCAGGGTCAGCCACCTTCTCACATATTAACAGACACAAATCAAGCATATGCATTGCAAGCTTACCTCTATCTTCATTGAACACTTAGTAATCAGGGTCAGCCACCTTCTCACATATTAACAGACACAAATCAAGCATATGCATTGCAAGCTTCCCTCTATCTTCATAGAACACTTGGTCAGCAGTGTCAGCCACCTTCTCACATATTAACAGACCCAAATCAAGCATATGCATTGCAAGCTTCTCTCTATCTTCATTGAACACTTAGTAATCAGTGTCAGCCACCTTCTCACATATTAACAGACACAAATCAAGCATATGCATTGCAAGCTTCCCTCTATCTTCATAAAACACTTGGCCAGCAGTGTCAGCCACCTTCTCACATATTAACAGGCACAAATCAAGCATATGCATTGCAAGCTTCCCTCTATCTTCATAGAACACTTGGCCAGCAGTGTCAGCCACCTTCTCACATATTAACAGACACAAATCAAGCATCTGCATTGCAAGCTTCCCTCTATCTTCATAGAACACTTGGTCAGCAGTGTCAGCCACCTTCTCACATATTAACAGACACAAATCAATCATATGAATTGCAAGCTTCCCTCTATCTTCATTCAACACTTGGTCAGCAGTGTCAGCCACCTTCCCACATATAAACAGACACAAATCAAGCATATGCATTGCAAGCTTCCCTCTATCTTCATAGAACACTTGGTCAGCAGTGTCAGCCACCTTCTCACATATTAACAGACACAAATCAAGCATGTGCATTGCAAGCTTCCCTCTATCTTCATAGAACACTTGGTCAGCAGTGTCAGCCACCTTCCCACATATTAACAGACACAAATCAAGCATATGCATTCCAAGCTTCCCTCTATCTTCATAGAGCACTTGGCCAGCTGTGTCAGCCACCTCCTCACATATTAACAGACACAAATCAAGCATATGCATTGCAAGCTTCCCTCTATCTTCATATAACACTTGGCCAGCAGTGTCAGCCACCTTCTCACATATTAACAGACACAAATCAAGCATATGCATTGCAAGCTTCCCTCTATCTTCATTCAACACTTAGTAATCAGTGTCAGCCACCTTCTCACATATTAACAGACACAAATCAAGCATGTGCATTGCAAGCTTCCCTCTATCTTTATAGAACACTTGGTCAGCAGTGTCAGCCACCTTCCCAGATATTAACAGACACAAATCAAGCATATGCATTCCAATCTTACCTCTATCTTCATAGAGCACTTGGCCAGCTGTGTCAGCCACCTCCTCACATATTAACAGACACAAATCAAGCATATGCATTGCAAGCTTCCCTCTATCTTCATAGAACACTTGGCCAGCAGTGTCAGCCACCTTCTCACATATTAACAGACACACATCAAGCATATGCATTGCAAGCTTCCCTCTATCTTCATAGAACACTTGGTCAGCAGTGTCAGCCACCTTCTCACATATTAACAGACACAAATCAAGCATATGCATTGCAAGCTTCCCTCTATCTTCATTGAACACTTAGTAATCAGTGTCATCCACCTTCTCACATATTAACAGACACAAATCAAGCATATGCATTGCAAGCTTCCCTCTATCTTCATAGGTCACTTGGTCAGCAGTGTCAGCCACCTTCTCACATATTAATAGACACAAATCAAGCATATGCTATGCAAGCTTCCCTCTATCTTCATAGAACACTTGGTCAGCAGTGTCAGCCACCTTCTCACATATTAACAGACACAAATCAAGCATATGCATTGCAAGCTTCCCTCTATCTTCATAGAACACTTGGTCAGCAGTGTCAGCCACCTTCTCGCATATTAACAGACACAAATCAAGCATATGCATTGCAAGCTTCCCTCTATCTTCATAGAACACTTGGCCAGCAGTGTCAGCCACCTTCTCACATATTAACAGACACAAATCAAGCATATGCTTTCCAAGCTTCCCTCTATCTTCATTGAACACTTAGTAATCAGTGTCAGCCACCTTCTCACATATTAACAGACACAAATCAAGCGTATGCATTGCAAGCTTCCCTCTATCTTCATAGGACACTTGGTCAGCAGTGTCAGCCACCTTCTCACATATTAACAGACACAAATCAAGCATATGCTTTGCAAGCTTCCCTCTATCTTCATAGAACACTTGGTCAGCAGTGTCAGCCACCTTCTCACATATTAACAGACACAAATCAAGCATATGCATTGCAAGCTTCCCCCTATCTTCATAGAACACTTGGCCAGCAGTGTCAGCCACCTTCTCACATATTAACATACAAAAATCAAGCATATGCATTGCAAGCTTCTCTCTCTCTTCATAGAACACTTGGCCAGCAGTGTCAGCCACCTTCTCACATATTAACAGACACAAATCAAGCATATGCTTTGCAAGCTTCCCTCTATCTTCATAGAACACTTGGTCAGCAGTGTCAGCCACCTTCTCACATATTAACAGACACAAATCAAGCATATGCATTGCAAGCTTCTCTCTCTCTTCATAGAGCACTTGGCCAGCAGTGTCAGCCACCTTCTCACATATTAACAGACACAAATCAAGCATATACATTGCAAGCTTCCCTCTATCTTCATAGAACACTTGGCCAGCAGTGGCAGCCACCTTCTCACATATTAAAGGATACAAATCAAGCATATGCATTGTAAGCTTCCTTCTATCTTCAATGAACACTTGGCCAGCAGTGTCAGCCATGTTAACAGACACAAATCAAGCATATGCATTGCACGTCTCCTACACTCACTCACAACACTGATGTTTCTGTCATTTGCTGGAAGTTCTACTGGGATTACTTTGCATCGTGCCATCAAAGCTGCTACTCCTACTCTTGTTATATCCTGCAGCGTTGCTGATGTCACTCCCTGCAGATCCTACTGCTACTGCTCACATTAGTCAATGTACCTAAGATCTCATAGTGTGAGGCATGGATACACCTACTCAGAAACCTTCCCTACTTGTGGTGTGAAAGAGTCAGAAGAGACGGGTCGGTGCCTGGAGAGGACATTTAGATGCAGTATGAAAAAACTATAAATGTTAGAACAGGAGTCTCCATAATGTTTCTGTAATAAGAGCTGCTTATATTCCATGAAACTCATTGAGAGCTACTGATATTAGTGTTGTGACAGCTTCCCTCTATCTTCATAGAACACTTGGCCATCAGTGGCAGCCACCTTCTCACATATTAACGGATAAAAATCAAGCATATGCATTGCAAGCTTCCTTCTATCTTCAATGAACACTTGGCCAGCTGTGTCAGCCACCTTCTCACATATTAACAGACACAAATCAAGCATATGCATTGCAAGCTTCCCTCTATCTTCATAGAACACTTGGCCAGCAGTGTCAGCCACCTTCCCACATATTAACAGACACAAATCAAGCATATGCATTGCAAGCTTCTCTCTATCTTCATAGAACACTTGGCCAGCAGTGTCAGCCACCTTCTCACATATTCACAGACGCAAATCAAGCATATGCTTTGCAAGCTTCCCTCTATCTTCATAGAACACTTGGCTAGCAGTGTCAGCCATATTAACAGACACAAATCAAGCATATGCATTGCAAGCTTCTCTCTATCTTCATAGAACCCTTGGCCAGCTGTGTCAGCCACCTTCTCACATATTAACAGATACAAATTAAGCATCTGCGTAGCAAGCTTCCCTCTATCTTCATAGAACACTTGGGCAACAGTGTCAGCCACCTTCTCACATATTAACAGACACAAATCAAACATATGCATTGCAAGCGTCTCTCTATCTTCATAGAACACTTGGCCAGCAGTGTCAGCCACCTTCTCACATATTCACAGACGCAAATCAAGCATATGCATTGCAAGCTTCCCTCTATCTTCATAGAACACTTGGTCAGCAGTGTCAGCCACCTTCTCACATATTAACAGACACAAATCAAGCATATGCATTGCAAGCTTCTCTCTCTCTTCATAGAGCACTTGGCCAGCAGTGTCAGCCACCTTCTCACATATTAACAGACACAAATCAAGCATATACATTGCAAGCTTCCCTCTATCTTCATAGAACACTTGGCCAGCAGTGGCAGCCACCTTCTCACATATTAAAGGATACAAATCAAGCATATGCATTGTAAGCTTCCTTCTATCTTCAATGAACACTTGGCCAGCAGTGTCAGCCATGTTAACAGACACAAATCAAGCATATGCATTGTACGTCTCCTACACTCACTCACAACACTGATGTTTCTGTCATTTGCTGGAAGTTCTACTGGGATTACTTTGCATCGTGCCATCAAAGCTGCTACTCCTACTCTTGTTATATCCTGCAGCGTTGCTGATGTCACTTCCTGCAGATCCTACTGCTACTGCTCACATTAGTCAATGTACCTAAGATCTCATAGTGTGAGGCATGGATACACCTACTCAGAAACCTTCCCTACTTGTGGTGTGAAAGAGTCAGAAGAGACGGGTCGGTGCCTGGAGAGGACATTTAGATGCAGTATGAACAAACTATAAATGTTAGAACAGGAGTCTCCATAATGTTTCTGTAATAAGAGCTGCTTATATTCCATGAAACTCATTGAGAGCTACTGATATTAGTGTTGTGACAGCTTCCCTCTATCTTCATAGAACACTTGGCCATCAGTGGCAGCCACCTTCTCACATATTAACGGATAAAAATCAAGCATATGCATTGCAAGCTTCCTTCTATCTTCAATGAACACTTGGCCAGCTGTGTCAGCCACCTTCTCACATATTAACAGACACAAATCAAGCATATGCATTGCAAGCTTCCCTCTATCTTCATAGAACACTTGGCCAGCAGTGTCAGCCACCTTCCCACATATTAACAGACACAAATCAAGCATATGCATTGCAAGCTTCTCTCTATCTTCATAGAACACTTGGCCAGCAGTGTCAGCCACCTTCTCACATATTCACAGACGCAAATCAAGCATATGCTTTGCAAGCTTCCCTCTATCTTCATAGAACACTTGGCTAGCAGTGTCAGCCATATTAACAGACACAAATCAAGCATATGCATTGCAAGCTTCTCTCTATCTTCATAGAACCCTTGGCCAGCTGTGTCAGCCACCTTCTCACATATTAACAGATACAAATTAAGCATCTGCGTAGCAAGCTTCCCTCTATCTTCATAGAACACTTGGGCAACAGTGTCAGCCACCTTCTCACATATTAACAGACACAAATCAAACATATGCATTGCAAGCGTCTCTCTATCTTCATAGAACACTTGGCCAGCAGTGTCAGCCACCTTCTCACATATTCACAGACGCAAATCAAGCATATGCATTGCAAGCTTCCCTCTATCTTCATAGAACACTTGGCCAGTAGTGTCAGCCACTTTCTCACATATTAACAGACACAAATCAAGCATATGCATTGCAAGCTTCTCTCTCTCTTCATAGAACACTTGGCCAGCAGTGTCAGCCACCTTCTCACATATTAACAGACACAAATCAAGCATATGCATTGCAAACTTCTCTCTATCTTCATAGAACACTTGGCCAGCAGTGTCAGCCACCTTCTCACATATTAACGGATACAAATCAAGCTCTGCAGTGCAAGCTTCCACCTGTCACAGAAGTAGGCCAAAGTGCAAGTTGTCCTTCCCTGCAGGTTCAGCATTGCAGTAGTAATGTAAGCTTCCATGTCCCACATAGTTATGTTTATCAAGGCATGTAGGGTACATGCAGATCTCTACAGCAGGTGAGTGTACAGGTGGTTTAGTGAGTGAATGTATGTTCTGCTAGCACTCACACTCAGGTGACATTCCAAGCCAGTACACTTACTGTCACCCTTTCACGTCTCCTACACTCACTCACAACACTGATGTTTCTGTCATTTGCTGGAAGTTCTACTGGGATTACTTTGCATCGTGCCATCAAAGCTGCTACTCCTACTCTTGTTATATCCTGCAGCGTTGCTGATGTCACTTCCTGCAGATCCTACTGCTACTGCTCACATTAGACAATGTACCTAAGATCTCATAGTGTGAGGCATGGATACACCTACTCAGAAACCTTCCCTACTTGTGGTGTGAAAGAGTCAGAAGAGACGGGTCGGTGCCTAGAGAGGACATTTAGATGCAGTATGAAAAAACTATAAATGTTAGAACAGGAGTCTCCATAATTTTTTCTGTAATAAGAGCTGCTTATGTTCCATGAAACTCATTGAGAGCTACTGATATTAGTGTTGTGACAGTGACCACCTCTGACAAGATGACATTAATGACCACCATATGCAAGATTACTACCATCGAACACCTCAGTCCATCATACATGGTTCCCAGCAAGGGGTTGTCGATATAAAATGCCTCTCCATGGGTAATACATAACAATCGTATCTACAATGGCTCTGGCACCAAGATAACACCAATAAAAAAAAATCGCTCAAATGACACACTACGTATCACTCAAATATCGGCTTTAAATATATTTGACATTTTTTCTCTCTAAATATCAGGTTATGAGTTATGAAAATAAGTACATTTTCCCATCACATATACAGTCTCTATTTTAGTATATATTTTCTCAACCAAGCAAAAGCTTCTATTGTAGCAGGCTGGTCTGCACACCGGAGAGCTACTTACAGGTAGCAACGAGCTACTCATTGGAGAAGCCTGTTCAAGAGCATCCTTTCACTGAAGTTAGGTTAAGTAATAAGTCTGTCACAGCTCTGGCTTATTCATGAATGAATTGGAGGACGGTTTGGCCGGTTTATCTAAGGGACTGATTTGTTGGTATCACAAACTGAAAAGTCTGTCTAGGAGTTTTCCCTGAAAGAGCAAAAAAAAAATGTGGCATGATGTTTTTATTAAGAACAATGTTGTGTAGAGCAGACAGACCCTGAAGCAGAGGTCAGACCCGGGACCAGGGTTTGATTCCCGAAGCGGCAGGGTGTTGAGCTCAAATGTCCATGGACTCGATAATTCTCGCTTTGGTGCCTGACCTAATCATGGGTTCACACTCTGCAACTCTGGGCATTAAGCTTGCTTAATCTCCACAATGGCCCCATGTGGCGGGATGCCTGGCTTTCACCTTGGGGATGCCCTGTAGGGGCTATCTCACAGGGAAAAACCAGGACGGGTTCCCAAGGCAAGCGCGGAGATACCCCTTTGGGGGTCGATTCTGGCGCTATATAAGAAATATAATAATATAATTCATATTATATTATATATATAATGTGATCAAGGGCTTGTTTTGCCCGAAATGTGTAATGGTGGTGTGGTGGAGTGCTAAATAAAAAATCAGCACCAGTACCTGAGTTTGTCTCGTCTGTTAAAACCTGTGTGACTGCTGAAGACGTTTGTATGCCGAATATATATATATATATATATATATATATATATTCACTGAAAAAAACATAGGTTATAGACCATATATAGTTAGGGATTAGCATTTAAAAAACCTTATTTTATTTGCACAAAACCATTGAAATTCCATATATAGTTAGTTGCACTAACTATATATCGCGGACCCGCAATCCACTGCTAATGATGTCACATATTACATCATTCATGACATGGTCAGTGACATCACTGATGACATCACTGATGACATCTCAAATGACATCACTGATGACATCACTGATGACAACACCCAGTGACTGTATGTTTCTGTAAAGTTAAAATATGTCTTACATATTGAAGAATGAGTGGATGTATAAGTGTCTGGATGAAGGATTTAGTAGGTGCATGACTGACTGTATGAGAGAATGATTAAATGTGTCTCACTGAGTGCATGGGTTAGGGATTAAAGCGTCTTAATTTGGCAATCATTATTTATGTTCTTCTGTAAACTGCTGCATGTTTAAATCAGTAGCTATATCAGTAACTATATGGGTTATTGAATGGTTGCCCAAGTATTTGTATGGGAGACTGAGTATGTGTGTGGGTGGCTGGGAGGTGTATAACTCTGTGCATAGATGTGTGAGCAGTTGATTCCCTAGGTGTATGGGTTCAAAAGTGCATGTAGAAACAGCTGTATGGACAGTTGACTGTGTGCATGAGTATA
This sequence comes from Lissotriton vulgaris, assembly GCF_964263255.1. NCBI lineage: Eukaryota > Metazoa > Chordata > Amphibia > Caudata > Salamandridae > Lissotriton > Lissotriton vulgaris. The sequence continues at coordinate 166,291,569 of NC_141695.1, read as the reverse complement.
TTGGTGAGTGAATGGATATCTCAGTTCTACATGTCAAAGTAAGTACATATGTAAAACACACTCCATGTGAGAGTTGACATATATAAATAACTGAACATAAGAGCCAGTGAATGTGAGAGTGGCTGTATGAATCATTGTGAACTTGTATCAAGGATTGTATAAGAGAGTAAATATGTGTTAGTATATGTTTGAATTAGTAAGGTGTGTATAACTGTATAGTTGAGGAAATGGAGGTGTGATTGATTCTTTGCATGACTGACTAGGTGTGTGGGTAACTCCATGGATGCGTGACAGTCTGTGAGTGCCTGTTTACACTGAGTGTATCTAAGGTTATATTAGAGTCTGAAGATGTATTATCACATAAATGATATTATCAGTGATGTAATCAGTAATGTCAAATGAGATGTCAGTGATGTCATCAGTGATGTCATTTGAGATGTCATCAGTGATGTCATCAGTGATGTCATTTGAGATGTCATCAGTGATGTCATCAGTGATGTCACTGACCATGTCATGAATGATGTAATATGTGACATCATTAGCAGTGGATTGCGGGTCCGCGATATATAGTTAGTGCAACTAACTATATATGGAATTTCAATGGTTTTGTGCAAATAAAATAAGGTTTTTTAAATGCTAATCCCTAACTTTATATGGTCTATAACCTATGGTTTTTTCAGTGAATTTTCAAGGTTTTGTAAATGCAAATTCCTAACTATATATGGTCTATAACCTATGGTTTTTTCTGTGAATTTCATTGGTTTTTTAAAAGCTAATATCTATAGCTGTAAAATATTTTCTTTATTAAGTGACGTATCACGTAGCCCCTGAGACGCCTAATGATGCATCACATAACCGTGACGTATCGTCTCTGCAGCGCAAACCAAACCCAAAACGTAAGCGCGCCAGAACACGCTTAAAGATATATATATATTTTTTTAACCTTAATTAGACAAAATCCACACGTGCACATATCACAAACGTTCAAAAAACACAATATGTCGGACTCCCGTTACGCTGCCGGTTAGCTGCCCGGTTAACGTACCAGGAAGCACCTTTACCGCGAAAAATCACAATTTTTTTTTTCACCCCCCAGGGAACTTTAATAGCCCCCTCATCAATCCTAGGGGTTCAGGAGGGGTTTGCCTTACCCCTTTCATTCATTTACACCTTTTCTTTTTCCACCTCTTGTCTCTCGATCCCACAGAGAGACAAGATGGCGGCCGCTCCAGACTGTTTACAATGATAACAGCCAATCAGCTTCTCCTCAGACTCCCGTTACACTGCCGGTTAGCTTCCCGGTTAGCTGCCTGGTTAGCTGCCCGGTTCGCGTACCAAGACGCGTCTCTACGGCGAAAAAATCGGAATTTTTTTTTTTTTTTTTTTGGGCCCAGCGTGGCTCTATAATATCCCCTCATCAATCCTAGGGGGTCAGAAGGGGTCTACCTTGCCCCCTTTCCTTCATTTCCCCCTTTGTTTTGGCCTCCTCTTGTCTCTCGATCCTACCGATAGACAAGATGGCGGCCGCACCGGACTGTTTAGAATGTTGACAGACACCGGAGAGCCAATCAGCTTCGCTTCGCAAAGTTCCGATACGCGAAAAGTACGCGAACCGGAGCGCGGCCCGGAGCGCTGTTACAGATATATATCTTGTTTTAAACGTTAATTTCTCAAAATTCACTGAAGCACATATATTGAGACCTAGCAAAGGCACATCGGGCTAACAGTCCCTACAATTTTGCCAAGTTTCGTGGAAATCCATTCAGCCGTTCGGGCTAAAAGTGAGTCCAACCGCCCTATGGAAATTAACATGGGAAAAACGCGTTTTGGGACCCCCCTTTTTTCTCGGCCCCCCCTTGACGAACCCCCCCCAAATTTCAGAGAGCTGCTCAGAAACAAAATGTGCCATTTTCCTGAAAATTTCAGCCAATTCCGTCCACAAACGCCAAAGTTATTAGGCATAGAATTTTCAAAAGTTCCATAGAGAAAAAATCCTAACTATATATACCTACTGGCTATCGCCAGTAGGTAATATATATATATATATATATATATATATATATATATATATATATATATATATATATATATATAACATACATATTAATGCTTAGAATATTCTGTGAGTTCTCTACTAATGAGTTTGTTGTTTTATCTAATGAAATGTCAAAGTTGCAGTAATGTGTTTGCAGTTTATATTGAATTGTTTTGCTTATTTATATATCTTTATTTTTAAGATGTTTTATCACTGAGAGCATAACCAAGTGTAGTCTTGATAAAGAAGGTTTAAACAATACTATACCTTCGAAACGAGTCGCCGCCAGTGTGCCACAAACCCAATGCTCTCAAACGGACCCTAAATACTAATGAATTTTGACAGTTGGGGTGTTCAAAAGTTCCATAGAGAAAAAATCCTAACTATATATACCTACTGGCTATCGCCAGTAGGTAATATATATATATATATATATATATATATATATATATATATATATATATATATATACATATTAATGCTTAGAATATTCTGTGAGTTCTCTACTAATGAGTTTGTTGTTTTATCTAATGAAATGTCAAAGTTGCAGTAATGTGTTTGCAGTTTATATTGAATTGTTTTGCTTATTTATATATCTTTATTTTTAAGATGTTTTATCACTGAGAGCATAACCAAGTGTAGTCTTGATAAAGAAGGTTTAAACAATACTATACCTTCGAAACGAGTCGCCGCCAGTGTGCCACAAACCCAATGCTCTCAAACGGACCCTAAATACTAATGAATTTTGACAGTTGGGGTGTTTGTGTACAGTCTTTTGGCAGTGGTTGTGGAAATCAATGACAAAAATGTAATGTTTCGAATCTCTCGGACTGTTTTAAAATATTATTTTTGTTATTATTGTGTTAGCTATTTCATTTTCTTTGAATAAATGTTTTTAACTTTGTAGCATTATTTTAATGAAATCAACATATTGATACATTTACTGCAAGTTTCTGCGCCAACACTCAGATCTATGGTATGGAAGAGTGATCCCTCAGATTGAATGTAGAAGGATATTTCTTTGAGTGAATGGCAGTTGCATCTGGGATAAAAGACTGTGGATGGATTTTCTGAAATCCCCAGAGGATGCTCATTTTAGAATTCTTATTCATTTACCTAACGTGAGATATACTGGCCTTCAGTTATCAGGCATACCATGACTAGAGGAGCTTACCAGAGGCACGCAATACACATAAAGGAAATTCTAGAGAAGCTTTCACAAGCTACATTGAACTGGTGTTCTCACTGGGATGTACAACTGCTCACCTGTGAGGAAAAACAGAAAATGCACCTTAACATTCTTACGTGCCTCCTTCATTGCCCCTTCTGATCTCTATATTTTGTGGGGCAGTTTTACAAGAAAGTAAACTGGTAACTGGTTGGTGTTATGAGGTACAGCTCAGTCATCTCCTGAATAAGTACACTAAAGTGAGGCAGACACGTGTCACCCTCTTCCAAACGGTTTTGAATGTGCATGCACCAGACACCTTGCAATTCCAGCCTCATTGTTGCAGGTCTGTAAAATGATAAATGTAGCTTTTGTGCCCTTTACATTGTTAACGTATTATTACCTTTTACTTCAACATTCTCACTGTGGCAGTCCCCAGTTGCAGATAACAATTTTTGTAATTTATTGTAGGTGTGTGGCATGATGATTTTCACAACCCTGGTAATGGTAAGTTCCACAATTGTTGTAAAACGGATATGTTGAAATATAGCTGGATACCACTTACTTGAAATTGTTTTTGTCTGGAATTCTGCTTGATTTGCAAATCCTAAATGATACCTCTATTTTTACTAAATCCAAAATGAAGGTACTTTGGGTGGTTTCTCACTGAGCATGAACTGCAGCCTGGTGGCTACTTAGTTGACCCGTGAAGAACAGAGGAGAGAGTACTGTGTATATTTAGTATGGAAAATTCGGAACACTGATGGTTGGTCTGGTAGCAGTTTTTGCTGGAGAGTTTCCTGTGAATAGCAAACGTTTTATTAGGTCTGGCTTACAGACATCTTTAGGCCTCTCACCTACCTCATGTTTCCTAAAAACATAAAATCAATCAATCAATCAGGGTAATTGTAAGCATGCTAATCACCTGTGAGGGTCTCAAGGCGCTGGGAGGGGGTTGTTGGGTAAGGGGGGGGGAGGGGCCAGCAGTGCTGCTCAGCAGAAGAGCCAGGTATTGAGATTCTTTCTGAAGGTGTTCTGGGAGGGGGCGTGCCTGATGTCTGTCGGGTGCTCGTTCCAGGTCCTGGCCGCGATGTAGGAGAAGGATCTTCTTCCTGTTTTAGCTCTGTGGATGCTCAGGGTTTTGGTGAAGGTGAGGTTGGCAGATCTGAGGTTTCTTTGGGGTACGTTGAGGGTGACTGTCGTTGAGGTATTTGGGTCTGGTGTTGTCTAGGCATTTGTATGTGTGGGTTAAGATCTTGAAAGTGACTCTCCTTTGCAGGGAGCCAGTGGAGCTTTCATAGGTGTTGGCCGATGTGCTTGTGTCGAGGGATGCCAAGGGTGCGTCTGGCGGCGGTGTTCTGTATTGTCTGAAGTTTGCTGAGTAGGGACTTGTTTATGCCAATAAAGAGGGCATTTCCATAGTCCAGCCTGCTGGTGATGAGTGTGTGGGTGACTGTCTTCCTTGCCTCGGGGGATCCATTTGAATGTCTTGCAGATGGTGTTGAAGCAGCTGGAGGCAACGGCGTTGTCATGTTGGTTCATGGAGAGGGATGAGTCGAGTATGATGCCAAGGTTTTTGGCATGGTCCATGGTGGTCGATGGGCTGCCGTGGGTGGTGGGCGACCAGGTGTCATCCCACTCTGAAGGGATGGTTCCGAGGACTTCTGTTTTCTCAGAGTTGAGCTTTAGACAGCTGTTGGTTATCCAGGCTGTGACGTCCTGCCTTCCTTTCTGGAAATTGAGTCTGGCGGTGGTGGGGTCCTGGGTGAGAGAGAGGATGAGCTGGGTGTTGTTGGTGTAGCATACGATGCTGCGGCCATGTTGTCGGACGATGGCGTTGAGGGGGTCCATGTAGATGTTGAAGAGGGTCGGCTGAGTGATGACCCCTGTGGGACTCCGCAGGTGATTTCCATGGGATCGGAGAGGAAGGGCGGCAATGTGATCCTTTGGCTTCTGCCAGTGACGAATGATCGGATCCAGTTGAGGGCAGTTCCTTGTATGCCGGCTTCGAGTAGTCTGGCCATGAGTGTGCGATGGGATACAGTGTTGAATGCTGCTGATAGGTCATGTAGAATCACGGCTGTGATGTAGCCTTGGTCGAGGAGGGCGCGGATGTTATCTGTGGCGGCAAGTTCGGTGGTCTTGGTGCTGTGGTTGCTTTGGACTTTGGATTGAGACAGGTCGAAGATGGTGTTGTCTTCAAAGAATCTCCTCAGTTAAGGGTTTACTGTTTTCTCCACGACTTTAGCAGCAGAGGGGAGGAACGAGATGGGCCGGTAGTTTTTGAGGTCCGTGGGATCTGCTTGGGGCTTCTTGAGCAGGGTCGACTTCTGCGAATTTCCAGTCATCTGGGAAGGTGCCGGTTTTGAAGGTGGTGTTAACGGTGCATTGTAGTTAGGGTACGCTGTCGGCTGTGTGGTAGATATGCGGTGGGCAGTCGTAGGTGGGGGCCCCTGAGTGGATGCCTTTCAATGTCGAGGCAGTCTCTTCAGCTGTGATCGGTGTCCAGGAGGAGATGGTGGGCTGGCTGGTGTGGCTGGAGGGTGTCCCGGCTGCTGAGTCGGTGTATGGCCAACGAAGTTGTCGTAGAGGTTTTGATCAGCCCGCTTCATTCATTGGTCTGTTTAAGTGTCATTCACATTTTGCTTCCAGCCACCACAGCATGCAGCTTAGGACAATGAGAAATATTGGCTCATCACCCACCACATGACGCTTTTTGCCTCTGCACTGCATTACTATTTATTTTATGCTACTGTCATTGGGCTCTTGTGTCCAGCACATGAACCATGCCTTGCTGGCTCTATGTACAGTACTAGATTATTTTGCTGTTGCTGCCATAGTCATCAGAAGAGGAACCGGTAGGTAAAAAAATCCTGGGTTGCTGCCAGTGCTTAATTTGAAAAAAAAAGTGCCAGGGCCCTCATTAGGAAGCCACTGCAGCCTACACCACCCATTGCCCCTGCCCGCAATGCCAATGACTTCCAAACCAGCTACTAATCATCCCACTCTTACAAGTGAAAATTCAGACTATTCCAGGCCCCTAAAGATATAAGATTAGCTTGGGCGGCAAATAATAGTCATTTTTAACATATATTGAATTAGTAAACAACTGTTGTTGTACTCACTCTAAATCAGACAAACATCCAGCCATGTGGCAGACTGTCATAGGTGCCTTTGCTGCCAATTAAGCGCTGGTACCAAGCACTGGAAACCGGCTCAAATTAAACACTGGTTGCTGCTGATTCTGAGTGAATATGAGTGTGTGTGTATTTGGTTTGTGAGTGAATGATTGGATGTGAAAAAGCGGGGGTTCATGTGTGAGATTGGGTGTGAGTGTGTGAAGGAATCATTGACAGTCAGTGAGAGTGTGACATAGTAAGTTAATGGGAGTAAGTAAAAGTGAGAATGTGAGGGGTTAAGAAGTGAATAAGTAAGTAGGGGGTGAGTGTGCACAAATGCTAAGGTGAGTGATAGTGAATGTGAGAGTGAGTGTGTGTATGTAAGTGGGAGTAAAAATCGGTGAATGAGACTGAGTGAGAGTAAATATGAATGAGTAAGTGAGAGGAAGTGATGGAGTGTGAATGAAGAGTATAAGGGCTATATGTAGGTAATAGTGAAATACCGATTCCTTAATATCGAATTTTACTGATTCGGTATTAAGGAATTGTTATCTCCGATGTACGTAAACATTATTTAAAATTTACATATTCGGTAAAATTCAGTAAAAAATACCGATCAGGAAGCAATCGGTAAAAAAAAATACCAGAACACCAATACCAAATCGGTATTACCGAATCCATTACCGAATCAGTAATTACCTATTCGGTAATTCAAAAATTCGTTTTTTGATGAATCAGCCAATCCTGTGCATCCCAATTACCTCCCAAACAGGAAGTGGCCACACCCAGGCAGCTGCACTGAACCTGGAGCTGACTGTAAGGCAGGCAGGTGAGCAGAGGATCCTGGAGCAACAGAGCCTCTCATCTACAAATCAAAACCAACAAACCTTGGAAATGGCAAGCCAGGAGAGAGAGAAGGAAGGAACAGAAAGAAAAAGGAAGCTGAAGTTCAGCGAGAAGGGGCTGGAGGTACTAATCCAGGACGTGAGCAAGGACCATGAGAAGCTCTTTGGAAAGCAGCCCCTCCATGTGCCTGAGTCTCAGAAGAGACAGATCTGGCTTGGGATCCAGACCAAAATCAATTCCATTGGGGTCACCCAGCGCTACATAGAGGACATCAAGAAAAGGTGGTACAACCCTAGGAAAACGGCGAAGGCAAGGATGGCTAAGAGGCAGAGGCAGGCCGGCAAAACTGGTGGAGGGAAGAACCCAGCAACTGCAACAACATCCCTGGAACTCATGGTAGAGTCCACCATCCAGCCGGAGAGTGTGAGTGGCATGGGAGACGCAGATAGCTCTGCCAGAGCTGCCATGAAACAAGGTAAGATGTATGCCCAGCATGCTATGCTTCCCCCTCCCCAACCCCAATCCCCATAGAGTCATAGGGGCTCCCACTACACTACATGTTTTACTCATTACCTGCTATGCATTGTGGGAGATGTAGTCTTAGGGAACAGATGTATAGGACAGTCAGCCTAGCAAACCCAATACCATGTGAAAGAAATTTGCAAGCAGAGGACAGTCAGTGTGATCTGTAGTCATGACGTTTAATGCAATGCAAATGTAGCCAGAGAAGTGAGTATATCTACATTCTGTCATTACAGGCGAGACATCTCGCAGAGCTGCAGAGGGGAGCACAGCAGGCCCCCAGGCCAAAGGGGAGGCAACAGGAGGAAGAGAGTTTGTCTGCAGGCACACAACCACTGCACCACCACCAACCACTTCTCCTTTTCCAACATCACCACAGCACCAGAGAAGGCCGCCATCTCCCCAAACTCTATCCCCACTGCCACAATCACCACCACCACCAAAGTCAGGCTGGAGGCATGCCGTGGCCACCCTCCAGCAGATAGAAGAGTCGGAGGAGGAGGGCACAGGGAGCCAATAGTCTCCAGTCGATGAGGACGGCAACATGGGGAGGGCTGAGACACCATCAGAGCGGGCCCACACATCCTTAAAACGCCGCAGGGAAAAGCCAGCCAGTCCTCAAGTGTCAGAACAGGGGGAAAGTGTCTTCGCTGGACTGGAAGGCAACATGCTTAAGGTCCAGCGCCTGCAATGGAGAGAGATGCAGTCATTGCATAGAGAAGTGTCTCACATGAACAAGCACATGCAAAGGGCATAAGTGCAATGGGCGACGACATGTCTGAGGGCAAGAGAGACATTGCAATGTCTGTGGACAAGCTCTGCAGCCAGTTGGAGCAGGACCGTCTTTGTAGGCGCAGAGAGAGGCAGAGACTTCATGCCTATACCAAGGCAGTGAACCGGATGGCCACTGCTACCTCCCTAATGTGCAGAAGGTCAATAGCCATGCAGGAGGAGATGGCACATTATAGTAGGGATGTGGCTAGGTGTATGGTGTCAATGACCACTGCACTGGAAATGCTGCAGAATGTGAAGGTGGCCACTATGGAAGCGGGGGGGACAGTGAGGAGGCTACTAGCGGTGGTAGCATTACGCCCTCTCCCACCAAGGGCAGGAGGTGCAGCGAACACCACAGCACTGCCCAGGAACATATCGGCCAGTGAACGTGGACATGCAGCGCGTGGGCGCAGGAAATAGATCCTACTGGGATTTGTGAATCATTTGGTGGGTGATGTAACCCTTGTCTTTATGGACACTAGTTTAGAACCGGGTGGTGTGCTAATTAAACACCATCACACAAATACAGTAAATGGCTCTGGCTCCTTACTTATTCAGAAATAGTTGCATGTTATCTCAGCCCATCTGTGTCTTCCATCCTGTTCTGCTGTCACACCAGCTGCGCAGGGCTATGCCTGGGGATTGTCCTAACCCTCGTCCTCAGAGTCAGTTAGTTCCACTGCTGTTCCTTTTTTGTGGCAAGGTTATGTAGCATTGTACAAGTTGCTAATATTTAGCAACATTTGATGGGGCTGTACTGACGTGCACCTCCACTTTTGTGGAGGCAACGGAACCTGCTTTTAGTAGCCCAAAGGTGCGCTCCACCACGTTGCATGTGCCCTTATGTGCCACATTGTATCTCCTCTCCCTTTGTAGAAAAAAGGTAGGGCTGATGTAGATCGAGAACCTTTTTAGTATTGCCCGGCGCTAACCGCCTCTCATACCACTCGAATCTTTCAAACAAAGAGGCAGGCGCTGGAGACTGGAAGGCAGGAAACAGAAGTTTTATTCCGACGGAGCAGAACACGTCAACTCAGACAACAGGGTATCTTCTCGAGGTGCTCTAACCGCATCTCTGAGGCCTGGCCTCTTATACACAAGTTTATTGCTTTATTGCATAAAACACATCTTTGTCAACACTTTGATGTACGGAAAGGCATCCCCGGAATCCCCGCTTCAAGCCTGTTCCCACACACATTTACAGTAGAAGTCCCCACCCTGGTCACAACAGGTGATGATTGTCACGCAGCTGGGCATTCCGCCGATTCCCGGAATGCATGTGGTTGATCGGATCTCATGGGGTGGGGGGCTTTGATCAGTTGTGGATCCTTTGATGGGGGGAGCCTCCTACTGTATGGGGGCAATAAACAGCATCCGCAGGGCCAGGTGGCGGCCTGGGAACGAGCAGGACATTTGTGCACAGAGGAAAGGGGGTTTTATCAAAGGGATACGGGAGCATGAAAGGGATGGAGGGAGGTGTCGAGCTGGGAACAGGATGGGGTTCCGAGGCAGGGTTGCGCTGAAGAGGGTTTTATGGCCCAAGCATGTGAGAGCGGGAGCTGTCAGCGCGCGGGGAATGCTTGCGAGGTTAGGAGAGAGAGAGAGAGATGCCCTGGCTATCGGCAGTGGGCAGAGAGGCCATGGCATTCAAAATGGTTGCCGCTTACGCGCACAAATGGGTCTAAAAAGGGACAAGATGGCGCCGATAATGTTGACGCTGCGAACTAGATTTTAACAGTCCTCCCTTTTCAACATATCTAGCCAGCTTGTCTAATCTATATCTATCTTCATCAAGTTCCTAACCTCAACATCGTACAATGCTCTCATGCGTTCTTTTTTGAAGTCCAGAGTTTTAGGGCAGATACAGTTTGCACATAGTGAACACAGAGGCGGCAGGCATTGGATCCCCAGGCAGAACCCACATATCACAACAACAGGTATCAGGATAATTGTAAGTAACCTCCACCCCCAGTTCTTCACAGTACTCCAAAACCAACCACCAAGCGACCATTCTTCTTGTTCCTGGTGAACTTCTAAGGAAAGTCTGTGGAGGTGTTCAATGGCTTTGTATACTGAGGGGGAATTGTCCGGTATATATGTGCAGCAGCTGGACCCAATGATGCGGCATGCTCCTCCACGATCCGCTAGAACCACATCTAGAACAAGGCGGTTCTGGAGAGCCACCAGGCGGACCGCTTGAAGCTCGGCTGTATTATTTGCATGGATGCCAGCTATAATGTTCGTTGTCGTTTCAACTGCCTGGATCAAATGTCGGATGGCACGGCTGTTTGCCATCGGGCCCCAGAGTGGAACAAGTCCCTTCATTGCATCGAGGAACTGTGCTCCGGTGGAGTCGGCTTGTTCAATGTCTTTTGGCTCTATTTTGTCTGTGATGATTCGCTGGAGCCACATAGGTCGGAGGAAGGACGAAGGCGAAATAACAGGTGCCCCCCCAGACTTTGGGGAGCCAGGTGTAAGCCTTTGTGCCACAGACAAAGTACATGTTCGGAGAGGAGACAAAAGAGGGTGGATCAGTGGAGTCCAAAGTTCTGGTGATGCGGCAAGCGCTGCGGCCTACCAGCTGTGTCCCAAGCCCTTCGATGCACATAAGGCCTGTGACGTTGATGACGGATAGGGCCACAGTCAGGGTGGCGGCTGTTCGTTTCCGGAGGTAGGAGAAGGTGGGTCTGGTCGGATTGTTGAATGCCTGCATTTCAATTCGTTCCTTGAAGGGATATCCATGTGGATAGAGTCGTTAGATGTCTGTGGACAAAAGTGTGCAGCAGTTTTCTTCGTTTTGTTCTGCCAGACCTCATGAAAGAAATGTGTCATAGTTCTGCTGGAGGTGGCATTCTTGCAAGAGGATCAGCCAAGCAAGGCAGGAGCCGTGAATTGAGAAGGGTGAAGGGATGAAGGGTATAGAATGTCCTGTGGCGTGGGGTAGCAACCCACAGATCCAGCAGTTGGTGGCATTGGTAGCAAGATTGTGCTGGTGGAGCAGTTGCACGAAAGAATTGTTCAAAAACTCATTTCGCCTTCTCAGAGTTGGGGTGAAAGAGAAATCAGATAGTGTTCCTTCATTGTGGTATGCTGTGCAGTGGTCAGGAATGTCTCATGAGCTGGTGCGCTCTCTTCCACAATCCAAAGGGTGGTCATGAGGAGGAGGCAAAAGAGAAGGGCGATAAAAAGTGCAATAGTCTTTGAACTGTGGATTTTGGCAGTCTTTGGATCTCTGTAGTGAATCTTCGGATGTCCCGTTGCTTCCATCATCTTCTTATCGGGCGCTTCCATCATCTTCTTATCGGGCTCTTCCATCATCTTATTATCGGGCGCTTCCATCATCTTCAAGGGAGCTCGGTAGCGGGCAGAACCACAAACTTCGTCTGGCTTCTCTCCTGGCAGCCTTAGTAGTGTTAGGCCACCGCTCTGAGAATTACGACTTAGTCTGCGGTCTGCTTAGCCGAAACTCCCTCCTTTCGTCGCAGGTTATACCCTTCGCTGGATGGCACAGTGGGATCGGGAAATTTAGCTAATTCAAGTGTCTCTGTATCAGGATAACAGTTCAAGGATGGCCGTCTTTGTTCAGGAGCTCTTCCTGGGTAGCCACGTCTTCGGTCGTCGTCAGAGTCGAGGAGATATTTTTACAGTGGTGTGCATGCACCCAGCTGCGTTTTCCTTCCACTCGAAGAGCTATTCGGGTGGTGAGCAGGACTTGCCAGGGGCCCGTTCACCGGTGTTGCAGATGCTTTGCACGCTGGAAGTTGCGAATTAGAACGAAGTCCCCGGGTTGCAGGTTGTGTCCGGGACCCCTGGAAGCATCAGGAATGGCATGCAGCACCTGTTGGTGGATAACAGACAGTGTCTCAGTCAATTTATACAAGTAATCAGACATTAGGACGTCTGGGACGTCGTGAATGGAAGTCGGTTTTGGTGCAGACCAGACGCTCATGGGCCGGCCAAAAACGACCTCGTATGGTGTCAAGTGGTGTTTGGTGGGGGTGGAACGCATTGATAGCAATGCCAGTGGGAGAGCGTCTGGCCATTTCAGTCCTGTGGTAGCCACTATCTTAGCTAATTTGAGTTTCAAGGTGGCGTTATGTCGTTCAACTAGTCCAGCAGATTGGGGGTGGAAGACTGCATGGAACTTTTGTTTTACACCCAACCCCTTCAAGATGAGTTGGATAACTTCGGCTACGAAGTGGGGGCCATTGTCGCTCCAGAAAACTCGACAAAGGCCGTAACGAGGGAAAAATTATTTCACTAGTACTTTTGCAGTAGCAATGGCAGTGTTGTCACGGGTTGGATAGGCTTCCACCCATTTTCTAAATGCGCACACCACAACGAGTACATACTTCAGGCCTTGGCATCTGTCTAGCTGGATGTAGTCCATCTGCAGGACTTCAAACGGGTGATTGGGAACCCCAAACCCTCCCCGGGGTACTACGGATCCTTTCCCAGGGTTGTGTTGCAGGCATATCAGACATTGTTGGACCAGACGTTTGGCGGAGTCTGCGATCTTGTCATTGTGCCAAACCTTGGAGACAAGCTCGGTCATAGGGGCTGATCCTATATGTGCAGTGGAGTGTGCCATGGTCAGTATGGGAATCAGGTATGAATCGGGTAGCAACCATTTGTTCGTGTCTTTTGTCCGCCAGCAGCCTTCATCGTCTTTCAGTCCCACCCGTGCCCATTCAGTCAATTCGTGTTGTGAGCTGGCCATTTGGATGTCCCTGATAGTTTCCCTAGCGTCTGTCCATTTCTCTGCTTGTGACCTGTTCACGTACATGCGTGTCGTCGTTCTATTCTCAGCTGTGGTTCGGGCAGTGATGTCAACTAGTGCATTCCCTTGTCCAATGATGTCTGTAACCTTTTTGTGCGCTTAGCATTTTATTACTGCCAGTTGTTTGGGAAGAAGGACTGCTTCAGTTAGGGCGGAGACTAGATCTCCGTGTAAGATGAGGGTCCCGTGTGAGGTCAGGAATCCCCTCTCCTTCCAAAGGAGCCCAAAATGATGAACCACCCCGAAGGCGTACTGGCTGTTGGTGTAAATGTTTGCTGTGGTTCCTGCTGCCAGGATACATGCTCGTGTGAGGGCAATCAGTTCTGCTGCCTGTGCAGATCATTGTGTGAAGCGGTCTGTCTCTACTACAGTTCGGGCTGTGGTAACTGCATAAGCAGCTGAGGTAGTGCCATCGGGGAGTTTAATGCAAGAACCGTCCACCCACAGCTCTCCGTCAGGGTCAGGAAAAGCCGTGTCTCTGAGGTCGACCCTACTCCTAGTCTGTTCGTCTGTAAGGGTCACACAGTCATGTACAGGGAACACATTGGGATCGTTCTCTGGTAGGGGTAACAAAGTCGCTGGGTTCAGTGTGGTGCATCTTTTCAGGGTGATGTGGGGTGCAAGCAGAGTCAATTCGTATCCAGTCAGTCGTGCACTTGTCAGGTGTTGCGTCTTGGTCTGGTTATGTTATGTTATGTTAAAAAGTTTATACCGCGCACGTACACCGAGACGGTTTCTTGGCGCTCAGGAGGGTGTCAACCGCATGAGGCACTAACACCGTGAGGGAATTCGAGAGTACGATTCCCTCACTCTGTCGGATAGAGATAGCAGCGGCAGCTACAGCTCGAAGGCAGGCAGGCAAAGCTCTGGCTACAGGGTCAAGAGTGGCAGAGAAGTAAGCGCATGGTCGTTGCTTTGGGCCAATGGTCTGGGTCAAGACCGACAAAGCATATCCCTCCCTTTCACGAGTGCAGAGGGAGAAGGGCTTCGTGTAATCGGGGGTTCCTAGAACAGGGGCTGAACAAAGGGCATCTTGTAGTTCTATGAAGGAGGATTGGCATTCAGGGGTCCAAGGGAGTGGGAAGGGGACGTCTTTAGCTAGCAGAGAAAGCAGCGGTTTCACGATGAGGCTGAAATTCGGTAACCACTGTCGGCAGAAGGAAGTGAGGCCTAGTAGGGAGCGGACTTGTTTCTGAGTCTTAGGGACAGGGGTCTCTAGAATGGTTTGGATTCAGTCGGGAGTAAGTTTCCTTCCGTCTTTGGACAAAAGGTAGCCTAGGTAAGTGACCTGGAGTTGGCAGAATTGCAGCTTCTTTTTGGAGACCTTGTGGCCATTTTCCCCAAGGAAGTGCAGGAGTTGGATGGTGGCTGTGACTGCAAGTGGAGTGGTGTCGGCCGCCAAAAGGATGTCATTGACGTATTGTATCAATACCACTCCATCTGGTAACTGGACTGCGTCCAGTTGTCTCTTGAGGGCCTGACTGTAGATGCTGGGACTTTCAGTGAAGCCTTGGGGTGCTCGACAGAATCTATATGAGCGGGCTTTTAGGGTGAAGCCAAAGAGGTATCGGCTGTCTGGGTGAATGGGGATAGAGAAGAAAGCATTCTTAAGGTCAATGACAGTGAAGGTGGTGGCAGTGGCAGGAATCAAAGTCAGAATAGTGGTGATGTCAGAGACCACGGGGTACTGAGGTACAACTACTTTGTTGACCTCTCGAAGGTCGATGATGAAGCGGTACGCTTTCTCATCTCCCTCTCCTTGTTTCTTTATGATGGGTAGGATAGGGCTGTTGCAAACATTGCTAACTACTTCCTCTACCACTCCTGCGTCTATCAGGGACTGAATAATCTTTACCAATGCCTTCTCGCCCTCGGGCGATATCCGATATTGTGGAAGTTTCAGGAGTATTGCGTCCTGTCGAACAGTTATGTGCACTGGGTCAATCATCATGCGTCCTACGTCTGAGTCAGTCTTGGCCCACAGATACAGAGGCATAGGGGCAGATTTATGAAGGGCTTGCGCCACGTTTACGCCGCCGTTGCGTGACGCAACGGCGCCGAAACGTGGCGCATCCCTGCGCCCTATTTACAACGTGACGCATCTAGGAGATGCGTCACGTTGTACAGCACTGCGCCATGAGGAGGCGTTCCTGCGCAGGGGGGGGCGTTCCTGCGCAGGAACGCCTCCTGAAAGTGGCTGAGTGAAATCTATGAGATTTCACTCAGTCACTTTCAGGGCAATGCTGCGTCAAAACCCTGCGCCTGCTTGAAGCAGGCGTAAGGCTTGAGGCAGCATTGAAAGAATAGGCCCCCACAGAGCATTGCTGGAGCTGCGTCGCGCTTGCGACGCAACTCCAGCAATGCGTCACTTTTACGGCACAGATGCGTGACGCATCTGTGCCGTTTTTGCCCCATGGTGCGCCGCATCATAAATGCAGCGCACCATGGGTGGCGTAGCTGTGGCGCACTGTGGGGCATGTTAACTGGCGCATCCCTCAGGATGCGCCAGTTAACATAAATCTGCCCCATAGTGTCAAGTAGGGACGAGTCAGCGTCAGAAATGGAGAACATGCGTCGGGAAGGACAATGTCTGAGCAGAACCGGGTTGTCATACAGAAAGACCCGAACTCCGTCTTGTGAACATCTAATGGTGGCTCGGAAATGTTTCAGCAAGTCAAGTCCCATAATGGCGTCAGGGGTATTGGAAGAAAGCAAGAACGTCGTGTCAGTGGTGTTATTTTCTAGGTCGAAGGAGATCGGTGTGGACAAAGGGTTAGTGGAGGGCGTTCCATCGAAACCTATCGATGTTACAAGTGAGCCAGACAAGGGTGCCCTTGGAATCAGTCGTTTAGATAACGCACTATGTGTCGCGCCAGTGTCTACCAGAAATGGAGACTTCGTACCCAGGACTTAGCGGTGACATAAGGACCTTGCTGGTCAACATAGAGCTCGACTGGAACCCTCCCTTGCCCTAGGCAGTCCTATGCGAAGTCGTGGGCATCCTCGCAGTCAGACTGTTGGTACTGGTTCTGTCGGGGACGGTCAAATGTATTCGGTCTGCCTGATCTGTCGTTATTCGTATCATTCGTGGACCCTCGTTGCTGTCCTCTATTTCTCGGTCCGCCCGCTACGTCTTTGGGGTCCCTATTCTTGTTCATCTCCAATAGAACCGGACACTGGGATTTCCAATGGCCGAATCCCTTGCAGAATGCACACTGGTCCTCGCTAATATCTTTACGTCCAAAATAAGGTGCTGGAGTACGGTCTTTAGGGGGTGGGTACCTAGGGGCATTTGTCTGGTAATTCCCCTTGTACTGCTCTCGTCCTACAGTCACCCCTTGCAACTGTGCAATCATCACCCTCTCCTTCAAGTCCTTTTTCTTTTTCTCTGTCGCCCTATCGTTTTCGTTTTTCTGATGCTCATAATAGTGGGCCATTTGGAGAACAGCCGCGGGTTTGGAGGCTGCCCAACTACTCTCGCTAGTTATGAGAAACAAGGGTACCCCATTAGTCAAACCTGGGGTGAAAGTATTGTTAAAGAAAAGCAATGGTTTTGGGTGGCCTAAGAAGGTCCTAGTAAGGAAAGGTATAATTTTGGTAAATGAATTAATCTTGGGAGACGGTTTTGTAAGGTAAGGTAACAAACATATAAAAGACTTTATTAATGTTTTCACAATTATGTTTTCTCGTTTTTCAGGTGCTCACACATGTGACAAGGTGCTTATAGTGACTAAGTGAGATATTAAAAAACTATATACAAAGTGTCACAAGCAAGGGTATTCCCCAAAAAATATATACAATAGGGTAGGGGAGTTTCCTTGCAAGGGTCGACGGCGTTTCGATCTAAAATGACTTTAGATCATCATCAGGACGTGAGCTTTCCTGAAAAAATTAAATTAAAGTTTTTACTACTACAGCCTTACAAAAACATAACTTCTAGAAACGAAGTGATTGGTGATCCCAGTGGCATATAATGCATGCACATTTCTATAAATGTAGATATAGGGCGAACCGTGAATGTAACGCGCTTTTATTTACATTAGGAGGAAAAGCTTTTTGGCTAAGGTTTATTTTACGCGCTTTTTGTATCGAGCGTACTTCCTTACTTTGCACGAGGTGATAGATTAATTATCTGACTCGGCGATCAACTTGTTGATACTGTGATGTCTTGGTCCAACTGTCTAGAGCAAGGGGATCAAGGAGGATTCAATTAAACATATACTAAACCTCCGGACTTGGAATATGATACGTTACAGCTAGTGACTTACTCAATTTATTCTTGACAAGAATTTAAATATTTATTCATTCTTGTAAGGTAGTTCTAGCTCAAAAAGTTTCATCATAATCTAAAAGTAAGATGAAACCAAGGTTTAGGAGTTTTTTGGAAAACAAGGTTTATTAAAGAATAAAACAATTAAAAACCGTTACCAATAATGGTCCATTTACTCGTATTTCTGAGGTAGGTGTACTGAATAGGAGCGGGTTAATTTTCTGAAAAAGGATTTAAGGGGGTGAGAATTAGGAATCAGTTATCATGTGATGCATGCTTATACTATCCGGTATTTCAAAGGAGTCCGCATTACCTGGTATTAGTTGATGTCCCACGTTCAGGCGGGAACTGCAAAGGACAAAGGGAGGCATTTAGAGATTAAGTAATACGATCCCGTTATAAGCCAAACGTAATGTATAGGCATGGGATACCATCCGGGGCGGCGCATTTACTTACTAGATCTCCGTGGTCCGCGGCTAAACTACCTCTGCATCACTGCTACGGCGTCTGGAAGCGCTGCTACAGTTACTTCCTGGTTTAGGTTTTAACGCATGCGCTAACGAATTATCGCTTACGGAACCCTGGATTGGCTTAACAATCGCGCATGCCTGGGGGTGGAGTGTCTTTAAGCAACGCGCCTGCTCAGTGGAGAGGTAAAAGCATAGCGCGAGTGGGTAATTGCAGTTGCCTGTAAAATGAATGCTATACATTTCGAATTACATTGGAGTTTTCATTTTAAATTATAAAACATTGTGCTTCATGCTCATAAAGTAGGGCAATGGGTTAGGATTTTAGCCACAGCTGTTCCACTCATCAAGAGTCTTTAGTCCTTTCTCAATACTTTTGCATAAAAAAATCCATTTACACTTGAGGCGATTCAGGATTGTCTGTTGGTTTCCTCCTCTGATATTGGGCAAAAGCTGATCAACCACTTGCCATTGTAACTCGTTTTCTGAATGTCCTTTTTCCACATAGTGTTCCACTAGGGGTGCAGATAACACCTTGCAGCGAATTCTGCTCCTGTGTTGCGAAATCCGGGTCTTTATCTGCTGTGTAGTTTGGCCAATGTACAGTTGTTGGCATGGGCATTTAACACAATATATAACATTCTTAGAGTTACAATTAGTGAAAGTTTTCAACATGTGTTTACAGTTCTCGTATTCAAACACCTTAGTATTTTCCGTGAACTCGCATGCAGTGCAGTTATTGCATTTGTAGTGCCCTACAATAGGTGGTAGATTTAGACATGTCTCTATTGTTGTGTTTTTTTTGGTTATGGTAGCTGCTCGCACTAAATGGTCTTTTAGATTACGACCTCTTTTGAAGGAGAATAAGGGCATTCCTGTATTAAGTTCCAAGGGAGATAATACAGGCCAATGTTTCTTAATTGCTTTGCACAGTTTATTACTAATTGTGCCAAATGTTGTCACACAGGTTATTCTCTTAAGCGCTTCTCTCTTTTTTGGTTGTAGGAGATGTTCTCTATGGGCGTACCAAGCTCGCTTCATAGATCTTCTCACCAGTTTTCTGGGAGACCTCCTGTGACAGACCTTTGACATAGTTCTGGTCAAACAGATGGTGTCCGGTTGCAGTGGTCATGTCCTGGCCGCTGTAATCGGAGAACACTGTTTCAAACCGGGAGAAGTATTCTGATACGTCTTCCTGGGGTTTCTGACGTCAGGCCGTTACTATCGACCAATCCACTTTCTTTTCTGGGATCAAGGTTTTCAGTTTCTGTACAATTTTGTCTGGGAGTTCTAAAATGGATTTCAGAGGCTTCTGTCCAGGCTCTCGTTGTCTATCTATGCCGTCGAGTTGTGACCAGGTATGTCCGAACAGCTCAAGGTGGTCGACTTTCCGGATTTGCTTCCACACATCAGCTGGCAGACATAACCCGAAAAACAAATCGATGTCGACTAGGGTCATGATCGTTGAACCTAAGGCTGTACCTAATTCAGTGTAGAAGGCAGTGAGGTTTTTACGTAAATCGGGCAGAGATTTTCGGAACGTCAGAATATCCTGCCGATCCCATGGTTGGTAGACCCAGTTATGCACTACCCTCCCTCTGGCATCTTGGTGGTTGACGTCATCGTGTGTTCCCTGACCTCGTGGGGGAACCCAGTAGGGGGCAGCCTCTCTTATTGGCATCATGGTGCCAGCTTGCTCTATTTGTGGTTCGGTCGCTACAGAAGTCGTAGGTTTAGCTTTCAACCCTTGTTCAGTGAGGTGGCGGAAAACCTCAAGCGTACGCGCAAGGAGGCCCGTCACGTCACACTCACCCTCATCCCCGATATCGACCTTTCTATACAGAGTTGTTAGGCTCTTGGGACCTTTGTCTCGATATCGGTCCTCATACGCATTTAGGGCATGATAACACAATCGTATGACAAAGTGTTGTCTGTGGCTCCCCGCATAGGAGTTGAACATATCCATGATGTGCTCATCACTCTCTGTCCGTTCTACTAGTGTCCTGACTACCTTGTCAATCCCTGCTCGCTCATCTTTGCTCAACCTTTTCGTTCTCGTGGAATCTGTCTTTCGGGCCTCAGGGTCATCTAACATCGTTGCTTGTGCTGTATCTAGTACAAGGGGTTCGGCCGGCGCGGAGGCCATGGGGACCAAGGCCCTGGTACTATTCTCACCTGTGCTTGGGGGTAGTGGGTGCTGTGCTAAAGGTTGGGAAGGGGCATATGGAGGGGGCATGTAGATGATTGGAGTACCTAATAAAAGATCGTCGTTGGCTCGCTGTTTCAAGGGTAATTCAGGGTAGAGCGTAGAGGGTGTTCTAACAGGACACTGGCTCGATGTTTCGGACTCTTGCTTCCGTTTGGCTTCCTCTCTCTCCTTTATTTCTTCTTCTAATTTTCTTGCAGCTAGGTGAGCTGCTTTTCGTAGCTCTTTCTCTAATCTAATTTCGTTTCTCTTTTTTCATTGCTCTGCTTCTTTGCCACTGACTTTTCTGATGCTTTTTTGTATATTTATGCCATAGTTTGCTATAGGCTATGGCGGTTCATCCATGCTTCATGAACATGTCCTTATTAGGGGTGCCTTCCAGTGGAGCTGGATGGTTCATCTCTAATAAGCGGTCCGGGCTGAACCAACTACCAATCAGTGGGGAGAGGATAGGCATGACAGATTACAATGGGGGACAAAGGTCCGCACTACCTATCCTTTCACTACTTGCAAAGACTAGACAGAATATTTCTATTCTTCGTTATTTGCAAGCAGAGAATACCTCAAAAAACCCAATATCGAACAGTCAATGTTCGGACAATCAAACAATCAGTGGGGAGATAAAAATAGGCACGACGGATTACAACGGGGACAAAAGTCTGTGTTACCTACCCCTCACTATCTGCAAAGGAAGAGAGAATATTTCTATTCGTCCTCGTTTGTAGACAGAGAGAATCTCAAGAGAACAATCCTCGAACAAACAATGTTCGGGCAAATAATCAATCAGTGGGGGAGAACAATAGGCACGAAGGGTTACAACGGGGACAAAAGTCTGCGTTACCGACCCTTCACTATCTGCAAAGGAAGAGAGAATCTATTCCTCTCCGTTTGCAGACAGAGAATTTCCAAAAAGAACCAACAATTCAAAGAGTAATACTAGTATTTTCCAAACAATCATTTCTCAATTCGTCATGTTACACGACCTTACCCAGACCGCATGGACAGTTTCTTGTCTTCCGAATCCAGCGCCCGATCGTCCTCTATTCTCTGTGACTGTTGTGGCACTCCTGATGGTTCCCAGTCAGGACCGTAGATCACTCTCGAGAGGTCTGATCGGAACCAGTGAAGTTCGGATGATCGGCTGTCAGACGAGGGTCTATCGGACAGGAGCTCTCCCGATCATTGCAGTCGTTCACTCTGTCATCAGGACCTCTCCCACTGGATCCACGTGTTACTGATGGGCCCCACGTTTGGGACGCCAATTGTAGAAAAAAGGTAGGGCCGATGTAGATCGAGAACCTTTTTAGTATTGCCCGGCGCTAACCGCCTCTCATACCACTCGAATCTTTCAAACAAAGAGGCAGGCGCTGGAGACTGGAAGGCAGGAAACAGAAGTTTTATTCAGACGGAGCAGAACACGTCAACTCAGACAACAGGGTATCTTCTCGAGGTGCTCTAACCGCATCTCTGAGGCCTGGCCTCTCATACACAAGTTTATTGCTGTATTGCATAAAACACATCTTTGTCAACACTTTGATGTACAGAAAGGCATCCCCGGAATCCCCGCTTCAAGCCCGTTCCCACACACATTTACAGTAGAAGTCCCCACCCCGGTCATAACTGTTGATGATTGTCACGCAGCTGGGCATTCCGCCGATTCCCGGAATGCATGTGGTTGATCGGATCTCATGGGGTGGGGGGCTTTGATCAGTTGTGGATACTTTGATGGGGGTAGCTTCCTACTGTATGGGGGCAATAAACAGCATCCGCAGGGCCAGGTGTCGGCCTGGGAACGAGCAGGACAATCGGGCACAGAGGAAAGGGGGTTTTATCAAAGGAATACGGGATCATGAAAGGGATGGAGGGAGGTGTTGATCTGGGAACAGGATGGGGTTCCGAGGCAGGGTTGCGCTGAAGAGGGTTTTATGGCCCAAGCATGTGAGAGCGGGGGCTGTCAGCGCGCGGGGGATGCTTGCGAGGTTAGGAGACAGAGAGAGAGACGCGCTGGTTATCGGCAGTGGGCAGAGAGGCCATGGCATTCAAAATGGTTGCCGCTTACGCGCACGAATGGGCCTAAAAAGGGACAAGATGGCGCCGATAATGTTGACGCTGCAAACTAGATTTTAACACCTTGGGGTGGATGAGTTGAGATATGGGGTGAGTAGGAAAGACTGGAGGGCATATCTGCTGTCATCTAAATGTGAAAGAAAGTGCAATTATTTTGTGTCACCAATAGGTTAATCCAAGGTATACATCAGGGTGTGTGACATTGATTTACCTAGTAGGTATTCTTCTCCGAATTTACCAGCAGCCAGACGTGTGTAGATGCCACTGTTCCTGAATATGTATGAGTCGTGGGTACTCCCGGGGAATTTGGCAACAATGTCAGTGATGGTGAATGTTGCATCACATATCACCTGCACGTTCATGGAGTGAGTGGATTTGCGGTTGCGGAAAATGTATTCTGTTGCTGCTGGTGGACAGATTGGTAAGTGGGTCCCATCGATGCAGCCTATTATGTGTGGGAACTGTGCCATTTGGTAGAATTCCAGCTTGGTCTTCTGCAGCTCCGCCTGTGTGCTGGGGAAGGTTATGTAATGATGCATTCTGTCCATCATGGCGTCCAGGAAGGTGTTGAAAAAACAGGATAGGCAGCTCTGTGACACACCACCTACTGTGGCTATCACACCCTGGTAACTTACTGATGCCAGGAGGTGCAGGCAACAGAGCACCTGTACATGTGTGGGTATTGTGTGCGCCCTTGGTGTCTGATGCTCAAGATATGGTTCCAGGTCCTGTATCAGGTCAAGGATGGTGTGTGGGTGTAGCCTGTACCTCTCATGGATTTCTGGCTCAATCCATTGGAACAGTGTCACACGCAGTCTGTACACACACTCTTCCCGTCTCCAAATCCTCACTCCTGCTGCTCTCAAACGTAGCCGCCTTGCTATGACGTAGAGGGCCGCCATTGTGTTCACACTGTTGCATTTTGGGGCAGTTTTTATGCACTGCACCGGATTACAACCTGCTCTGGATCAGTGGTAAATAACGATTTGTTAATACCGCTTTTGGTCAAATTCGGTATTACCAAATTTTGCTACATCGCATTTCTGATTTTTTACCGATTTGTTATTTACCGAATCGGTATTGTTTGTTTCGGTGTTCACCAATCGGTAAATAAGGAATCGGTAACGATTTACTGATTTGGTATTACCGATGGCATTCGGTAATACGTACATCGCACATGGCTAAATACCGGTTGGTAAAGCCAAAATGTACAGAATTTCTGCTTTACCGACCGGTATTTGGCCACCAACATATGGCCCTAAGTGTGTTAGCTTGGTTATTCCTCAGGAATGGTTTGATGCCAAAAGGGGTCCACCTCTCGATAGTCCCAACCCTAATTAACTGTAATAGCACAGGTGCTTGAGATGATGAAGCGGAGGAAGGAAAGGATAGGGATCAGCTGGGAGGGCGACATGAAAAGCAAATAATACAGATAAGTGGTGGTTCTCTATTATCCTAACTCTCTTAACCTAACATATAATGGCTTTAGTACCTGTAAACAAAGTACCAATCCCCCATCGTATATGGCAGAAGAAATAAATGCCATTGTAACTTTTTACAGCAATTGTAGGGCGTTTTCTGAAATAAAAGGTAAAACAAAATGTGGTCCTAGTGATACCGTTCTATAGTGTTTAGTTTTCTATACCACACTGAGACTTCTTTAACACCTGACACATATAAATACATATACATATATATACACACCAGAGAGTAAACAGTGGAAAACTTCACCGGGGAAGATCAGAATGACGCCTCTTGAACTCCCTGTTAAGAGGAAGCAAAATAACAATCACCATAACACAATAAGGGATGGTTACTAACATTTGTTTCATGGGAGTCAGGGTAAGTATTTATCCCTGTGTTGCACTACCGGGTAAATACTTAATCCATAGTTAATGTCATGCCTTGTGTCCTAGGATACTGACGCCCAGATATCCGCAAAGCATGACAAATTCGGATATCAATAGTCTTGCTAATTTCCCATTGTGCAGAGAAACTTCTCAGAAGCAGGTGAGACTGTGAAGCTCCTCAATGCGATCCCAAAGGAGAGCCGCTCTAGGCACACCAAAGCTGGACCACAATTGAAGGTAACAACTCTAGATGAGTTACTGGTATACTCGGTGCTAGTGCACCCTTACCTGTCATGATACTGTAAAAGGCAGCATCCGTAGTGGGCTGCAAATCAAATAATCAGCAGCATTCTTCCTCCCCGGGCTCCTTAAATGCTGTGCATTACTTTTTTTTCTTTTTTTATTCTTTTTATTTGTTTAAAAATCCTTGTAAATACAACTTCAAACAATCATCCTCTTTGCATACACTTCAGGTTCAGTAGTGCATAGTATACATTTCACATACATATTTTTATATAGCAGTATCAGTACATCATTATCTTAACATATCAGTTCGGTTAGGGTCTTACGTGTGTTGGCTATATAGCCGGCAAGCTCCCTCAGGCACAGTTCCACTTTAATTATCTCAACACGAACTTATTGTCATATCCCAGCTGAGCATGCGGTCAAACAGTGCACCTGAGCGTGTATGACTCAACAGTCCTCGATCCACATACATATTAAAAACTAGAGCAGTATTACAATAAGTGTTTTTTCCACTAACATCTATTTCAGGGAGTCTCATGTCTCATCCCTCGGGTGGGCAATCAAGTAGCATGTTAGCGGGGCCCATATATCATTGGGTCTGGAGGGCACAGGTAGCAGCTCTGAACAAGTAGCTAGCTTTTCCTGCCATGTTATCAAGTCATCCAGCCACGACTTGAATTTAGGCGCTCGCCCCCTGCACCATCTACATGCGACTCTCCTCTTGGCTAGTAAGAGAGCTATAGTAGCAAATCTTCGGTGCTCTGCCCGTATGGGTTTGACATACCCTAGTAAGGCCAACAGGCGAGCAGGTGCCAGTGGAGTATCAATCATTAATTGCAATGCATCAAATACCTGTACCCAATAATCTGGAACACCCGGGCAGTCCCATGCCAGGCGTAGAAAATCTGCCCCTTCAGCGTGCCATCTATCACATCTATCATCTACTCTAAGGTTATATTTATACATCCTGGCCGGGGTGTAATATAAACTGTGCAAAAATGTATAATGTATAATGCGGAGTCAGCTGTTTGCGGAGACCCGCTCAGTCTGCATGCAACCCGTCTCCCATTGTTCGTCCGACAGCGCAGCACCCTCAGTCTGCTCAGTCTGCATGCAACCTGTCTCCCATTGTTCGTCCGACAGCGCAGCACCCTCAGTCTGCTCAGTCTGCATGCAACCCGTCTCCCATTGTTCGTCCGACAGCGCAGCACCCTCAGTCTGCTCAGTCTGCATGCAACCCGTCTCCCATTGTTCGTCCGACAGCGCAGCACCCCCAGTCTGCTCAGTCTGCATGCAACCCGTCTCCCATTGTTCGTCCGACAGCGCAGCACCCTCAGTCTGCTCAGTCTGCATGCAACCCGTCTCCCATTGTTCGTCCGACAGCGCAGCACCCTCAGTCTGCTCAGTCTGCATGCAACCCGTCTCCCATTGTTCGTCCGACAGCGCAGCACCCTCAGTCTGCTCAGTCTGCATGCAACCCGTCTCCCATTGTTCGTCCGACAGCGCAGCACCCTCAGTCTGCTCAGTCTGCATGCAACACGTCTCCCATTGTTCGTCCGACAGCGCAGCACCCTCAGTCTGCTCAGTCTGCATGCAACCCGTCTCCCATTGTTCGTCCGACAGCGCAGCACCCTCAGTCTGCTCAGTCTGCATGCAACCCGTCTCCCATTGTTCGTCCGACAGCGCAGCACCCTCAGTCTGCTCAGTCTGCATGCAACCCGTCTCCCATTGTTCGTCCGACAGCGCAGCACCCTCAGTCTGCTCAGTCTGCATGCAACCCGTCTCCCATTGTTCGTCCGACAGCGCAGCACCCTCAGTCTGCTCAGTCTGCATGCAACCCGTCTCCCATTGTTCGTCCGACAGCGCAGCACCCTCAGTCTGCTCAGTCTGCATGCAACACGTCTCCCATTGTTCGTCCGACAGCGCAGCACCCAACTCCTCTCCCCATCGTGTGCACGACATCGCAGCCGGACGTTCTCTCTGCTTATTTATTGCTGTGTATATCTGGGATACTAATTTCTTGGCCGTGGGTTTTTGCAAGATGAGTTGCAGGGGGGCAAGGACTTGTGGATCCTCAGGGAAGCTAGGAGTAAGCTTTCATATTCCCTGCCTTAGCCTAATGTACAAGAAGACGTCAAGTGGTGTTTTCGGTTCTGTCGGAAACACCTGGTCAAGAGAGCGGAATTTGCCTTCAAAGTACAGATCCCCCCAGTTATTTATGTTGGTCTTTTGCTTAAATTGATGAAATACTGTCTCCTGTAGCAGTGGCATGGCCGTGTGGTATGCTAAGGGTAGCAGCGGGGAGTACAGCATGCAGCACATCCATCAGGCGTCCAATACCTTGCCATGATGTTATAGTGCAGGCTAGGGCGTGAGGCTGCCTGTCTCGCTCCCCCATAGGAAGGAATAGCACTCTCTCGAGAGGTGTGGGGTGTGCCAACCAATGCTCTGCCGCCACCTGAGGCATGTATCTGGGCTGCTTAATCCAAAACCACGTATATTGTGCCTGTGCAGCAGCAAAAATGTGCATTACTTCCGATTAGAACACTCTCTTTCCCAGGCAAACGTGGTCACTTCTGCTTTGCCCCATGGGAACTGTAGTCTGTACCACATCGTTTACCTTCTCCGAGCGTCGGACACTGACCACATCGTAAGAAGGGAGAACCTGCTTCTTCTATAGGGATACCTGTTCCTTCCCACCAGCCTGCTAGTTGGTATAACTACTCTTTATGCCTGGTGAGCACAGTTTGAGGGTCAGGAAAACCCATTTATTTGATGTTAGGGGCTTGTGCCCAGCTTTGGTAATCGTGTGTAACAGCACATCCCTTCTCTGAAGAACGCAGACAAGGACGTGGCTTTACAGGATTTCTTTTATGAAAGGCTAAGGTCAGGCGAGGGGCATAAACACTATATGCAGGCACCCATGAGTTTTCCTCAGGACCATAATTTGTCCTTGATAATAAATACCATAGAGAAGCTCCTTTTCTCTTGGAGTCTAGTATCGCTTTTACCTCGTATTCAGGTTTGTTGTTAACCCATATGGGAATCAGGATTTTCTTGATAGACATTGCTAGATTTGGGGGTCTCTAGTTGGCAGAGGTAAGTACCTTTCACCAAATAGGGACCCTTGCGTCTAGTCAGGGTAAGGGGGTACCCTCCTAAAATATCCGCTGCTCACCCCCTTGATAGCTTGGCAAGAGCAGACAGGCTTATCTCCGAGGCAGTGTGTAAAGCATTTGTGAACACATGCAGTAACCCAGTGACAACACTACATATGGACACCACACAAGTTGTTGTATAAAAATAAGTATTTTTATATAGACTTAACAAAAGAACACAAACAACAAAAATCCACAATACGGTACTTTAAAAATGGTAGAATTAGATTAGTTCTCATAAGACACTTTGAGTTCAATGTACCTTTGGATGGGTAATGCTATTGTTGTATTTCTATCTAGGACCCTAATTCGATATTCACGATTCATGCCCTTATGTGGTTATAACAAATAATATCCTTATAAAGGCATAAGAATCATATCCATATTTAAAATAGCCCATGCAGTCCAAAACACGGCAAGGCTACTCCCATAGACTCCTAGAAAGCACAACGCATTCTTTAAACAAACCAAGCCTCCGACAGCCCGGGAAAACCCGCTGCTTTTGTTTTGATTTCACAAGAACTCCTGGAGTCCAGAAAGAACTGTTAGTTCTTAGTGACGTCTTATGTCCAACCTTACGTCACACCCGGCACCTTTCAGGTATAAATATACCAACATTGCCTTAAGCAAACACACGGTGGTTGGGAGCAGAGTGACGTTCTACTTGCCCGGGAGCCCAGCTGTTATGAGAGCCGAAGGACACTGCCCCGCCCCTTGACGCACTGAGAGAGACGCTGTCTTTTTCTCCAGCCAAGAAAATCCAGCTCCGGTGTTCCCAAGTCACCCTCGTGGGTTGCTGGGAGATCGAGTCCTGAGAAGCGAGATACAAGACCTCCTTCATTCTATAACCAAGGTACGGAGCTGATTAAAACCTTAGAGAGAAATCTTGATTCCGATACTTGGCAAAAACTTAACTTAACTTAAAACTGCAAACTTACTTACTCCTTCCCACGTATTAGGCTTAGGTCAGGTACACCGGGGTAGGCGTATTTAGAAGCATCAGTTGAGTTCATTAGTCAATGTTTTTATGTATGTATATATTTTATCCATTTTAAAGTATCATATGGCTAAGAAACCTTATAAATGCTTTTACAGTATTATTTCATAATACTACTTTTACTGTACGCACTTTACTTTATAATAAGTATTGCAATTGTGGCAATTCATTTCTCTTGCATGAGAAAGAAGACTGCTCAATAAAACGACACCTTTTTATTGAAAACGCCTGTCTCTCTATTTCTCTGCACTCTGGTGGAACTAAGCATGCACGATTGACTGAGTAAAATAGCTGTCTATTGTTTTCACACGACTCAAGAGATACACTCTTTATTCTGGGGGAGCAAAGTTGTCATGTTTATGCGGTTGTCAGAAACTAATCCCAGCGGGCCCGATTCACAGAATGAACTTAAGACTCAATCCTAAACTTACTACTATTTTGGTATTCACAGAATGCACTTACTACTTTTGGCATTCACAGAATGAACTTACTCATTTCGGTATTCAAAGAAGTTTGTAGTCTTAACTTTAGGAATCCTAAATGCCTTCTGTGAATACCGAAAGTCTTAAAATTAGGATTTTTCTCAGTTTAGGAGTCCTAAAGTTAGGAGTCTTAACTTTACTACTACTAAATTGAGAAAAATCCTAATTTTAAGACTTTCGGTATTCACGGAAGGCAATTAGGAGTCCTAAAGTTAGGAGTCCTAACTTTATTACTACTAAATTGAGAAAAATCCTAATTTTAGGACTTTCGGTATTCACCGAAGGCATTTATGAGTCCTAAAGTTAGGAGTCCTTACTTTACTACTACTAAATTGAGAAAAATCCTAATTTTAAGACTTTCGGTATTCAGGGAAGGCAGTTAGGAGTCCTAACTTTATTACTACTAAATTGAGAAAAATCCTAATTTTAAGACTTTCGGTATTCACAGAAGGCATTTAGGAGTCCTAAAGTTAGGAGTCCTAATTTTACTACTACTAAATTGAGAAAAATCCTAATTTTAAGACTTTCGGTATTCACAGAAGGCAGTTAGGAGTCCTAACTTTATTACTACTAAATTGAGAAAAATCCTAATTTTAAGACTTTCGGTATTCACAGAAGGCATTTAGGAGTCCTAAAGTTAGGAGTCCTAACTTTACTACTACTAAATTGAGAAAAATCCTAATTTTAAAACTTTCGGTATTCACGGAAGGCAGTTAGGAGTCCTAACATTATTACTACTAAATTGAGAAAAATCCTAATTTTAAGACTTTCGGTATTCACAGAAGGCATTTAGAGTCCTAAAGTTAGGAGTCCTAACTTTACTACTACTAAATTGAGAAATATCCTAATTTTAAAACTTTCGGTATTCACAGAAGGCATTTAGGAGTCCTAAAGTTAGGAGTCCTAACTTTACTACTACTAAATTGAGAAAAATCCTAATTTTAAGACTTTCGGTATTCACAGAAGGCATTTAGGAGTCCTAAAGTTAGGACTACTAACTTCTGTGAATACCGAAATGAGTAAGTTCATTCTGTGAATGCCAAAAGTAGTAAGTGCATTCTGTGAATACCAAAATAGTAGTAAATTTAGGATTGAGTCTTAAGTTCATTCTGTGAATCGGGCCCTTCTTGTCTAAATCAGGACGGTTAACCCTTTCCTGAACATTCGAGAAAGTTTCTAGTGACCTCTGAGCTAGCTGGCAAAACTAATTAAGTCTAACATAGTCAGTAGAGACCAGGATGACCTCAGTCCTACGTCTACACTGCTGTTTATGTTATTCCAATGCGCAGAGCCTATTGGGAATATACGAACTACACTACATGGCGCCCAACGTTTGGTAAGGCGATAAAACTAATGCAAGACACTAGACTAGAGTAACTCAGTCGTGCTTTTCACACAGACCCCTTTCTCCCGTAAAAATTCCAATAGACGTCTGGAGTGGGTGAAAGGTTAATATCTGCCTGAACTTAGTAGGATGAGAATCCTATGTATTAGTTTTTGGTTTAGTCAACGTTGAAGGATACAGTGTTCCAAAATATTGTGCACCTAATCTTTGTTTCCTTGATACTTGATCTGCAACAAAACTTTCTGTTAGTAAAATGGGAGAAAGTGAAGATGAAAGGGAGCAAGCTAGAATAGCAGCTCAACTCCTAGCGGATGACACAAGTCTCCAAAATGAAGACCCGAATGCTATAATCATTCCGGTCAATATAAGAAGAACTATAACTCTTAAACTTATAGAAAATGGACTATCACCAAGAGGTAGTACGGTCATATTCGTGATAGAGGTACATGAGTATCGGCAGACAGAGGTGTTCTACACATGGATACATTTTCCAGCAGCACACGCTATGACAAAAGATTTCCACTATTACAAAATAGAGGAACCTCCGGATATTTACACTCCTTTCGAGGACGTTGAAATCCCACTAACTTACCAAGAGCACCTGCTCTGGGTTAATGGCGCCCTAAAACATCAAAATCACATCACCAGGCACGGTCCACTAGGTAGACCAGGAGCCACGTGGCCGGTTCTAGCCAGCTACACATCACATCCAGACATTGATAAAATGTCAGACCAGGAACTTTTAGCTCAGCTAAAACTATTAATTAAAATACATAGACAATTGGTCCAATATGTCATGCGGACTGCAATAGTCCAACCAACAAATAACATCCCACAACTGACTCTTCATCAGGGGAATACAAACAAAATCACAACACAGAACATACAGTCATGTCTTGGTAAAACACCCATAAAACGGGAACAAATCCCATTCTGGTTAGCTCAAAAAATAAATCAAATAGAGGCAGTATTTTCTAATACTACACTTCATGAAAAACACAGGATTCTCACCATCTGCTTCCCAATGGGGGTCGCACCACATGTGGAGGACTGTCACACTTGGGGCACGGTCTTTGCTTCCATCGACACAAAAACACTATGGCGGTTATACCAGATGTACTAAGACAGATTCAAAACGAATACGGTCCAGAACCTGCTTTAACTCTGGGTATGAAATTACTGAAAGACTTTAAGCAGGTCTCGGCTATATTATTAGCCAACATAAAAGGAGAAGCAGCATGTGTGGCAATCCACCAAAAATTGAAGGAGACAGATATAACAGACCAACTATTTGAACTTGCCAGAATCATAGAAAAATCCTATGAAGAACTAGGAAGAGATAGTTTGGGTGGGAAACCAATAAAACCCCAACTAACTGAAAATCCTGAAAAAACATTTATTAAAAATATTCTAAATACTCTAAAAAAGGGTTGGGAGGGTAATAAACAATCGACTCCCAAGGAAAAACGTTTCCACTCCAGAGGAAGGTCTACTCAACGGAGAGAAAGATCTCCTGGCCGAGGAGGCAAGTCTCCCCAAACGGAAACCTCTGAGAAAAGATACAACCTTAGAGATAGGGATAAATTGAAAAAACCTGATAGATATCAAGATATTGATACATGTCCCTCTCGATCTTTTC
The DNA here is from genome assembly GCF_964263255.1 of Lissotriton vulgaris. Classification (NCBI taxonomy): domain Eukaryota; kingdom Metazoa; phylum Chordata; class Amphibia; order Caudata; family Salamandridae; genus Lissotriton; species Lissotriton vulgaris. Next base: position 166,259,598 of record NC_141695.1, on the reverse strand, counting down.
AGACTTCCTCACAGAAATCGGAAAGAAGAGGACGGTCGGAACACAAGGAAGAACACGTCAAGTCCAAAGACAAAGAACCCGCTCATCAAAGTAAGAAATCACTATTTCCCAGAAAGAAGGTAGCAAGTATTAAAATTAAACATGCAGAGGATTTTGAGGACACAACTGAAAAACGGAGAGTGGACCCAGACAATGCTAGACAGCGCAGCAGAAGTGACCATAGCTCGCAAGATCCTGATGAATCTTCTGGAGACAGTGGACACGAATGAATACATTCAGGTGGAAACTGCAGACACACGAGTTAGTGTGCCCCATAAACTATATGAAATAACATTACGTATAGAGGGAGATAAAACTAGGAAAATAAAAGGTCTCTTTTGGGAGAAACTTTCTAAAGGCTATGACATCCTGTTAGCTGAAAAAGACTGGCCACCAGAGTTTGTCAGGGAGTGCCCTCATGGCGAAGAAATGATTATGCCTGCCTTCTCAAATCATATTCCAATTCATAGAAAATACACATTTGCAAGAAAATGGGCAGTGGCCCAAGCTCCTGCTTTATATAAGAATCATGTAGGATGGGATGAGGAGTCTCCTCCACACAAAATCCAGTTGAAAAGTCAACCCACTGCACAAAGGCAGTACCCAGTTAAACAAGAAGCTAAAAAGCAAGTCAGGGAGATCTTAGATCAACTTGAATATCAAGGGGTGATTGAAACATGCACCTCACAAATGAACAATCCTTTGTTTCCTGTCTCCAAGCCACAAGATTCATATCGCCTAGTTTTGGACTACAGACATTTAAACTCCTGCTGCAGAACTTTTGCAGTACAAAACTCTCACAGTGCATCACTAATGAATAACATTGTGTGCAAAAAATATAAAACAACATTATATATCTCTAATGGATTCTTCTATCAAAACATTGCACCTGAAAGCAGGTATTTGACCCCTTTCTCAAAAATGGGGTTGCATAAAATTTTGCCGACTCCCACAGGGATTTAAGAATAGCCCAGGATTATTCTCAGCAAGGGAAACAGAGTTACTACAAATAAATGATGAAAGAGGCATTATCATGTGTCTTTTTTTTTTTTTCCAGATATAAATATTTCTTATGCACCTTACATTGATTAGCTTAAAAAAGAATACATTTAAAATTGTAAAAGGACATTACCTTTACGTACATTACATATAGGACAGGGACTCTTCTATTTAATCATCTAATTTTCCTCCAGTTACTAAGAGGAGCCCAAATTTTTTTGCCATACTCCTTCTTCTTTTTACCCTTAAAATTATATAGACATTCCTCAATATTATGGGTCCCAAGCAGTCTCGTTAGCCACATCTGAAATGTGGGGGCTATCGGATCTTTCCAGGCCGCCGCTATTAGAATTCTAAACACTGCAACACATAGAAAGATAAAAGCTTCGGCTTCCTGTTCAACTTTAAGGTTTTCATCCCTGCCAATCAAAACAGTAGTTGGGGATAGAGAAATTTGGCACTCTAGCAGCCCCGATAAAAACTTCTCCATTTCAGTTAAAACAGGTTTAAGATTTTGGCAAGAATAAAACATATGAGTTAGATCTGCAGGACCTTGGTTACACCTTGGACAACTGTCTGTATCCCTTTTACCCCATTGAAACAGCTTTGCGGGGGTATAATAGAGATTAAATATCATCTTATAATGTTGTGCTTTTAAATTGGTTGCTCTTAATACTTTCTTGTTTAATGCCAGGGCATAGTCCACGTCTACATTTGGGTCACCTATTCTATGGGCCCAGGCGTTTTCTATTTGCCCAACATCCTCTTCCATGCCCTGTAAAAGATGACTATATCCTATTTTGATCTTCTACCCCCATTCATTATATATTGCACAATCAGATTTAGCTCCTGGATAGAAATCCTAGGTCTTAGAGATTTTACTGTTTGTTCTAGCTGTTTATATAACATCCAATGATTCATAGGGATACCATATCTTTGTTGCAAGACCTCAAACCCTAGCAAATCGTCCTTACACATAACGTCCCCCAAACATCTAATGCCCAGACTCTTCCAAAGGGTACTATTCCTGTTCTGTCCAAGGTGTAGGAATGGGCTTGAGTTCCAAAGGTCTATAGTACCATTAATCTTAGAAATCTTGAGAAATTTCAGCATCAGCTTCCATACACCCCAAGCACTTAACATCACTTTACTTTTGCTCCTCTTATAATACCGAAAGTTAACTTCACGAGTTAGAATCCCCATAGCTTTTTCACCACTTAGTAATTCGTATATTGTGGGCATTCTGTGAGTGCCAGGAGGCAACTCAGGAGTATCATAACACAATAGATGATTCATATGCAACAATAAACACACCCAGTGATACAGTCTTAAGTTAGGTGCAGATAGCCCTCCTCCCTCTAATGGTATTGAGAGTCTAGCTAACGATCTTCTAACTTTACCATATTGCCATAAGAACTGTGAAAACACTGCTTCCATTTTTTTCATCAAACCTTCATCGATTAGTAGCGGTATAGCACGGAATAAATACAATAGTTTTGGGAACATTGTCATTTTCAGAACATTCACTCTACCAATCAGAGACAAATGTAGTACATCAATTCTTCTCAGATCTTTATCAATTGACGCTAGTAGAGGCACATCATTTTCCTGAATGATTTTACCCACATTTGCATTGATTTTTACTCCTAGATAGACCGCAGAGTCAACATATCTTTGATCCCTTTTCTGAATGTTCTTTGTACAGATTATTATTGTTTTATCTGTATTGAGCTTATAGCCTGAATAATTCCCAAACTGTTGAGCCAAATTATTTAATTCCTGTATTGCCATCTGCGGATTATTGGTAACAATTGCCAGGTCATCCGCATACGCCAATAATTTAGTGGTATGTCGGTGAGATATAACAGGGGATATTTTATCTGAAGCAAGAATCTTCCTGATTAGCGGGTCTATATATAATGCAAAGAGTATGGGAGAACAGGGGCACCCCTGACGGGTGCCTCTTCTAATCAATACCTCATCCGATTGAAGCCCCATTGTAGTGATTCTGGCAACTGGGTCCGTATACATTGCTTTAATAGCTTTCCTACATTTTTCTCCAAAACCCCTTCTGTCCAACACCTCCCACAAGAAGTCCCACTCCCAGACCGCACGGTCGAACGCCTTCTCGGCGTCCAATAGGATCATGGCCATGTCTCCCCCTGTAGCAGTGACAGCATCAAATAATGAGATAGCCCTAGCTGTATGTTCAGTAGTACCTCTCCCTGGGACAAACCCATGCTGCCAGGGTGAGACAAGTTGGCCTATAATCCTTCCTAGCCTTTTAGCCCATATTTTAGAATATAATTTCGCATCTGTGTTTATTAAAGATATCGGCCGATATGAACCAGGGCTCTCCTCTGGCTTTCCCTTCTTGTGAAATATCACAATATTGGTCTGTTTCCATGTATCCGGGATATTACCTGAGCAGATTATTCCATTGAAAAGATCTTCGAGCAGGGGAAGAATTTCATCACCCAGAGCCCTATAAACCTCTATTGGGAGTCCGTCTGGGCCCGCCGCTTTGCCCAATGCCAGTTCACTCAGAGCATTTTTTATCTTCTCAGCTGTTATATCCAGTTCCAGCTGAACTCTATCTACCTCCTCCACCCTTGGGGTTATAGGAAACTGATCTCGTACGAGTGGTACCACCCCTGGCTCCTGGTCATAGAGTTTTTGATAACATTTCTGGAACACATCTATTATAGATTTTGGGTCAGTATATTCTCTCCCATTATATTTAATCTTACCAATTTTATTTCGATTTGATTCTTGTCTAATACGGAGTGCTAATGCTCTGCCAGCCTGCTCACCAGTCTCATATCTCCTTGCTCTTTGTGTTTGGTATTCACATATCTCCTTCTGAGTGATTATTTTTAAAACTTCACCCTTGACCCGGGCCATATTTCTAATAGTCTCCCCACTGTCTTTGCCAGATGTTATTTCCTCGATATGACAACTCTCTATTTCTGCTAGATCTAAGATGAGCTTTTCAATCTTACTTTTATCTTCTTTCCTTATTTTTGCTGCACAGCTGATTGTCTCTCCCCTTAATGCAGCCTTAAAGGACTCCCAGACTCCATTTCTGGAGGCACTATATCTATTACACTCGAAAAATTCCTTTGTCCACCTTTTAATGTGTTTTAGGAACCTTTCATCGTTTAATAATTTTCTGTCAAATGTCCATCTAGATGTTTTCCTTTGTACATTAGGAACCTTATACGACAGTATCAGAGGATTATGATCGGAAATTATTCTCGGTAATTTATGAATGTTGACCTTACCAATTTCCCCTTTTGTAACAAAAAAATAATCCAACTTAGAATATTTTTGTGCCGGGTGAGAGAAATATGTATACCCTCGATCACCGGGCACTTTTTCTCCCCAAACCTCTACCAGACCATGAGACTGGATCAGGGAGCTTAAGGCTCTATTAACTTTACGTTTACAACCTATATAGTCACTTCCCTGGTGCCAGTCTGCAGAAATATTCATATCACCACAAACTATCATTGGGGTAGTCCAATTAGCTAACTCTTCTTCTAATTTATCATAGATCGTTGGGTCATCCTCATTTGGACCATATATTACGCACAGTGTGAACCCTAGACTCATTTCCACTAATACCCATCTACCTGAGCCATCTGTTTTACTACATTTCACTCCGCCCAAATTACTTTTAGCCAATATAGCCACCCCTCTGATCATTGATGATTGTGTAGAACATCCAATCAAAGTATACCCGTACATCTCCAGCGCCTTCCTTTTATTCCAGGGAATATGGGTTTCCTCAATACAGACTATATCAATATTATTTGTTCTAACCAAATGACTCAATCTCTGCCGCTTCTTCCAATCGTTTAAACCACCTGCATTAATAGTGCAAATCCTAATGTCTGACATATTTAAAGTATTTACCTTTCCTACATTGACTATTATCCATATGTCTGATATCGACCCAGATCCAATTCCTTTCCATCTCGTGATTTTCCAAGGTTTTCAGCCCCCCTTCCCTCCCCTCCCCCACCCCCTCCTCCCTCTGCACTCTCTCCCTCCCCTTGCCTGGCTCCAGAATGGAGCTCCCCCTCACCCACCCCTCTTGTCCGGAGGCGCTCAGACCACTGGTCTGTGCACGTGATGGTTTGCAGCTCAGAATGAGGAGATTTAACACCTTTAGCCATTTCCCCACTTCCTTTTTTTTTTTAATATCCTTTTTTTTTCCCCAGAATTTACACACTGTGACCCCCCACCGTTAAGATTTTCACACCACCTATCTAACTATCTACCTGCTTAAACATTCTACATTATCCATTTTACTGAGACTCGACAAGCTGACTATTTATCAATACCACCACTATACTGAATTCACATATAGATTTACAAGCCTTATTCCCAACTGGGCTTAAATAGTTTTACACCACTTGCTACTCCATCTATGACATCAGGAATTCTTTAGCTTTAATCTCCGAGGAGAAGTATAATGTTTTTCCATCTTTGATTATCTTCAGCTGAGCGGGGTTAATCAAATAGGCCTGCATACCCTTGTCCTGAAATGGTTTAATCATCTGCCGTAGTCTCCAGCGTCTCTCGACCGTAATATGACAGAAATCAGGGCGAACAAAAAAGGTGTAGCCATCAATTGACTTTTTTTTATCTGGTCTCGCCCTCTCAGAGATTGCTTGCCTCAAATTGAAATTGCCCAGAAAAATTAAAATCGCTCTGGGCTTGTCTCCCTCTTTCGCCTTCTTATAAGTATTGGCAGGGGTGCGATGTGCCCTCTGGATCTCTCTGTCAAAATCCCAGTCTTTCAAATCCGTAAAGGCAGACTCAAAAAGTTTAACAACAAATGTTTTCATATCTGTACCCTCTGACCCTTCAGGAATTCCCAGAATGCGTAGGTTATTCTGACTCGATCTGTTTTCTAATGACTCAAGTTTCCACTGCATATCGGTAAGCTGTTTTGTCTGCGTATCAACCTTACTGGCCGCGGCTGCTGATTCGGCTTCTGTAGAAACCACTCTGTCTTCCAAATTGGTAACTCGCTCTCCCAAGTTCACACATGCCTTAGTGAACTTTCTAACCACCCCTTGCATTTTTCTGACTGCCGCCTGAGACTTACGGCTCTCCTGTCTTGCTTCCTCCCTATGCGCCAGTATCTCCTGGTGAATAACCTCCAGCAGGGACATTTGTGCTGATTCTCCATCTGGACTATCTGAGGTAGCGTTAGTCTGTGGTTGCTCTCTCTTCTGGCTGTGTATTTTCGTTCTCACCACAGTTTTTACCGCTGTACCCGGGGGACTACTTTCATCAGGTTCCAAATCACTGCCAGTGTCTAGGTCGCTAATATCTTGATCCAGGCTGTCCTCTCCTTCCTCTGACCATTCACCACCCTCAGACATGGAGAAAAATGCCTCACTTGGGACTTCTTTTTTACCACTGTTGCTCTTCCCAGTATCATCCTCCAGGATCTCTTCTAACCCTCGGGGTACTGCCAAGATATTGTCCACAGGGTCAACTGCAGGATTCTCGCCTTGCTGTTCTTCCCCCTCTGTAATTCCAACAGTATTGGGCTGTTCAACAAGTCCCTCTTCTGTACAATCAGGGGCTGCCTCATTAGTCTCTGGTGTAGTCTGGGTGGTATCTGCCTCCAGATCTTTGGAATCTTTGGAATCCTTATTTTTACTCATTTTTTGAAAAATATCGGAAATTGGGGTAGTGCCCTGGGTATCCGGATTCACTTTGCCGGCCCCTTGCTGCTGTATCGCTTTTTTAACCGAGGGGGAGCCTTGTTTCTTCCTTTTGTTACCCTCTATGTCTGTCATTGATTCCGCAAGTTCAGCTGCTGCCCTCCTCCTGGCTGCAGCTTTGGCGCTGGCACTCATCTTAGGGGCCTTAATTTCCCTCCTCCTTTCCTCCAGCCCAAATACCTCCTTACCGCCTGAGATACTATCGTTGTCAGTATCCTCCACCTTCAGCTCCACAGCACCCTCCAGAGCGTAGAGTTTCTCCTCCTTCTCGCCTCTTGAAAAACTTGCTTGCCAGCGCGATCGATTCTCTGCTTGTTTGTGCCCACCGAAACGGGGCTTTCTACTCCACTGAAAACTCAGTTTTACCCGAAGGCTCCGCACCGCTTGGTTAATGAAGGCAGACTCCGCAAACTCCGTTGCCTCCGCCTCTGCCTGCAATCCGACAGCCGCTCCGCCTCTGAGCCTCCTCGTCACCTTCAATACGTCCAGTAGCAGCCGCTGCAGCGGCTGACGGCAGGTCAGTTTCATACAGCCGTTTCTTTCCCAATATCCGAGTTTCTTTTTCTCCGCCTCGCGTCTTTCACCTTGTGCTCGCCGTCAGGTTAGCTCACTTCAGTACACCCATCGGTAGGGGGATTGTGGGGTCACCATTCATTCATTTGCACCACTCCTCACGCGAGCTGCTTCCCAGCCGTCTTACACGGCCGCCATCTTGCCCCTACCGGAATTCGCACATTTGGTATCCGTTTTTGTTTTTGTTTACAAAGAAAACCGAAAGTTTTCTCCGACGCCGCTTTGGAGTCACCTCAGCTCTCGCTTCTCCATCAGGGCGCGGACGTCTGCCCGGCATTATCATGTGTCAATGACATCTATCTTACAGACGATGACCTGGAGCAGAGCTTTCCAAACTCTGTGTCCCGACACAGTAGTGTGTCGCCTGCAAGTGGTGGGTGTGTCGCAGGATGAGGCACTTAGCACGTAATTGCTAATTAGGAGGCATTCCTTTGAAAGAGTGTCTAGGAGTCAGCTGCAGCAGCGCAGACTCCAAGACACTCTGCTCTAGGGGGGCCGGGAGATTCACAACAAAGCCCCATTAACAAGTAAATGGTCCTTTAAAGACGCCTTTAACTTCTCAAAAACGAGAGATCCTTAGTTTTTTTTTATTTACCTGTTCCCTCAATGTTTAAATTATAAAGTACTGACATCTGAAAGGAGAGTGCGCAGTAGCCAATCGATGCAAACATGTCCCAAAACGAATTTACTGAAAAGCAAAAATAAAAAAAACAATCTCCGTCAATAAATGTGGGCCAATTTAAAAACTGCCTGTCTGTCCTTGGTAAGAGAAATGCATTGCTGGCTCGGCATTTACTCAATTTTCTCAGTCAAATTTCTATGTAAAAATTGCTTCTTTCTATAACGTGCGGCGCATTTAATTCTATGTTCCTCACTGGTCCATCTCATATTTAAACTAGGAAGAATATTTTTTAATGTGATCTTTTGTTCCGTTCCTACTTTATAAATATAAAGTAAAGCAGTCTGCAGAGGCGAGGCAGCACTGAGTGCTGTGCTCACAGATTGGTGTCACCCCACTGATGGTGTCATCCGGTGTGGTCCGCCCCCCCCTCCCCCCGCCCCCCTAGTGATGCCTAAAAGACCTGCATGCCTGCCCGGGAGGCTGGGGTGAGGTGCCAGAGGGTGACAGGCACAGGGAGGGAGACAGTGAGAGAGAGGGAAATAGAGAGAGGGAGACCGAGACAGGGAGGGAGACAGAGGGACGAATACAGAGGGATTGAGACAGAGGGAAGGATACAGAGGGGGGACAGAGAGGGAGACAGAGAGAGGGAAATAGAGGGAGGGAAACAGACAGAGGGAGGGAGATAAAGAGAGAGAGAGAGGGAAATCAATGGCGAGAGGGAGATGGAGAGAGAGAGGGAAATAGAGAGAGAGAGGGAGATGGAGAGAGAGGGAGATAGAGAGAGAGAAAGAGGGAGATAGAGAGAGAGGGAGAGAGATGGAAAGAGAGAGGGAAATGGAAAGAGAGAGGGAGATGGAGAGAGAGAGGGAGATGGAGAGAGAGGGGGATAGAGAGAGAGAAAGAGGGAGATAGAGAGAGAGGGAGAGAGAGGGAGCGAGATGGAAAGAGAGAGGGAAATGGAAAGAGAGAGGGAGATGGAGAGAGAGGGAGATAGAGAGAGAGAAAGAGGGAGATAGAGAGAGAGGGAGAGAGATGGAAAGAGAGAGGGAAATGGAAAGAGAGAGGGAGATGGAGAGAGAGAGGGAGATGAAGAGAGAGGGGGATAGAGGGAGAGAAAGAGGGAGATAGAGAGAGAGGGAGCGAGAGGGAGAGAGATGGAAAGAGAGAGGGAAATGGAAAGAGAGGGAGATGGAGAGAGAGAGAGGGAGATGGAGAGAGAGGGAGATAGAGAGAGAGAGGGAGATGGAGATGGAGATGGAGGGAGATGGAGAGGGAGGGAGATATGGGGGAGATAGAGAGGGAGGGGGATAGAGAGAGGGGGGAGATAGAGAGAGGGGGGAGATAGAGAGGGAGGGAGATAGAGAGGGAGGGAAATAGAGAGGGAGATAGAGAGGGAGGGAGACAGAGGGAGTGAGACAGAGGGAGGGAGAGAGAGAAAGGGAGAGAGATAGAGAGGGAGGGAGACAGAGAGAGGGAGGGAGACACAGACAGACAGAGATGCAGACAGAGACGGGGACAGACAGAGATGCAGACAGAGGGAGACAGACAGAGACAGACAGACAGAGACAGACAGACACAGGCAGAGACAGACATAGGCAGAGACAAACAGACAGGGAGAGAGACAGAGGGAGAGAGACAGACAGAGGGAGACAGACAGACAGAGACAGACAGACAGAGGTAGAGAGACAGACAGAGGGAGAGAGACGGGCACAGACAGCAGACAGACAGACAGACACAGACAGACAGACAGACAGACAGACAGAAACAGACAGACAGACAGAGACAGACAGAGGGAGATAGACAGACAGACAGACAGACAGAGGGAGATAGACAGACAGACAGAGGGAGACAGAGGGAGAGAGAGAAGGAAGGAGACAGAGGGAGAGAAAGGGAGGGAAGGAGATAGACAGAGTGGGAGACAGAGGAAGGCAGGCAGAGGGCAACAGACAGAGGGAGGGAGACAGAGGGCAACAGACAGAGGGAGGGAGGGAGACAGAGGAAGCGAGACAGACAGAGGGAGGGAGACAGAGGAAGCAAGACAGACAGAGAGACAGAGGGAGGTAGACAGACAGAGAAAGACAGACAGAGAAAAACAGAGGGAGAGAGAGAGGGGGAGGGAGACAGTTATAGAAAGAGAGAGGGTGAGAGAGAGGGAGACAGACAGAGTGAGTGAGAACCCCCCCCCCCAGCATCACCCTTAGGTAGGTTGGGCTCGCTACGCTACGTTCGCTCGCTACACTGCCTTACTGTGTCCCAAAATTATGCACTTCCAAAAAGTGTGTCCCCAACATAAAAAGTTTGGAAAGCTGTGACCTGGAGACTCACTTAAAAAGAGTGAACACCATAATACTTGGGTTCGCATCAGAGGGTTACAAATGCAACTTTAAAAAGTCAAGAATTGCCCATCTAACAGTCCTATTTTTAGGATATGAATTATCAAGTGAAGGCAAAAGCCTGTCAGACAACTTCCTAGAGAAGTGTGCAGTACTCCAAGCACCAAAAACGCTGAAAAATGTACAATCAATACTTGGCTTCCTGAATTTCGGTAGAACATACATTCTAAATCATGCAGAGAGGGTTAAACCACCTCTCTATGAATTAATAAAACCTGATTTCAAACCAATAAATTGGACTCAGAAACACACAGAAATCTTAAGATCACTACGAACAGACATGTTAGCTAAAACAAAATTGCAAACTCACGACAACGTATGCAACCTTGTAATCCGAGTCATCCCAGGAAGATGCGGATTCACATACCTGACCTCTAAAGAGGGAGAAACGGTACCTATAGCCTACAAATCACCCTTGTACACTCAAGCTGAAATGCAATTCAGTTCTACAGAACAAATTCTGACTACAGTTCAAACTGCTGTAGCAAAAGAAAGAGCCCTAGCCCAAAGCAAGAGAATAACTGTTTATACAGCAGAATCAGCCCTTGAGGCATTAACAAGTCCATGCAATCTGAATACAGTGGCATTAGATCCACAATGGATACAATGTGAAAATTCTCTTGCTACAGAAGACGTGAAATATTATTTTGACCCGAAATTGAAAAAACTAGATAATCTAGAATATGAACAAGAATATCCTCTGCCAATCGAAATTCTGCCTCTCGAACAATATACCTGCGTAATCTATATGGACAGATTCGCAAAGCACTACGATGTAGATATAAAATCCTACAATGCAGCGTGCGCGATTGTCAAAGGTCGCTGGCGCTCTGGTAAATTCAGACCTATGATTACCAAAACTGAATCACTCAGAAACTGTTCAGCTGAACGAGCTGAAATAAGATCTTTGGAGATGACGCTTGAAAATGCTGATCGCGAATTCCCCACACTAATAGTGTGCGATTCGCATTACTGCGTCAAGTCATACAACAGTGACATGCAGACATGGAGCACAAATGGTTACAAAGATGACACATGTGCCACAATAAAGCATAAAACGCTTTGGGAACAAGTAGTTCTTTTACAGAAAGAACTACAAAAGACTCACGTGAAACATAGACTGAGTCATCAACGTGATGGCGTTCACGTTGCAGAGAATTCATTGGCTAACAGAGCCACAGCGGAAGCGGTTCAACCGGCTTCCGTAGCCACAACAAAGCGTTCTAAAAAACACATTGATGGAGAAACCATGCTGGCGGTAAAAGCCTCATTAAAAGGCGATTATGCAGCATTACCTCTAAACTATCCACTCAGTAATACATACATCATTGATGCAAACTCCGTTCCTTTTGCTGAAATCCCTGGAGTGGGGGATAGAGTAATTCCAAACATGAACCGGAGAGTTTTGTTGATTGAAGACGCACACATGGGACTGTGTCCGAGGCACCAAGAGGTCTTGAAATCTCTAATAGAATTACAATCAGAATACTGGTGGCCGGGAATGAGTTTGCAAATGTACAAATTTGCAATGGATTGTCCAGACTGCAACAGAGATCGCAGTTGTGAACAGGACCAGACTATTGCCAGGACACCTTTATTAGAAAGCATCAGGCGATCTATACGCAGAAATCCAACCGGAGAAATGCGTCCCCATAATTATTACGACAAAATTCACTTGAAAATGTAGACCCCAGCGCTCGGCTGACGCCAGAACTGTTATAGAAGATTTGCGAGACTTTATCGGCACATACGCAATTGGCATGCTACATTCTGACCAGGGTCCTGCGTTAAGCCCTCGAGCTTACAAAGAGGCCATGACTAGCATGGGCATTGCATTGCGGTACTCTTCTCCCTTCCATCCTGAGGGAAATGCGGTAGTGGAAAGAGAAAAACGTGACATAAAGCAATCTATAACAGCGAGGGTATTAGGTTCGGGTGATGGGTGTGTCAAACATTTAATAAGTGTCCAACGTAGTCTTAATAACATGCCAAGAAAATCTATAGGAGGTATCAGTCCGTAGGAACTTTTGTTTGGTACTAGAATGATTATCCAGGATCTGGATCGTCAAACTTCAGTGGTGGAAGAAAAAACCTTTGATATCAAAGATCGTTTGGCTGTTTCACGGGACTTGAATGAAACAAGAAAGAGTCTAAGTAACATAAAGTTTAAGCCAACAACCACTGAAGAACCACCTGTCCCAGCAAGACCTGTCTGGATTCCGAAGATTGGGGATCTGGTCAGAGAAAAGATTGCGGTAAAGAAGGAATTTGGGCCTTCTTACAGAAAAGCAGTACCTGTCTTAGCTGTCAGCGGAACAAGATCAGTAGTACTACCGCCACTTGCTGGTAAAAAGGAAAACAGAATTGTTTCCATCGATCTGGTGAAACCACAAACATGTGGCCGATAATAAATAGCAGGCCCAGTGGACTACCAAGAAATAGCAGAAGACCAAACTTTGCTACTATCCAAGAGGTTCAAACTGAGAGACTAATCACATTTGATAAACCTGCAGTAAATAACAAGGGACTATGCAACAAAGCCATGGAACTTGGGCCTTTTGAAACCCAAATTGCAACAGTTCGTGAAGATACGGCAATCTACAACGATGTAGTATCAGAATTAGGGGTGGGCGGCCAGCTACGCTCCGTGCACGGAGTGTGCGTAGTGCCGCCTACTCCGCATTTTGCGGAGCGGGCGTAGCCAGGCGGCACTACGCACGCTCCGCAGACGGATTGTAGCTGGCCGCCACCCGCCTCCCTCCCGCCCCGATGTGGCTGTGTCGTGGGATGTCGAGGATGAGTCTGGCTGAGGTGTTCTGGATCCGCTGGAGTCTCTTCTGGAGCTTGGCGGTGGTTCCGGCGTAGAGGGCGTTGCCGTAGTCCAGTCGGCTGGTGACGAGGGCCTGGGTGACCGTCTTCCTGGTCTCGGTAGGGATCCACCGGAAGATCTTCCGTAGCATGCGCAGGATGTTGAAGCACGACGAGGAGACGGCGTTGACTTGTCTGGTCATGGAGAGGCAGGAGTCCAGGATGAAGCCCAGGTTGCGTGCGTGGTCTGTCGGTTTGGGTGCGGTGCCCAGGGCGGGGAGCCACCAGGAGTCATCCCAGGCGGAGGGCGAGGAGCCCAGGATGAGGACTTCCGTCTTGTCTGAGTTCAGTTTCAGGCGGCTGGTCGTCATCCACTCGGCTACGTCTTTCATCCCTTCGTGAAGGTTGGCTCTGGCGGCAGCGGGGTCGTTGGTCAGGGAGAGGATCAGCTGGGTGTCGTCAGCGTAGGAGATGATGTTGAGGTTGTGTTGGCGTGTGATGGCCGCAAGGGGGCTCATGTAGACGTTGAAGAGGGTGGGGCTCAGCGAGGATCCTTGAGGAACGCTGAAGATGACTTCGGTGGCCTCTGACTTGTACGGTGGTAGGCGGACTCTTTGTGTTCTTCCGTCGAGGAAGGAGATGATCCATTCCAGTGCCTTCTCCTGGATTCTGACGTTGCTGAGGCGCTGCACTAGGGTGCGGTGGCAGACAGTGTCGAATGCCGCGGAGAAGTCTAGGAGGATGAGGGCCGCTGTTTCACCGTTGTCCATCAGGGCTCGGATGTCATCGGTGGCAGCGATGAGGGCGGTCTCGGTGCTGTGGTTGGCTCGGAAGCCAGACTGTGAGGGGTCGAGGGATCCATTCATCTCGAGGAAGGCGGCCAGCTGTTTGTTGACGGTCTTCTCGATGACTTTGGCTGGAAACGGGAGGAGCGAGATGGGGCGGTAATTCTTGAGTTCGGTGGGGTCCGCTGTTGGGTTCTTTAGTAGAGCGCTGAGTTTGGCGTGCTTCCAGCTCTCAGGGAAGGTGGCGGTGTTGAAGGAGGTGTTGATGTCCCGCAGGTGGGGTGCGATGACAGCGTCGGCCTTGTTGAAGACGTGGTGAGGGCAGGGGTCGGTCGGAGATCCGGAGTGGATGGAGTTCATCGTGCGGACGGTGTCTTCGGTGCTGATCGGAGTCCAGGCGCGGAGGGTGGTAGTGGGGGGCGGTGGTTCGGTCGTGGCGTGCGTCAGTTGAGTGCTGAAGCTGTCGTGTATGTCCGCGATCTTGTTGTGGAAGTAGGAGGCGAGGGAGTTGCAGAGGTCTTGCGATGGGGTGATGTCGTTGTTTCTGGTGTTGGGGTTGGAGAGCTCTTTCATGATGTTGAAGAGTTCCTTGCAGTTGTGTGCGTTGTTGTCCAGCCGGTCCTTGAATGCTGTTTTCTTGATGGCGCGGATCAGTTGATGGTGCTTCCGGGTGGCGAGCTTGAGGGTGGTCATGTTGTCCGGTGTTGGCTCCCTTCTCCAGGCTTTCTCGAGGGCTCGGCAGTTCTTCTTGGAGCTCTTGAGTTCGTCGGCGAACCATGGGGCCTTCTTGCTGCCGGGTCTGCTGGGCGGGGTCCTCAGTGGGGCGAGTTCGTCCGCGCAGTAGCTGATCCACTTCGTGAGGTTGTCGGCGGCCTGGCTGGGGTTCGCTGAGCTGGCGGGAGGGTGCTGGCTCAGGGAAGCAGCGAGCTGGTCGGCTGTGATCTTGTTCCAGCTTCTTCGAGCAACCTGTTGCTGGTGGTGGTGGATCGTGGTTCTTCTGAAGGTGAAGTGGACGCAGCTGTGGTCCGTCCAGTGGAGTCCAGTGGCGTGGCTGAAGGCGATGTCTTTGCTGGATGAGAAGACGGCGTCGAGTGTGTGTCCGGCGAGGTGGGTGGGGGTGGACACCAGCTGCTTGAGTCCGAGGTTGGCGAGGTTGTCAAGCAGGGTGGTGGTGTTGCGGTCGTTGTTGTTCTCCAGGTGGAAGTTGATGTCCCCCAGGAGGATGTAGTCAGCGGAGGGGAGGGCATGCGGGCTGACGAAGTCGGCGATGTCCTCGCTGAATTGTGTGCGTGGTCCCGGGGGTCGGTAGATCAGGGTGCCTCTGAGGGTGGTCTTCGGGTCGGTGTGGATCTGGAAGTGTAGGTGTTCGGCGGTAGTCAGGGTGTCGTCGGTGTTGGTCGTGATGTGGATGGTGTCCCTGTGGATGATGGCGATGCCTCCTCCAGTCCGGATGTCGCGATCTCTCTGGGTGATCTTGTATCCCTCTGGGATGGCGATGGCGATGTCGGGCGCTGAGAAGTCGTTCATCTCTTTCTGTTGTGGACAATGGGTTAACGACTCTGTCCTCCAGAATATATTCACTGGACAGAATTGTATCATCTGCCTTTGACATAATAGAGCAAGACTTGCTAATGTTACAACATGGTCAGTCCCAATTGCGTTCTATTGTACAGCTTGGCTGGACATTGCAAAACCTACGTTCAGGCTACGTGCCTTGGCGTCTAATCAACGTAACGTCATTATTTTCTATCTTTAACATTACTGATAAACAAATCAGTTTGGCACAAAAAGGAGCAGACTATACGATTCTGAGCATTGAAAAACTTGAGAGATTACCATTGACAATGTCAGAGAGACCTGTCATTGAATGGATAATACACGGAATAATTACAATTCCGATAACAACTTTCCAGTTTAAATATTGCCAAGAATATATACCAGCAGGCCAGTATGAAAGGTTGGGTAAAGGATACATCAAATCAACCTGGGATTTACCTTACACACACAAATGTTATAGTGAAGGGAAAAAGGAGGTATTCCTTAGTGGCAATAATTGTAAAAAATCACTAAGCGGTACACTTCCGTGTCAAGGTATTATCTTGCATGGAGCCTGCGAAGGGTCTTCAAATAACCTTTCATGTCACCTGCACGGCACTCCTGCAAAACAGATAGAACCATTTTTCAGACAGCTTTCTAACTGTAGCTACATTTTAATAAATGACCACAGCTGTTGTGGAATGGTGCCAGGAGAATGCTATCTCGTAACGGTTACTTCCAGGGTCGTTTGCTGTATGCAAGTATTGTATCCAAACAGCAATCCAGACATGGAGGCGGCAATATGGCCTTATGTGAATATCTCTTCTATTCGAATTGATACTTTAAGCAGAATGAAGTCTATTCTTTTACAGACTACTGTGCCTCTGACCTCGTCTAAAGAAACGTAAGATCTGCAAGTTGAAAGGACAGCAGCAGAGATACATACCCTTATCTTAAACATGTCTGATACCAGTGGCATCGCACATGTATTTAAAACAGTTTTCTCGGGACTGTTAGCACCCTTTGAAACAGTTCTGGGCATCTTCCCGAATTTTGTCCATTCTGTCTTTGGCGGCCCACCTTTAATTTTGGGACTCGTGGCAGGAATTTTCTTTTTATTCCTTCTGCTCCGATATGGCAAGCCAATCCACAGACACAACTCCAGCAATGATGGAAGAAACGATCCTAGCAATACGATGCCGAGACCGTATCACTAAGGTCCTCGGATTGGCCCGGCTAAGAGATCTGAGTACAACCTTGCTTCTTTCATTCAGACTAATCTGGCAAGATTGCATCTTACCTGTGCTTCGATGTCTGCTATGCGGAGAAGAATGCGTGTTGGACGTCTGTCTTACACTACCATCAGCAGTACCAATGGATATCGATGCTTTGCTTTGTCCAGTAACGACTCATGCAACGTGTTGTCCCCAGCGGCTACCTATTCTGATGACGGCATTCGTTGAGACTTCACCATTACGAGTAGGTGGTGGTGGAGTACGAGAAGAAAGCAGCACCAAACAGGTACAACCTTCTGTGAGCATTGCTGATCCAAACATCGATGATAGCAATCACACACGGAACTGCACAGTTACAGTATTTTCAAACTTGGTCGAACTTTCACCCAATGTTGTAGACCAATTTTTTGCGAGTCTGTCTGATATGATGTTCTCTCCTAACAACGAGAATAACCTTTAAAAACAATGAGCACACAGCGTTCCCTGAACTCTGAATTCGGCCGTCAGTTTTTGATAAACAACGGTACTGAAAACATTTGGAACTATTTTTTTCCCCCGAAAGCGAAATCATTTTTCCACTTCCAAAACATTTACTTTTTTGGCACATGGTACTCTGCTACAAAGTAGAACTATTCTTAGAGAACAGAGCTTCTATTTTTAGAGACTTTAGAGACAATATTTACCTCAGCCTCTAGCACATGTACAATATCGTATAAATATGTGATGAAATGGTCTCGACCTTCTTTTCTGTATACAGAGCCATTTCATGTGTAATTTTCGCAATTCATTCAGCTGATATATGTATGCATTTAACTGAATTATAACCCTGCTTGAAAAGCGTACAGTACCAATACTCATTTTCGTGTATAAACCATACACCATTTCAAATGCAATTTATGTATTTTGGGGTGGGTTGGAAAACACACATGCATTGTTATATGTTTATATTGCTTATTATTTAGTAATGATGGGCGTTATTACTTGGAGTGGGTGTTGTATTTCAATCTAGGACTCTAATTCGATATTCCCGATTCATGCCCTTATGTGGTTATAACAAATAATATCCTTTATAAAGGCATAAGAATCATATCCATATTTAGTAATAGCCCAAGCAGTCCAAAACACGGCAAGGCTACTCCCATAGACTCCTAGAAAGCACAACGCGTTCTTTAAACAAACCAAGCCACCAGCAGCCCGGGAAAACCCCCTGCTTTTGCTTTTATTTGCACAAGAACTCCTGTAGTCCAGAAAGAACTGTTAGTTCTTAGTGACGTCTTAAGTCCAACCTTACATCAAACCCGGCACCTTTCAGGTATAAATATACCAACGTTGCCTTAAGCAAACAAACGGTGGTTGGGAGCAGAGCGACGTTCTACTTGCCCGGGAGCCCAGCTTTTATGAGAACCGAAGGAAACCGCCCCTCCCCTTGACGCACTGAGAGAGACGCTGTCTTTTTCTCCAGCCGAGAAAATCCAGCTCCGGTGTTCCCAAGTCACCCTCGCGGGTTGCTCTGAGATCGAGTCCTGAGAAGCGAGATACAAGACCTCCTTCATTCTATAACCAAGGTACGGAGCTGATTAAAACCTTAGAGAGAATTCTTGATTCCGATACTTGGCAAAAACTTAACTTAACTTAAAACTGCAAACTTACTTACTCCTTCCCACGTATTAGGCTTAGGTCAGGTACACCGGGGTAAGCGTATTTAGAAGCACCAGTTGAGTTTGTTAGTCAATGTTTTTATGTATGTATATATTTTATCCATTTTAAAGTATCATATGACTAAGAAACCATACCAAAGCTTTTACAGTATTATTTCATAATACTACTTTTACTGTACGCACTTTACTTTATAATAAGTATTGCAATGGTGGAAATTCATTTCTCTTGCATGAGAAAGAAGACTGCTCAGTAAAACGACACCTTTTTATTGAAAACGCCCGTCTCTCTATTTCTCTGCACTCTGGTGGAACTAAGCATGCACGATTGACTGAGTGAAATAGCTGTCTATTGTTTTCACACGATTCTAGAGATACACTCTTTATTCTGGGGGAGCAAAGTTGTCATGTTTATGCGGTTGTCAGAAACTAATCTCTTCTTGTCTGACGGTTAACCCTTTCCTTAACATTCAAGAAAGTTTCTAGTGACCTCTGAGCTAGCTGGCAAAACGAATTAAGTCTAACATAGTCAGTAGAGACCTAGATGACCTCAGTCCTACATCTACACTGCTGTTTATGTTATTCCAATGCGCAGAGCCTATTGGGAATATAGGAACTACACTACACTATACACCAAAAGTGTTGCCGAGAAGGTGATGCGTCGGTTCCTTACACGGAAGAACGGTGATGCGTTGGGTCCCTACTGATGCATAGGGGATGCGTCGGTTCTACTCGGCTTGGGGAGATGATGTGTCGGTTTCTTACTGCGCTTCTGTGGCGATGCAACCAGCAGCACTGTGATGCACTGTTGCACTGAAGATCTGGTGCAATGAACAAATATTGCCTCTTCTCCTTGATGCCACATGATGCGTCTGCCTGACGGCCCTGCGGCGACTCAACGATTCTTCTGAGCCACGACAGGCCCTGCGACACACTTCCCGTGATGCAGCAGCTTCTGATGCGACGTTGATACTCTTCTCCGGCGATGCGAGGTGCTTCGGCAACGATGCGACAACTGCAGCGGTGACACCCTCCCCCAGCTATGTGATGCGATGACAGCGGCTGCAGCAGCGACACGCTTCTCCAATGATACGGCAGTGTCTAGTGTAATGTCGATCCTCTTCTCCGGCGATGCGAGTCACTTTCACATTGTGAAGCAACAGCAGCAGTTCGGTGACACGCTTCTTCTTTGTGAGTCTGCTTCCAGTTTCTTGCGAGACGCAGTCCCTCAGAAAGCTCAACACAACTGCAGGCACTTCCAAAGAACTCTTGGGGAGCCAGTGGATGAAGTCTGTTGTCCCTGAGACTTCAGCAGGAGTTAATCTCTATCTTAAGCCCTTGGAGATACTTCACAAGTTGAATGAAAGTAGCACACAGTCCTTTCTCCTCTCTTTGGCAGTCAGGCAATAGCTGCAGGCCAATCCCTCTCTCCTCAGTCTCCTTGTTCCTCTCCTCAGCAAAGGTTTCTTCTTGTTTCGCAAAAGTGATCTAAAGTTCTGGGGTCTGACTCCCCTCTTTTATACTAATTTTCCCTTTGTTCTCTGAAGGCAGAGAGGCCTTTGCCTAGTCCAAACCAGTTCTGGTCAGTACTGGAGCACTTTGTTGACAAGACTCCTTCTTTCCTTTCATAGTGCAGGCCATCGACATCAGACGCACCACAGGAGGTGGAGCCAGCATTGTGGAGGGAAGGCACTATTCAGGTCCCAGGTGCAACTCCTCCCTCCCATCCGCATGCAGATCTCTCTATTAAGCCCTGTGCTGACTCACCCTGTTTCCTGGAAGCCCCTGTCACTCAAACTCCAGACAAGGGATACACAACCTAGCAGAGGCAGGCTTGGATGGTTAGACAAGACAATACATACTTTCTAAAAGTAGTATTCTCAAACACAGAATGTTAAAAGCAACTTCACTAAAAGAGGCACTTTTTGTCTTCAAAACTGTGTCCCAGGATAGCAGAAATAGCAAAGGTATTCAGATAAGGCTCGGCTTGCTTTCGTAGATGTTCGGGGAGGGGCAGAGCAGGAAAAGGACTCTGTCTCTTTCTTACTGCCCAGCGAAGAGACAGACACTGTCCTCTTTTCTTTCTGTGCTGGCAGCTTCCCCCACTCACCATCTTCCTATTATTCTCTCTCTTTCTGTCTTGCTCCTCACTTACTGGAAACCGTGACTTGAAGAAACGGTTCACAACCTCTCTTTCCTTTTTTCATTTAGTTGCTTCCCGGTGAAATGGATGCAAAAAAGAACAAGCTGTCTCCGTGGAGCCGACAGGGGACGAAAAGTGAAAGCATGTGATGCGTGTGTGAGCGTGCTGTGGGAGCCAGAGAGGAGAAACCATGCGAGCGTGCCTGTGGGAGCATGTGAAGCAGAGGAGACACCGTGCGCATGCACATCGGATGTCCGTGCGCACACATGGTTTGTCTTCCTTCGCTAGGAAAAGCCACAACAATAGAGTCTCGCCAAGGCAAACTAGCACATGCACTGCATTTTCTGGGCGAGACCTAACAATGAAAATGGCTGTGATTCACTGTTAGGACATGCCACACACATCAGGGCTTGTCCTACCTTTTACCTACAATGCACCCTGTCCTTGGGCCTACCACAGGGGTGACTAATATGCAGAAAACGAAAGGTTGCGGGACTGGCAAGTGTGTGCACTTGCCCAGTCAACATGGCTTTACCAGACTGCACACAGGCTCTGCAATGGCACACCTGAGACACACTTTACAGGCTGCTTCTGTGGGTGGCACAACCAGTGCTGCAAGACCACCACCAGCATTTGGTTTACAAGCCCTGGGCACACTCACTGCACTGTACTAGGGTCTGACAAGTAAACCAAACCATCTATTCATGGAATCACTAATCTATACATCAGTAACAGGGAGAGCATATGCACTTTAGCACTGAACAGCAGCGAAAAAGTGCCCGAAGTCATAAAACCAACAAAACAGGTCAGACAATATACAGGAGGAAGGCAAAATGTTCAGGGATGACCCTGCAAAAAGGGTCAAGTCCAACACAACCCCCTTCCAGCCGAAAGGCACAGTAGACCAATCACAACCTTGATGGGATTCCCTGCTTTGGGCGACAGAACATGGACCCTGGCCCACAACAGCAGGGGCATATTCCAGTTTTACGCCAATCTGAACCCATTTCAATTCCTCTGTCCACACTCTCAGGGACCACCATGCTAACCCATGGGGAACCCTCCTCCTCACCTGTGGACACCATCTATGCAGCACCTAACCATAACTTGCTCACAGGTTTGTCCAAACAGACAGACAGCAAGCCACAGTGGCCACTGACAGTAGTTAGTAATGAGACCCAGGCCTTATGCATCTCAGGGCTCTCAAAACTCTGTGGTATCAGAGAGTGGGGGCAGTAGCCCCAGGTGCTTGGCACCCTTTGTCCACTCTCCCTCCTATCAGTTATGACATCCTGACACTGACCCACCAGCTCCAGGCCTGTACCCAGCAGCTGGACAAGAGACTGGGGTGTGCCCTCCCACACCCGGTCCTCCTTTTTTGGGGCTCTGTACCCTCCCACCTGGAGCGGCACCCGCTTCTAGAATTGTCAGGATGCCTGTAGCAGGTATCCTGCACAATTCGCCCACCAGTTCAGGGGTTCTATCCTGCAACTGGGCTTCCAGGTCAGGGGGACACCCTGAATCTGGCCCTCCAACCTATGGTCTAAACCCTCCAGTTGAACGGGGGTCAGAGGCGAGGACTCCCTCCCTCTGCACCCCCTTCCAGAGTGCTGTACCCTCCCACCTGGAGTGGGACACCTATAAGACCAACCGGTCAGGACACTGTTTACAGTTGACCCTCCCTCCAGGTCAGACAACACCTGAACCTGGCTCTACAAACCCAGGGTCTGTACCCGGTGGTTGAGCACTTGCCCAGCGCACCAGGACTTCCTTGGGAGCAAGCATCACTCCCCTGAGGGTAGCACATAACTTATGTGTTATGTGAATGTCTGCTTAGAGCAGATCTCCCGACCCCTGACCATCTGACAGTGCGCAGAGATCTCGCAGGGCAGAAGTGGTGTCACCATGGTCATTCACTGGAGATGCAGCCCTTCTGGCTGCCTCCTGACCCACTGGTTTTTCCACTGGGGACTCTTTCCACCTCTCACCACTCAATCTGGACTTCTGCACCCTCCAATTAGGTTTGGCACTGCCAGACACTAGAACTGATGGAGGCCTGCTTACAGACACTCCCAGTTCACCAGACATTAGGGGATCCCGCTCAATGGGCGGCCCATCAGGACAGCCTAGGTTCCCCACCTGGTGTTCCCTTAAAGAACCATCCAGGCTCTGAGACTGGCTTCCAGGCACCTTGGGACAGGCAGCCCCAAACTCACTCCGTCCCCACTGAGACAGGATGTGAGCCCCTACACCCCTACACCCCTCCCACTACAACGGGACCTAGCTGGGCTTCTCTGAAACACTTCCACCACTCTGGGTTGGAAGATACCTGGGCCACTCCCCTCAGGGTCATTCCCCAATGCCTCTCCAGACCCTCTGGAATCCACCAAAAGGTCTGCCTCCCATGTGAGTTCCCTGGGGTCAGAGAACTCACTCTCCAACAGGGTTTGGCATAGCATTGGAAAACAGGGACTTCTAATATTCTCTCCCACGGTTGGATCACACAGCCCCCTGCAAGGATTAACCAAACTATCCTTCACCTCTCCATCAAGTGCCTCGCACACATACTCCACACCACTCTCTTGAGATTGGCAAGATAGTATCTGACTATTTCTATCACTCAACCCACACTCTTCTGGGTGGTCTCCACACTCACATACTAGGACTTCAACCTTGGGTTGAACCCCGCTCCCTGCACCTCTCATCTAGAGTCAATAGAGTGTCCCTCCCACCACTAGGACCATGAACCCCTGAGTCATTTTCCCCATTCTCCTCAGGGACACTGCACACTACTGGAGCTAAGGAACAAAATATAATGATGGACCCTTCCTAATGTCAGCACCTGACTATCTTTCTCCCCGTAATATTCTATAGCCCTTGAGTTAATGAAGGGGATTGTGTGCACACTGGATGGCACCCATCATAACTATGCCTATTCCCTAGGGAATTTCAGTGCAAATAAAACAACCGCAAAGGTGCACCACAAAAAGCAAGACAATAAGTGCAAATGGTATTTAAGCACAATGAAGAAATATTTCTCAAAGAGATGTTGATAGTCTTCTGTTAATCTTTATTTTCAGTTTGCAGTAAAACATACAGGTGTATGTTAACCCCCTCCTTCAAGTCAGGCACCACATCTCTGGTTGTATGTACTGCTCCCTCAGCACTAGATAACCTAATTTTGCTGCTACCATTTCAGCTGGATTCCACCTCCAACTCAGCAAAGCTAAAGTCAAAAGTCAAAGTCAAAGTCAAAACATTTATATAGCGCACTACATACCCAGAGGGTTTCAAGGCGCTTAGGAAGGGGAGGTGGATTATTTGTCAAATATCCACGTTTTAAGCTGCTTTCTGAACGCTAGGTGGTTCTGGGTGAGGCGAAGGTAAGCGGGGAGTGAGTTCCATGTTTTGGCAGCCAGGTATGAGAAGGATCTGCCTCCCATGGTGGTCTTGTTGATGCGAGGTACAGTGGCGAAGGCTTGGCTGGAAGAGCGGAGTTGGCGGGAGGGGGTGTAGAAGGACAGTCGAGAGTTGAGGCAGTCTGGTCCGATGTCGTAGAGTGATTTGTGTGCGTGGGTAAGCAGTCGGAAGGTGATCCTCTTATTGACGGGTAGCCAGTGAAGGTCTTTAAGGTGACCGGAGATGTGTTTGTTGCATGGGATGTCTAATATGAGTCTGGCTGAGGCGTTTTGGATTCGTTGTAGTTTCTTCTGGAGTTTAGCGGTGGTACCTGCGTAGAGGGTGTTACCATAGTCCAGTCGGCTCGTGACTAGAGCGTGGGTGACTGTTTTCCTTGTTTCGGGGGGGATCCAGCGAAATGTTTTTCTGAGCATGCGAAGAATGTTAAAGCAGGAAGAGGATACAGCGCTAACTTGTCTATTCATTGAGAGTGAAGAATCCAGGATGACGCCAAGGTTCCGTGTGTGGTCTTTGGGGATGGGTGCATTTCCGAGGGCTTCCGGCCACCAGGAGTCGTCCCATGCAGAGGGGGATTTACCTAAGATGAGGACTTCTGTTTTGTCTGAGTTCAGTTTCAGACGGCTTTGTTTCATCCATTCGGCGACTTCTTTCATTCCTTCGTGTAGGTTAGTTTTAGCGGTGCTGGGGTCCTTGGTGAGAGATAGGATCAGTTGAGTGTCATCCGCGTAAGAGATGATGTTGAGGTTGTGTTGGCGGGCGATGGCCGCGAGGGGGCTCATGTATACGTTGAAGAGGGTGGGGCTGAGTGAGGATCCTTGTGGTACGCCGCAGATGATTTCGGAGGCCTCAGATTTGAATGGTGGGAGGCGGACTCTCTGGGTTCTTCCGGTGAGGAACGAGGTGATCCATTCCAGTGCCATACCTTGGATTCCGATGTTTTTGAGGCGTTGTAAAAGGGTGCTGTGGCAGACTGTGTCGAAGGCTGCAGAGAGGTCGAGGAGGATGAGGGCGACTGTGTCTCCATTGTCCAGTAGAGTTCGAATGTCGTCTGTTGCTGCGATGAGGGCGGTCTCAGTGCTGTGTTTTGCTCGGAAGCCAGATTGTGAGGGGTCGAGTGATTTGTTGGCTTCGAGGAAGGCGGCGAGCTGGTTGTTGACAGCTTTCTCGATGACTTTGGCCGGGAATGGAAGAAGCGAGATGGGGCGGTAGTTTTTGAGTTCATTGGGGTCTGCTGTTGGTTTTTTCAGAAGGGCGGTAAGTTCAGCGTGTTTCCAGTCTTCTGGGAAGGTAGCGGAGTTGAAGGAGCAGTTGATGACGTCTCGGAGGTGCGGTGCTATGACGGAGTCCGCTTTGTTGAAGATGTGGTGAGGACATGGGTCTGTGGGGGATCCTGAGTGGATGGAATTCATCAGGCGGATGGTGTCCTCCGTGGAGATTGGGTTCCAGGCGTTAAGGGTGTTAACGGGGGGAAGATGGTCAGTTGATGGTAGGGTGGGTTGGCTTCCGGCTTGGTTGTCAAAGCTGTTGTGGATGTCAGCAATCTTGTTGTGGAAAAAAGAGGCTAGGGAATCGCAGAGGGTTTGAGAGGGGGTGATGTCGTTGGAGTTAGCTGAGGGGTTGGAAAATTCCTTGACGATGTTGAAAAGTTCCTTGCTGTTATGGGCGTTGTTGTCAAGTCGATCTTTGAATGCTGTTTTCTTGGCTTTCCGGATCAATTGGTGGTGAGTACGGATGGCGCTTTTGAAGGCGTCCTTGTTGTTGGTGGATGGGTCTTTTTTCCAGGCCTTTTCAAGGTAGCGGCACAATTTCTTGGATTTCTTGAGGTCGTCGTTGAACCATGAGGCCTTCTTGATGCCAAGTTTGTGTTGACGTATTTTCAGTGGTGCTAAGGTGTCGGCGGTGTTGGATAGCCAATGGGTGAGGTTGGAGGCGGCTTCGTTGGCGTTAGAAGAGAGGGCTGGGGAGGTTTGAAGGAGTGATGTGGAGATCTGCTCTGTGGTGATTTTGTTCCAGTTTCTTTGTAGAGTAGGTTGGAGGTGGATGATGGGTTTCGGCTTGTTGTAGGTGAAGTGAACGCAGCTGTGGTCAGTCCAGAGGAGGTCCGTGGTGTGGCTGAAGGAGACATGGTTGCTGGAGGTGAAGATTGGGTCGAGTGTGTGACCTGCGATGTGGGTGGGGGAAGTGACCAGTTGTTTAAGTCCGAGGTTGGCGAGGTTGTCCAAGAGGGTGGTGGTGTTGTGGTCGTTGCTCTTTTCGAGGTGGAAGTTGAGGTCTCCCAGAAGGATGTAGTCTTTGGAGGAGAGTGCGTGTGGGGTGATGAAGTCCGTGATGTCTTCACTGAATTTTGCGCGGGGTCCTGGTGGTCTGTAGAGGAGGGTGCCTCTGAGTGTGGTCTTGGGGTCGATGTGGATCTGGAAGTGAAGGTGTTCGGAGTTAGCGAGGTTGGCGTCGGAGCTGGTGGAGATGCGGATGGATTTCTTGTGGACGATAGCGATTCCTCCTCCTGTATGGTCGGTGCGGTCCTTGCGAGTGATCTTATAGTCATCAGGGATAGCGATGGCGATGTCAGGGGCGGAGGAAGCGTTCATCCATGTTTCCGTTAGGAAGGCGACGTCGGGAGAGATGGTGTCTAGTAGGTTCCAGAGGTCAATGGCGTGCCTGTGGACCGAGCGGGTGTTGAGAAGGATGCATTCTAGGTGGTTGGGGTCGGGAATCCGTGGTGTGGTCGTGGCGGAGATGTTGTAGATGCAGCTAAATTTGCAGGAGAAGCAGGAGAACGGTCCATGGGTGCGTCCAGGAGCGGCTTGGACGCAGGTGGGGGCGCGACCGGGGTTGAGGGCTAGGAGGGTGGCGGCCTTGTAGGTAATGCGGGAGGGCTGGGCAGCGCGAGGGGCAGGGGGTCTGGCGCTGGGCGCGGTCCAGGCGCGGACGGGCGTAGACGGGCTTACCTTTGGCGCACCTTCGGCGCGGGTGCTGCGGGCACACGAGGACGACGAGAACAACAAACAAAATGGAGGCGGAGGGGGGAGGCACAGCGGAGCGCTTCAGGTAAACGCGCTGGTAACGCTAGGGGAGCGGACACAATGGCACAAGCAGGCGGACTGGAATTAAAAAGCAGCGATCGAGCGCAAACACAGAGCGCTAATGTAATTAATCAAATGAGCACAAACACAGAGCGCCAGTACAATTAATCAAATGAGCACAAACACAGAGCGCCAGTACAATTAATCAAATGAGCACAAACACAGAGCGCCAGTACAATTAATCAAATGAGCACAAACACAGAGCGCCAGTACAATTAATCAAATGAGCACAAACACAGAGCGCCAGTACAATTAATCAAATGAGCACAAACACAGAGCGCCAATGCAATGCAGATAATAGGCAGCGAACGAGCACAAACACAGAGCGTCAATAAATTGAGCACAAGCACAGAGCAATGCAATCAGTAAGAGGGCAAGAAACGCTGGGATACCAGATGTCTGGAGGGACACTGGGAGCGACCCCTCAGCCCGTGAGGAAGGAGCGAGTCACGGCGCTTGCAGGGGAAGAAGAGGTATTTGAAGACTGTGGGAGGGCGTCTCAGCTGGGAGGCGGGGCGGGCACACGAGGACGACGAGAACAACAAACAAAATGGAGGCGGAGGGGGGAGGCACAGCGGAGCGCTTCAGGTAAACGCGCTGGTAACGCTAGGGGAGCGGACACAATGGCACAAGCAGGCGGACTGGAATTAAAAAGCAGCGATCGAGCGCAAACACAGAGCGCTAATGTAATTAATCAAATGAGCACAAACACAGAGCGCCAGTACAATTAATCAAATGAGCACAAACACAGAGCGCCAGTACAATTAATCAAATGAGCACAAACACAGAGCGCCAGTACAATTAATCAAATGAGCACAAACACAGAGCGCCAGTACAATTAATCAAATGAGCACAAACACAGAGCGCCAGTACAATTAATCAAATGAGCACAAACACAGAGCGCCAATGCAATGCAGATAATAGGCAGCGAACGAGCACAAACACAGAGCGTCAATAAATTGAGCACAAGCACAGAGCAATGCAATCAGTAAGAGGGCAAGAAACGCTGGGATACCAGATGTCTGGAGGGACACTGGGAGCGACCCCTCAGCCCGTGAGGAAGGAGCGAGTCACGGCGCTTGCAGGGGAAGAAGAGGTATTTGAAGACTGTGGGAGGGCGTCTCAGCTGGGAGGCGGGGCGGGCACACGAGGACGACGAGAACAACAAACAAAATGGAGGCGGAGGGGGGAGGCACAGCGGAGCGCTTCAGGTAAACGCGCTGGTAACGCTAGGGGAGCGGACACAATGGCACAAGCAGGCGGACTGGAATTAAAAAGCAGCGATCGAGCGCAAACACAGAGCGCTAATGTAATTAATCAAATGAGCACAAACACAGAGCGCCAGTACAATTAATCAAATGAGCACAAACACAGAGCGCCAGTACAATTAATCAAATGAGCACAAACACAGAGCGCCAGTACAATTAATCAAATGAGCACAAACACAGAGCGCCAGTACAATTAATCAAATGAGCACAAACACAGAGCGCCAGTACAATTAATCAAATGAGCACAAACACAGAGCGCCAATCACTTCCTCAGCTACATATAGTCCTTTTCTCTGGGCTGCGACACTCATGGCCTCAAGCCTCCTGAGCTCCAAGTCAAGCTCCCTCATTCTAAACTCATGCTCAACTGCATCCTCTTTTCCTCTAGGGCCATTTAGCGATTCTTTAACTCCAGTTCACCACCCAACTTGAGCTTGGCCAGCTCCATCTCATTCATCCTATACTCTTTCCTGTCCTCTAACTCTTCTGGGGACAGACCTTTGACAGAAACACTGCTACCTAATGGGGAGGTTGCTCTCCTCCCCCCTGGACCAAATGGCCCATCCAGCTGCTCATCTGCATTCTCAGCCCCATCCTCATCCTTAGGGGCATTCCTTGCTTTTAACCCAGGTCCTCAGTGCCTTTTGGAACTCACCCTTTTAGGAGAGACCAGTCATTGCAACTTTAAATTTCCTAAAGAAGTGCTTTAGGTGTTTTACATTGTAGCATTCCAGTTTCTCCTCTTCCCACTCGTAATCAACAGATGCTATGGATGCTGCTTTCTCCATGGTGGTTAAACTTGGCAGTTCTTTGTAAAAAATAGAAAATCCCAGTAAAAACAATCTACCAAAAATATGTGATTGTGTTTGGTCTACACTCACTAAGTAGTGTTCACCAATCACTGCATATGAGTCAAAAATGCAAGTCAAAATCCTCACCGCTGACCACCAATGTTAGATTTGGGGGTCTCTAGTTGGCAGAGGTAGGTACCTTTGACCAAATAGGGACTCTTGCTTCTAGTCAGGGTAAGGGGGTACACTCCTAAAATAACCCCTGCTCACCCCCTTGGTAGCTTGACACAAGCAGACAGGCTTATCTCAGAGGCAGGGTGTAAAGCATTTGTGAACACATACAGTAACCCAATGAGAACACTACAGATGGACACCACACAAGTTGTAGTATAAAAATAAGTATGTTATATAGACTTAACACAAGACCGCAAACAACAAAAATCCACAATACTGTACTTTAAAAGTGATAGAATTAGCTTAGTTCTCTTAAGATGTAAAATGTGACACTTTGAGTTCAATGTACCTTTGGATGCGTAACGCTATACAACAAAAGTGTGGCTGAGAAGGTGATGCGTTGGTTCCTAACACGCAAGAACGGTTATGCATAGGCTTCCTACTGATGCGTAGGGGATGCGTTGGTTCTTCTCGGCTTGGGGAGATGATGCATCGGTTTCCTACTGCGCCTCCATGGCGATGCGACCAGTAGCGCTATGATGCAATGAAGATCTGGTGAAATGAACTAAAATGGTGTCTTCTCCTTGATGCAACATGATGCGTGCACGCCCGATGGACATGCAGCGAATCACCGATTCTTCTGAGTTGCGAAAGGCCCTGCGACACAATTCCTGGTGAAGCAGCGGCGTCTGATGCAACGTCGATCCGCTTCTCCGGAGATGCGAGGTGCTTCGGCAACGATGCGACAACTGCAGCTGCGACAAGCTTTCCCAGTGATGTGACAACAGCATCTGCGGCAGCGACATGCTTCTCCGATGATGCGGCGGCATCTGGTGCAACGTCGATCCTCTTCTCCGGCGATGTGAGGAGCTTTATTTTCCGCAAAGTTTTCAAGTGGATTCCGGCAGAGGCGCGGAAACCCTTAGTGCAAGGTCTAATTCTAAATAGGTTAGACTGCGGAAATTCGCTCCTACTAGCGATAAATGAGCACCACCTGAAAAGATTACAGGTTCTTCAGAACACTGCAGCGCGGTTGGTCTTAGACCTTCCCCGAAGATCGCCGTCCGCCCCATGCCTCAGAAGCCTTCATTGGCTCCCTGTGAAAAAGTGAATTATGTTTAAAACATTATGTCTCGTTCACAAACATATGTATGGTAACGTCCCTAAATATTGGTCCCACAAACTCACTTGGTATGTTCCCCGAAGGCAACTCAGATCTAGTACTGAGTCACTGCTTGCCCCGCTGAGAATACAAACCACCAGAAATGGGGGTCGTGCATTTTCCTTTCTTGCCCCTTCCCTTTGGAATAAGATGCCCCTGAACCTGCGCACGACCTCAGAACGCATCTGCTTTCACAAGAGGCTGAAAACCTGGCTTTTTGTAAACTAGTTGCCCGCATCTCATCAGAGCCATCTGCAAGCGCCATGAGACTCTTTGGATGTGTAATGTGCGCGTTACAAATGCCGTTGACTGACTGACTGACTTTTATGTTGTGAAGCAACAGCGGCAGTTCGGCGATTCACGTTTTCTTCTTGAGTCGCGTTTTCAGCTCCATGTGACATGCAGTCCTTCAGAAAGCCCAACAAAACTGCAGGCACTTCCAAAGAACTCTTCGGGAGCTGGTGGGTGAAGTCTGTTGTCCCTGAGACTTCAGCAGGAGGCAAGCTCTATCTTAACCCCTTGGAGATACTTCACAAGTTGAATGAAAGTAGCACAAAGTCCTTTCTCCTCTCTTTGGCAGTCAATCAACCACTGCAGGCCAATCCCCCATGCTTAGAGGTAGTTTCTCCTCAGTCTCTCTGGTTCCTCTCCCCAGCAAAGGTTTTTTCTTGTTTCCCAAAAGTGATCTAAAGTTCCGAGTCCCCTCTGTTATACTCATTTTCCCTTTGTTCTCTGAAGGCAGAGAGGCCTTTGCCTATTTCAAACCAGTTCTGGCCGGTCCTGGAGCACTTTGTTGACAAGACTCCTTCTTTCCTTTCACAGTGCAGGCCAGGGACATCAGACGCACCATAGGAGGTGGAACCAGCATTGTGGAGGGAAGGCACAGCCCTATTCAGGTCTCGGGTGCAACTCCTCCCTCCTATCTGCATGCAGATCTCTCTATTCAGCCCTGTGCTGACTCACCCTATCTCCTGGAATACCCCTGTCACTCAAACTCCAGACAAGGAATACACAACCTAGCAGAGGCCGGCTTGGATGGTTAGACAAGAAAATACCTACTTTCTAAAAGTGGTATTTTCAAACACAGAATGTTAAAACCAATTTCACTAAAAGATCCGTTTTATCATTCTGAGTTCAGGCATACTAAACTCGAGTTTCCACCTAGTTCCCTGAGTCAATTAGGATTATAAGTTTTGATAATCAAACTGCCCATTCTGCCCTATGGGGATCATGTAGCCTTACAAAAGTGAAAAACGAAAATGGCTGTAATTCACCATTAGGACATGCCACACACATCAGGGTGTGTCCTACCTTTTACCTACAAAGGCACTTTGCCCTTGGGCTTACCATAGGGGTGACTAATATGCAGAAAGGAGAAGGTTTAGGGACTGGTAAATGGTGGCACTTGCCCAGTCAAAATGGCAGTACCATACTGTACACAGGCTCTGCAATGGCAGATCTGAGATACACTTTACAGGCTGCTTCTGTAGGTAGCACAACCAGTGCTGCAAGTCCACCATCAGCATTTTGTTTACTCAGTGCACTGTGTTATGGTCTTACAAATAAACCAAATCAACCAATCGTGGAATCACTAATCCATACATCAATTTATAATAGGGAGAGCATATACACTTTAGCACTGATCAGCAGCGAAAAAGTGCCCAGAGTCATAAAACCAACAAAAACAGGTCAGACAAAATACAGGAGGAAGGCAAAAAGTTCAGTGATGACACTGTAAAAAGGGCCAAGTCCAACAGGCATACATGAAGGTTTTAACAAGGAAGTATGGAGTACCGGATGGATTCTCATATTCGATGGTAAGGCCAACTTCACTGCCACGGAGTTGATGCAGTTGACTATCTTGTATGGGCCAATGAATTTTGGGTTAAACAAGCTTTATCTCCTAAAGCATATGTTTTGGTGGACACCCACACAAAGGGTCCTCTTTTGTATTCCGGACCAGGTCTTCGGTGTCTATCTGCCTATCTTTTGCATCTGATTTTGGCCTTTTGCAAGTGTCCTTGGTCTGCTATGAAGGTACACTGTATTCTTTTTATTCAGTCAAGGATTTCCTGCAGTCTGTCTGTAAGTATATGGTGGACCGAAAGTATGAATCTAGAATGAAATCCATAATTACAGAATAAGAGGGCCATCATGATAGAACTATGACTGGCGGCATTGTAGGTTATTTTCACCAACCATAGCAGCTTTACTAACGAGTCTTTTATGTGATCCACATAACATCGAAGATACTACTTTAGTGTCTGATTCAAACGTTCTGTTTGTCTGTTGGTTTGAGGGTGAAAACTAGTAGACTTATCAGCTGTGATTTGAAGAGTGGCACACCATACCTTCCAAAATTGACTGATGAATTGAGAGCATCTATCAGATACAATAGCCAATGGCAGTCCATGTATGCGTACAATGTTTGAAAGTAACAATTGAGCCAACTGAGCGGATGAAGGGAGTTTGGAGCAAGCTATGAAGTGACCCATTTTGGGAAGGCTATCATGATCACCAGGATGGTGGTACATCCTTGATCTTTGGGTAAGCCTTCTATAAAGTCCAAAGAGATCTGTTCCCAAGGTCTACCGGGGGAAAGTAGAGGTTGAAGTAGACATGGAGGCTTTCTATGGGCTTGAACGCATCTTTCACATCTTTTAATCATTTCTTGTATATCCCTGCAAACAGTAGGCCACCAAAACTGACGTAGCACCTTTTACAATGTTTTGTCCATCCCAATATGACCTTTACAAGGGTTTACATGACACCACTGAAATACCTGTTTCTGTAGTTCCGTACAAGGAACTAACAGTTGTCTTCTTTTCACAGGTAAACCCTTCTTTAGTAGCCAATAAGGATTATCACATAACAAGTTTTTCCATTCAGGTTTTTTTAGGATTTGTTTTATTTGTTCAAGGAATTGATATGTCTGGATGAGGCCTACTACCCCATTAGATGGTATAATGGCCTGAGTCTTTGGTTCCTCAGGTTCCGTCATTGAATCCTGGCAAGTGAGGGCATCAGCTTTCTTACTATACACCCCAGGATGGTATGTTACAACAAAGTGGAATTCCACAAAGAAAAGCATCTACAGTAGTTGCTGAGGGGTAAGGAATATTGCTGATTTCATAAACTATAGGTTTGGATGATTGTATATACTGTAATGACATGCTTTGCTCCCATAAGGTAATGTCTCCATTCTCTGAATGGTTCCTTGTTTACCAATAGCTCTTTTTCTGCGATTGTATAATGCGACTCTGCTTTATTCAATTTCCGTGACATATAAGCAAAAGGATGTAGTTGTCCAGTTTCTTTATGTCATTGTGAAAATGTGGCTGCTTCTGCTACTTCAGAAGCAGCCACTTCAATAACATAACATTTCTCGTTATCAGAATGAGCCAGTATCGCGGCAAATGTAAAAGCTTGTTTGAACACAAGGAACGCTTGTTGGGCTTCTTCAGTCCATTGGAAGGATACGTTTTTCATCAACAATCTTGTGATGGGAGTCACCACTCGGGAGAACTGGTTAATGAACCGTCGTTAAAAGTTTACGGATCACAGGAAACACTGTATAACCCTAATGTTTTTTGGTTTGGACCACTTCATCACAGCCTGTATCTTACGATTAGCCATTTCCTGTCCTTCAACAGAGAGGATGACCCCTAAGAATTCCACATTTTCCAATTGAAATTCACACTTGCTAAGCTTGCAAAATAGGTAGTTCTTTTGGAGTGTACATAACACTGCCCGGACATGAGATGTATGTTCTTCTTTTCTGGTGGAGTATATTAGAATGTCGTCAATATAGACGATTGCAAACAAATCAAGAAATTCCTTTAAAACATAGTTCAAGAAGAATTGAAATGCCACAGGGGCATTACATAACCCAAATGGCATGACTTGGTATTCGTACAATCCATACTGAGTATGAAAAGCAGTTTTCCATTCATCTCCCTTTTCATTCTTTCGTGATTATGTGACCCTTTTAAATCCAATCTCGTAAAAATCACCACTTGTCAAACCTGGTCTAGTAAAACAGGAATCAGAGGTAATGGGTACCAGTTCTTACTTGTAACGTTGTTCAAGGCTCTGAAGCCTATACAAGCTCTTAATTTGCCATTAGCTTTGGGTATAAAGAATAAAGGCAAAGCTGCAGGAGAATGGTGGGACGTATGAAACCATTCCTTTGATATGTTTCCAGATACTCTCTCAGATGCTCGTTCTCTGGTTCCGTGAGAGCATATATTCTTCTACATGGTATCACTGCTCAAGGTATTAAATCTATCTGACAATCATACACTCGATGTGGCGGGCAATACATTTGCCTCTTCTTCCTTAAACATATCCACGAGTCGTAATGTTGTAAAGGCAAGTCCACTTCCTTCTCTTTGGTGGTTGCTATAATGTGCTGAGAAGACAACGCTTTAGCTACATTTTTCTGAGCTTTCTGGCAGTGTTCTGTGCAATACTGGGATTATGTGTGCACAACCAAAGGAGCCCATATTTGACCATATTGAGTTGCAGGAATAATGTTAAACCTAAGGAGTTCTCAATGGTAATCCTCGCATACAACTCACATATGCCTGGTGTTGTAGCATATTGCAATCACAAAAGAGGGGCGAGGGTCAGATAAGTTTAAACTCTACCACCCCGAACCCCCAAGGACCTTAACTGTACACACAAAAGGGGTGGATAGAGTAAGTAACACAAAGATACATATGTATATACAACAAACAGAACTTTGTGTTACTTACTCTATCCACCCCTTTTGTGTGTACAGTTGTAGCATATTGGCCCGAATTCCAGATCTCTCCCATCTACTGCCACCGCTGTTTCCGGTTCCGATTTTTTAAGGAGTACGAGCTGTAGTTTTCTAGCTAACTCTTCATCCATGAAGAGCCCAGTAGCGACGGAATCCAACATGGCCTTAACTGATTGCCACTGATTATTAACATATAGTTGGATAGTGATATAAAAATGTTCTATAGAGTCTTTCTGTCCCTGATTTATGGAAGGGATGGATTTTAGGCCCAAGAACTTCCCTTCCTGTCTGCTTGAGCCCTAAAGTGTCCCTACTTTTCTTGTGTTGGTCGTGGCATTAGCTTGTATTTCTCTAGGTCAGCCTTTAGGTTTACTCAAACAGTCCTTTACATAATTACCTGTAGCAGGGATTCCGTTCTCCTACAGAACTGTGCATAGAGATTTGGAACCTCAGTGAATTAGGATGGCCCAAAACTGACCTTAGTACCCAAAATCCCCTTACCGAGCTAGCTATAGTGTATCATTGGTCATAACAAACTCCCAATGTTTAGACAAACCAGAACATGATCTTAGAATACCTCAGGTCGCGTGGGACACATGAACACTCTTCCCTTATACAATCATTTCAAACCAGAACGTGGAGTAAATGAGGACGCGTGCATATTTGAAATATTTATTTACTAATGCAGGGTTCTCAAATGCAGTATCTTAGATAATACAAGCAAACATATTATAAAAAGCAGTTATCAGCATAGTTACTAGTCCATAAAAAGCGAAAGGTGACAACATGCTATAATGTTGAAATGAATAGGAGTTAACAACACCTAATTCTCACCTTCCCTAAATAGAATATTATATTATATCTAAGAAGGTCTTTTTTGGGTTTTTAGCAGGGCGTCCCCATACCTCAAGATCCTAGTGGATAGGGATCACATCATCTTCCACCAGCTCTCTGCATGCGAAGCACCCCCAAGTGTGTTTTTGTGTGTTTTTGTGTGCTCTCAAAGCAATATAAAACGCGCCTAAAGACAGATTTGGCAGCAGCTGCATTTATTTATGTCT
Organism: Lissotriton vulgaris; assembly: GCF_964263255.1. Taxonomy (NCBI): domain Eukaryota; kingdom Metazoa; phylum Chordata; class Amphibia; order Caudata; family Salamandridae; genus Lissotriton; species Lissotriton vulgaris. The sequence continues at coordinate 166,223,339 of NC_141695.1, read as the reverse complement.
AGGAAAGTGCGAAGATCAGACCTTACAACAACACTGTGTTTAGTTATCCTTGAAGGCTTCAGCACTCACTGTACAGAAACCGTTTACTAAGCAAAGTTGATAACAGAGCAATAACATATTATTCTCGTGTAAATCATAACTCTCTTCTGGGTTGAAAGCTAAAACAACAATTATGTGTCGTGTGCAGAAGCAGCAAAGGGTAAAATGGCGTTTAAACATTTAATAAGCTCATGCTAACTTAACACGGTATATAGGTAAGCAGTAACTATATGACATACCTTCACACTCACATTAAAGACACAAACCGTTTTTTCTTCGTTATTCTCTTTCTTCAGTGGATAATTAGGCTCTTACGGAACCTATTTCCATGGATTATGTGGCAGTATTACCACTTCCTAGGGTGCTTCAATTTCTCTCAAAACAAGGAACAGGTTGTTCAGTTTGTCTCTCATTCTTGCGTTCAGAATGTCTATGGTCCAAGCATAAGTTAAGGTTGATGAGTTCCATACAAAAAGTGGATTGAGGCTCGATAGATGCCAGTACATCGTTTAATTCATCGTACAGGCCTTGGTGAAACAAGGCGGCTTGTTTCGCTTCGGGCCAGTGTGTTTCGGCTACCAACCTTTGAAAGGTGTTAATATGTAACAACAAGTCCCTGTTTCCTTGTTTTAATTCTAGCAATTCTCTATCTGCAGAAAAGACTGTAGCCCTTCGATCAAACACTCTCTCGAACTCTGTACGAAGGCCAACCAATATTATATTAATGGATCATCTTGGCGTACTAACGGAACAGCCTATTGTGCAGCATCTCCTGCCAAATAGGAAATTGTCAAGGCTACTCTTGATTGGTTAGTTGGAAAGGCCAAAGGTTTACAAATAAGAAGTGAAGAAAGATCTGTCGGAGGAATACTTGACCATTATTGGTGTTCCCACTGTGAATCATTCTGGTGCAGCTAAAGGAATAGGAGTGGGCATTTCTACACTGAAAGGCATTGTTTGAGTAGAAAAAAAAACATAGAACCTCCCCAAACCCACACCAAATGGATTGTGCTGCATTTGTTACACCTTTACTCGAAGTGCTTCTGTTTCTGCTCTTGAGGCACCTACGTCTTGTTGTACCAACACCACTGCTTCTATAACATCCTCTAGGGTGGCCATTTTTGCCTCGACCCACTCACGAGGAAATAATTACGTGGGCTGATTATTCTGTTAGCTCGGTTATTCCTCAGGAACAGTTCGATGCCAATAGGGGTCCACCTCTCGATAGTCCCAACCCTGATTAACCTTAATACTACAGGTATTTGGGATAATTAAGCAGGGGAAGGAAAGGATAGGGATCAGCTGGGAGGGAGACCTGAAAGACAAATAATACCGATAAGTGGTGGTTCTCTATTAACCTAACCCTCCTAACCGAACAAATGATAACTTTAGTACCTGTAAACAAAATGACAATCCTCCATCCTATATGGCAGAGGAATTAAACATCATTGCAACTTTTTCCATCAATTGTCCAGTGTTTTCTAAAATAAATGCTAAAACAGGATGTGGTCTCAGTGCTACTGTTTTATAGGGCGAGGTTTCTATACCACACTGAAACTTCTTTACCACCTGACACACACGCACACACACACACACACATATATATATATATATTCACTGAAAAAACCATAGGTTATAGACCATATATAGTTAGGAATTAGCATTTACAAAACCTTGAAAATTCACTGAAAAAACCATTGGTTATAGACCATATATAGTTAGGAATTAGCATTTACAAAACCTTAATTTACTCGCACAAAACCATAGAAATTCGAATATATAGTTAGTTGCAATAACTATATATCGCGCACCCGCAATCCACTGCTGATGATGTCACATATTACATCATTCATGACATGGTCAGTGACATCACTGATGACATCACTGATGACATCATCCAGTGACTGTATGTTTCTGTAAAGTTAAAATATGTCTTACATATTGAAGAATGAGTGGATGTATAAGTATCTGGATGAAGGATTTAGTAGGTGCATGACTGACTGTATGAGAGAGTGATTAAATGTGTCTCACTGAGTGCATGGGTTAGTGACTAAACTGTCTTAATTTGTGCATCATTATATCTGTTGTTCTATGAACTGCTGCATGTGTTGATCAGTAGCTATATGAGTAACTATATGGGTTATTGATTGGTTGCCCAAGTATTTGTATGGGAGAGTGAGTGAGTGTGTGGGGGTGGCTGGGGGGTGTGTGACTCTGTGCATACATGTGTGAACAGTTGATTCACTAGATCTATGGGTTCAAAACTGCATGTGGAAACAGCTGTATGGGTGGTTGACTGTGTACGAGTGTATTGGTGAGTGAATGGATATCTCAGTGCTACATGTCAAAGTAAGTACATATGTAAAACACAGTACATGTGAGAGTTCACATATATAAATTACTGTGTATAAGAGCCAGTGAATGTGTGAGTGGCTGAATGGATCATTGAAAACTTGTATCAGTGATTGTATAAGAGAGTAAATATGTGTTAGAATATGTTTGAATAAGTAAGGTGTGTATAACTGTATAGTTGAGGAAATGGAGATGTGATTGATTCAGTGCATGACTGACTAGGTGTGTGAGTAACTCCATGGATGAGTGACAGTCTGTGAGTGTCTGTTTACTCTGAGTGTATCTAAGGTTATATTAGAGTCTGAAGAGGTTGATCGTATTATCACATGATTGATGTCATCAGTGATGTTGTCAGTGATGTCATTTGAGTTGTCATCAGTGATGTCATTTGAGTTGTCATCAGTGATGTCATTTGAGTTGTCATCAGTGATGTCATCAGTGATGTCACTGACCATGTCATGAATGATGTAATATGTGACATCATCAGCAGTGGATTGCGGGTGCGCGATATATAGTTATTGCAACTAACTATATATTCGAATTTCTATGGTTTTGTGCGAGTAAATTAAGGTTTTGTAAATGCTAATTCCTAACTATATATGGTCTATAACCAATGGTTTTTTCAGTGAATTTTCAAGGTTTTGTAAATGCTAATTCCTAACTATATATGGTCTATAACCTATGGTTTTTTCAGTGAATTTCAATGGTTTTTTAATAGCAAATATCAAAAGCTGTCAAATGTCAAGTACGTGATAGGTAAAAACATTTTCGTGTTTATGCACGCTGATGTGCTTTGAACGCTGCCCCCCTTTCACCCCCCCTCTTTTCTCTTAGGAGTACTCTCTCTTTGCAGATAGTGAAGGGTAGTTAACGCAGGCCTTTGCCCCCGTTGTAATCCGTCGTGCCTGCTTCTCTCTCTATTTGATTGAATGTTATCCAAGCATTTACTGTTTTAGAATTGGTTCTCTTTGGTTCATTCTCTATTTACAAACAAGCATAGAGTCGCAATACTCTGTTTAGTCTTTGCAGATAGTGAAAAATCGTTTAAAAAAACAAAAGGAATCGAGCAAAATCAGTAGGCCACTAATGGGATCTCTTTTTGACCTCGCTAAAATAGAAACATTAAGAACAACCCCTCATGAGAAATACGAAACTAGTGAGATGAACTGAGCTCCACACCATGATGGCTGCAAGACAGCTCAGCTCCGCCACCCACCCCACCCAAAATAACGACAAACCCTATGCAAATATTATAAATATATACAACACACCAGCAAAGTAACAGGGTAAAACATTTTATTAAATAACTATTTACATAACTATTTTATACTTTTTGTTGCCTGATCCGGCTAGCTCAATCGATCGAGCATGAGACTCATGCACTCTGATCTCCTTGGCCTCAGTCAAGCATTAATAGTAAGATTTTCATACATGAGTGTACTTTTTGCCTTTTGGTGACTCTTCCATTCTGAACATTTTTCCACAATCCGTTTGACCTGAAACGATTACACAAATAAAACATTTGTGAGTTTTAAATTTCCGGAGAAGTACAATTCACCAATAGCTTTCTCTGTAGATCTTTTTCCATTAACAATCCCAGTTCCATCACCCGCCCAGGATATTACTACTGTTAGTTGTCATTGTTGCTTCTGTTTTAATAAAAAATGTTTTAAGATGTTTACTGTTTTTGTTGCGATGTATATATTTATAAGTTATTAAAGTGTTATAATCCTACTAATTTTTTATCGATTATTGCTCTTTGAGATATTCCCTGTCTACAAACAGAGAAGAATAGGAATATTCTGTCTCCCTTTGCAGATAGTGAAGGATAGGTAATGCGGACTTTTGTCCCCCGTTGTAATCCGTCATGCCTGTTTTTCTCCCCACTGATTGATTGATTGGCTGGACATTTATTGTTCAAGGAATAGTTCTTTCGAGGTATTCTCTGTTTGCAAATAACGTGGAATAGAAATATTCTGTCTAGTCTTTGCAAGTAGTGAAGGGTGGGTAATGCAGACCTTTGTCCCCCGTTGTAATCTGTCATGCCCATCTACTCCCCACTGATTGAGAAACTAGTTCCACCCGGACCATTTATTAGAGGTACATCATCTGGCTCAACTGGAGAGTACCCCTAATAAAGAAGACATATGTAAAATACGAAGTAATCACTGTATCCTGTTAAACAGAAACTTTAGCATGAAACACACTTGAAAAGGAAGGGAAAGAAATCGAACAAAATCAGTAGGCCACTGATGAGTTTTTGACTTCGCTAGAAATAAGAAACATGGAAGTGGTGAAAGAAGCCAAGCTTGACGTTACGGCAGCCACGAGGTAGCTAGGCTCGGCCACCCCCCCACTGCTCCAAGCATGTCTGTCCCACCGCCCGCCACGCCCATTAACGGTATCATGAAATAGATACAAATCAGCAGATACCTACCCCCATTCCGGAAACTCCCGAAGTGCAACAGGGCCACAGTTACGCCCATCCGGAAGATGAGGCCTCGACACGTGCAGGGCGGGGCCCGGCTAACCGCCATCACCCGTGGGTGGATGGCCCGAAATGTACTGGTCTCCCGATTCCCTTCTTCTGCCGCCTTGCAGGCCACGGGGGGGGATGTCTTGCCTCTGCCTCTGACCCCCCCCCCTCTTATCGCCTGGTCCGGACATCACGGATATCAACGCCAGGTGTCGGCGTGGGGTGCGCTGGGAGGGAGAGGCGGCGCGAACGAGCCTCTCCCACCCCCCCAGGTGGGGGCCCTTCAGCTGCACCCCCAACGCTCCACTCACCCAACAAAAGGGTCATCGCGTAAGGTGCACCAGGAGAGGAGCCGAGGCCGACGGGATCTTCTTCTTTCTTCAATAATGGCTGCAACAACACTGGGGGGGGGATGTCTTGCACATGCCACCGACCCCCCCCCCCCCTCCCCTCGTATCTCCTGGTCTGGCCCCGGCTTGGTATGAGCTCCCCGTTCGGTCCTGAAGCGGCACCCTGCAGGCCACGGGGGGGATGTCTTGCCTCTGCCTCCGACCCCCCCCCCTCTTATCGCCTGGTCCGGACATCACGGATATCAACGCCAGGTGTCGGCGTGGGGTGCGCTGGGAGGGAGAGGCGGCACGAACGAGCCTCTCCCACCCCCCCAGGTGAGGGCCCCTCAGCTGCACCCCCAACGCTCCACTCACCCGACAAGGGTTCCTCCACTCTTGCGATGCAGCGGCGCTCCACTCACCCGACAAAAGGTCTCGTCCACTATTGCGAGGCAATGATGCTCCGCTCATCCAGCGGGGGTCTCGTCCACTGTTGCGGTGCAACGGCGCTTCTGAGTTCAACTAGAAAATGAGTCCTGCGTCCAGAAACGTTCTCCTCAACTTTGAAGATTCTATAAGAGCCACGGGGGCCCCCGACCCCCGCAGACACCCCCGATGGGGAATGACTGCCATGATCACCCACGGAACGACCACGACGTAGCCGCGGGACGTCGGCACGCTCATGCCGGCGCCGGCCTCAGTCTTGAAATGACCAAAATCCTGCAAGACTACCAACATGATCAGTTCCGGTGGGACACCAGTATGACCCGGTAGGAGAGATTGTTGCCTCCCACCCCACTTTGACTGATGGTTCATGTTGGCAGTCCCCTCTGCTACCCTTCAACGAAAACTTTTGGACTGCCGAAAGAGGTCCCGGTCCAACCACGAGTTGGTGGAGACATTTTGACTACACTTGGACCTTCCTGACCTCACCCTAAATGGCGCCGGTACAAATGAAACTCTCAACTCCTTGTTGTGCCCCGATTGCTCAGCCTTGATATCATGAGATATGTATGCAGTTTTTAGCACATGAATTGATATGGGATAAGACTGATTATATGTTCGGACAATGAATTGATCCAGGATGGGTATTGATTAAACGTTCGAACAATGAATTGACATGGGACGGGTACTGATTACACGTTCGGACAATGAATTGATATTAAGTTCTAATGCATCATTGATTACTGTATTTATTATTGAAGGTTTGAATTGTCAACACTTTTGGTACTTGCTCACAATGAATTATCGATATGATTTTGTTGCACTTGTCGCACTTTTTACTATGAAATCAACGACCACTGACTCTGTTATGTTTTCCACAAATAAATACCCCCCCCCCCCATTTACAGTTCCAGCCTGCTCCGTGGCCGGCCCACGGGGTTGTAGGCCCGTATTTGTGCACCAACATTTTTATTAAAGGTTTTTGAAAAAGCAAACGTAGTTGTAACGAGTAGATTGGTAAGTTTCGAATAAATGGCCACTGTTTCCGATTTTTTTTTTTTTTTTTTTAAAAAGCAGGTGAAATGAAGCAGCTCAATTAGTTAAGGGTTAAAAAGTATAGTACGCAGAAACATTGAAAATATGAATGCTCCAGGTTTGTTGTATGTGTTTTTCATTTTTGTGCAGCATAAAGCAATCGATAAAGATCCTGGTATTTAGCCTCTCCTTTATATGCTACCTGTATCAGGGAAGTTGTTTTAAATGCCCCTAAGCCACCCCGAAGGAATGTCACCTGGCCCCCCTAGTACGAACGAAAACGACCCCGTACCACTGTAGGTTATCTCTCTTCCTCAAAAATGACAAAAATTACTTTCTAGGACGTTTTGGACATTGATGATTTTCATATGATCTATTTATTAAAGTAATACTCATCTCTCCGCATGAAATTAATTTTCCACATGCTACACAAGTCAATCTCATCTGCCCAAAGTTCTTTTACAGATTTGGGACCGTCTCCCTTGCCTCTGACTCACTTATTGCTAAGTCATTGGTGGATGTTTTTGCCGGTCGGGGTTATCCACCAAATCTCGAAGTTGCGCTTTAGAATAATTAAGAGGGTGCCACCTCTCCATGTGCTGATGCATGGTATGATTACCATAGCTATATTTTTTTTCAGTCCCTCTCGAGAGTTTTTTTTTGCAGATGAGGCAGGTAACGAACCTGGTATTAACTTTCTTTTCATGAGAAGGAAAAGAAAAAAATTGCCAGATAAAATTCACTTTCACATGGGACGTTCTTGGCATTTCTTTCAGAAACTTTTACATCACTGTGTCATTTTTTTGTCTATCCTGGTTCAAGCAATGTCATGTTTAATATAAGCACTTCCACATAGGATTGGGTGCATTGTTATAAGGCATGCTTTAAAAGTAATTTAATGAAATGAGCGACATTTCACTGAGTGAGTTCAGCAACACTGATATATGAAAACATTGGTGGAAAATGATATTAAATGTTACATGGTGTTCTTTGCAGGAGTTTAAGTCCTTTGTTGCAGTGGCAATTCTGCCTCAGGATTAGAGGGCCGGGGGCTGAGTGGTACTTGTATGATATGTAGAGTGAAATAACAGGCTCTCCTCATGAGAAATAAACTCTGTTCTTGTGTCCCTGCTTCCAGCGCCCGTCTCTTTATTTGGTAACCGTTCAAGATGGGAACTAAGTGGCGTCTTGTGCCAGCAGCCTGGGCATCAGTTGTAATCTGGGCTGAATTTTCCTCAGCACGGGGTGTGATTCTCAGGGAAGAGCAGCGCATATGGGAGGAGGTTTATGGCCCATACATGAGAGAGAGAGCGTGGGTGACCAGTGCATGGGGGAGATGCTTGCGAGGGTGGGGAGCCATGCTGAGGATCAGGTGGCGTGCAGAGAGTGGGTCTGGTCAAGGCATCTAAAATGTCTGCCGTGCACGACAAAAGTGTGGCATTGGAAAAAAAGCAAGATGGCGCAGACAATGTTTATCAATACGGATTAATTTATAACAATTATTTTTAGCAATATATTTACTCGCAGTGTCAAAATGGCGGTCAACACTTCCTGATTTCCTTCAAATCGAACGTTAACAGAAGTCAAGCAGCAAAAAAAAATTAAAAAACGCTCACGCGCAACCGCTGGAAGACAAGTATCAACATATATGAGCCTCCTCAACCACCCTCAGAAAACATAGGGGGTCAGGATACGTCTCCCATACCCCCTTATACCCAACACTCACATTGCTTTTCCTCCATCTTGTAATTTAATTAAATCGAAACACAAAATGGCGAATTCCGGTTTCGCTACCAGTTTGCGACCCGGTTCGCAAACCGAGAATCGCTTCTACCGCGAAAAATCAAATTTTTTTTATTTGCCCCACGGGACCCTTTAATAACCCCAACATCATTCCTAGGGGGTCAAGAGGAGTCTACCTTGACCCCTTTCATTAAATTCCCCCTTCGTTTTTCTCCTCCTCTTGTCTCTCGATCCTACCGAGAGACAAGATGGCGGCCGCACCGGACTGTTTAGAATGTTGACAGACACCGGAGAGCCAATCAGCTTCGCTTCGCAAAGCTCCGTTACGCGAAAAGTACGCGATCTAGAGCGCTATCCGGGACGCTGTCACAGATATATCTGTTTTTTTAAACGTTAATTTCTCAAAATCCACTGGAGCACATATATTGAGACCCAGCAAAGGCACATCGGGCTAACAGTCCCTACAATTTTGCCAAGTTTTGTGTAAATCCATTCAGCCGTTCGAGCTAAAAGTGAGGCCAAACTCCCTATGGAAAAATGAATGGGAAAAACGCGTTTTGGGACCCCCCTTTTTTCTCGGCCCCCCCTAACGAAACCCCCCCAAATTTTCAGGGGCTGCTCAGAAATGAAATGTGCTATTTTCCTGAAAATTTCAGCCAATACCGTCCACAAACGCCAAAGTTATTAGACATAGAACTTTCAAAAGTTCCGTAGAGAAAAAATCCTAACTATATATACCTACTGGCGACCGCCATTAGGTAATATATATATATATATATATGTATATATATATATATATATATACATACACACCATAGAGTAAACAGTGGACCACTTCACAGGGGAAGAGCAAAAGGACGCCTCTTGAACCCCCTGTTAAGACGAAGCAAAATAACATCACCATAACAAAGTAAATCATGGTTAGTCCCATTTGTTCTGTGGGAATCAAGGTAGAGTATTTATTTATCTTTGTGTTGCGCTACCAGGTAAATACTTAATCCATAGTTACTTGAAAAAACAGCGTCTGTAGTGAGCTGCAAATTAAATAATCAGCAGAGAACTTCCTCCCCTGCCTCCTTAAATGCTGTGCATTACTTCCGGGTTCAACGCGCTCTTTCCCAGGAAAACACGGTCATGTCTGCTTTGCCCCACGAGAACTGTAGTCTGTACCACATCTTTCTCCTTCGCTGAGCGTGAGACCCTGACCTAATCATACAAAGGAAGTTCCTGCTTCTCCTATGGGGGTCCCTGTTCCTTCCCACCACCCTACTAGCTGGTATAACATCTCTTTATGTCTGGTGAGTACAGTTTGAGGGTCAGAAAATGCATGTATCTGTGATGTTAGAGGGGTGTGCCTAGCTTTGGTAATCGTGTGCGTAAGAGCGTGTAGAGAGCCACAGACAATGGCGTGTTTAATGTAATTCTTGGCTTATGGAGACAGCCATGGCAACATTGTGGCACTGGTATATTGGAGGTAATTCATACAAAATGGAAAGCTCCTTCAAAAAACTACAAGTAATTATTGGCATAGGGGCACCAATGGAAGAATGGAAGCCCTGGTATATTGATGTAAATTCTTAGTATATGGGGCACCTATCGTAAAATGCTGCTGAATGTTGGTGGTAATCTGAGCCTCAAGGAGGATAACCTTGGCATAGGGAGATGTGGCAAACCATGAGAAAATGCTGGCCTTGACATACTAGAGGTAATTTGTGACATATGGGTCTTGCATGCTACAAGTTCCTGTTAGCCAGGCTGTTCTAAAATCAGTCATTTAACATGTTTCAAAGTTGCACTCCATGTTTACCAAACCAATCTGCTGAATGTGGACCTAGGCCCTAATACACATAGGTTGCACTTTTCCTATTTCCGCCCTGGCACACCTTTAAATAGGCGCACTGTTAGCAAACAGGGAAAGTGCGCCCTATTACAGAGAATGTGCTGCCCTCAGGGGGGCCCTGAATTAGTACTGTCCTGGGAGCAGAGCATTCATGTGAAATACAGAGCAGCTGCTTGAAAGCTGCTCCATGTTTTGCGGAGCAAGAGGCAAACTGCCTGCACTTTAAGGAAGGAGTAAACATGCCTTTGCAGAAGGGTGCAATGAGTGACTGGACCGGCCAGCAAGTAGATGGATGGGGGGGGTCCTTGGAAACTTTTTTGTCCCCTGGAGAGGTCTACCATCGGGGGGGCACTGAGAGTGAGACAGCTTTTTATGGCACACTTTCAGTGCACCTCCTAACAGCATCGTTGCCGTTGTGCCTGATTCCATAATACAGAGCCGTCACAGAGGCAAAGAGATTTCCACATTTGCTTGGGCCATGCCCCAGAACAAATGAGGGAATGTCCTCTCAAGGTAGCACTGGCGATACATGTGTGCCAGTGCTATCAGTATTACAGAACACGTCTGCAGCCCTGTCTGTAATGCCATAGTGCACCGAGGCACAAAAAGTGGGTGCAAATGCCTGTTGCGCACCCAGGAGCACTTTCTGTAATACGGCCCAGGAATGTTTTATTTTTAGGTCTGGTATTAGTCAAGACACTTTGACTTTTCTATAATTATATGTATAATGTGCTAAATTTTAGAATTTTTTTGCCAGCAATCGGCATCCAATGGTCTATTATTGTAACAGTGACATTGTTCTCCCACCTACTACAGAGTACATCATAGGGCAAGGGGCCAGCCTAATTTCAGCCATTGCCTAACTTTCACAAAGATGTACAATGACACCCAAAGTAATGCTATTAACCCCTTCTTTGCCTAGGACATAATGGTTGTGTCCTCAGCAACGGTTGGGCTGTGCCGAGGACGTAACCATTACGTCCTGGCACTGGCCCACAGAGGAAGCACTGGCGCTCCCCTGTGGGGCGCCTTCCTACATGCCCCCACTGGGAATGGCAGCGGAAGCGCTCAAGCTGCCTTCCCAAACCCCTCCCTCGGGAATTGGATGACATTGACGCGCTCACGGGCACCAATGTCATTATAGGCTGCCAGGGCTTCGCTGGAAGCCATTTGCTTCCAGCGCGTCCCGAGAGAGGATGTCTAATCGGGTAAGTCCTTCTCTCGGGGTGGGGGTATTTTGGGTAATACACAGGGGGAAAGGAAAGAGTTTTTCCTTTCCCCTTGTGTCTGTTTCAAATGGATTTCTGCTCCACGATTGCTGGTGAGGCCCACGATTGTGGAGCAGGAATCCATCGACTGGACCACCAGGGACTTTTTTTGGTTATGTTGGGGGAGCAACCCCTTAGGGAAGCCCGTTCGGCCTCTTCAGGGGGCTAAAACCCACAAGGTATGAATGATTTCATTTGTGTGCATTTTGGGAGTGATCCCTTGGGCAAGAAGCGCTCCCATGGAGGTGCTTATTTTTTCCTCTGTGTTTCGGCCCCCCTGGGGCTAGATTAGCCATTTTCCCTGATGATCTAGCCCCCTGGGGGGTCAAATCCCATTAGATGCCAGGGATTCTTTTTTTAATAATCACAGGGAGCAATCCCTTTGGCAAGGATTGCTTCCTTTTGGGGATGAATGTTTTGGCCTTTTCTACCTCCCTTGGGGTTAGATTGGCTTTATAATTTTAATTCCATTTAACCGCGAGGCAGGCAGAAGCCTCTAGACCACCAGAGATTTTTTTGTGTATGCAAATAAAAATGTTTTTGGATTGGCCCCTTGGGCAGGATCACCCCCTTTTGGGGATAAAGGTTTTGGCCATTTCTGCCCCCTTGAGGGCAGATCGCCACATATTTTTAGGCCCATCTGCCCCACAGGGGGGCAGAAGCTGCTAGACCAACAGTGATTTTATTGTTTATGGCGCCAAATGTTTTGGGGAGTGGCTCCTTTGGCAAGAGTCGCTCCCCTTTTGGAGGTGAATATTCTGTCTGTTTATGCCTTGTACTTTTAAGACCAAGTGCCCTCCGGGAAAGTTTGTGTGTTAAATTTAGTAAGGCTGATGGTCTGCGTGTTTTGCGATTATTTGTGATCGTAATGTTTTTTTCTCCTTTTCATTTTAGTGCAAAGCTTTTGTTTTACTTTGGTGCAACTTGTGTTTGCTGTTTGGGCAAGGGTAGAGCTGCAGTTTGTTTTGTTGCAAGTGTTTGGTAAGGAAACTTTTTTTATATTGTTTACTACAAATGTGTGTCAATGACCTGCATTAATGTGTTTTTGGAAATGTAATAAGAGCAGCCTATTTATCTTCTGTTTGAATGTGCGTGACATTTTCCTTGTATTTGTGCACAATGTGTATTGTGTTCCTTTGTGTGTAATTTTCTTTTGTTTTCTTTTTTAGTGGGATATTGGTGCTTGCTGTGTCTGTGCAGAGTAGGTGTGGGCTTGCTTGTCTAGCTGCCTTTGCCAAGGGAGTGGCAATGTTTTACAGTATATAGGTGTTTGTGTGCTTTGCATTGAATGACTTTACCTTGCAACTGCTATATGCTTGTAGATTTTCTTTTTGTTTTATAAATCCACACTTGGTTTATTACTTTTTTTACAGTGTTTGGTACTGTTGACTTATTTGTCAAGTTACTTGTATAACTAAGGATTATGGCTAGCTGCAGGATGACCACTCAGCAGGTTCTTAGGATGATTTTTTACTCTTCTTCTGAACATGATTATGTGACTGACTCTGCTTCTGAGGCAGAGGAGGAAGGCCAGGATACTGGCAGTAAATATTTTGTCAGAGAGGAATCATCTGATGATGAAGCTACTCTCAGTGTCGATGAAGTGCCTGTTTTAGAGGAGGACACTGATGTGCCTATAGTGCAGCAAAAGGCATCTGAATTGCAGCCTGGGGCTGCAAGGCTTCCCATTGGAAGTGCTGGACTCTGGGTTGACCTAAACATGGTGCAGCCGGTGCTGTCTCTCTTTAGTGGTGTTGCAGGGTGTAAAGAGAATTGTGAAATTTCTTTCAGTTGTTTATGGACGATGTATTTCTGGCTACGATTGTTAAGCAGAATAATTTGTATGCAGAACAGTACTTGAGGGACAACAGTGCCAGACTTAGGCCCCACTCTAGTGCTACCCGGTGGACTCACCCAAATCTGGATGAGCTGAGGAAGTTCTTGGGTTTGACTTTTTTGATGGGCCTGATTGGGAAGCCATTGCTGTCTAAATATTGGTCTATTAATCCCTTGATGACAACAGCTATATTTCCTGCAACCATGAGTCATAATCGGTATTTTCTTCTTCTTCGGATGTTACATTTTGTTGATAATGCTTTTCGTTGCCCCAAGATCACCATGATTTTGACCGTCTTTTTAAGGTTCGGTATGCCCTTGATCACTATGTTGATCGATTTTCTGAGATCTATGTGACCGGTAAGGAAATAGTTGTGGATTAGTCTTTGGTCCTGTTCAAGGGCGACTGGTATTTAGGCAGTACATTCCTAGCAAGAGGCCACATTATGGAATTAAGATGTATATGATGTCTGAGAGTAGTGCTGGATATGTCTATAATTTCATGGTTTACACTGGTAGGGATTAAAGTATTGACCGCGAACTTCCCCCCCCTCGCCCACCCTCCCACGGTTGCCCATCCACTTTCGGAGTTACAGAGAAAATTGTGTGGGAACTCGGTAAAGAACTTTTTAACAAAGGGCACCATTTATATGTAGATAACTTTTACACTGGTGTGCCATAGTTCACAAAATTGTTCAAAGTGGACACTGTTGCTTGTGGCACAATCCTAAAGGTTACCCAAAAGAGCTGGTTTGTAAAAACTTGTGAAGGGGCAGTGCAGTGCCTTGAGTAGCGTTGATCTTCTAGATCTGACATTTTCTGACTGGATAGATATCTAAATGCCGCCTACCATCCATGATAATAATAATAATAATAATGTGATTTATAGAGCGCGAACAGCTACCTCACAAGGAGGTGTCCCGGCGCTGTAGGAATGTAGCACAGAGGTCCAGGGGCAGGAGGGGGAGACCTATCGAGGCTGGGAAAAGAGCCACGTTTTTAGCAGCTTCTTAAAGCAGGATTCAGCAGGGGCCTGCTGGATTGCTTGCGGTAGGGAGTTCCATAGCGCAGAAACATTTGCTGAAAAGGTGCGACCACCAAGGCGTGCCTTTTTTGCTCGTGGTACAGCCAGCAGGATACGGTCATTCGACCGTAGTGCACGATGTTGTGTATACCTAGGGAGGCGTTTTCTTAGGTAAGGAGGGCAGGAACCATGCAAAGATCTGAACGCGAGTGTCAGGGCTTTGAATTTTATCCGGTTGGCGACAGGGAGCCAATGCAGGGTTCGAAGATGCGGAGAGACCGACTGTTTGAATGGAATTTGCAGTAACAGCCTCGCAGCCGCATTTTGAACCACCTGCAGTTTATGGATTAAGAATTTAGGGAGGCCCAGGTAGAGACCATTGGCGTAGTCCAGCCGTGAAGTGACAGTTGCATGGACTACCATCTTTCTGCAACTCTCGGGAAGGAGTTTGAGAAACTTGCGAAGGTTTCTCAATTTACTTAGGCAGCAGCCGGCCACTTGCTGGATATGGGCAGAGAAAGACATCTTATCATCCCATCTCACTCCAAGATTTTTGGCCGAGTGACTGGGCAAGGGTGAGGGGCCCATTTCCACCGGCCACCATAGCTCTGGGGTGGGGACAGGACCTTTACCAAAGAAGATGACCTCGTTTTGTTGGCGTTTAATTTTAATTTGTTGGTATTCATCCAGTGTGCAATGTCCTGGAGACAGCCTTTAAAATTTGCAAAAGATTCCTGAGTCATTACCGTGTAGGGGAATACCAACTGGGTGTCGTCGGCATATGAAATTGCCTTAACACCCCAGTTGGCAATGAGCGTGAAGAGGGGGGCCAGGTAGATATTAAATAAGAGAGGGCTGAGGGCCGAGCCCTGCGGGACTCCACAATTGAGGATTTTTGGTGTGGAAGAAATTGTCCCGAGTGCCACCTTCTGCGTTCTCTGGGATAGATAGGAATTAATCCAGCTCAGCGCGTGGTCTTGAATGCCTGTCTCTGCCAGTCGACTGAGTAATCTGGCATGGTCCACCGTGTCGAAGGCGGCCGATAGATCCAGGAGTACCAGCATAGCTGAGCTTCCTGCATCCAACGACCACCTCACTGACTCGGCTACCTCTAAGAGCGCGGTTTCAGTGCTGAAACCGGGCCGGAACCCAGACTGAGTTTCATGGAGGATGTTGCTGGTTTCCACAAATTTACTCAGTTGGCGTTGTATTATTTTCTCCAGCATTTTTCCCGGTGCGGCCAGGAGGGATATAGGGCGGAGGTTCGTCAGATCATCTGGATCCCCATTAGGTTTTTTTTTTTTTTTTAGGGGGAGGAGCGTGGCATGCTTCCAAGCGTCCGGGAAGGTTCCTGATGTAATGGAAGAGTTCCAGATCTTTTGGAGTATAGGCGCTACAGAGTCCGCTATGGTGCTCCACAGTTTAGCCGGACAGGGGTCATCGGGTGAGCCGGATTTACAGCGGTTGAGCTCTTGCCTCACCTCGTCCAGAGGGACATGCGTGAACTGTGTGAGGATTTCTTTTGGCTCGCCATTGTACGCTGTGTCTTGTTTCTCAGTGTCTATCGCTGGGCCAAAAGACTCATATACTTTCTTGATTTTGTGGTCGAAGTAATCTGAGATTTGCTCACAAAGTAATGGTGTAGGGATAACCTCTCTTTCAATACATTGAGGTTTGAGGAAGGACTGTACAACTTTGAACACTTGCTTGCTGGATTGTTCTGCCTGCCTAATCGAGTCCGCATAGAAGTGTTTTTTATTATTCCTAATGGCTTTCTGGAATTTTTTCAGAGCTTCCCTATATGTAGCTTTTTCTTCTGGACCATAATTTTCTCTCCAGAGTCTTTCCAGTTTCTTACAGGCCGCTTTCTCCTCTCTAAGTTCCTGCGAAAACCAGGGTGCTGAGGGAGATTCTCTTTTAGAAAGAGCACGAGAGGCCGGGGCAATAGAGGATACCATTCTTCCTATCCATTCGTTAAGCAGCACTGCGTCCTTATTAGGATTATCTGTCAGGAGGGGAGAGGTGCGTGACAGAGCCGGTAGCATAGCCTCGGGGGTCAGTTTATTCCATTGCCTTTTCATAAAATAGCGCTTACTAGACACCTTGAGCTCGCTTTGGATGTTCAGAGTAAATGTAATGAGTGAATGATCTGACCATATCAGAGGGAGAGGTTTTTCAGGTCGCACATCATTAATGTTAGTAAAGATGAGATCGATCGTATGGCCCCCAGTATGTGTGGGGCCCTCATTGATCAGTCTGAGACCGGCCGCATCTAGCGTTGTTCGGAGTGTCTCTGCTAAGACACAATCTACTTTATCCATATGGATATTAAAATCACCCACCACTAAAAAAAGGGGATGGAGAAGTGAACTCTGGACTATTGTATCTAATAGGGAAGCGAGGATGGAATCTGCGCTGGCCGGGGGGCGATAAATCACTAGCCCTGCTAGTGAGAGCTGAGGACTAATTTGAAAGCAGAAGTGAAGACCTTCCATACCTTGAATCGTCATGGCAGTCGAGGATGTTAGTGCTAGGTGCTCTTTAAAAATGATCGCTACACCACCGCCTCTTTTTGTCCCGGGACGGTTGGCGAGGCATATTTTGAATCCCTGAGGGATAGCCAGAGCGGTCGAGGACAAACTGTCCTCTTTAATCCATGTTTCAGTTAGAAACAGGATATCCCAGTTCTGCTCTTCTAATAAGATCCAGATCTCATCAGTGTGCTTGACAAGGGATCTACAGTTAAGTAGGCCCGCTTTGATGTAGGTGTGCGGGGGGGTTTTAGGGCATGGCTGTAATGCGGGGGCGGCGCTGACTATTGTTAACCCACAGTTGCTGCAAGTTTGGGCGGGGTCAGGAGTTGCTGGGTCTATAGAATGGGGGCAACAGTTGGATGGTAAGTTGAGTCCCTTTAAATCCTCCCTGGACCAAACTATCTGTCCTCCAGATGTAGCGTTTTTAGCAGCATGTCTGGCCCCGGCCGCAGTCTGGTCGCGGACGGGCGCAGACGGGCTTGCCTTAGGCGCGCCTTCGGCGCGCAAACGGCGCTCCCGCTGCGCTCGTCCGCTGCGCTTCCGTTGGCAGCACATGATATGGGCAGGGGAGGGCGTGGCCTCCAAAGTGGGCGTGGCCTGTGCGTCGCCGAAGGCGAGCTGGGGGGGTCGTTGCAGCTGTCTCGTGGGACGCTGTTCGTGCTGGGTTTTAGGTGGTGAAGCAACAGGCTTCAATTACAGTGTATACAAATAAAATCAGTCAATTTCCACAAGTTTTAAAAATTAGCGTGTCTCCCGGCGTCTGCCTGCGGAGCTCTGATGCTTCAGGGAGCAGCGCTCGGCGCGCGCGCTTTTGAATGATGTCCCAGAGGGGGCGTGGCCTCCAAAGTGGGCGTGGCCTGTGCGTCGCCGAAGGCGAGCTGGGGGGGTCGTTGCAGCTGTCTCGTAGGACGCTGTTCGTGCTGGGTTTTAGGTGGTGAAGCAACAGGCTTCAATTACAGTGTATACAAATAAAATCAGTCAATTTCCACAAGTTTTAAAAATTAGCGTGTCTCCCGGCGTCTGCCTGCGGAGCTCTGATGCTCTGATGATGAAAGTACTTCACCTATGACTGTTTGGGGTCAGGTTGCTGAAGTGCGTAACCCTGTGTGCATTTTAGACATCAATAAGCACATGGGTGGTGTAGTTTGAGTAGATCAGAGGCTGGAATCTTCCACGCGTCCGTTTGGTGGGCGTGGAAATGAACATTCCAATCCCTCTAATAAATGCCAATTTTTAAGTATCTTCTATCGCATTTTGTGGGTGTCTGGCCAAAATGTGGTAACACAGACCAGTCTGTCTAGCTCGCGTTTTTCTTTAACCTGGAGCAGGCATTCCCGGGGAGTGCCTGCTCCAAATTCCTTTGGCCCCAGGGAACACGTATAACGAAGGAATCCAAGATGGCCGCTGTTGCGGTGGAACCCGAGACTGGACTGTGGCATGAAAGAAAGATAACGTGCGCTCGTGTAGCTGGAGAATAAATGAAAGGTAGCGAGGCTACACCGGGTTATTGATTAACGCGTGTGTACCCTTATGCACTAGGATCGAGTTATATCGAGGCGGCTGCTTCCCGCAATAGAGATACTGTTGAAATCGACACTACGACCAGGACCAGGTAGGACCCTACTCTTGACAAGCTTGCTAAGCGGGCGTGGTATGTTGTTTCCAAAATTAGGCCAGCGCTCACTGTGTGTATTACATTCTTGATCCACAGACGGAAAAAGAAATCAGTTTTAAAAGAAGTGGTGTTCCAAAAACAACGTCCTTCACCTAAGGTAGGAAAGGAACCGGTCTTACTCAGTTTTTCAAGATATTCAAGTAACCTGGTATGGAGCTACTAAAAGTGACCGTATGGTAATAATCCCCCCAGATCTGTACAAGCGTGTGGTAAACGGTACCGTGCCCAGAGACTTTACATCACTCGAGCTAGCCTCCTCCAACATAAATGTACGAACACGACACACCACATGTGTCCCCCCTTCCCCTTTCTTTAGGGGCTCTAGCCTAAGTAGAATCTCCCTGTGTTGATAAAACCCCTCCTCTCCTTTGCAGGTATTGTTGATACAATCAAGTAGCCAGACAAATTGATCCGAGTCTCACGAATAGACAATTGGCTGGTGGTTTTTTTGCACTACTTTGGGCTTAAAAGCAGTAGGGATGTAAGAAGAGGCTTTTTGCAATCAATGTAAAATTCTTCTGTTGTTTACACCTATTGCAGATAAGTGACAAAGCCCTGATGAGAATCCATGAAGTAGCCCACTTGGATTCGAAACGCGTCGGCAAAAAATAAGGAGCAATTAATATCATTGGTTGAATGAACTAGCAGTTACTAGCTCTAGAAAAGTTGTCACCATTGGGTGATCCTGTCTCCTTCTTCTGACTTTGTCTTTAATGAAGTTTTGAATATTGATTATTTGTAGATAAATGTATAAATATATTGTTTGTATCGCATGTAGGATGTATGGATAGTATTCACTATCAAGAGATGTTTTGTAATTGGCTTATGTGTTGTATATATTTGTGTAAATATTTTTGAATGTGTAAATGTTTCTTTTTCATTCCTAAATGAGGTAAAAATTTATAAAAAGAATTGTGTAAATCGAAGGGGTATAAATAAAAGTACCCGGCAAAACTTTAAATTATTTTTTTGTTTTGACCTTTGAAATAACTTGTTGTTGAGAGTATTGGTTGGTGTGGGCATTTTTGTTGTGTTTTTCATAGATTGAAAGATCGCCACTTTCCTGATCACCTTACTCCCACGGTCAAAAAAGACTTTCCTGGTAAAATATGTATAGTCAGTGCCCGAAGAGGTGTGCAGAAGGAGAGTCATATGTACTGCCCCTATTGTCCTTTTAATCCTGGGCTGAGTGTGCCCACATGTTTTAAATTGTACCACACACAATGGAGTTTTTGGTTGCAACCATGAGCATAAAAATTAACTGACTGGTCTGTATTGTTTTATATTTTTGTTCAGATTTTATGGTTGGCATAAGTGTGAAGTATTTAGTTAGAGCTGTTGTGCTTGTAGTTATAGTTTTGTATCTATTGCCAATTGGTTTGTGTTTATTTTTTTGAATAAAATATGTGATGGCGGTGTGTGTGGACTGGCGCTTGGCTGGCGGTGTGTGGACTGGCGCTTGGCTGGCAGTGTGAATGGACTGGCGGTGTGTGTGGACTGGTGCTTGGCTGTCAGTGTGCGTAAACTGGCGCTTGGCCGGTGATTTGCGTGGACTGGCACTTGGCTAGCTGTGTGTGTGGACTGGTGCTTGGCTGGTGGTGTGCGTGGACTGCTGGTTAGCTGGCGATTTGCGTGGACTGGCTCCTGCCTGGCGGTGTGTGAGTAGGGACTTGCTACTGGTCCCTACACACACTGTTATATTTATTTTATTTTTATTTTAGAAGTTTTCTATAGCGCTGTCAAGACCCAAAGGTATCAGAGCACTTTACAGTAGGAACATAGTATATAATCAACAGAAACATGACAAGTGAGCGATGTACAATAAACAAATGACATAGTATAGAGCGGCATAATTGTCATGTAGAGCTTCTTTGGTTTCAAGGTTCTTAGGGATCAAATATCTCTATGCTTGCTGTCTGTCCCGTGTTGTCCACATCCAAGGGAACGGGTAAGGAATAAGGATTTGAGTTGACTTTTAAATTCCATAAAGGAGGGTATGGTTCTGATGTGCGGAGGGGTGGAATTCTAAATTTTGGGGGCGTTTCCAGTGAAAGAGCAGTCCGCTGTTCTTTTTCCTTCTAGTTTTAGGTGGGATGAGTAGGAGGGAGTTAGAGCTTCTCAGATTTCTGACAAACGCCAGTCCACACTCTCAATCAGCCAGTGTGCTTGCTGTGTCAGGCCTGTAGGCATTCGAAAGTGATGGGCCCTTGAATGGCGCTGCCTGTTGATCTGAGTGTTGTAATGTGCTGGGCCCGCAGCTGGCAGTGTGAATGGTCTTGTATGTGCCATTTTAAAAGGCGTCTGAATGGCTTGTAAAGAGGTTGGTGCCTTGCCGTGGCTTTACAGCTCACGAGCTGTAATGCATTGTTCAGGTTTGAAACCTTTTAACTATTAACAGTACATTTCCTTTATGTGAAATCTCTTTTTATTAAAATTTTATATACTGAACCATCCCTCACCCTTGTGCCAAATTCAACCAGAATGTGTGTGTACGTAATGAATAGTTGGTTAGGAAATAATATTTGCCTTTTCTGGCTTTCTCTACCAGGGTGTACATTGTCTTTAGGGAAAATCTACCAATTCTCGATATATTCATAAAGTAGAAACCCAGGGGAGTACAAGGTGGTGTCCCTTTTGTGGATTCCATTAAGTTTTCTCACCTAAAATGCCCTGCAAACCTCTAAGTGGGACTAGTCACACATTTTCCTTGCATTACTGTGGCACAATCTTCTAGAATCAGAAATAATCCCCGAATTTCCCACTGCCCAGCATTCCCCCAGGTCTCCCAATAAAAATGGCACCTCCCTTATGTGGGTGGCCCAGTGTCTGCCACCGGGAAGGGCCCAAAACATATTGTTTTTAAAGATGTCCTCAAATTCACATGCTTGTATGGGTACCCACAATTTTTAGAGATGTGCAAATAACCACTGCTTCTAAACTCTATCTGCTAGATGCATCAACGTTTGATTTTGCGAGTCCTTAATTGCAAAGTTTAAGGATTCGCATTTAGGGACTCGCAAAATCAGATGCAATTAGGATTTGCTAAAATATTAGCAATTCCTAAATATTCCTTTTCTGCGACTCGCAGGGTGCGATTCACAAATAAGGAATGACATCTCATTGATTCCTATTGGCCAAGAGGCCCATAGGAATGAATGGGGAGGAATTCTCAATTTGCGATTAGCAATTAGCTAATCGCAATTTGAGAATGCAATCTCAAGGGTGACGGGTGTCCAAAGGACACCCTCTTGCACCCCTTAAATTGACCTGGACACTGGTATTGTGCACACACATGTCCAATGTGTAACATACAACTTTGAATGATGCACTTTAGTGCATTTTTCACAGTTTTCGTATTTACCATGAAGTTTGATTTCATGGTAAATAGCGACCCCTATCAGCAAAATTGCTAGCTATTTTACATTCATGCGTTGCGTTTAAGGAATCTAAATTTGAGATTCCTTGAATGCAATCGCAAATAGCGATTTATGCATTTGGGATGATGCATCCCAAATGCATAAATAACGGTCGCAGAGGGGCAGATTCTGAGAATCTGCCCCTTTGCGAACGGTATTTCGCTTTCTGCATCTAGCTGTAAGTTTTGTTTCGGAAATATAAATGTTTCTTTGGTACCTATTTTTAACTCTTTATATTTTACCAAATTAATTGCTGTATATCCGGTACACAATGAAAAGCCACTGCAAGACGCAGCCAAGTTATTGGCTCTGTGTTTCTCGGGTTCTTGGCGAACCTACAAGTCCTATATATCCTCCCAAACCAGAAGGGTCCAGCGTATGTAAAGGTATATTGCTTTAAAAAATCTGTCATACTTAGAAGAAGTTACAGTTGAAAACGTAGGCACAAATGGCTGTTTTTTTCAACTTAATTTCAATATTTTTTTATTCTCAACAGTTTGTTTCTATGAAAAAACCTTGAAGAATCTACACAAATGACCCCTTGCTGAATTCAGGATTTTCTCTACTTTTGAAAAATGTATAGCTTTCTGGGATTCATTATTGGTTTCACACCCATTTCTATCACTAACTGAAAGGCGGTTGAAAGTACACAAAATAGGAAAAATAAGCTATCTCCCAGTTAAATGACGTTTGCTGTTCCTGAAAGCAGGGAATGTGGTAATTTTAGCACCACAAACCCTTTGTTGATACCATTTACAGGGGAAATACTGAGACACTGTCTTCTGCAGCACATTTTTACATAAAACTAAAAATGTTTCTGTATTTTGCCTAAATTCTCTATACCCTCCAGGGGAATCCACAAACCCTGGGTACCTTTAGAATCATCAAGATGTTGGAAGAAAAGCACATATATTTGGTGTGGATATCTATTGTGGACAAAAAGTTATGGGGTCTAATCGCAAACTCTCCCAAATAGCCAAAACAACGGGTCGCACGGGGAGACCTGGCTGCGAAGGGATTAAATACTATGGACTACTATGGAAATACGTGCATTTTGAAGCCCAAAAATATTTTTTACTTTTGTCTTTTTTTTAGACTGATTAAGGCCTTGCAGCTTGCTCAATATGAAGGGTTTGGAATAACCACGACAACAATACAAGCATCTACAAATCCAAAATATTGGCGACCAACACCTGACCATGTGCTTTTGCCAAATAAGGCACATGTTTGAAAGGAGCTGAGGTCAGTGCTTACCAGAGCAGTCCACCACACAAGGTGCTTCCCTCCCCTGACTCACAATCAGCTTCCATAGGATTTAATGGGGCCATCCACTTTTCAAAGACATTACCCACCAAAACGTTTTCATTCTCCTTCACGTTAAGGTGATCACCCTCTTAAACTTCTGACTTCGCTGGACATTAAAGTCAAGAGGTTGACAAGTACATAGAATCAAAAATCAAAGGGGCATATTATCAACAGCCAGCGATAATTATCGTTGGCCGTGCTTATCGATAATTTATTGTCGCAGGGTATCTCTGGAATTTATCGCCCTGGAAGCGAGTTATTAACAACACGTTTCTCCAGGGCGATAAAAATTCAGGAGATAGCGAGGTTATCGCCATTTTGCAGGGAACATCGCTGGTTTTCCAGCGATGTTCCCTGCAAAACGGTGATAACCTTACTGATACGACCAATGGGGTCGTATCAGCATAATCCACCCTAATGTTGGGGATAGGTAAGTCTGCATTTTAGCAGACGTTAGTTTTTGGAGAAAACATGGTTTTCTCCAAAAAACTAACGTGTGCTAAAATGCTGGGACAGCCTTGTAAATATTGTGATGTGAAAATCAGCGATATTTGCAAGGTTGTCCATCCGGGGTACGCCCAGTGACACCCACTTTGCATCTCCTTAGAGATGCAAAGGGAGGCGTTGGGGAAAAAGGGTGCTAACATGCGATTATGCATGTTAGCACCCTCTTGTAAATAGGGTGATAGTTTTATCTCTGCTTTTTTTACTTTTTGAGCCAAAAAAGGAAAGATAAAGCCCTTGTAAATATGCCCCAAAGTCCTTTAATTCACCTCCTCTCACATGGTAGTTAGTGAATCCTAGAGGCACAGAAAATTTCGATCTCCGAAAAAATGTTTATCATAGCAAAATTGTGAAGCAAAACCCAAGTTGAAGCCTCACTTAATTTCCTGAGAGAGACCAAAATGTTAGTTAGTAAGCGTTGTCCTTGGAAAACGGAACATAATACCTTTTTAGAGCATTTTTGATATCTTTCGGCCACTTATATTCTGAGTTTGGGAATCGATTTGGTGGGCTCTGTAAGTCTGGCTACATAAATCCAATATTCCA